>NC_092560.1:53461048-54061048 GCF_037038585.1 Patagioenas fasciata | reverse complement strand
CTTACTATAACCAATTTCAAAAGCATTAGAGGAAACAAACTCACACATCATGCTTCTCTTCCTGTGACTGAGTCAAAAGCACAAAGGTTTTTCCAGCCCCACAGACAGCCAGCAGAAACATCAAAATTATATGAATATATCATAACAATATATCAAGCAGCAAGTTCCTGCCTCATGTTGAATTCCCTGACAGATTGCAGCACAAATATAAGAATTCACCTTGCAATTTAAGGTTCTGTTTTCAAGAATTCTTTTCGATGAAGCAATTCAAATATAAACTCAGTTCTCCCTTCCTTTGAAGCACAGAATACATGGTTTCATTGTAATATTTTTATTGTGTATGTACTCCTAAAATTTCTTGCTGATTTTGAAAAAGCAAATTTGGCTTGATCTGAAGCAAATTCAACTTGAAAATTATGAGAGATTTTCTTACGTATGGGTTCTATTAAGACCTCTTTTATGTTGTTATTGCATTTTGACCTTAATGTTCTACTAGCAGAACTTTTTTTTATTAACCTCATACACTTTTAAAAAATTATAGGTCCTACCAAACTGGAATGAACTAGAGGATTTTTGGGTTTGGGTTTGTTTTTTTGTTGTTGTTTTTTCTTAGGAAAGCTTTGGTTAGAATTAATGGATCCTACTGTTGTAATTACATTAAAGTTATATAGAGAGAAAGATATTGTTGCCATCACTATCATGTCAGAGAAACTTTCTCTTTTTTTTTGGAGGGGGTGCATTGGATTTGTGGTAATTATTGAGATGATCTGGAAAAGAATTTAAAGCACAGCTATACACCTTATTGTGGAGAGTTTCTGGCTGTGTACTGTGAACAAGCCAGAGCTTGATGTGGCTGTGGTGCAGGCTGAGACCTACACGGAAGGATTTCCCTGAGACACCAAAGACAGAAGGAAAGTAAACAGAAGCTTCTCTGCCCTCGACCCAGGCTGCAGGAGGGGCGTCGCCGCTGCACATGAACAGTCTGTGAACAGTGCCCTGCAGCCAATCACCATAGTGGGGGGGGATGAGTGACTGTGAGTGTAACCAATTGTAGCCTGCACTTGCCGCATGGCCTTTTGGTATAGAGTATATAGGGCTTGGAAAAACATGGTCTCGGGGACATTGCTATTCAGTGTTGTTAATTACAGAGTACGGATGATAAATTCATATTGAATTAGACTCCTTACTCTCGCCCGGCCCGCCCGTGCGATCAAAGAGCTTATGCCAGCGTCTGCATTCATCGAATTAATTTTTACTACAAATGGTAGCAGAGGGATGGATCGTTAGCAAAGCATAAGGCTCCGGATCGAAATTACTGCGGCAAGCACCGTCCATAAAAATGGAGCCAAGCCGGGGTGTGCGAGTGTGTGCTTAGTCCGAAATAGAAAAAAGACGAGCACTAGACGAGCTGGCATTGAAACAGCCGCGGCACTGCTGACGACTATTCTCTCTAAGAGAGGTATTGAATCGTCACAGGAAAAGCTAATCACATTGATTTTTTTAGCTGAGAAGTGGGGACACTTCGGAGAAGTTCCACTTCCGTTTTCCCCAACGGAATGGAGATCAGTGGGGGACACTATGTGGGACAAAACTATCAGAGGGGAAGAAGAGAAAGAAATTAAAGCTTTGAGAGAATTGTGGAAAACCGTATTAGAATCATTAGAAGTTATGAAATCGGAACAACGTGCCGCCCTAAGAGCAGCGCAGGCGCTTGTCCCAGAACAAACCTGGACTGATAAAACTTGCCGTCCAAAAGAAAAGAGGGGCCTGTGGGCTACTCTCTGGGGTCTGCCTGCCGTTCGGGGTGGTCCCGGCTCAGCCAATACTTTCACAATCCGATATGCAGCGCTAATTAGAAACTTCGCGGCCGTTAAACAAAAAACCGGAAGTTTCCCCCTCCGAGTCTCTGGGGCAATGTGCCAAGAAAGCGGAAGTGCAACTGGTCGACTGTCCGGATGTGGGAGGCCCTGAGTGCCGCCCTCCTCCTACCGCTCCGCCTCTGCCCTGCCCCGAGCCGGACGCCCCCCCTCCCTCCGAGAAAAACGTGGGGGCCGGGCCCGGACCGCCGCCGCTGGGGCGGGGGTCGCCTCAAAGTTTGCCTCCGCAAGCACCCGCGGAAGTTTTTTGTGAGCCTCCTCCTGCATCATTGGGCTCACCCCAAGCAGTAGAGCAGTTACTGCAAGTTATTACCAACAAGCTTGGACAACTTAAGAGTGTCAAATGTAGAGAAAAATAAGCAACAAATTGAGTTTCAAAAACCAGCTTGCCCTTCACAAACAATGCAATCAAAGGTACCTATAGATTCTACTGACCAGCCGCAGCCCCGACGTGGCAGATGGTCAGGGGTCATCAAAGATGCCATTCTAGAAGGTGATTGGTCTCCAGCAAAATTAGCCCTACCGGTAATTCAAAATATGAACACTCAGACAGCGGTATGGGAACCACACGATTGGAAAATTTTGCAGCAAGCAAAACAAACAATCACCAACTATGGTATACGTTCAGCAGCTACCAGACACAAAGAACATCTCCAAACCTGTATCACAATCAGCGACCAACTGTGAACCAGGCTTCTTTCACCTCAACAAGCCAAGCACCGCAGGAAGCCTCGGAGTTGATGTGGAGGCAGCAGTAGATATAACATTGACCAATACTGCAATTCATAGAATACCAACTAATGCTAAAGGACCTGTATTTAGACAAGATAGTCTCATTGAAGGCCTATTCATTGGCCGTTCTTCTGCTAGTATCAAGGGTCTTATAGTAATACCAGGTATAATTGATGCAGATTTCACAGGAACTGTTCATATCCTGGCCTACACTCTGCATCTGCCAATTTTTATTCCTTCTGGGAGTAGAATAGCTCAGGTAGTAGCATTGGAAAACTGCCTACTAATGCTTCCAGGAGTTCCTCCAGCATCCTCAACAGCAAGGCATGATAAAGGATTTGGATCGACAGGTCCTGCAGTTTGCTTCACCTCATCAATGATTCAGCGTCCCATGTTACGTGTGCAACTATTTCAGTCTGATTCTACTGTTGTTGTAGATGTAAATGCAATGCTTGATACTGGAGCTGATGTCTCCATCATTAGTAAATTCAAATGGCCACGAAATTGGAAACTTCAAAAATCAATCTCTTCCACTGTAGCTGGAGTAGGGGGTCAAACTACTCCAAATATAAGTGTTGATCCCATTTCCATTAGTTTCCCTGAAGGTCAATGTGTTACCCTTAGGGTGTATGTAATGGAATTGCCAAGCAGCCTTGAGGCGCTTATTGGCCGTGACGTCTTGGGGCAACTTGGTGCCATGTTAACTACTTCACCTTTTCCTTAGTGGTCACTGGAAAGCAGTTGCCCAACACTCCATTGACCTGGTTAACAGATAGCCCAGTTCGGGTTGACCAGTGGCCATTAACGGAAGAGCAACTGCAAAAAGCACATGAATTAGTAGAAGAGCAATTAGTTGCAGGCCATATCAAGCCTTCTACTAGTCCATGGAATACCCCGATTTTTGTAATACCAAAAAAGAGTGGAAAGCGGCGATTATTACATGACTTGCGAAAGGTAAATGATCAAATGCAAGCCATGGGTGCTTTACAGCCTGGATTACCATCACCTGTAATGTTACCAGAAAATTGGCATATTCTAATTATAGATTTAAAGGATTGTTTCTTTACCATTCCTTTACATGAACAAGATACACAGCGTTTTGCATTTACACTGCCTTCTGTAAACAAAGCGGAACCAGCTAACAGGTATGAGTGGGTAGTGCTACCACAAGGTATGAAAAATTCTCCTACACTGTGCCAAATGTATGTTGCATGGGCACTTCAACCTATTCGTGCATCATGGAAACAAACAATTATCTGTCATTATATGGATGATATTCTGTTCTGTCAACAAGCTGAGTTCACAGAAAGTTCCATAGTCCAAATTACGATCAAACTCAAAGAAAAGGGGTTGGTCATAGTCCCTTTCCCCTACCCTGCTCTCTAACAGGTTGTTCCCCAACTTATACTGGAACCTGGGGTTGTTCTTGCCCAGATGCAAGACTCTACACTCGCCCTTGTTACATTTCATTGAATTTTTCCCCACCCAACTCTGCAGCCTGTCCAGGTCTCGCTGGATGGCAGCACAGCCTTCTGGCGTGTCAGCCACTCCTCCCAGCTTGGTGTCATCAGCAAACTTGCTGACAGTGCACTCTATTCCCTCATCCAAGTCATTGATTAATATATTGAACTGTACTGGTCCCAGTACTGACACTTGAGGCACTCCACTAGATACAGGCCTCCAACTGGACTCTGCCCCATTGACCACAGCTCTCTGGCTTCTTTCCTTCAGCCAGTTCACAGTCCACCTCACTACCCGATCATCCAGACCACACTTCCTCAGTTTAGCTGCGAGGATGCTGAGGGAGACTGTGTCAGATGCTTTACTGACATCAGGATAGACCACATCCACTGCTTTACCATCATGTATCCACTTGGTTATGCCCACATAAGAGGCTATGAGGCCAGTTAAGCATGACTTCCCCTTGGTGAAGCCATGTTGACTGCCCCTGATGACCCTCTTCTCCTTCATATTCCTTGAGATGGCGCCAAGGATAAGTTGTCCCATCACCTGTCCAGGGATGGAGGTGAGGTTGACCCGTCTATAGTTGCCCAGGTCCTCCTTGTTACCCTTTTTGAAGACTGGAGTGACATTTGCTTTCCTCCAGTCCTCAGGCACCTCTCCTGTTTCCCACGACTCAGCAAAGATGATGGAGAGTGGCCTAGCAATGACTTCAGCCAGCTCCTTCAGCACCTGCGGGTGCATCCCATCAGGAGCCATGGATTTGTGGGTGTCCAGTTTGCTTAATTGCTCCCTAACCCAGTCGTCATCAACTGAGGCAAACTCCTCCATTGTCCTGACTTCCTCTGGGGCCTCAGCAGTGCGGGGCTCCTCACGACAGCCTCCGGCAGTGTAAGCAGAGACAAAGAAGGCATTCAGTAGCTCTGACTTCTCTGTATCTTCTGTCACCAGGGCACCCACCTCATTCACCAGTGGGCCTACGTTGCCTCTGCTGTTAGTTTTATCTGCCATGTGTTTGAAGAAGCTCTTTCTGTTACACTTGATCCCTCTCACAAGGTTTAATTCTAAGAACACCTTAGCTTTCCTAGTTGCCTCCATGCATCCTCTGACCAACAGCCTTATATTCTTCCCAAGTGGCCAGCCCCTCCTTCCATGATCTGTAAACTCTCCTCTTCCGCTTGAGTTTGCCCAGCAGTTCCCAGTTTAACCAAGCCGGTCTCCTGGCTCCCTTCCTTGACATCCTACGTGTCAGGATGCTCTGATCCTGAGCTTGGAAGAAGCAGTTCCTGAACGTTAACCAACTGTCTTGGGCCCCTTTACCTTCAAGTACCCTTGCCCATGGGATTTCCCCTAGCAATTGCTTGAAAAGGCCAAAGTTGGCCCTACTGAAGTCCAGGGTTGCGATTCCGCTTGCTATTCTGTTCCTGCCACATGAGATCCAGAACTCCGCCATCTCATGGTCACTGCAGCCAAGGCAGCTCTCAATCTTTACTGCTTCAACCAGATCCTCCTTGTTAGTGAGGATGAGATCCAGCAGCGCTCCTCTCCTAGTTGGCTCCTCCACCATTTGCATCAGAAAGTTATCGTCAAGACACTGGAGGAGCCTCCTGGACTGTGGCTGACGGGCTGAGCAGTCCTTCCAGCAAACATCAGGGTAGTTAAAATCCCGTACGACAACCAGGGCCTGTAATTCAGAGGCTGCTCTCAGCTGCCTGTAGGATGCCTCGTCAACTTTCTCATCCTGATCTGGTGGCCTGCAATAGACACCCACAACAGTATCACCCCTGCCAGCCTGCCCCTTAACTTTCACCCACAGACTCTCAACTCGCTCCTCGTCTGCCCCTGGACACTACTCAATACATTGTAGTTGCTCTCTCCCTTAAAGAGAAACTCCACCACCTTGCTTTGCTGGCGTGCCTTTCTTGACAAGGACATAGCCATCTATGACCACCTTCCAGTCATGTGAGCTGTCCCAGCCTGTATCTGTAAATGCCAACAGATCATAAGCTCCTGCCCGAACACAGGTTTCTAACTCCTCCTGCTTATTCCCCACACTGCGTGTGTTGGTGCACCCTTGGACGAATCCCATCAGGCCCCATCGACTTGTAGGCCTCTAGCTGAGTAGCAAATCCTGTGCAAGTTCCGGATTGATTGAGAGTCAATCGTTCTCGCAGCCGTGGTTCTCTAACTCAGGGCTATGGGGGCCCCAAGTTCATCTTCGGTGTTGAAGAACGAGGCGAAGAAAACATTAAACATTTTGGCTTTGTCTATGTCCCTGTTAATAACGTGACCCCGCTAACTGAGTAATGGTCAAAGGTTATTTCTAGTTTGTCTTTTGCCGTTAACATATTTTAAAAAGCCTTTGTTGTTGTCCCGGACACTACTGGCCAGCTGCAATTCTAATTGAGCTTTGGCTGCATGAATTTCCTCCCTGCAGAGGTGAGCAGCACCTCTGTACTCCTCCCATGACGCCTGTGACCTGTCGTCCGCTGACCATACTGTGGGGGACAACAGTGGGTGCGTGGATTCCCTGACGGAGGCCATGGGAACAGAAATTAGCCTTGAAGATATTAAGGCCTACCCGTGGGAAAGATGGGAATAAAGGAGTATCCGGAGATATTAAGGTGTACTCGTGAGAGAGGAGGGAGTAGAAGAGTAACACTGATGATAGCAAAATTAGCCAATGAGATGTTACTGGTGTAACTCGCAACCAATAATAAAGAGACGCATGAATTGGTCAAACTGTATAAAAATGCACTTCTGGCAATAAATGGCATCTACCACTTTCATGCTGGAAGAACTTGGTCTATGTTGTTCGTCTGTCTCAGCCATGACACCATACCATTTATTTTTTTTGCCACGTTTCAAGAAGGAGATCCCTGCTTGACCAAGCTGGCTTTTTGCCTACCCTGCTAGAGTTTTAGCATTTTGGAGTTACCTAGTCCTGTGCTTTCAGTAGGTGGCAATTAAAAAGCATCCCAACACCTTCAAAAGCTTCTTCCCAGGGAATCGGACTAAGTAGTTCTCTGAGCAACGTGAAGTCTGCTCTGTTCATATGCACAGTTGAGGTCTTGGTGCCTCTTTTCCCCCCCTTAGCACTGGCTGCCAAGGAGGGATGGCCCTGTTGGCTGGAGGCCGGAGCAACGCAGCCTGTACCTGCTGAATGCAACGCCGCTGCACGCAGCCGCTGGCAGGGCCGCAGCTGAAGCACGGGGTTCCCTGCCTGCCTGCCGGGTGCCTTCCTCCTGCCGTCCCCCTGCAGGCAGCAGCTGCGGCTCTCTGAGCAAGAGAGAAACCCCCAGAGCACAGGCTCTGTCCAGGCTGGAGAAGAGGCCCCCAGTCTTGATTTTTCCCCTTCCTGAGCTGTAGTTCCCTCCTGGGGCTGGATGCTTGAGCCCTGCGCTGGAGCCCACACGGTGTGGTCACCCATACCCGTGTGCACACACGGGTGTGTGAGAGCGTCTGCAGGTGCCGGCTGGGAGCACATGCGCAGCCTGGCTCCTGCTTGATCCTGGGCTGGGGAGCTGAGGCGGCTGGACGGTCAAGGAACAGGCAAAGCCCACAGGGAGACGCCGACATGTGGCACCCGCACTCGCTCCCGTCTGTGCGCTAAGAGTGGGTGCTGCGAGGGAAACCCTGATCCTCCAGCAGCTGCAGCTGGACCCCAAATCTGCTCCTGGCACCAGCCCCGGGGAGGGGAGGGCCAGCTCACAATGGGCAACGTCGGCCGTGTCACCGAGATGTCACTGTGGGTTTGTGACATGGGCACCCTGGCGGCAATAAAAGGAGCTGTTCCCCAAGGTGGGGAAGCATTCGGAGGAGAACTTCGGTGCTGCGGGGCAGGAGTTTGGAGAGTAGTCGCCAACGACCTGTCCTGTGTTCGCTGTGCAGTGGAAGGCCCTGGGCTTCCCTGACTGTGCAACGTGTGTGATCGTGTCCTGTGCACGAGAGAACTTCGGTGCTGCGGGGCAGGAGTTTGGAGAGCAGTCGCCAACGACCTGTCCTGTGTTCGCTGTGCAGCGGAAGGCCCTGGTCTTCCCTGACCGTGCACGTGTGTGGCCGTGTCCTGCGCGCGAGAGAGCGCGGCTGCGGGTGCTCTTGGGAAGCGTCCCCAACTGTGTCTGTGCCCAACAGTGCCCACAGCCGTGTCCCTCAGACCTTGCAGTCTCAGGACACACAAGTGAGGAAGTGGAGATGAACATGTTGGAGGAAGACCTTTACATGTTCGAGGAGTGCCTGTTTCAGGATTCTCCTGGGACTCAAGGGCGAAGGGGGACACTGCAGTGTCTGGTGGGTGTGGAGTTGTCCTCTTGTCGCCGTGGACTGGGGCTGTGAGATTTCAGCCCCTAACCCCTCCTTTCCCCTTGCAGGCAAGGCAGGAGGAGCTGAAGGAAAGTGAAGGGCTGCTGAGCAAGGAGGTCAGTGTCCCCTCCTCTGCCCATGTTCCCCCAGCTCCAGCAGCTCAGCCTGTGTCAGGGGCTCAATGACTCCATGTGGCTCCTCTTTGCAGAACTCTGCTGCGGCGGCGTCCTACAAGAACTGCCAGCAGGTGCTCCAGCAGCTGGAGGTTCTGCTGGCCCAGTGTGAGGTGAGTTCGCAGAACCACACACTGGTTGAGCTTGGAAGGGACCTCTGGAGATGGTGTTGTCTCATCTCGTGCCCCTGTTCAAGCAGTCTCACCTAGAGCCAGTTGCTCAGGACCATGTCCCCATGTAGACTGCATCCCGAGTTGGGCATGGGGGTCCCTCTGTCTGCCCACAGTGGCTGCAGGGCTGGGAAGGAGAGGGGACGTGAGGCGGGCAAAGGTGGTGTCTGAAGGGAGCTGGGAGAGGGGATAATGGCGAGGAGAGTGCACTCGTGGGGCTGTCCCCGTGCCCCGATTGATGGCTGCTCCTCATGCCCTCCTCTCCCGCAGGAGCAGTGTGAGGCGGCATGTCTGGAGGGAGGCGCGAGAGGAGAAGAGACGCAGCAGGTAGAGGGGAGAAGGAGGCCCGAGCGGGCATGGTCCTGGGGCAGGAGAGGACCGGGGGTGTCCGCGTCCCAGCCCAGCTGCCCGCATGATGCACCCGTTGTTTAGCAGGAGGAAAGGCGCTATGCAAAGACTGTGGACTTGCTGCACCAGGCTATTAAGGAGACCGAGGTAAAACCAAAAGGGCTGGGGGAAAACGAGTGGGTGCCTACAGGCCCTGGGGTGGGGGCTCTGACGGTGAGCCACAGCGGGCTCAGGCACTCACAACTCTTCTGACTCCCAGGTGCTGCGTCGGGAAATACGTAATTTTGAAGAGGAGGTGGAAGAGGAAGAGGCCTGGTGAGTTTGGGCCCCTCCCCCCATACGGGTCTCCAGGGTGTTTCTGCAGCACCCGCAGGGACGGGGCTGCCAATGCTGGAGCCAGGCCATGTGTGGGGGTGTGACAGGGGAGCCCAATCCCTGCCTGGGGTGGCGTATGTTTGGAAGGGGAACCCCTGCGTGGCCGTGGAGGTCTGTAAGTCATCCAACCAAGCCCTGTTGCCCCCAGCCATCTCCAGAAGATGAAGGAGGCTGAGACACCAGAGACTGCGCTGCCAGAGGTGGTGGAAGAGCAGATGGTAAGCGTGAGAGCGTGTGCCAGCCGCTGCCCCTGGCCAGCGTGGGTCTCCCTGGGGAGAGGGGTCCATGGAGGGCACAGCCACCATGGGCTACGCTCCTCCTCAAAGCGGAGGTCAGGGGTACCGTGTAACTCCATCT
Organism: Patagioenas fasciata; assembly: GCF_037038585.1. Lineage (NCBI taxonomy): Eukaryota > Metazoa > Chordata > Aves > Columbiformes > Columbidae > Patagioenas > Patagioenas fasciata. The sequence continues at coordinate 54,051,253 of NC_092560.1, read as the reverse complement.
GTCCCAACCGTGCGGCAGTGCTTGACAAGTGTCCTTGCTCTGTGTTGACTTGCAGGAGAGGGACTTGCTGGCGAGGAGACGCGGTTTCCTTTACTGGCTGCAGTGAGTGTCCCCACTGGGTCCCCTGTGTCCTGGGGCCCGCTCCTGGGCAGTGTCTGGGATGATGGGCTAGACGCCTGCTCCAGCCGGTGGGGCTCACAAGCCAGGCTGCTGGCAGGCTGCTGGCCGCCTGTTGCCTTTGCAGCTGAGAAGTGCTCAGCGTCACTTTTCCCTGGGCCGGGATGTTTTCCCAGGCTTGCGGAGTCTCGTGTCCCAGCCTGCCCAAGGGATCAAGGAGAAATGGCCGGGGAGGTGGCCTGTGGAGCCCCTAGAAGGGTTCCCTCTATCCCATATCTCGAACGGCTTGCGAGGCGTCCACCCTGCCCGGTCTCCCATGTCTCTTCTGCCCCACAGGATGCTCTGCGTGCTGTTCGTCATCCCGGAGCTGGTTGTCCTCTTCTTTCTGGCGGCTGCAGTGCTCTACGCCTCCTGCTGCGACGCCGAGTTCCTCTACCGCCTCCTGTTGCGTGTGCTGCGTGAGGAGACCTACTACAACGTGGCGTATGCAGTGGGAAGGATCCTCACTGTGATCAGCGAGGGGCCGCTGCCCTTTTGACCGCTCCCCCCAATAAAGCCTTTTTGATCTACACCTCCATGTGCTCGAGCAGGTTTGTTGGGGTGCATGGAGAGGGTCTTGCCCTGCGTGCCGGTCCCTGCAGCCCCCCACGGCCAGGCCCAGTCTCATCTGCCTGCTGCAAGCCAGGTCTCTGCCTGCCTGCCTCGCCTGCTCAGCTGTTAGCACACCTAAGGAAACAGAGACACAAGAAAGAGAGGTTAACAGATTTGCCTTAATTCAACCATCAGACATACGGCACTGCAAGAAATTCAGGCCTTGGTCATGGAAATAGTGAGCATTTACTTACGTTTATTTCATTGAAGGGGTAATGCTGTGCACAAAAGCACAGAATCACGGAATCACAGAATCTGCCTTCATTGGTGTACAGACATTGCAGGGAGTGAGCCGAGCACACCAGTTTCACTGTAGGGGGATGGGAGACCTCCCGGTCTTCATCAGTTCTAGAGTGTTGCCTCACTTGTGCAAGCCCAGCTACAACCCCCTCCCCCTTCAAATCTAATTTAAAACTCTCCAAATGAGCCCTGCTAATTCCTGTCCCAGCATCCTTTTGCCCCAGTGAGATGAACCTTTCCCCTGTATCACTTTCTGAACTGGTGTCTTATAAAATCAGCCATTATCAAAGAATTCAAAGCCCTGCCTGTAGCACCAGTCTTGTAGACAACGATTTCTGAACTGAATTCTTCTATTCCATCCCACATCAGCATCCAAAAATGGAAGGACAGAAGGGAAAATAACTTGTGCCCCAGCCTCTTTCACCAACCGTCCTCAGGCCTCGATATCTTTCTTCATTCCCCTCAGACTACAGGATGAATGTTCCATGGACTTACAATCTGTGCTGCTCCACCTTTTTCAACCTGAATTTGACAAACATACAGCTTCCAACCTTTGGATTTTATTATGCTTTCTTTTGTGTTAGAGCCATTTATAATCAGATATTGCTTTTCCTTTTCAATGTGTTGTCACAAGCAACACAGTCTAGAGCTGAGGACTCATTACTGATTTGAATGTTCAGGGAAGAAAAAAAAAGAAGGCAATTGTACAGGAACACTTGGATAAACATCTATTCAACCTTCTCTGCAGCCTCAACTTCTTGTGTCTTTTCTGCAAGTTGTTCTTTGTCCATTGGAGTTCACCCAGTGAAGTGTGGGTGGTATAGGAGGCTGAAGATGCTCTACCCAACAGCTTTCCTTTCTTCTGCACCTGATCGTTTCTTTCTGCTGGTTCATGCTTCACAGTTTTCTTCCACTTCATGTATAACTCTGTCTGCAGCTCAGTTCTCTGTTGTCCTTGCTCCAGTGTGGGTCACCTGTGGACTGCAGGCCCTTCAGGGTTGTATCTACCCGCTTCTATTATGACAGCCACCCCAAGATTGCATCTCCAGCTGCCACCAGCTGCCACTAGCTACCGGTTCTTCTCTGCAATATGTTTGAGCTAGGTACCTTGTGCTGCTCTGATTGGATATACTTTGGCATGTAGTTTTAAAGTTTGGGGTTTTTTCCCACCGTTGCTTCAACAAGTTTCAGAGCCAGCTGCGGTGGTTTGCATCTCTCCTCCCACACAGGTCACAACTGCAGTGCCCTGTTCCTTAAACCTTGTAACTTTTACCCTTTACATGTACACACACAATAATAAACTAATTATTACTGCTTCTTTTGGACAAAAAAATAGGTTGAGCTAGGTAAGCATCTCAAGAGAAAGCTGGTTTTGAGGTATCGTATTTAATTATACTTAATGTCAAGTCCTTTCTAACTTTTAAATATCAATTTTAGAGTATGGACCAAGAATGCAGCATGCCAGTACACAATTATTTGCAGTGCATAGACATACCAACTTTACTATTCAGATTTAAAAGTTTATCTCGTAGAATACCTACCATTTTTGTGATCATTACTCTGCTGTGCAATATAAGCTGAGATTGGTGTCCAGTGATTTACCTACAATTAGTACTACATCTTCTTCTGAAGAAAATTCCGTATTCTTGTGGCAATCAGAGTGTGCTGTAGGAGTTCTTTATTCCTACTGTTTTATCTATTTTGTTACCTGATTTAAAAGTCATACATTACAAGATTGCTCATCTATTGCTTCGGGTATCGCACATTGGGTAAAACCTGTCTTGCTCTGCAATTTCAGATGCGCAAGTAGGTTGCAAGCAACATTGTCCTGTATTTTACTCTTCGACAACCAAAACAGATCAAGATTGCCTCCTGCTAGTCTTATAAGTTCAAACTGGAGTAGCTTCGTATATGAAGATAATAATCCTCTCAATGAGTACAGGAAGTGTTTGCTAGCCTTGAACTTAGATGGCTTGCAGTGAACTCAGCATTAGGCACCAATTATGGGTAATTACTTTTCAGAGATTTAGAAATAAAAGCCATATAAATTATGCTTCAGCTCTACTTCTGCAGGAACACCTTTAAGTTAAATACCTCTTGTTTAAACATAACAATATAAAACTGCTAGCTTGGGATGCCCATTAGCCATAGATTGCTGGACGCTGGTGGAACATTCCTGTCACTGTGTGCTTGCCCCTGCTCTGGCACTGCCTGGGCACACACTGCAGGGGACAGGCTCCTGGGCTGGCAGAAGATAACTTGGCTCCTGAGCACTTCCTTCTCACCAGGAGAGCGGAGGTGTTGGGAGATCCAGCACTACCCTCTGGGTCTCTGGGTTGCAGGAGGAATAATTAAACTGTAGGATGTCAGTGGGCTTTTGTTTAATTCTCATTATTACCTGAATTTTCCGTTTTTTGGTCAGCTCAGTGCTCTTGGGACCTGAGAAACCTGTTTTCCTATTGCTGTTTCAGTTAAAACTAAAGAAATTAAATAGTTTCTTACAGTGGCTTGCTGCACAGGCTCCTGTAACTGGCTAATTGTCCCCCTATAATTATTGCCCTTGTTGAAATACGTTTACTACTAGATGAGAGGTTTATGTAGGTCATTTGGTTTCCTGGAAAGTTGAGCTGCACTCAGACATGAAACCAATCTACCTTATCTCTGACCTTTCTCATTTCCTAGCACTGAAGCACTGTCATGAGAAAGCTGATTTAATGGAAACTGTATCTGGGATCATTAAAGTAGAACTAATTTTAATGTATTCACAGCTTTAATGTACAGTGCTGTGTGACATATCAGTCTTCATATGTATGTTAATTCCAGGCAGTAATTGATACATGTACAGTCATGTATGTGTCTATGAAATTTTGACACCCTGTGGTAAGGTACAGCCTCAAGTTTCAAGTTTAGACTGCATGTGCCTGTAAATAGCAATCCAGCTTGGATGTATATGCAGTTGCATTAGATGGATGTAAATGTGCAAAACAGATGTTTTACTTCTAGACCTTGGCTTTCAGCTTTTTATTTTATTATTTCTGATTATCTGCCATACTGTTTTCCTGTTTTCTCTCTGGGTAGAGATACACATCTCAGATGAAAATTATGCCACAGTTTAATTGTTTTTAAAATAAAAGTATGTTTATCATTAACCTGCTTTGATATTAACTGGATGTGTAAAGAAACTTCAAGACCTCAAGTGTCTCATTAACAGAGGAATTCCTTTGAAACACTAGAACTTAATTTTCTATTGCCTCCTAAGGCCATCAACATCTATACTTTTAGCTTGCTTCTTCGAGGAAAAAAAAAAAAAAGAATCCTTATCAATACTATTACTTTTGCTTTAAATTCAATACAGTCTTTTCCTCTATATTTTATCTTTGGCTGTAGTAGCATTTCACCAGAATGGAATTGTCCTTGGTTTGCCTGGAAATGGACTCTATTTTTATTTATTACATGACAGAGAGGCATTAGAGGTCCCTTTCCTTCATTGGCAATTTGAAAGCTAAAGGGTTGAGAACCTGCAAAATTATGGGCACAAAAATAATGCATCAAAGCAGGGCTCATTAGAAATCTACATATATGTCTATTTGGGCTACACATTATTCTACCTATCATACACAGCAATTTACAAATTTCCTTCTGTTCCACAGTACCAGCCAGAAGCCTTGTATGCACACATCAGGATCCTAGTAAATTACAGTGAGAGCAATTGGATAACACTGTTAATATGACTCACTTCAGTGCAATTTCTTTGCTCCTCCCTGTATGATTAATTACAACCAAATTGATGTTGCCAGCAATGATTAATTTACAAGTTGAGATGCAGAGTAAATGAGCTAAGCAAAGCTGAGTTGGCATTGCCCCTCATTTAAAAAACTGCACAAGGGATCACAATTCACCGCTAACCTTGTGATCCATTACTGCACTCCTGTAAAAATCGACTGGGTTGAATAACTGCAAAATTATAATATATTATTTTATGATTGCTATTTAGAGGAAAAAAAATGTTTAATTTCAGTAGATGAGGAAACAAAGAGGGTGAATCAGGCTTCTGCTTTGGAATTTCTGTGTAACTCAGATTCTTGATCAGATAAAATAAAAATGCCAGGCCTTTTACAGGGAATCGAAGGACTGTGTTTTTTATGAAATCCACAAAGTTCTCTTTGAAGAAAAAAACACTGAAAAGAATAAATACACTACATTTAATAACTGGTTTTTGTTTAATGATAACAATAAATCCATGCTCTGGGAACTGCAATTACTTCCCACATTGAACATGTCAGAATTGTTGTCTGTATTTACATCTGTGTTAGTTTACATTACTGTGCTTTACTGAGCATTTGAGCATCTTACATTTATAACCAACAGAACTAGCAGATTTGAGGGGATTGCAGAGACTCTTACTCTAAAAAAATGCACAGGTTTTTTTTTTTTAATCAAAATTCCTTATGGGGTGTACAGCATTCATTGAAGTGAAATTCAGAATTCAGCCTTTTTCATGAAAGTGATGTAGGATTTTCAGTTGATGGCAAGTATTTCTGAAGTATGAGAGAAGTGACTGGCAGATTACTTTAGGCTTCTTTTCCACTACTTTAACTTATTTTTTGACAAAAATATTGGTTAAAAAATGAAGTATACTCTTACAGCTATTTGCAGTTTTGTAACAGGGGAATTCTTGATGATCTGAAACAGAATGTTGAAGAGAGACAGGATCCAGAATGAGGAATTTTGGTTAGTACCTTCTTTTCAGGGACCAAAGTTTTTGATCCCACCTGACACAAAGGAACTTCAAGGAATTATTTATTTTGACTTGCATCAGTCCACAAATCACTGCACTGGACACAATGCCACTTTTCAGTTTCCTTGCAAATTTTACCCTCAAAGTTGCTGGTTTAGTACCTGCCATACTTCCTGAGAGCTGGCATCTGAATGACTGCCACATGCTCCTTGGTGTTCTGTGGCAGATGGAAGGTAAAGACATCAATGCTCGGATGAACACCCAGAAAAGGTCCAAAATGGATTAAATTGTAGTGGCTTAAAGATTCAAGAGCCTAGTTAAAAAGAAAAATAGCAAAAGGAAACACAAAGTGTTGCTCATCTAAAAACAGCTGTTGCACAGTGCTAGGGTCAAACAAAGGATCTGACCCTGTATATTTTATACCCCTCTAAGTATATAAATTCTCAGACTATTTAGTCTTTGGGGGTAGGTGGGTCACACACAGGTTTTCTCCCTCTCTCTCCTTCTATCTGACACAAAGACATGCACAAATTTTGTAATATCTGGGATTTGTCCCAGCACAGAAGGAAAAAACAAATTTCAAATGTTGTGTGGGCAAGGAAGGCCATTTCCCATGTATCTCTAAGTCTAAAGTAAAAAGGTACAAACTTTGTTAGCTACCAGCAAATCAACCTATAATGAACCTTCTGCTTGTAGTTATCACTCTTTTTAGTATAACAACTTAAACAGTTGAATAGAGGGACACGGTACAGAGAGACATAGAGAAAAGACTGTTTAAAATGCCTTAGAATAACCTAGTATGGATATAGACTGTGTAATTTGGAGTGGTAAGGTACTAGAAAATTATTTAAACTGAAAATAGAACTTCAGTTTTCAGGTATTGTTAATGATTTATATGACCTGCAACAACCTTAGTGACTCCCGCCAGATAATTTGTGGTTGCCAACCCATACTACAGTTGCTGCATACATATCCAGTGTCATAAAATTTACATCCCATGAACATACAATGTGTGATACCAGGTTTTGCCTTGTGAAACTTCTCTGAACTGAACAAAGTTGTACAGAACATAACCTCTAATTGAAGATTGTGTGGATGTTGTCAGCACGCACACCCTACACTTAGTTTTCAAGTTCGTATTTGTCTTGTTGCAGAAAAATAACTTTTTTCCTTTGTCCTTTTTTTTTTCCTGTCAAACAGAGTAGATATGAGATTTAAATCAAGTTGTGTTACCTTTCATGATGACAGAATATGTAAGCTTATTGAAATGAAAAAAAAAGGATGTACTCAGAAACCACACAACAAACTGTAAAAATCTATAATATATGCTGGCAATACATGAGTCTAGTGGACTCTATCGTGTGTATTGCAGGGGCAAAGAGCCATTGTATGACATCTGATCTGCTAATTCTAGCCTCTGGATCTTTGCAGTTAGGCATAATGTCACTAAAAATAGTCATGGTTTTGTGTTACATCAGATTAAATTACTGGCACATCCTTGTGGAGTGATGATCTAGTGAAAAGCCAGCTGTGTTTGAGAACATCTGGATTATTTTAATAACATAGTTCAAGCATATCAAATATTACGACCTGCATGTAGGAGAGCAGTTTGTGTACTTATATTGAATTTTTTCCAGCTCAAATAGAACAATGAACAATTGGATTAAGATTACTGAAATTAAAGTCCTTGTTCAAAGTTTAAATGTGTTTTCTGCGTAATTTTATTATATCCATGTAACAGTTTGGCCCTTACTGACCTCATAGTACTATTGCAGAGACCATCTGTGTATCCTCCCTAAGGAACCAGCTCTGCTACAAACAGTTTATTAAACAGAGCTCCCAGAACATTCCTCTCTTTTCAAACCCTAGTGCTCGTTTAAAACAGGATGAGAATAATGACATTTCCTATGGACAGCAGACTATTTTACTGTTTTCCAATGCAAGCTATTTGACACTTTCAAATTAGACATATGTTTGTATTTCCCAAGTCTCTCTACTTTCTGAATCTGAGGTGGGTGAATGTACAGTGCTCTCCATACACACCATATAGTCTCAGTTAGGAATGCAATTAGAGGGAGAGGAAGATTTGAGCTCATCTGTATTAGCACCAGATGAACGGTCCTTTTGAAATAATATGTTATTTACAATTAATTTATTTCACTATGGTCATGTATAGCTTATGCAAAAGAAACATCACCACAAATGGCTTGCAGTTTCTGCTTCTTGGGTACACCTTACAAAAAGGCTAAAGATTAAGTTAATAGTAAATATACATTCTCACATGAGCAATCACATTTGAAATAAAGACCTTCTATTTCTTTATCACATCTGCCAGAATCACAGCTCTGGATGTCAACTGAAAGGCTGTCCCAGGGTCTGCCATCTACGCTGAGATTACTGAGGCCTGTAACACGCAGACACAAAAAAATGAACTGACCTTCTGGATTTAAAACCTACCACACACCAGTGTCCTCTTCTTGGGAGCTCAAAAAAGTTGAGAACATGTTGGAGTTATGCCAAAAATTCTCTTTCTCTTTTACCGTTTACAATACAGTAATACAACACACCTTTTGAGTAATCACAAGAATACAGAAACAATTATATAGAATAATCATGTAAGCGAGCTGTTGAGCTTCAAAAGCTGACCATTCTTACCTTCGGGTACAATTGGTCCAGAATGCACTACTTCTTCCAGAGGAGGAAGTTTTCCCAGCTAGAATATTAATTCTGAGAGAAAATGCAAGGTATGTCTCTTTGTCCTGCCTCTCAGAGGAGAAGTACATGTGTTTACAACATCAGCAGCAATAGGGAAGCTGCCTGTATGTGTTTTTCTGATAATAATCCACTGATATGGTTATTTTAAAGAACATGGAACAGTGATTATTAAACAGTGGCTACTCAGGCAGTTTGCAGACTCCTTTTGAAGAACAACAATGCTATAATTCTGTTATTAGAATTTGCAAAATTATTCTTATATTTTATACCAAATCAATCAGACTGACTCAATAGACATAAACATTTTATTTCAACTTCTGTATCCAATAAGCAATAGTACCATGATCCAGCAAACACAGGAGGTATTACTCGCAGTGGTCTGTTGCTTTGTACCCAAAGTTAAGCTCAGCTGTTGATCTGTGTTCTGAGCATTGAGATATGTCTTCCCATTCCTCATGCAGCTTATTTAAATATTTTGTGTCGCCAGCAACTTATATGGAAATAACATGTGAACAACTGAGGACCTCTACGTTGATAGCCCATCTGAAGTACTGCATCAAGCTCTGCATTCCTCAGTACAGGAAAGACATGAACCTGTTGAAGAGGGTCCAGCAGAGGCCACAAAAATTATCAGAAGGATGAAACACCTCACCTATGAGGACAGGCTGAGAGAACTGGGGTTGCTCAGCCTGGAGAAGAGAAGGCTCTAGGCAGACCTTATTGCAGCCTTTCGGTACTTAAAAGGGACCTATAAGAAAGATGAGGACAGACATGTTAGCAGGGCCTGTTGCAATAGGACAAGTGGTAGCGGTTTTAAACTAAAGAAGGGGAGATTCAGGCTAGACATGAGGAAGAAATTTTTTGCAATGAGGGTGGTGAAACACTGGCCCAGATTGCCCAGAGAGGTGGTAGATGCCCCATCCCTGGAGACATTCAAGGCCAGGCTGGACGGGGCTCTGAGCAACCTGATCTGGGGGAAGATGTCCCTGCTTAGGGCATGGAGGTTGAACTAGATGACCTTTGAAGGTCCTTTCCAACTCAAACTATTCTATGATTCTATCCTAGTGTTGATATTGTGTGAAGGGGTTTTGTTAGAAGGAGATATGTTGTTGAATTAGTCAGGCCCAAAGGAATCTCAAGGCCACTTTGAGAAGCTGAGAAAAGAATCTACTGTGAGAAAGAGGGGCGTTTCTTCATTAACAGGGCCTCAGCATGGCGTGAGTCGTCAGACCTATCATCGGTGGGGCTCCAGCGTGTGGACTGCCCATGATACTCATTTAGCGAATCCATGCTTGGAACGTGGATTCGTGATTAGAGAATAGTTGCGCATATAAGGAGACATGTTTCTGTAATAAATGGCTTTTGCGTGATTCACATTGAATCGGAGTTCTGAGTCCTTCATCGTTCCAACAATATTGCTTGTGTTGGTTGAGGCTAGGGTTTTTTTGGTTGTGTTTCTGTTTCATTTTGTTGGGTTTGGTGTTTTTTGTTTGGTTGGTTTTTTGTTTTGTTTTTTTTTTCCTGACAGAGAAAGAATTTATACTATTGAGATAAAATAATGAGTAACCTATAAAACTATTATTGGAAATTGTCTTGACAAAATTGGTTAACTTTACATACACAAAAAATTTTGCTATGTTTTTTGTTCCCATTTATCATCAAAATCAAGTGAGTTTTCAATCTCCCTGGGTTATTGTAATCTCTTGGATGCAACAGGGAAATTATTTTTGTGTGAAAAATAGTTCAGTACAATCAAACTACATTTAAAAGAAGCATCCATTAAATTAATAGCATTTATACTGCAGTATTGAAATTTATTCAACATTTTTCTTTCAAATATGTTAAGTGAACCCATTTTTCTCATGTAAGGTATATAATTTTGCTTTCTACTACAAGTACTGTATAAAATTGATTTGAAAACAAGTTCTTTTGTAAAACTCTTAATGGGAAAGTTTAAATATTTTATTAATTTTTGAATTTAGGTTAAAGTTTAAACAAGGAGACTAAAGAAACTATCTTTGTTCTGTTACCTTATGCAATAAAGCCTTTCCTTTCAGGTTCAATGCTACTTCAAGTGAAATTTCAGGTTGGATTCCTGTAGTGTTTTACTTTTTCCCTTGATTCAACCACAAACAAAAAAGTGTTCACACAGCCCTGTGAGATTGTGTAAACATACAGAAAACATAACAGTAAACACATGGATATTGGGTAATGTAACAAGATACAGAGTATGGTGTGCTATGAAGAAATACAAGCCTTAAGACTTGAGAAAGCTAAAGATCTTGCAATACTGTGTTGAAAGATCTTGCTATATTGGACCATATAGATCCCTGTTATAGTGGACTATTTGGTGCAATCTATAAATGTGGGATTTTTGTGTTCTGTTGGCTGGCATAAATATTAATTTTAAATAATATGTAATTGTCATAATCCTTGTGTCCAAACACTTAGACTCAGTCTTTTCTGGAAAAGTATAAAGGTGTGGTTTTAAAATGAACTTACACTCAACAAACTTAGTGAGGTGGGGTTTATGTTTGTTTGTTTATTTGCAATTGTCTCCTCCACCAACAATTTTGATTTCATATTTAAAACACTGATATTGAAAACAAGGGGAAATTTTTTTAGATAATTAATGCAGAACTTTTTCTTCTCGTATGAAATTACATCACCTCTGCTGGCCTGGTTACATCTGACATTTAAGTCCTCACTGAAGCTGATGAACCTTATATTTTATTGATTCAGTTAGTTACCTGTTCCTGAGATCAGCTGATTGGAGGCAGCTCGGTGGGTTCCGATTAAGTGAAATCTTTGAGGCACAGAGATGCCTTTGTTTGTTTGTTTGTTTGTTTTTTCTCTCAGTCGGGCACTTTTGTTCTCACGAGACCCAGAAGCTCCCGGCAGCCCTTGCAAGAGCAGCTGACGTGGAGTGGGTGTTACCGCGGCGAGGGCGATCAGACCCCCACCCCTTGTGTTGAAAAACCTCCGGGAGGTCAGCGACGTGTCCAGCACCAACAGGTACTGGAAGGGGCAATCGGCTTGTGATGCGGGTGAGTAGCACCCACGCTGTGCTGCAGCAGCGGGTGTGGTAACTCATGTACTAGGGTGTAGAGGTTGTCACCTTTTGCTAGATTTTCTCACCTATTGCCACTGTCTCATACAGTTGCCAACCATGGTCTCAACCAGAAAGAGAGCTTGTCTGAAGAAGACTGTAGCAACTCGGACAGACTGTCTGCCCTGAACCGTGGCTATTCAGGTTTCTGGCTGCAGAGAGTGCCAGAGCCTGCTGCTGCCGGATGACGATGGCCAGCATCCCACCTGTGTGAGGTGTGAGCAGATTCAAGATCTGCGCTACATGGTTGCAAAGCTTAAGGAGGAGATTGAGACGCTGAGGACCATCAGGGAGTGTGGAAAGGAAATCGACTGGTGGAGTAACTCCCTGGCGTGCCACTGAGAGAGAGGCTCCAGAGGGATACCCCCCAAAAGGTGATGATGAACTGAGACAACCCCTCCCCTGTCACTGTCGGGCAGAGGTAGGGGACAGAAAAGATGACGAGGGTTGGAACCAAGTTCCAGTTCGGGGCCATGGGCAATCCCCCTCCCTACCTGCTTTGCTTCCCCAGGTGCCCCTCTGTAATAGGTCTGAGGCCCTGAATCTTGAAGAAGAGGTAGGTGAGGATGTGGTGCAAGGCCCACCTGCAAGGTCACATAGAAAGAGGCAGTTGACCCCATGCCTCAAGACTGCCTCAGATAAGAAAGAAAGAAGGGTAATTGTAGTAGGCAATTCCCTTCTGAGAGGGATGGAGGGCCCAATCTGCAGAGTTGACCCTCATCGCAGGGAAGTGTGCAGTCTACCTGGAGCCTGGATCAGGGACATCACCAGGACTCTACTCAGCTTGGTGCACCCAACGGACTACTACCCACTGCTGATCTTCCAGACAGATGGGGAGGAAGCTGCATCCCACAGTCTGAGGGGAATGAAAAAAGATTTCAAGGCCTTGGGACGGATGGTAAAAGAGTCTGCGGCTCAAGTTATTTTCTCTTCCCTCCTTCCAGTTTTGGGTGATGGTATGAGAGGGAATAGAAAAATTCAGTCTGTAAACAACTGGCTACAGGACTGGTGCTACAGTCAGGGCTTTGGGGGGTTCTTTGATAACGGCTGGTTTTAGAAGACACCAGTCCAAATAGTGATACGTGGGAAAGGTTTATCTCACAGGGGCAAAAGGATGCTGGGACAGGAATTAGCAGGGCTCATTTGGAGAGCTCTAAACTAGACTCGAAGAGGGGTGGGGTTGTAGCTGGGCTTGCATCAGTAGGGCATCATACAAGAGTTCGTGAAGGCTGGGAGGCCTACCATACCCCTGGGGTGAAATTGGTGTGCTCAGCTCGCTCTCTGAAATGCCTGTACACCAATGCACACAGCATGGGGAATAAGCAGGAGGAGTTAGAAACCTGTGTTAGGGCAGGAGATTATGACCTAGTGGCAATTACGGAGACATGGTGGGACAGCACACATGACTGGAATGTGGTCATGGATGGCTATGTCCTTTTCAGGAAAGACAGGCCAGCCAGGCATGGTGGTGGAGTTGTTCTTTATGTGACAGAGCAACTACAATGTATTGAGTATTGTCGAGGCACGGATGAGGAGCGAGTTGGGAGTCTATGGGTGAAAGTTAAGGGGCAGGCTGGCTAGGGTGATACTACTGTAGGCATCTATTGTAGGCCACCAGATCAGGGTGAGGAAGTTGATGAGGCCTTCTACAAACAGCTGAGAGCAGCCTCACAGTCACAGGCCCTGGTTGTGGTGAGGGATTTTAACTTCCCTGATGTTTGCTGGAGGGACTGCTCAGACAGCCAGCCACAGTCCAGGAGGCTCCTCCAGTGCCGTGACAAAAACTTTCTGATGCCAATGGTGGAGGCACCGACTAGGAGAGGTGCACTGCTAGACCTCATCCTCACTAACAAGGAGGATCTGGTTGAAGCGGTAAAGGTTGAGGGCTGCCTCAGTTGCAGCGACCATGAGATGGTGGAGTTCTGGATCTCATGTGGCAGGAACAGAATAGCAAGCAGAATTGCAGCCCTGAATTTCAGGAAGGCAAACTTTGGCCTTTTCAAGCAATTGCTAGGGGAAATCCCATGGGCAAGGCTGCTTGAAGGTAAATGAGCCTAAGATCATTGGTTAGTGTTCAGGGACTGTTTCTACCGGGCACAAGATCAGAGCATCCTGACACGTAGGAAGTCAAGGAAGGGAGCCGGGAGACCTGCGTGGTTAAACCATGAACTGCTGGGCAAACTCAAGTGGAAGAGGAGAGTTTACAGACCATGGAAGGAGGGGCTGGCCACTTGGGAAGAATATAAGGCTGTTGTCAGAGGATGTAGGGAGGCAACTAGGAAAGCTAAGGCCTCCTTAGAATTAAACCTGGCGAGAGGGGTCAAGGACAACAGGAAGAGCTTTTTCCAATATGTGGCAGATAAAACTAACAGTAGAGGCAACGTAGGCCCACTGATGAATGTGGTGGGTGCCCTGGTGACAGAAGATACGGAGAAGTCAGAGCTACTGAATGCCTTCTTTGTCTCTGTCTACTCTGTCGGAGGCTGTCATGAGGAGCCCTGTACCGCTGAGGCCCCAGAGGAAGTCAGGACAATGAAGGAGTTTGCCTCAGTTGATGAGGACTGGGTTAGGGAACAGTTAGGCAATCTGGATACCCATAAATCCATAAGTCCTGATGGGATGCACCCGCGGGTGCTGATGGAGCTGGCTGAAGTCATTGCTGGACCGCTCTTCATCATCTTTGCTGAGTCATGGGAAACAGGAGAGGTGCCTGAGGACTGGAGGAAAGCAAATGTCACTCCAGTCTTCAAAAAGGGCAAGAAGGAGGACCGGGGTAGCTATAGACCGATCAGCCTCACCTCCATCCCTGGGAAACTGATGGCACAACTTCTACTTGGTGCCATCTCAAGGCATATTAAGGAAAAGAGGGTAATTAGGGGCACTCAGCATGGTTTCACCAAGGGGAAGTCATGTTTGACCAAACTCATTGACTTTTATGAGGACATAAGAAGATAGATGAATGATGGGAGAGAGGTGGACGTGATCTACCTTGACTTGAGTAAGGCACTGTGCCCTTGTGGCCAGGAAGGCCAATGGCATCCTGGGTGCATTAGAAGCGCGGTGGTTAGTAGGTCAAGAGAGGTTCTCCTTCCCCTCTACTCTGCCCTGGTGAGACCACACCTGGAATATTGTGTCCAGTTCTGGGCCCCTCAGTTCAAGAAGGACAGGGAACTGCTGGAGAGAGTCCAGCACAGGGCAACAAAGATGATGAAGGGAGTGGAGCATCTCCCTTATGAGGAAAGGCTTCTCTCTTTAGTTTGGAGAAGAGGAGACTGAGGGGTGACCTCATTAATGTTTGCAGATATATAAAGGATGAGTGTCACGAGGATGGAGCTAGGCTCTTCTCAGTGACAGCCAGTGATAGGTAATGATAGGTAATGGGTTCAAACTGGAACACAAAAGGTTCCACTTAAATTTGAGAAGAAAATTCTTCTCAGTGAGGGTGACAGAACACTGGAACAGGCTGCCCAAGGAGATTGTGGCTTCTCCTTCTCCGGAGACATTCAAAGCCCACCTGGACACATTCCTGTGTAACGTCATCTAGGTGTTCCTGCTCTGGCAGGAGGATTGGACTAGATGATCTTTTGAGGTGCCTTCCAATCCCTAACATTCTGTAATTCTGTGATTCTGCATTAGGAGTTTTTGGAGGTGTTATTTCTACTAAGTCAATTTTTTTTTCTCAGATAAATGGGTGCAAACTCTGTTAAGGCCCTGAAAGACGCTTAAGTTCACATTCGTCAGCCTGTATTTCTCAACAAGGTTTTCCAATAAGAGTGGCAAATATACATTTCCTTATTATATACGTAGGAAAACTGAAAGAGGAGGGACTTCAGGGCCTGAATGACCCCAATTTGAAATTAATAAGAGTGCGGGTTTTTTAATAGAAATTCCTTAGACCTGTCCCTGCAGGAATAAAAATAAGCATTTCAAGTAATTTGATTTTGTTATACACACCCTTCTATTAAAGTTATAACTCACTATCTGAAAGTGGTATTTTTCCTTAACAGCAGACAGAAATCTCTCATTTTTTTTAGAAACTTCTGGCTTATTGTAGCCTGTTTATACTCAGGCTTTACTTGTCCCTCTCAGGCCTGACTTCACTGTTTACAGAGCTACCATCTTCCCACTTCCACTTAAATGGCTTCAAAAGCAATCAGATGAATTCATGAAGGAAAAATCCTTCTAAGGCTAGTAAATACTAGGCTGCACAAATCAGCTCTGGAGAAGTCCCTGTGCCCTCAGCTGCGGGTAACAAGTGAGAATGCCATAGGGAGGATGCCTGTTGCTGTCATTTTTCCAGCCTTGCTGGTTTAGGAGGCTGTCAGACAGAGCAGTGGGCTGGACCCAAGCAGACCTTAGCTCTGACACCGTGCATCTGCTTTTATGCTCTCTAATATTTCTTTACCTATTTTCCTTACAAAATGCTCAGTTTTCTGTTTCGGAGCCGCTGTATTCAGAACAGCAACTTTTCATCCCACGGAGTGGGTAAAACCTAGTTCTTGATAGCTACAGCATAAATATTCTGTATTAGCACAGATTACCCCCCTTAGGAGGCGACGTAGAGAAGTAGTATGCTCCAGACTTCCTTGTGCATGTGTGAGGAGTTTATGGTACTGGTGTTGCAGCAAGGTTGACAAGAATTTCAAAGCAAGAAAGGCCAACCTGTGCTTTCATTAGAAACCAAAGTAGGAATAATCATTTGGTTCTTCAGCAGCAGAACAAAGCCAGCACAAATAACATGTACTTCTAACGCTTTAATGGTGTGTCGAGGGTTAGGATTGCGGGGTGACAATCAAACCCTGGCAGATGTATTGTTAACCTCCTCTCCCCACCACTTCCCCCTTTTGCCCCTCCCTCTCCCCCCTTCCCACTCAGGACAGGCGATCAGGAGGGAAAGAAGGACAGAGAGAAGAGAGTTGGAAAAGTTAAAGATGTTTTACTAATGCTACTAATAAGAATAGAGAAAATAATACAAAATATACAAAACCAATCTTGTAAGTCTCAGCAACTGCAGAGCCAGCACCCAAAGTCCTGGATTAGACTCTGCAGCCAACCGGAGCTGGATTCAGTCTCTCACTAGGCCTCAGTTCGCAGGGACGACCAGCAAGGTCCTCTCCTAATGTCAGCCATGAGGAAAAAAGGGAAAAGGCAAAGGGAAAAGGGACGAGATCCTCGTGATCTCCCACTTTTATATGAAGTATTCACGTGAATGGAATGTTATACACCGTTGGTCAGTCTCTCGGTCACCAGTTTCTCCTTGCCACTCTCGCGAGATGTCCATCCGTGCTTATCAATAAGTTTGCATTCCATTGCTAGGTTTAACCAAAACATGTGTCGGGTTCTCCAGGAAAATGCAGCTAATATGAAGGCTTTAGCTGACAGGCAAAAATTCGCTAAAAGAGAAACTTGTTTTTAACAAAACCAGGACATGGTGCCTAATTGGTCAATAGTTCTGCATGTCTATAGAGCTGGGCACTTTCTGGAGTGGTGGAGCACAGGTGTGCTTCGAATTCAGGTGTGTGGTTTTGTGCTTGTTTGTTTTCCTTCTTCCTCTTTCTGCTCTTTCTCTGTAGAAGACATGAAAAAAAAAAAAATCAGCCAATGGGGAAGTATCACATTTCAAGATCTTTATAAATGCTGCTACCAAGACAATCTAGAGGGAAGAATGAAAAACATGTGTTTAAGTTTCTCCATGGCTTGTGAAAGTAATAAAAAAGTAAAATGATACATCTTTTCTAGTGTTTGGTTTAGTCCTGTGAATTTTGATCATAGTAA
This sequence comes from Patagioenas fasciata, assembly GCF_037038585.1. Taxonomy (NCBI): domain Eukaryota; kingdom Metazoa; phylum Chordata; class Aves; order Columbiformes; family Columbidae; genus Patagioenas; species Patagioenas fasciata. Next base: position 54,033,908 of record NC_092560.1, on the reverse strand, counting down.
TGAACTGTTTTGACATAGTCCACTTTAGAGAGGGTTTTTTTGCATTTTAATTTGAATGCTCAGACCAAAGACACACTTCTCAAGATCAAACTAAATATCAGCATTCTGTGTATTTTGCTTAGGGCAACACCATGGTACCTGTAACCTGTAGTGATGGAATGAAACCCTTTCTGGTGTGTGAAAGGGTTGTTTTTCACGGTATGAGGGACGATTTATTTGGAGCCCATGGCTGAGAATAAAGGAAACTAGATCTTTTTGGTCATGATTTATATTGCCTCAACTGAGGATATCTCAGGATATCTCATAATGAAGTCCATGGTTCAAACTCCTGGCCAGCATTACTAAATATGCCAGAAGAAGTAGTTTCAAGAATAGGAGTATAGTAGCCAAGCAAAAGCCATGAAAGAAACCAAGAGTCAAAATTTTAATATTTTGTTGGAGGTATTCTAATCTAGTGAGTGTTGGGGTTTGGGGGATTTAAAAAAAAAAAAAAAAAAAAAAATTGTCCAAAAATGACATTTTGAAACAATGGAAGCATTGCCAACAGAAACGTACAGCCAAAGAAAAATGGATTTTTCCCTTGGTTCTTCAGATCATTATCTCCATACTAACATAATTTTAGCAGCTGACTGAAGTGTGAGATGCTCCAGAGCCAGTGATGTGGCATCTTGACAGCGTTTGGCACTCCTTAATTCTCTTCAGTGAATGTGACCCAGCTAAGCCTAGCAAATAGCACTGACATTTGATTTCACACGCAATGTATATTGGAGGTTGTGTGTGTAGTTGCTTTGCTAGGAAAATGATTTTATGACTTGGCATGCTTTAGTACGTATGATGAGCAACGGGAACACAACATTAATAAATAGGCATCTGTCATCATCCAAAATTGTTACTGAATTTTCTGCAGTGTTCTTTTTTTGTTTTCTTCAATATAATATTTAGATAATAGTTATAAACGCATGGTTGTAAAAAGACGAACGTACAGATTTTTACTATGACTGTGGAGGAGCAAAAAGGGATGAAAGAGAGACCATATGTGTAATATATTTGTTGTTACAGCTTGCACTGATTAAAACTGTGTTTGTTGTACTATACATCATTGTACTGTAGTTGTAGTAAATGTTCCTTGTAATGCATTTTCAAGTACAAAAATTGTCTCAGAAAAGAGCATTTAGCAAACTAATTCTATTGAAACCAACGAAGTGTTGACACATAGCCTCATGTGGATTTGTTTAAGGAGGCATATTTTAGGTTATAAAAGTACAGTCCTTAAGGCAAAAATCAGTGACTGCCTGGTATAGTGACTGAGAGAACACTGCAACAGTATGTTCAGCAAGAAACCCCTCATTAATCCTTTCCTGTAATTCTACCCTATTCACCTTCCCCCTTGCCTGACTCAATAGAATTTAAAACCTGCTGTCAGCACAGTAACTAACCGAGAACCCATTCATTACTCAGTCAAGACATTTGAAATGTTTGCTGATTTGTCTATGAATGGGAACACAGTGTAAATCTGGACTAAGGAGGGCTTTTTTCCCCTTGTCAGTTTAATTGCTCCTGTGTGATGTGTTCAAGTGTTAGGAATCATCAGGGGTTTTGACACCCTCGTCTGTTTGAATGGCCATAGCATTTGACTGCACCCAGCCCATGAGAAAACCAGAATGTTTACAGCTGAGAGGAAATACGCATCACTTACTGAAAGCTGATTATTCACATCAAACTGGACCACTGGCACTTCCAGCAAACTCCTGGTGCCTGAAGCCTCTACTAGTATTAAACATAAAAAGCAGGCATCCTCCTGCATCCTAAAAAGTCCTCTAATGTGGCAGAATTAAGGAATGTAACTATTAGAGGCGAAGGCAATTCATTCCGTAACTCAGCTGTTGTCAGAAGGACACATGCTATAGTTTTATAGGACTTGTGTTGAATGGACAAAAAAAGGCAAAGAGCAATTAATAGGAAATCCACATAGTCCCTAGTAACTATTTCCTCATTGAATGGTCTCTCTAGATTCAACAACCAGTAATGCAGTTACAAGCAAGAGACCCAACGGGACTGTCAAGAAAATGTATGTTTGTCTGTCATTTGCTTCACATACTAGCACCGTTTGTTGCTGACATATAACAAAGGCAGCAGGGGACACCTGGACATCTGTGATAAAGCTCAGAGGGCTGCTCCTTTGGGCCAGATTTTTGTACCGTTTCTGCCTCACAAGTGGCAGTCTTTGTTAAGTGGTGGAGGATCTTGCTGTTTGTTGCTTTGCATCAGAGGGAGTGGGCATGTTGCCATCTCTATTTTGGACAAATAATCAGCTGATTCAAGAGAATTTCCCTTCTTCAACCTCTCTACTCCTTCAGTTTTCCTTACAAACATTTCTAATTTTTTACCACAGCTCGTGATCCGAAATCTTGTCTTTATGCTATATAACACATTTTTAGCTTTGCTGCCTACAGTACGATGATGTTCACACACACACGCCACGCCCCTCCTCCCCCCCACAACACACACCCACCCCTGCCCGCTGCCCTGAAATATCGACATTGTCTGACATCAATTGCTCATACAAACTGCACTGCACCAGTGGATCACCAAGACAAGTCAACGAATACAATGCTGCCAATACACCAAACAAATCACAGGCATAATTCCTCGCACCTCAGGGAAACTCATCCCAGGCTGAATGTGACTCGAAATCTAAAAGTCTTCTCTAGCATGGCACAGAATCCACAGCCAGGGTCTCAGCTGCCTAAGCATATGGAAATAAGAGATTGCTAGTGCTGTATTACCTGCCACCTCACCTCCTCTGACAGTGTGTGCTTTGGGCTGCAGCAATGTTTGTCCGTTTTAAGCCTGGGGTTCTGATGCTGCTTTTGTAAATCCCTCCCTCTCAGGCAACTGTAAAATAAATTTCTGATTAATCTGTCTAACTACTGCCTTCCTAACTTGCAGTGCAAAAGAGGCGCTACTTCCGTTAATTATTGTCAAGCTCCATGCTAAGGAGTTTTTGCACTGCAGTTTAGAGTTTCATGCTGATCCAGTTGACATAGCTTGGATCAATTTGACCCACTACTGCAGTTGTTCTCCTTTGATCCAGAGCGGTTTGTAATTTGACCCATTCAGATGACTTTCTTATAATAGCCTTAGCAAGACAAAACCAAATCAACTCCATTTATCTTAATGGGCTTTTTTTCAGACATGAGGCCTTGCCAATCTTTTGTACAGAGGAAAAAGGAATCTGTGTATCTGATGGGCTTTGAAATACCATCTGGTGTTTAATGTTATTGTGCTCTGTTCTCATAGTGCTGTTCTGAATCGTATCTTAAAAGTTCAACAAGCATTTACTCACAGCCACCATTCAATACGATTGTGTCATCATCAAAGATTTGGATTTACCAGACGCAGCCTGCAAACAAAGCAGATTTTATAGACACTTCTTCCTGAGGCTCCACTAACTGAGAGGAGCCTTCAAGTGTAAAGTGTAAAACCTGTGTGCCTTACGTCTTTAGCTTGCAGTTAGATGCACAGCAGTCCTGTTTAACCTCTACAATTATTGTTAGAGATATAATCATAGGTGTTACTAGAACAGCAAGGGCTTTTATTAGGAATGTGTGAATCTCCTAGATGCTGAGCTTTTGAGTTACTACCTATTTAGAGCTGGCTAAACTAGATTTCCAAACACCCTGTACTACTTCCCTTGAAATAATGCTTCAGTTTTTTTCAGTACTTCTCTGTTTGTTGACTATTTACAGTATTCCAGTGGAAATAAAAAGTACAACTGTATTTCACTTTCTAACTGAAGAAGCTTGTGTTATACACAGAAAATTGGAAAATACTCTCCCTCCTAAATAAGATTATTCACTGACAGGTGACCTACCTATGATAGACAGCATATGTATCTTTAAATACTGTTCTGTGTTCCTGCTTAGTTTGTTTGTTTGTTTCTTTGTTTAGTTTAGTTTTTGTTTCAGCAGACCCTGGATGGAATATTGGCTTCCTTGAAGCTAGTGGCACAGTGCCCAGTAACTTCAATAGGGTCAGGATTTCACCTTCCGTGTATTTAGTTTTACGCTTGGTTTACTCCAAACTCCATTTTTCTGTGCTTTTTTTGCTGTGCCATGTCTCTGTGTCTTTCATTCTTTCTTCCCCTTCCCCCACCTTTACTGAAGCACCACGTGAACCAAAGGACTTCTCAGATTAATTTACAACCTGTCATCTCAAAGAAGTCATTTCACAAACTAGAAACCCAAAAATCCAATCCCTGTTTTTAATAAAAAAAATGCCTATCATGTTTCTGTCATTGTACACATGGTCTCCCTATACTTATATTTTTCCATGTAAATAGATGTAGATGTCTATTAATAACTTTTCCTTTAAATTAGAATGTATGCCAATCAGGCAAAGAATTTTCTTTCACATTCGGTTAAATTAATAAGCTTACAAATGGTAATGCTCCTTCATGCAAATAATTATCAATTAATCTTTTAAAGGTACTTTAATTCCTGATCTCATGCTTAGAACTTTCAGAAAAACAACATGGTATTCAGAAAAACAACATGGTATTCTGTCTTTGTTTAATCATGATTGGAATGCTTTTGTATGAGACACAACTGTAGAGCATTTTTTGCATAATATTCATGAACTAACTATTTCCCTTGAAATGCATTTTTGCTTTTATACCTCAGCAAACAGCTCTGTTTGAGTAAATGATCCATCCTGGACTCATTGAGTATACAGAGAGAAGATCTGCCTTTGATTGTTGTTTTAATAAACTGGAAGTCTGCCAATGTTCTCTGGGAAGAGAGCATTAAGGATAGCACTGTGAAACTTGTCCTTGTTTGATCTTACACTAAATTTAACCCCCACTGGTCATTTTTTTCTACTGAAATGGCTGCTCATGCTAGTCAAAAAGCACGAAGTAATAACTGCTGTGATTTGGATGCAAGAAACTTCTACAAGTGCTGAACGTGCCACATTTTAAATTCTTCTTATGGCACTTAGAAGACAGTGATTAATGAGTTTGTTATCTATCAAAAGGCTTCAGGTTGTGTTATCTATCAAAATGATCCTTTCATGCTGCCTGGTGTGGGACAGGATTTACGGTAAAGAAAACCTCCCATCCATCCATAGTATCTAAATCTATCAACTCCACACATTCACGCAAATAATGTTAAATAATAGGTCTGTAGGTATCTGTAAATAAAAATAAATAAATAAATAAAAATAATTTAAAACAATAAAAAAGAGATATTTTGAAAGGTCAAAACAGTGTTCTTAGAAAAACAGACAGGAAGATAGTTTCTTCCAGCCTTTTGAGCTATTGAGTGTTCTCTTCCTAATGCCAATTTCTTACTAAAACTAAAAATAAGAAATTGCCAATGATTAAGTATTGAGTGACTTTGTTAGTAGTGCTCGGAAGTCATCTGTAGTATATATCTGTAGTATATCTGATAAGGATAATAGATTTTTATACAGAGAACTTGCAATTGCTCTGCTTTGTTCTCTAGCTCTTAAGCTTCCATAAAGAAACCTCTTGCACCTTGCATCAAGCACATTTCTCTCCATCTGTCAGGCAGGGAATTCTCCATATGAGAGCAGCAAATGCAGGAAGAGGAGAGGAACATATGGCCTGTCTTAGTGCTACCACCCTTCCCCCTGTTACCTTGTGATTGCTCTCACACATTCACATTTTTTAATCAAGCTGTATAACGTTTTATCGATCTTAGAACACTAACTAGGGATTGCAGACACACCAATTTCTGCCATGTAATATACATTATATCATGGCAATTGCCAAGAAGGAGAGGGCCTACCTAATGTCTCCCTACCTGGTAGAGAGATAATGAGGCTTACTTCTTCTATTTCACAATTAATGTAACCTTCATGCCTTTGAGACTTCTGAGAGCATGAAATGGGTGTAATAGCAGAATTTTTGAGCTCCTAATATCTTGCATATTGCAGCCAACAAAGATTTCTGATATAAGAATGTGAGTTTTTCACAAAAATACTATTCACCACTTTTCGTGATTCCTGTTCAGTTTCCTACTCATGTAGAAAGCTAGCTTGCATATCACGCTGTAATCTCAGATTCACCAGCAAGATCAACAGCAGTAACTTAATAAATTTGTGTCCTTCTTCGCCTTTGTCATGTTTGCTCACATCATTACCAAGATATCAACCAACACCCACAAAAAGTTAATTACTGAATCGACAGCTTGATTTTTTTTCTGTTGTACTAAGCACAAACCCAAGTGACAGCTCCTTCAGGAAGACAAAAATGTGTTTATTTTTTGCCAGATTATTTGATGTAATCAAATTATGTGAAATGATGTCCTTGGGCCTAATTCAGCCACCCATTGGTAAAGGTACTTCAACAATTTTTAAGGTCAGTGTGAGTTCTATGTGTGGAGATTTATGTTATTAAAGCTCAGAGTGACCACTAGAAATTTCACTTTTTTTTTTTTTTTTAAGCTGTTCTTTATATTTGTTATTCAGTAGAATTAACTTATTATGTTGCTAAAAATTTGCTGACTTTCGGGCACTATAGAAACTATGTGGAGGGTGATGGAAGAAACTTATTAACTTGAATCCTAGACATGCCAACCAATGGTGGTGGTCTCCTGGATTTTCTCCTCTTAGACAAGAAGGAACTGGCTGGAATTCTTGTCTTAAGGATTTCTTGAAGGGAGAGTGGTTACTTTTTTGCTTTAAAAGTTACATGTTAAATATAACTTTGCATATTTGCCTCCAGAAATAAGTAATTGCTTAACTATGGCAACAAAGCTACCCATGCAAGGAACTAGACAAGCATGAGAAAAAAGGGGGTTTTCCGGCATCATTTAATGTACCTCTCAATCCTGACCATTCTATGACCTTGAACATTTTTTAAAAAAAAAAAAGCTAAAGCTTTTCCTTTCAACCCACTTGTGGGTTAGTTGGTCAAGCCTGACATCTGAAGTACCTTAATGGGTGTAATTAAGTCTTACTAGTCTTGGCTGCTTTCTCAAATGTGTAATGAAAAGGCTGAAATAACATCCCTGGAGGTACTTGTTTTCTAAATTGAAAACCAGAAAAGTTCAGAGACATGAATTGCATTATGATAGCAATATTTTTACTGGAGTAGATTTATGCACTGTTGCTGTTCTCTCCCATGCTCCAATGACAGCCACTGCATTCCCTTTAAGCATTCCTCCTCCTCCACTTTCCATACGTAGTCATTATCAAATGCTTCCATCTTGTTTAAATAACATGGCATTTAACCCTTGTTTGATGTTGGGAAGGTAAGGTTGCTGAAATTAAACTAGTAGGATATGAGAGTGTGTACAGATATGTATTCAAAACTTTTAACTTCAGCATTATTCACACGAGTAACTGAGTTGCAGTCATTTACACTTATGGCAAAGGTTTTGCTTAAAAGTTCTGATTAAATTAATAATAATTGACCTAATATATTTGAAATTACGCATATAATGTTACAAATATTTTTTATTAGGGTTATGTGGTATCTTAAATATGGTCTTTTTTGTAGGTAGATGTTTGTATAGATATTATAGAGTAATTTAAAATTGCATATTCCATTGTGTAAGTAGTAGGTAGGTAAAGAGCATGAAGTTAAGGAGAAGTATGGATATATTTGCCTGAACACCATGAGGTGTTTGGCAATTTATCTGGAAAATGAAGAGTTGGTTGACTTCATCATCCCTCATGTGGGACTGTTCAGGTTCTCTTGTGAAAGGGAAAGGTTTGCTGCTAAATGAAGTTGTGATTCCAGGATGTTGAGGATGAAAAGCACCAGGATTGTTCAGGGAAGGTGGGGGGCACAGTCTCCTTCTAACTCCCTCTCCTCTGTCAAATCACCTGTGTCTTCAAGAGAACAGTTGCAGAAGTGACATGATATAATCAAATCTAATGAGAAACCAGTTTTGAGACCTTGAAAATTATAATAGGTTGGATGGAAATGAAAAGGATCAAATACTCTGGTCAGGAGAGTCAAAGGAAAATAAACGTATTCTCTTCCTTCTAAGGGGGGACCAACAAAACACCTGAACTACACAGCAGAGATGAAGTCTGCTTTTCACCACACATTAGTTAAAACCTGGATTCTGCTTTATGCGCGCTCTCATACTTGAGTGTTCTATTTTCATCCAGTTCCTATTTTCAATTAAAAATGAAAAAGTATGAAAAACCAGAATATATTCATTTTGTAAAACAGATTTTGTGGAGTTGTTTGTTTGGATTTTTTTTGCAAAGAACATCCAGTAAAAAGAAACTTCAATAACAGATTACAGCTGTTATTGAAAAGCCTGTAAGGCCACAGCTTGCCATACACAAAGCAAAGCATGCCACACCCAAGGGGAACAGAGAGAAGGGGCACTAGTGTAGCTTTTACATTCTCACCAAATTCTCTAATACGCAGGAAAGACAGTGCTGTGCCTTGGAGGTATCGTTTAGCCTTATGACATGCATGATAAATAAATGTTTAGCAATCTGCACATACATTTTCCGATGTTTCATAGGTAGACATGTCACTTAGAAGGGAAAATTAGAAGTGTTTTCCTCCCTTAGACTTCACTTTTCTTTTCCCGCTGGTTAAGTTTAAAGAAATTTCATAAAATACCTTTTATCTGTTGTTTAGCTGGTCATTTTCAATTTCCTGCTTCTCTGGGAAGGCAGCTGTGTTCTCAGTCAGACTCTCATAGGAAAAAAAAAAAATAAGGAAGAGGAAGGAATCAAACAGTTAAATAAATAAATATTTCCTTAGTCTCAGAAGCTGGCTAGACAAGAGTGCCTTCTTTTATTTTCTGCTTTTCCTCACTCTTTAAAATTCCTGATAAACTCTTATTTGAGGTAAACTCTCAATAGACATTCCACGTCATTGTCTGCTAGAATATTTCAGACATTGCTTTAGCTAGGGTGGGGGTTTTTATAATGTGAAGGCTGCAAAAGAACATGGAGCATTCTAAAATATTGTAGTATAGTTGTTGACAGAAAAGTGCTTTTTTGTAAATACTGCTTTCCAGACAAACTTTTCGTTAACTGCTAATTATTTATCTAGTTTTCAACAGTGCACATGAAGACAATAATTATCCTTAACAGCTCTAAGAAATCCTTCTTAAATAAATATGAGAGCATATATGAAGACCAGTTGTAGTAGTTCACCAACATGGGACATCAAAGTCGTATTTCGAATGAAATCACCAAGCTGAGACTCGAGAAAGAAGAAAAATATCTTGGAAGGAGTTCAGTGTCTGCTCCTCCTAAAAAAGCGGGGTTGCACAGCTCAGGTTGTTCCCCACACCATCACATTCTGTTAATTGGTTGGTCTCTGTTAGCGAGGCTTCCCAATGCAGTGTAGACTTGCCTTCATTGCCGTTTGTCACATGTCTGCATGTCTAAGTTGGCAATCTTGACAGATGCACTGCACAGCAGAGACATTCATCTCTATCTCGTCTTCTGCTACATATTTTTTTCCAGAAAAACACAGTTTTACCTTGTTCTTATTCAGTTGCCTTTCAGTTTTGTGTTAGCACAACAGAGAAGATTCTTCACTCTTCAGTTTCTCAGTTCATAATGATGATGACTGTTCTTCACTGGGATTAAATTTTCCCTCCCTTCCTATGGCGTGAAGAAGAAGAACTTATCCCGAGGGAGAAAATTCGACCATTTTGGCGTGGTTGAGCCTGAACCAGCAGTGTGCAGTACTAGTTAGAACAACTGCAGGGACTGCTGAATCTTGCAACAGGGAGAGGGAAACATAGCAGCAGCCACATGTTTGCAGGCCCTAGTATACATGGGAAACTTCAAACACCCCAATATCTGCTGGAGGAACAGCACTGCAGGGCATATGCAATCCAGGATGTTCTGGAGTGCATAGACAACAATATCCTGACTCAAGTGATAAAGAAATCAGTGAGGAGAGCTGCTCTGCTGAACTTCATGCATACTGACAGGGTGGGGCTCCCTGGGGTTGTGAAGGTTGAAGACAGATGATGGAGTTCAAGGTCCTTAGAATTGAGAATATGGTAAAAAGCAAGATCACAATACTGAACTTCAGAAGAGCAGACTTTGGCCTCTTCAAAGTTTCGCTTGGTAGAGTCCCATGGGATAAAGCCCTGGAGGGAACAGTGGCCCAAAAAAGTCAGTTGATATTTGAGGGTCACCACCTCCAAACTCAAGAGCAGCCTATCTCAATGAACAAGAAACAGGCAAAAATGCTAGAAGGCCCACATGGATGAACAAGTTGGTCCTGGCAAAACTCAAACACAAAAAGGAACAATACAAAAGATTGAAGGACAGAATGCACAGACATGATCTGAGCATGCAAGAAAGAGATTAGGGAAGCCAAAGCCTAAATGGTACCAAATCTTGTCAAGGAGTGTGAAAACCAAGAAGAAGGTCTTCTGTAAGTACATAGCTGGCAAAATGAGAGTCAGGGAAAATGTGGGCTCACTGCTGAATGAGAGTGGAGATTTGGTCACACACAATACCGAAAATGCTGAGATAATGAATGCCTTCTTCACTTCAGTCTTTACTAGCAAGACCAGCCTTTAGGAATCCCAGACCCCAGTGAAAGTCTGAAGCAAGGAAGACACACCCTTGGTCAAAGAGGATCAGGTCAGAGAATGTTTAAGCAGCTTGGACATAGACAAATCCATGGGCCTTGATGGGATGCACCTACAAGTGCTGAGGGAGCTGGAAGATGTCGCTGTAAGGCCACTCTTTAAAATCTTTGATCAGTCATGGTAACTGGGAGAAGAACCTTAAGACTACAGGAACGCAGATGCCACTCCTGTCTTCAAGAAAGGCAAGAACATGCACCCAGGAAACTACAGGCCAGTCAGCCTTACCTCAATCCCTGAGAAAGTGATGGAGCAGCTAATACTGGAAACCACTTCCAGGCACATTAAGGACAAGAAAATCATCAGGTGTGGTCAGCATGGCTTCACCAAGGGGAAGTCATGCTTGACTAACTCAGTAAACTTCCGTGATGAAATGACTGGCCTGGTAGATGAGAGGAGAAAAGTGTGTATTTTTAACCTGAGCTTCAGTAAGGCTTTCAACACTCTCTCCCATAAGATCTTCATAGAGAAACTGTTGATGTATGGGCTGAATGAGCAGGCAGTGAGGTGGACTGAAAACTGGCGGAATGGCCTAGCCCAGATCATGGTGACCAGTGGCACAATGTTGAGTTGAAAGGCAGTGACTAGTGGTGTACCCCAGTTGCCAATACTGGGTTTAGTTCTGTGTGATATAGTCATTACTGATCTAATCCGTTAATGGGCTCCCCAGTATAAAACACACATTGACATACTGGAGACAGTCTGCTGAATGGCCATAAAAGTCATGAAGGAAATGGAGCATCTCTTACATGAGGAAAGTCTGAGAGAACTGGGACCACTCAGCCTAGAGAAGAGAAGGCTTGGGGTGTTCTCATCAATGTATATAAGATAACAGTAACAACAGATGAGCAGAAGGCTAAGGTACTCAACAAACTTTTTGCTTCAGTCTTCACTGACAATCTCTCTTCCCACACCTCTCAAGTGGATGGACCTCAAGGCAGGAACAAGGTACCTCCCAACTCTAAGAGAAGATCAGGTTCCAGGCGCCCTGAAGAACACAAATGTGTATAAGTCCATAAGACCTAACGAGATGAATCCCAGAGTCCTGAGGGATTTGGCTGCTGTAGTTGTCAAGACACTCTCCATGATATTTGAAAAGCCACGGCAATCAGGTGAGGTCCCTGGTGACTGGAAAAAGGGAAATATTGCACCCATTTTTAAGAAGAGTAGAAAGGAAGACCGCTGGAATCACCAACCTGTCAACCTCATCTCTATGCCTTGGAAGGTCACGGAACAGATGCTTCTAGAATCTATACTAAGGCACATGGAGGACAGGGATGTGATTCAAGACAGCCAGTGTGGGCTTATCAAGGGTAAGTGTTGTCTGACCAACCTAGTGGCCTTCTGCGATTGAGTGACTTTATCAGTGGACAAGAGAAGAGCTACTGACATTGTTTATCTGGAATTCTGTAAAGCCTTGACATGGTGCGCCATAATATCCTTCACTCTGCATTGCAGAGATATGGATTTGATGGATGGAGTATTTGGTGGAGAAGGAATTGGCTGGATGGTTGCACCTGGAGAGTAGTAGCCCATGGCTCCATGTTCAGATGGAGATCAGTGACAAGTGGTATCCCTCAGGGGTCTGTATTGGGACCAGTACCATTTAATGTCTTCGTCAATGACACAGTGGGATCCAGCGCACCCTCAGCAAGTCTGCAGATGACATGAAGCTGAGTGGTGCAGTTGACATGCCTGAGGGATGGAATGCCACCCAGAGGGACCTGCACAAGCCCAAGAACTGGATCCGTGCAAACTTCATGAGGTTCAACAAGGCCAAGTGCAAGGTCCAGCACCTGCATTGGGGCAGCCTCCATATCAATACAGGCTGGGAGATGAAGGGATTGAGAGCAGCCCTGCGGAGAAGGACTTGGAGACAGCAGTGGCTTGAAAGCTGGACATCAGCCAGAATTGTGCACTGTCAATCCAGAAAGCAAATCCCATCCTAGGCTGCATCAAAAGGGGCATAGCCAGCAGGTCGAGGGAGATGATTCTTCCCCTCTTCTCTGGTGAGACCCCACCTGGAGTCTTTTGTCTAGCTCTGGAGCCTTTAGTATAGGAAATACATGGACCTGTTGGAGGGGGTCCAGAGGAGGGTCACAAAAATGACCAGGAGGATGGAACACCTCACCTATGAGTACAGGCTGAAAGAGTTGGGGTTGTTCAGCTTGGAGAAGCCTCCAGGTAGACCTTATTGTGGTCTTTCAATACTTAAAGCAGGCTTATAAGAAAGATGGGGACAGTCGTTTTAATAGACCCTGTGGTCACAGGACAAGAGGTAATGGTTTTAAACTTAAGATAGATTCAGACTAGATATAAAGGTGGTGATGTGCTGGAATATGTTGGCTAGAGAGGCACAGGAATATGTTGGCCGGAGAGGCAGTAGATACCATGTCCCTGGAAACATTCAAGGTCAGGCTAGATGGGACTCTGAGCACCCTTATATAGTTGAAGTGGTGCCTGCTCATTTCAGTGGGATCAACCAGGTGTTTTCAGGTGGTCCCTTCCAACCCAAACCATCCTATGATTCTACAGAAAGACAAACAATCCAGGATCTGTTTGGTGGTGCCTGATGACAGGCCAAGGAACAATGGGTACAAAATTAACCACAAGAGCTTCACTCTGAACATCAGGAAACACACTTTCATTCTGAGGGTAACTGAGTACTGGAGCAGGTTACCCAGAGAAGTTGTGGGGTGTCTGTCCTTAGACTTATTCAAAAGCTGTCTGGACATCTTTCCATGTAATTGGCTCGAGATGACGCTGCTTGAGCAGGGACACTGGACCAAATGACCTTCAGAAGTCCTTCTCAACATCAGCCATTCTGTGATTCTATATGTACAGCAGCTGCAATTATTATATTTTCTTCAAAGATTCTTCATTTGCAAATTGGTAAAACTAATTTAATAGAAATACAGGACTGTAGCATCATATTTGCAAGTGACATGCAGCTGTAACTTTGCAAGCAGATTTGGTACCTGTGTTCCATATGTGTATTTCTAGCAAGCAGCAATCATGCAATCAAACATAGTTTAACAATATTTTATCCATTTATGGTTTGCTATTTATACTGAGCTATTTTGAAATTCTAAATTCCATCTTAATATGTAAGATATTTTAAATAATTGATACTGTACTTAAATAATTAATCACTGGAAAGATACTTTTCACAGAGGGTGTGCATCTATTTACATTCCACAGTGCTTGAGGAAAGATGGTAGTTGCCTTTGAATTACTACAGTAATTGTCTGTGGCAACTTGCAGAAAGATTCACAGAAGCAAATAGCATTAAAAGATGCCCCCCACGGATTCACTGTGAGTGAATAGCATGGAGCACCACTGTCAGAGAGAGATGAAAGGTGTATATTAGGGCATAGGTAGTACAGATGAACCTTCTCTCTTCTTCTATTGATGGAGCAAAGAATGAGCCATCAGGGAGATCACCTGAAGAAGGCAAGCCTCACCTCACCTTCTTTCTCGCATCCTCAGCATGGAAATGTTTTTTGATCACACATACCTTTCTTATTCTTCAGGTGCTGAAGGTCTGGCTGACGGCATGGCAGTCTACAGTGGGTGCTTACTGCTGATGGTATCTGGGTTGCTCTGGGTTCCCTGGGGAAATGTAGCTGGGTACTCAATGTCATCACCCAGATGTGAATGAAAACTGGAATTTTACTTTGTATGTAGGATGACATCTGAATCCTGAAAACTGATTTATCAGCAGGTAACCTCTTCAGTATCAGAAGGACAAATAGTTTGGGGATGCGTTAAGGCATGAGGTGAGGTCTGTGATGAGAGGTTTCCTCTGCAAGCCCTTGCCACTACATGGAGAAAATATTACCTCTTAAAATCAGTCCATCTTATACTACTCATTTATGCATTTGTCTGTTCCATTCAGATAAACAAATCTGAAAAACTATCAAATTCATTGTAACTGAAGCAAAGATTGTCTACAAATCCCTACTCCTTTTAAGAAAATGAAGTAGAAGATCTGTGTAATCCAGTTTTGTTTAAGTCAGGAGACTTCTGTGACTTTGTTGCTTTGTAAAGTTCTATTGATCCTACACCATGGGATGAACTAACATAATCTGCAAGTAAATTGGTATTAAATTCAGAATTAAGTTTCCAAGTATCAAAATGCTGTCGTTTGTTACTGGCTTCCTAAGCATCTTTTGAGGCAAAAAGCACATCAAAATGGTAACTAGAACTTCACGCCTGAGATGTGAAAACAGAGCAATATTCTTCTTTAGGCTCATTTGGACTCCGTTGTATCAATTTATTTCTGTAGCTGTTTAACAATATAGTCTATTTCTCTTATTGCTTATTATTTGTAGAAATAGACCTAAATTAGTTCATATATGTAAAAGTGCTTACAGAGTTATTATTACACAAGTTCCAGAAGCCACATACACAGAAATGTTTGTGCAAAAGAAAAGTCATTGGAGATTATTACTGTACCATGCATGCTCTAATATTTTCCTATTTTACTGATGCTTCTCTTCTTTCGAAAAACCTTATCAGGAATACTTCCACTAAGAAATCATTAAAAATCCCAAGGAAGTATCTCATTTTTTGTTATAGTAAAGCCCAGCAGGATTTAGACTTTTTTCATCTTCCATTTCCCATCAGTATTCTAAAATATCTTCAGTTTGCACCAGCTATTCTCTCAGGCATTACAGGGAACTCATGTATGTACTTGTATTAGTTATTTTGGACTGTGCTGGTTTTGGTTTTTGTTTAAATAGTGGTTTGACATACGTAGACAATAACATGCAATAAGATGAGCCAAAAGCGTGGTTTCAAGCAAAATAAAAAAGTAGAGCTACCACTCTTAATCTGAAAAAAAAAAAAAAAAAAAAATTGAAAGAGTAATTAAATTGTTCAGGTATTTGTATTGCTCTTTCATTGCTGAATGGTGGCTCTATCCTACTGAGACATCTCTCCAGCACTCCAAATCAGTTTCAAAAGTAATCCTATCTTACTGAAAGTCTTGCTTTTGCCACATTTCCCATACATTAAACATCCACACTTGCATAATTTATATATGCTTGTGATTTACTGTAGCCTTAAACATACAGTAACATAATCTAGGGAAATACACCAGTTGAATTAGCACCAGACATGTTTCGAATAAATATATAATCTGCTGACTTTTATCATTTGTTTTACATGCGGAGTTAAAGATGGCCACTTAAAAGAATGTTCAGCTGCATTTTTCACCTTAAACCAGCTGGATTCCTTACAATGACAGTAATGTCTGTGTTGAAGGTATTGGACTTTGTTGACCTGATACAAGGATAATAAATATGTTTTTAATTATGACTTGTCTTGCCCAGCTGAATGGACTCTAAACTGACATGTCAATATTGTGCTTCATAAGGATGGAATTGGCTCTACATCTCCTTGTGGTCTTATACTGCTAATAAATAAACCACCTGATTTTGTCACCCTTTTAGGCAGTAACTATATTCCTTGTACATGCAAAGTACAAATTCAAATGTTATTCTGTGTATTAGAACGATTATAGAGGAAACTTTCAAGCCTGCCAAATTCCTAGTAATTGGGAAGGGGAACCTTCTTTAACTAAGATGGACAATGGAAGATAACTTCCATGCCCTTTAGCTATAAATATTTATGAAATTGTCTCACAAGAAGAGAGGTGAAAGTAGGGGGAGAACAGGGCGCTCATAGTTTATAAGAATTCTTTTGAAGTTTGAAAAAGATAGTCCCTGTTATGTGATACCTCAGTACTCATGCCCCTGGTGAAAATGATCTTATGATGCAGGATACAATTTCTGCAGGGGTCTGTTGGATGCAATTCACAACAGTCTAGAAACACCCTATAAATCCTGTTGTTAAAACCAGCTGGGACTTATTAGAAGAGCAATTGTGAAGGAGAATTCACCTTCAATAAGGATGAAGGAGGAATTGTCAGGATTGCCTACAGGGTCTGTCTACCTAAACTTGTGTGAAAGCTCTCCACTCCCTCTTTTTTCCATTTGCCATCGCAATGATACTGAAACTTGGCTTATTGAGGGGAAAAAAAAAGTCTCCCAGAACAACTGCTCTAGACATCCTATCCCTTTCTTTTTCTGCCTGAAGTTGGCCTATGCCAGAGTGGCTTACCACAAGTGAATTTGCTTGAACATAGACGCTAACTGTAAAGACATGTCCCTATAAAATAAAAACATCAAGCTGATATTAGGTACTTCTAGGTCATAAATATAGATTTTCTTGTGATTTTTCAACTGTGGAGAGCATGGTTCAAGGGAGATCAATTTAGGTCAACATGCATTTACAAACAAATTTAAGGCTAGTTTTCAGAACCTGTGAGATCTACACATGCCAGCAGACGATCTCTAGTAAAACAATTTTCTCAAGAGCATTCAGGTGCATTCTTCTATAGTGCATGGTATTGAATAAACAACTGCTTTCATGGCTGATCATGTACTTTGTAAAAAGAAAAACTGTTTTTTCTCACAAGTCTGACCTGTGTTTGTGAAATATGGCATTACTATACATTTTAGAACAGAGAAAACCCACAGAGACACACAAACTCAAACACAATAACTGGCAGATCTTAATCCTAATATTAGTCCTAACCAGTAAGTACTTCTGATTTGCAGTTGAACTGAAATTTTCAGATAAGGCAGAAAACCCCACTTCCTTGATTATATTCTCTTCTCCTAGAGCCCGTCTGTTTGGAAATGTTCTTCCACTCTTGATTAACTGCTATAAAGGAACACAGGTTAAAAGTCTATAAAGTTGGAGTGCAAATTTCAGTGACAATTTCTGCCTTTTGCAATGTAGAGGGGATGTGTTCAGAGGGATTGCCACTGAAAGAGTTAATGACAATCAGCAGTTCTGGCATAAGAAGCAGACAGATGTGATGGGATCTCTTCACTCTGGAGGTGATGACCTGAAGTGTCTCTAGAACTTCCTCATAAGAAAGCAGATAGACATATGAAAAGACTGATACCTACAGTCAGGCTGTCCAAGTAAGGGAGGTCCTGCTGGTCCAAAAAGGAGCTGCTGTTATATAATAGTTGAGTACGATTTGATGGGTGTGTTTTGAGCTAACCATGCTAGCAATTCAACAAAAAAAAAAAAAAAAAAAAAAAAAAAAAAGAAAGAAAAAAGTGCAACAGTCAGTGTTGTGTAGGTGTTTTTTTAAAAAACTCATAACTGATCTTTATAGACATAGCTCCATTTCTGGGAAAGAAAAAAAAAAAAAAGGCAGATTCACAGAGAATTCACAAATAATTATGTTCTTAAACTGCTACAGGTGCTAGGCAGCTATCTCTAAAACAACTCCAGGTTTGTGATGATGGAATATTGATTGGGCTGTGAATGCTCTGTTGTGACTGAAATGGCTGGGCAGACTGTTTGCAGTTACACAGGGAACAGATCTGTTGATTGGTGAGGTGAAGGACAGCCCAGAATGAACTGAAAAGAGAGAAAGAAAAAAATTGCCATCTGGAGACTGAATATCCTGTCAGATAAGTGGAGAGCTATTGAGATACACTGAGAGCCTATGCAAATTTACCCTGCTTGGAAATCTGACTGAATAGCTAAATTTTCCCTTGTTCCTGTTCAGACATGCTGAGGAGTTGTAAAGGTCTAAAAAAGGCTTGTGGATTGTGTTGATGTAGCTTTTGTTCTTTATTTGTTGCTTGTGTTGAAACTAAACAATACTTTGCTTTGAAAAAGCTGATTAATCATGACTGTTAAAGTAAAATACTGTGTGTTGAAGCAAGAAATACAACTAGGAGAAGGTGAATAGTAGATTTCAAGGGAGAGCCTGAAAAAATGCTACTCAGAAATATTAGCAAGAGTCAAAGATGCAGCTGGGCAGCATGGTGGACAGCTAAAGCTTCCCAGTAGAACCTGAAGTAAAACAAGTACTCTGGTTTAAAAAAACAACAACAACAACAACAAAATTAATTTTTGATTTCTCAGTTATAAATCTTTCTTTTTTCTTTTTTTTTCCCTTAAGTAACAGAAAATGTGTCAATGTGCATGCTTGTTCTGCATATCCAGTTGACTGCATACAAAATGCCCAGCCATGTCAGTTCTCCAAACCAGACAGAGACTTAATGGAGCAGAGCCAGAATATATCTCAAATCAAACTGTTAACTCCACCTTGTTGTAGAAAGTCTCTTGTAACCACAAAATCTTTCCTAGGGCTGAAAATGTCACACAGAGATAGCTTTGCTGCGCCGGTGTGTTTCTGGAACCAGTTTTTGGTACTTGCCTTTTCCTAAAAGAAGTTTCACCAACAGATTTCATCTGGGCCAAGCTATGATGTCCACCAAGGAGAAGTCCTAGGAAGGAACTGTGCTATTTCCCAAACAAGTTCTGTGGGCAGAAGGAAGGACCCTCACTGCTTTCACAAGGACTAATTTAGTTGTTATTTTGCATGTGTGTGTGTGTAAATATGCAGAATCCAAATGGCTGCCCTTTCTATGAGACTGAAAATAAGCTCCTTCTCCTTGAAATCTCTTTATGGTTCCTACATAAATAACATGACGCCTGTTCACTTAAAAATGAGTTATAGCTGTGGGCTGTAAATTGCATTTCTGTGATGATAAAGGGAGTTTGTAGTTCTTGCTGTACAATAGAAAAGCTCTTTAAAAAAATAGATCTAAAAAATGTAAATGTCTGTACTGACTTCATCCTTTTTACCTTTGATTTATTTGGGAAATGAAGTAATGAACTGTGAACCTTTTAGCTAGCTCTAGTTTTGCCTCAGAAATGCCTCTGCCCATCGTAAATTAGTGTTGTGTATTCGGCAAAACTACAGCTCTATTTAAATCAGCCCATTTTACTGCCATCTTGCATTACAAAAGAAAATAAGATTGGGAATTTCCAGTTTTCACCCATTGTTCTTTCAATCAGTTCTGCCTTTTTCATTATCCACAATGCTTGCTCTCGAATCAGTGATTGTGTTGATTTATTGACAAACTACAGTTTACAGTAAATGTCATCCTTGAGTAACATTATCTGAAGCACATGTACTGAGTGACTGAGTAGGAGTTGTCACAATGGATTATTCAAGACCATACTTTCCAAAGCCAGCACGCATCACAAAAAGACCAAACCAATTAAGAAGATTATATTTTTTCAGGATCTTTATCAGCTATCACCTAGGCTCAAAAGAATGAAATGGGAAAGATTAGTGACATGCTGAAATCACTTGCATCCACTGTAAATTAATTTTTTACTGCATAGAATGGTTTCAGGATTAGGCAAGCACAAGGTGATCTTAACAATTGTTCTTTCTAAACTGTATTCTTGTCTGAGTCTGCCTTTGCATACGCTTTCACAAATCTATGAGGCTGTCTTTGCTCAATAATTGAAGCATCTAATGTGGATTAGGTCCTGCTTCTGCTTGAGTTCAGTCACACCAACACCAGAATTTGCTTACGCTTCATATTTTTATTTATTCTTCTAAAATATTGACATGTTTATACTACCTTTCAAATCATGAAGTAAAAGAGATCCTTAACCCTTAACAAAAATGATTGCTTTATTTTAAAAAAATACCTTATGCCTAATAACTGTGTTTTGCTTCTCAGTTGTTTCTGGCTGTTTTTAGCAACAGATGCATCAGAGTGATTATGTAGTGTGAGCTTGTTTTTTAAACCACAGAACCTTTCTTCTAACCTGGCAGAGTTATTATACCAAAGGAATTTTAAACAAAAACATTTTGAGCAGCTAGATAAGCAAGTGTCTCCCTTAGAAAGATGAAAGACTCATGGTAATTTCTCTGCGAGAATGCAACAGAAAATAAGAGCTGTCATCTAGAAAATGACAAAGCCATTTCTAGTCCTGGTAGATTAGCACTCTATCTTTCAGTGAACAGATATGCTGTTAAAGGTGTTGGCCTGTAAACCAAGCACAGAAAAATGTCACATTGATATCAGAGTGGAACTATTAATCTGTGTTTGAAATGTACTGTAATTATTAAATTGTTTGTATTAGGAATGAGCCTTACTAGCAACTCTCTTCTTAAAGAGGTAGGCAAAACACTAGACCACTATAAACCAAATGCTTCTTTTCCAAAGGCTTATGAACTAAATAGATAGGAGATTGTCCAGGGGGGGTGAAGAACCTTGTCCCAGTGTTGATTAAGTTAGTGGCAGAACTAGAAATAAAGCACATATTTCCCTAGCTTGCAGTCTAGTGACGTATTTGCTTAGCCACACAGGCTGATAAGTGATGACACTGAGTCACATGCAAAATCACTTGCAATATTCTCTCTAATTCCTCTCCATCTTTCTCTTATATATCTTTTTTCCCCTGAAAATCTATCACTTTCTGGTTGGGCAAGACTCTGCCACTGCTCCTTTAATAGTACTTCTTTTTCTCTCTCATTTTCCTGCTGAGCTGCTTATTAAGCTGAATGCTATATGCAGCCAGTCTGTCTATACAGCTTTTTTAAGAGATTCCCATCCCCCTTCCTCTTATCCTTTTGGTCAAAAATATATAGTTTCTATCTGATTGCGGCTGGCCTCTGCTCAACCTTTTTTGCAGGGCTGATTTAGATTTTCCAGCTCAGTCACAGCAGGAAAGATAAACTCTGAACCACATGATGATGTTGGCAGTGTCAGACAGTGGAAACTAAGTCTGCAGGGGATACCAATTGACATTTCAACACTTTGGCTGCCAAAGAACAGGATTTCACACACACACATACAAAAATTATAGGGGAAAAAAATGTTAAAAGTCTTGGAAAGTACAGTGAAAAATTAGCATGTGTTCGTAAATTGAAAGAGAGCATCTATTTTACTTTATGTGTGCCTTTAGATAACAGATGGGGACTGACCTCCAAAAATACCACTTTAAGTTCACAGAAGATATAAGTAACCGCGACATACTTTAAGAAGTGAAGAGTTATATTTGAAGTGGGACTATGATTGTTTTATTCAGTAGGAATTACAAGGATGCAGACCTCCCTTACAAATGTGATTCCTCTGTGAGTTTTAGAATGCAGTGGGCCGAATTTTTTCTTTTGCTTTACACCTGAGTTATACCAACACAGTTCTATGACCTCAGCTAATTCTAATTTACACAGGCATCAAACAAGAATCTTCCTGACTGTTTTTGACAGAGAGAAGTTTTTTCTCATCTGACTTCTGAATTTTAATTTTTCTTCAAGCTTTAAGTTACTTCTTTTTTTGCTTAATTAAAAAAAAAAAGTGTGAGAAAACAGAAGAGCATATTCAAGTCTTACTAAAACCTCTGTCTGATTTCTCCCACCGCCTTTTTTCTTTCTCTTTCTTCTTTCTTTTCAATGACATTTCCTATGATGAGCACTCAGAAAGAATAGCTTTTGCTTCTCTTGTCAGTTTCGTTTTGTCAGCTCTGAATGCTCTGTCTTGCTTTGCCATTTTCAAGGTCTCTTTCAATCCCTTGAACACAGCTGGCGCTTCAATCAAGAGCTCATACCGTGAAGAAGCTGGCAGTTGATCCCCAACCAACTATGTGGAAGATATATAATATATTTCACAGTACACAGTGGAATACCCTTTTCATTTCATCATAGAGAGAGACTGCTTCACTCACGAGTTCTTCTATACAAAAATATTAATAATGTCCCATTCTCCTCAGGGATGTGAACATCTGAGGTTTGAACTTCAGTGACCCCTGCTTGTCAGGTTGATGTGGCTTTAACAAATTCAGTAAAGGAAGCCTTGTTGTGCCTCAGTTTATGGCTTTGTTAGCTTCACTTTAGAGAATGTTTTTTAATCACCTCTTGGAAGAAGTTGTGGGAATTAAAGACTGTGAAGAGAGTCTGTGAATATCCAAACATTGCAGAATTGCCTAACCAAACTGTGCTATAGAAGAAATGCTGAAAGATGTGAATATTCTCACCTTTGTTTTCATTAATTATATTCCAGTTATCATAGATGCAACTGCTTTTTCTTTTGTTATACATTTACTCTTTAGTGTGTTAGTTGATGCAGTTAGAAATTATCACACAAAATTACCACTAGCTTAAGTAAAGACAGCAGTGTGACCGCAAATCTGGGAATGCTGCAAGAATTTTTGCACCAAGCCCTCCTTTTAGTTGGGAAAAATTAACGGTCAGTGAAGAACATGGAGTGGGACTCCCAACAAGCAAGGCTGCTGCCTAAGGATGGCATGTGAACCAGTGCCTTTTGCAAAGCATTTTTTTAATTATGGAAAAAGGGAAAAGGTACCATCTCCCTAGCACTACTTGCTGTGCTAGTCTGATCCTGCAAACTTTGTGATTCTCTAAGATGACTGAGAGTCTTTAATTCCTATTAGCCCTGTTGAACTAGGATCTTAGTGCTCAAGCAAGAGAGTGCATTCAGTTCTGCTTTCCTCTTACGCGGTGAGTTAAAGTACTTTTGTGAAGCACTTTTTTGATTTACATGTACAATCTAAAGTAATGTGCTTGCTAGCATATTTGCTTTTAAAATGTACACATTTTAAAGCCAGTTGGAATATGTTAAAAATGCTCATAAACCAGAAATGTTCACGCTCTTTTTATGTAGGATATAAGTATCCATTCTCATAATTCCTTATTTTAGGACCACAGAAAACAAAGACACTGGAGGCTCTTAGAATTGTAAAGAATATATTGAAAATAAAACATCCATCTGAGTGTGAAAAATCTGAAGCCCATTTAGTAACGAGTTTGGGGAACCCTGCATCTTTTATTCATAGAAAAACTACCAGATAGAATCCATTTCCATCAACAGCCAAAGTGAGTGGAATGTATGATATTTACAGAAAAATAATTGCTTATGTGGTTTGGTGTGCTAATAGGACATTTTTTACTTCTTTTTAGGTTTTTTTATAGTGTCTCCATATCTCCACCCCCTCTTTCCCTTGTATGAAATTATAACCATGGCTAGTTTAGCAAGTTAAGATGTCAGTGTGGGTTTCTGTTACTACAAAGGAGACATGCCACTGTCAGCAGGCTGACGTAACAGCAGGCACACTGGCCTGATAGCTGAAAGCTGTTCAGAGCTGTCCTTGGGCTCTTCTCTTTCTTCTTCACCTCTTCAGAGTAATCTTACCTTGTCTGGGGAATGGCTCCTTTCCTTATCTTAGCAGCCAGATGCTCATTGTAAACAAATTGCTTTTCTCTTAGACAGCTCAGTTTGCAAATTTTCTGAATGCTACTTCTAAATATTAGTTCAACATCAGGCGAAGCACACTACACTTGTTTTACAAAGGCTTAAATGCAACACTGAGTCCAGCAGGCCAGCATTTGTAAGGTGAGACACACTATCACCATAGCAAGATTTGGTCAGTCTGGGAATGCTTTCAATGTAGCTAATGAATCAACATGCATAATTTTGAAATTGACCTGAGGGGAGACAGTTCCCATCTTTAATTTCTCTAATTTTATTTTAAACATAACAATTTGACCTGTGTATTCAGTTATGTATTTCATTTGTACAGAAAAGATACACTACCTATCTTTAAAAGACCTGATATGTTTGCTTGGAACAAATATTCTGTTTATTACACAGAATTACAGTGAATCATACTAAATTTATATAAATGGTATGCTTTTCCTAATTCTGTATCCACAGCTGACATGAATGGAAAATTCTGACTGAGTAGGAATTGCAGATGCCTCATTTCCCGGCATTTTGAACTTCAGTTTTTAAATAGCTAATAGCTGCACACTTTGTTTTAAAAATAATTCCTTTCCTGAGGATTTAATTAGGTCATTTACAGGGGTTATCTTTGGCACTCTGAAATTAAACTTCGTTGCAGACACTAGGGAGAACAATTAGGACCCATCTTATTAGTACCAAAGGTTAAAACTCCAGTACTGTCTTGTATCAGGACATAATCTTTCACGCTTCACAGCTTTAGTTTTCACAAGGAGCTGCAGTGAAAACAGTAGAGGAGCGGGAGGGTTGGAGAGAGGAAGGAAAAAAGGCAGACCTGAAAGATCTAAATAAATATCCAGTTTAAGGAAGTTCTTCAGGCTTTTTATTCAATGAATCTAATGTATATGACTCAGAAGAAGAAACAAGGCTGATGGAGATTGGTGAACTACAAATAGATCTAAAAAATTGTCTTAACTGAATTCCTAAAATTTTATTTAAAGAACAAGGTATTCATAGGATGTTGAAGTACACTCTTTTCCGTGTGGAGGAATGTTAAACAGAAACTGCATTAAGAATTCTCATGGTAATTAGATACATTTGCTCAGAATGAAATTGTTTTGTTTTCCTTTTGGTTGGGAAATACTATGCTTCCACAGCTGTGCTGTTATTAAACATGAAAGTCACAAGAATGAGTTCGCACTTACATGACAACTACGGAAAAGATTTTGCATCTCATACTCCCTAGTTAAAAATACACACTATATTACATAGTTGTTAAAAATGACCTGGTGTTTGATTCAACATAATCAATAATTCTTAAAGATTTTTGTTTCAGGAGGATGAGTGTTTTATAAACCTACATTTTCCAGTGATAAAAAGAAGTTGTCATATCTTGCTTGCTGGCTATACACAGCCTTTTCATAGGAAGCCTCCTTCCCATATGTATTGTGCAATAACAAGTAAAATGACCTTCCAGGGTCATGGGATAACACTGATGGGTTGGTGCTTGCTTTTCTTTTTTCTTTTTTTTTTTTTTTATTTCCAAGTGGCACCTGCTGTGTGGTTCTCAATATAAATAGAGACTGCTTGCAGCAAATCACAGATGTTGTACACACTGGAAAAATGGACAGGAAGCAATCACTAAAAGAAAAGCAGAAGCAGTGGGGGAGGGCAGAAGAGGAGAGAAAAGAAACCTTGCTTCACATTTTCTTAACATTTTCTTGCTTAGCAGTGTTCTGGTGCTCTACTATGGTCAGTTTTTAGTTAAAAATTTACTTAGCACATGCAGGATTACTTTGCTGTTGTTATACTTTCCCTTCATGAACATTGAGCCAATCAATAACTGGTTTTCCTATGGAGTTGTGAGAAGATGGTAATGCTTGTTTGGTTTTCTTTTTAATGGATTAATTGAAAAATACAGTAGTACAATGAAAACTGCTCATATTTCTAATTTTCTCATTCCTAAACCTCTCTTCATACACTTGTATCTGAATGAATTATATTTGCGTAGGGTTAAGAAAAACAGCAGTCTGTGGAGATCTATTTGAAAGGCAACTGACAGTTATGCTGAGTAAGAGGAGAAAATATTTTGTGAGCTGCCCTGTCAGACACTATATTGCTTTTATGCTGTGCAAAACCTTCTCTTATCTCCTCCCAGACTCTCATATTTCTTCCAGGCAAATTCAGTAAATTTCAGCTTTGGGTATGGGATGGATATGGATCATAGCTCCAAGACCCTTAGGAAGGAGGAAGAAAGCTTGAACAACAGCAACAAGGACAACAACAACAAAGAAGGATTTGTTGTTTTTAAAATGTTGCTCCATGCATATGCCCTCTGATACTGTAGGACAGAACTTTTCATCAAATGTTTTTTCCACTGATGATAGGATCATATTAGCTATATTAAATTTGTTAAGGAGAGACTGAGGTTGAATAATTACAAATAGAAACACAAACAACACAGAAGTAGCACATAAGCTTAACTGGTTTTAAGTTCGTTTATTTGTTGGTGGGTGGGTGTTTGTGTAATTTGTGTTCTAAACATCACATTGTCTTTTCAAAATAATTGAAGGATAATCTATCTGCATCTTTTGGGAGGCTTCTGCTATTTACATGGAGATCCCATGTCTTGGTCAAGCTATAAGGATGTGTTCTGTTCTCTCCGGCAGTATCGTCAGGAGGGACCCCAGAAGTCTATGAGTACAAGGCTGTGACTATAACCACCTCACAGAAATGACCTCATGAATAGGTGTGGAGGATCGTTTCCCACAGTTTCCTGGTTAAGAATGTCTGTGGGATGACTGTTTCAGTAGGTTTTTACCATGAATGCCTTGTGACAGCACATATCGGTGTGTACCTGGGAGGAGGCTGAGGATTTAATACAAATTTCAGAATGGTTTAAGGACAGGGACATATAATCAGGTTATCATGGGAATAATAAAGAAAATAAGTCAGAAACATCTAATCTCTAGGTCTCAAAGACAAAAGACCTCCTGAAGGATGAGTTTGCTTAATTTTTTTCCCTACTCTATTAACCTTCTATTATATAGTAATTTTTTTTTCTGATTGTTTCATATTCCTATGGCTAACATTAAGTAAGTGTTTTGCCTTAAGAAGGCCCTGGGGCAATATGTGCCTTCTAACATCTAACCATACTTGGTCTGCTTGGCAGGCAGGACTAATGCCGCTTGCAAGGTAAGAACATCATGGTAAGATAAAGTTGAACAAGTATGGGAATGCACAAGACAAATGTGCCACTGCTTTTGACTTTTAATGTGGTTTCCTGCATGTAGTAAGACATATTGACCACTAATTTCAGTGGAGTGCCTACCAGAAAACTTAATAACTGGAGTGTTACAGCTGTCTGAGCTACTGTCTCCCTCAGACTTCTCTTTACCTAGGTTAGATCACCTGTGGTGCCGATTTCATTCAAGACAGAACTGAGACCTCCCAGAGAAAGGATCTGGGCTCTATGTACAACAATAGGCAATTACCTTCTCAAGGCTGACCTAATTGACCTGCTGGCTATAGGCATTACTGACAGCTGAGGTAAAATATGTTTCTTTTCTCTGGAGTGAGCAATTTGCAAGAGTGCATCTGCATAATGACCACTCAAGGCTCTTCCGTAGTCTAGCAGGTGAGAGGTAGCCACCCTTCTCCAGGGCCAGTTAACAGCACCTTTCCAGTCATATCTTTCATTAGCCCATTCACCACCAATGCAGTTGTGCATACAGTATCTGTGGGTGTCATTTGCTAAGCATGAAGATTACTATAGCAAAGATAAATATCTCTGAGAACCAAAAGTCCACTGTTTTAATATGCATTGTATTTCTCTTTCACACTGTCTGGTTTCAGTATTCTCCTTGATTTTCTTCAGCAAAAATAAATGCAGTTTTCTTTAAAATTCTGAGACCTGAAGAATTAGTATGCAGATCTCTGTATTTAGAGCAAGTACTGAAAACACAAGGGCAAAATCGCATGGCAATTTTGCTCTGAGTAGTTCATGAGATCATGAAGTTAGCAATTCCACCTAGGAAGGACGTTTCAAGGAAAAACTGAAAAAGTGACATCTTTAGTTTGGCTTATGTGGAGTACCCTCATAAAAGTAAATTACTGACTGTGCCTTTTCAAGAATACACACTCAAACCAATCAAACATCTTCCTGTAAGGCTAAGGAAGCAGATGACAGTTATTCTTATTAACTTGTGTAAATCTGGCTTTTAAAAATCATTGTCATCATGAAATAAAACTTCTTCAACCTCAGCAGCATACCTGTCAATACTTAACCATTTCAAAAGTTTCAGGTAAATAAATATAAATGAGAAGGACTAGTTTTGAAGGAAGAGTCTGAAAAGGAAGAGGCCTTTAATTTATACAGTTCTATCTAGAACTTGTGTTCCATAGAATAGTATGTATATCTTAGTCTTCTAACACTGTAAATCTACAGTAGGGAGTGCATGAAGTAAATATTTATCAGAAATATTGAATCATGTTTTGCTGGAGGCTGTAAAAATGTTAATTTTTAATGGGAAAACTATACAGACACCTTTCATTGATTATATTAGTTGTCATTATTTGTGAGAAATTTGAGAGTGGGACTGGAAATTTTTCCCTGTAATCCCTTTCTATGCGCCTTTTCACATAGTCTGACTTGGTCATCTGTTTCAGTAACTTTACACGGGAATTTTTATATACTTTTCAAAATATTTTCATTCTTATCAGTTTTTAAGTGAGCATGAGCTGATTTTGTCTGTTAAAAATTGACAAAGGATGGTTTTGTTGAGCTATGTCTACACAGCTGAAGGCAGGCAAATGAGAGCTCCCTCTAAGCCAACTAGACCTGAACTTGGTCCAGACTAGAAGCTGTGTAACCACATTAGCATGGCACTGAGCCCAAGCTAATAAGCCCTACTAAGCGGCACTAAAGCAGTTACACAACTTTTGGATCAGAGCTGGCTTGCCTCCAGCTAGCTTGGAGTGTAAGCAGGATGATCTCAGGTTTGTCAGGAAAAAATAGGATAGACAAAGTCTCAGAGCCCTGAAATATGCAAGCTTAACTTGTATTCTAAAACTGCTTGGTGGGTTAGTGTAAGAAAGAAGTATGGAGCAGGCAAATGTGAGAAATGCAGATTTCAGGCAGGGATATTTAGGAAATTAAGTAGTGCCTGTATATTCCAGTTACTATTCTTTCAGTTTGTTCCATTAACAGATCCGTTCATTTGGGAGATGTTTTTTTAAATACCATTTGAAGGGAAACCATGAAGGATATGTTTATAAGACTTAGGTAAATTTAGTAAAAAAACTGTTGTTCAATCCTTTCATTTTCTTTTATGGCATGTTTAAAACGTCAGGGAATCCACGGACGTGGGGGACTACGGTGGGTCCATGGATTCCCTGACATTAAATTATATGCATCTTTTTTCCTCAGTTCAAACCACTCTTTACTTCATTAGCTCCTGTCACTTTTCCTGAGTGTCAGAATCCATTCTTGTATTAAATAAAACTATTCTTGTAGGTAGGCCTTGCAATGAATTTCTGCTAGCTTCACAAAGCAACTCTTTGTGAGCTTCCGTGCCCTTCTTGATTTCTGTTTTTCTGGGCAGAAAGACACAATTTCTTGAGGCCTCTTCTTTCAAAACTTGTTGTGGGAGTGGTGCTGGAGCAGAACTAGAAAGGCTTATTACATCCTTGGCCTGGTGAGTGTGATTGTGAGTACTCCTTCTCTAGACACCTGAATGATCAGGTACTTTCATTCAGTTGCCCACAAAAAGGCTTTGAAGAGACTGATTCTCCAGAAGAGTACTGCCAGAGTAGAGCATCATGTTCCTCTATTTGTCTGTCATCCAGTGTGACTTCTAGTGTATTTTAATTTAAGTCCTACTTGGTCTTCTATAAAGGAAATTCTTTAATAACTAGTTCTTCACTTAAATCACATTAGCAATATATCTCTAAAAGTATTCTCCTGAGTATTCCTTTTTTTTTCTTTAAATGACAGTTTCTCTATAGAGAGGAAAGAGCATTTGAA
The DNA here is from genome assembly GCF_037038585.1 of Patagioenas fasciata. NCBI lineage: Eukaryota > Metazoa > Chordata > Aves > Columbiformes > Columbidae > Patagioenas > Patagioenas fasciata. The sequence goes on along the minus strand of NC_092560.1, from coordinate 54,004,167 downwards.
ATATTTTGGGTATTTTGCCAAGTCTGTCAAAAGAGTAACACTTCCACTTTCTCAGCTCTGTCTCATTAAAATTGTATTCTAATTCTGCCTCAACTTGGTCTCTTTGCTTCATAAGTCATTGCCTGCTCATTACTTGTAGTGTGAGAGATGAAATTTATTCAAATCTGATAGCAGGGATAAAGAATTGAAAGGCAGGCAGCTGGGAGAAATGAAATTAGCTTATTCTAATGCTTTTTTGACAGGATTTTTTTCATTGCCATGGGTTACTATACGTGTCAGTTTGGATTTGTGGTACTGTCTTTGTTAGGTTTGTGGGGGATTTTTTTAAAATGCAGTCTTAAATGCTAAACTATGCTTTCCTTTGTCACATAGACTGAAGTGATGTTCAATGGTTGTGTGGATAATAAGGTCAAATATTGCTTGGTACAATAGTCTGTAATTATTTTATCATTATAGGTATGCAACAAAGATTAAATTTTTGCAATTTTTTAAGATCGTTTCTTCAGCCCTGTATTTAGATAAATAGGGTACACTCAGTAAAGTCTGAGCAAATGATAGAAAATGCAATATAACTTACATGCAATTTAATGTGGAATACCGAGGGGAGATGAGCTTTGTAACCCAAATATTCTCTCTCAAGCTTTGAATGTCAAAAGAATACACTAAGGAATTTCTAATTTTGAATATAGGAGAGTATTAGAAGCAAATTGACTTAAAGCACAGCACTTTTCCATTATAAAATTGAGTTGTTGAGAAATTATATGGTCTAATTACTGAACTTGGTATTTTTGACTACTTCGATTATGAACAGATATTGTCATTAACTAGCTAATTAAATTGACTGCAATAACAAGCAGTAATTTAGAAATATGTTCTAAATTAGTTTTTATATGGAAGCAAAGTCTTTGTTGATCTGTGCATGTGATTAATGTCAAGTGTCATGAATTAGCTCAGGGACCGCTGGTGGAGGAAGTGCCTTATAAAGAGAGGTATCTGTGTATTTGACAGAAACAGATGTAGTCAGAGGAGCAGTTTCTATTCAATTAAAAGCTTGAATTAGAAAATTTTAATAAGTATGCATATGTGTATTTTCTGGAAGCATACAAAATAATGACTCAGTATGAAGAGAGTGAATTCTATATTTTTCTCTAAAGGCAGAGCTGCAATGCAACCGATACTTTTACCCCAGAATTTTCTTGTTTGAATCACATTTTGCTACTCAAAAAACAAAGCATAGATCTCTTAACCTTTATATGTTAACATCTTCAGGTAAGTTGGTTGTTAACATCTGAAATGGCCTGTTAATTAAACATGGTGCCTTAAAAGCTTTTAAGAACATACTCATGAAAATGCCTGATGTATTGCATTTGGATTTGTGGTACTGTCTATTAGGTTGGTTTGCTTTGGTTTTTGAATGGACGCTATACTTGGTCACGTCATTTGAAGTAATGTTGAATATCTGTGTTCAAAACACTCACTGAGAGTACACCAAACATATTTGCAAGCAGAGCAGTTTGACCACAATATTCTGTGGAAAATATGTGCTATTGGGATCTGCAAACTTCATCAGTAAGGGGAGTCTTTATTCTAGATCTTGCTTTTTCTTCCCTTATAATAGTCATGGCATATGATTCCTGTATTCCTTGTTCACTGTTTGGGTGTTAGATGCTTTGGATGAAATGGTTTATTTAGGGTTGTGATTGTAAAAGCAGAAAAGATACAGACATAGTAGCAGGAAAGAGAACTGCTACAGATCTTCAGGGGAAAAAAAAAATTAAAGATGTTCCTATATAATAAGTCACCTGAACTGATTTCTAAACAAGATTTGATACTAATAAAGTAATAAGAGATGAATCCCAGAGGACTGATCTGCAGAAGTCCGAGTGTCACTGTTCCCAGTAATCTCAGCTGGGGATGGACTAAATGTCATCTCAGGTATCAGTCCTCCTTTTAGTAACAAAATCCTGTAGGGAAACAAGGAGATGATAAGAACTAGATTTTCCTTTTCAGTCATTTATCTTTATAGAAACAGTGAGGTCCTTGCCAGTTTCAGATTTCTAGAGTCAACTAAGGTAAGGAGTGCTAAACAAGCACTCTTTGAAAGATCATCTTCAAACAGTTTTAACAGAAAAATCATACTTTTGAAAATAATTTTATATTATGCAGGTATATATGCTCACAGCCATATACCATCAATTGGGCAGTGAATTATAAAGATAATTTTATTTATCTTGCACTGATAAATGAGAACCAGATTTTACATTCAGCTGATTCAAATGAAATCTCAGTGAATAACTGATTCTTCAGTTTAACCATGATAAATCAAAACATACATACCTGGTATTAACTAAACTGGAAATAAGTTTTGAATACAACAATTTCCTGAGAATTATTTGAATAGAACAAGATGTTTTGCTTTATCATGGGGAAGCAGATGTCACAGCTTGGAGGATGGCGTACATTTTGACTTATAGTTCTCAGATAATTGGGCTAAACACTCTCTACTAGAGTCTTGGGAGGTCCTGCCTAGGAAGCTGCAGGTCCATTATGAAGTGGTTTTTACAATTAGTTAACAAACTTCAGGGATGGTTGACACACAAAATGCAAATTAAATACTTGTATTTATGAAAGAGTGTGATCAAGACAAGAATTAACTTCAAGAACTTGAAAAACTTTAGAACAAATTCTGGAGGAAGGAATAGTGGAAGGCACAGAGGTAAGTATGGAAGAGACAAATTCACCATGGGACTTTAAAGTTACTTCCTGATGGATTAACAAACATGTTTCTCTGTTTAGATAACCGCATCTACTATCAAAAGAGAGATAAACTTACCTATCATGATTGTTAGTTTGCCAGACCAGTATAGCCTTTTGATACAAATAGTAGGAGCAAGAACTTTAAAGAAGTTGATACATTTGTGGAAGCACCCAAGGAAGAGAAGTAATTATAATGGTAGTGGGCCATACTTGATGACCCAGGAAGACATAAACCCATTACATGTGTTCCTAAGAAGAAGCAAAAGATTTGAAAGAAATCCTGAACAGAAGGTCTCAAACTGACTCTTGGAGAGTTTCACAGGTACACATGCACCCTGAATTTTTCATAAAACTTATTCAGAGTAGTATTTGTGAAGGCAAGTGTGCAAGATAAGTGCTACAAAGAAACTACAGGGAAATAAGCAAGAACATTACAAAGTACATATATTAAGATAGCTGCAGATTACCAAGGGATGTCATGTCTGAGTCACTTTAACATTACACATGCAGGGGTCTGTTCTTTGGACAAATTAACTCCAAACACTTCTTGAACCTATACTACAATGCAATAAGACCATGCTCCAGTTAAGGGGGAGAGGGGTGGCAATTGTTTATGATAGTGAGCAACTTCCTAAATGTGTTTACAGGCGAAAATCAGTTGAGGTGGAAACAACATAGATCTTAGGAAGATATAACGCAGCATATTATCATGAAATTACACAAGTGTTTGCTAAAAGTGAAATAGATGTCTGATGAGAAGCTTGTAGCAGCTGACATGTTTCCAAGAGTGTCTATAAGTAGTGAAGGCAAGAAGAAGAAAACAAATGCAATATGACTTGTATGTTGCCCACTCGCTTAATGTAGGTAGACTAGTACAAGGGAGAAATAAAATAGCCTGTCTTTTGTAGAGCTTAGAGGTTAGATAAATAACCAACAAAGAAACCAAAGCACATGAAAATAATTCCATTTTGATTTTAACGCGGAAAATATAATTTTTGCATAGGTAGGAATCAACAGCTTTTTTCTAAACTTATTTAACAGACTGAACTGCCAAAGAGTACCGACTGAGGTTTTGGTTTGGTTTGGGTTTTTTTAATCATATAGACACTGACCCAGGTTTTCAGAACTGTAAAAAAGGACACTAGGGTGGTTCATTTTGGGCATGCCTGGGTGGTGCAAGTGAAACTACTGAAACTATTCAAAATAAACAGTGGATAGAGTCCAGCTAAGAATTCAGGTCATCCAAAAGCAGAATCAAGATATTTGAACTGAAGAGAAAAAGTTATTCTTTATTAGTAGACTCTTTAAAGAGGTTTTTATGTAGCTCATTGAGTAGCCACGAAATAACATTTTCAATCACAATTAACTCCCTATGAGATACCAGGTGAATTTTTTAATGCAAAATTAATAGATGCCTCTATTAAGCCGTTCTCCTTGTTATTTCAGTTCAAGTACACAACACCAAGCTTTTGCTCTGTACAGAGACTAAAATTTGACAAGAGCAGCATTAGAAAAGTCCTGACAGTTTCAAAGTACTCCTTCTAACATAATTCACTGTGACAATATTGTTCCTCATATTCTTTAGTGGGATTACTCAGTGATTTAATTTCCAACAGAAAAGTCCCCACACTGTTAGTGAATCCACTTTCCTTGAAAGTTGTGGTAGCTGTTATCTTCACAGCAATCAGGACTTATCTCAACATAAAAAGCTTCTTGATCATTAGTTTTTTTTAGAATTGTCTCCTAGTGAATTAAAAGAAAATAAATGCTGCTAAGAGACTGGCAGCTATCCCCATAGCCAGGGATCTGGTTCTATGGAAAGAAGACCAGCCACCTTTCCCTTTGGCACCCAACCAAAGGAACAAGTGGGAGATGTACAGATTGCAGATTCTACCTGATGATTTTTGTTATCTGACTAAGACCAGACCTGAGTTCCCTTTGTCAGCTAGTGACATGATCCTGATGGCAATTTGCAACTTGTTATTATTCAGCCAATGAGGTCAGCAGTCAACTCCAGGCACTGAAGCCATGGGTCTAAATATACAACCTGATCATAGTGTAAAGGGTGCAAATGCACGGGCACTGACCATACAGCCTTTTTGACAGTCATTTCGTTCCTGTTTGTGCCCACAATGCTGTGCATGCCACCTGCTCACTGACCGTGTACAATAGGAAGAGCAATGTAAATAGGTTTCAGGTGACTGAGTAGCTGAACAGGAAGAGTTGGTCTGAAACAGGTGAGTGCCTTTGCAAGAAGAAAGGTGTTGAAAGCCACAGGCAATAGTTATTGATAGCTCCATGTTACGAAGCAAAATATCCTGTCATTTAGCAGGGGATGGAGGTGTCACCATTACCCCTCTCTCCTATCTCACCTGTGTCTTTTTAATCAGCTATATTATTTTATGATTGATGTGTTGAGTTATATTTGGTTTCAAAAAAGGAAAGACAAAGAACAAAGGTGCCAGTAGATGCTGATCTTGCAGTATAACTGAGAGGTCCTTGCCCTGTCCTGTGACTCAGGGCAGAACTGAAGGGAGGGAGAACTTAAAATACCTCTACACTGCTGCCTGTGCCAGGGGCAACACCTGTTTCTGGAAAGGTTTGGTCTCATGGTACTTTTTCCTGTGGCTTAAGGAATTGGTGACCTCGTGCCTTTGCTGCAGTATGTTTTCCTGTATCTTCTGGACATCTTGAGAAGGGCAGCTAGCCTCTCCTCTGAAACCGTATGACTAATGCTTTCTTGGTTTTGCTGAACCCCTCTAAGTTTATCTCGGCTAAGTGGACTCCTATAGTATCACTTCCTTGCATATTTTCCAGAAGTTTTCTTAGGTGTAAATCTTACCACAAAGCCCCAGCCAAATATCATTCATCTGGAATGACAGTCACACATTTGCTCTAGCTGTCATTCTGTCATTCAAGTCAGCTGTTGTTGCACTTAAAGGCCACGAGCAACAAGCTGCTACTCCAGCTGCTGAGAAGGTAGCCAAGCCTAGCTCATTCTTTTTCCCTCTCCACCCTTCTGCTAGTTTCTTTGCTCCTGTTTTGCATTTCAGTGTAGCAGTATAGAAAGACATATGGTGGAGCTGCTGTTGCCAGCCCCACGTTTTGTTCCTCATTCTGTCTCTGACTTGGAACACGATCTCAGTGCCTCAGACTCTGTGCTTCAGCTTTTACAGAGCATTTTACAAAGTCCTTTGAGATCTACAGATGCAACAGATTACTGAAATACAACCTAGAATCCCATGTTTTTAATTAAGATATAAATGACAGACATGAATTCTAATTTTATTTTTGGAAAGCCTTATAAAATATCTTTGGAATGTAATTTGTGACCCTGTGAAAACTGACACTTGGTTTAAAAAGCAGATTTTGCTTTTGTTTAAGCAAAACCCTGTCTGTTGACACATAGTTATTTTGGGAAATAAATACAACTTTGAATGAGCTAAGATAATCAAGCTTTAATGTGAAGGGAAAGAATTATAGCATACTGAGGATTTTGGTGGGAGCGGAGCTACAAAGAAATTGCCACATTTGTTTGAAATGTGGTTAAAACCCTGGTTTGGGAAAAGACAAAAGAGTGAAGAATTGGATAGTCACTTTATGAATGTGGATGTAATGGAGACAGCTCATTGGTTTCATAGGTCCATGTTAGATTCCCACAGCCCTCAACAAACAGCTTTCAGCCTCATATTTTCTAAGCTTTTGTCTTCCCACTTTGGAATTCCGACTACGGGCACATTACCAAGCGAACTGGATTCACTACAAAGCTCCAGTGTAGCTCTTTTTATCACAAAGATCAAGACAACAATTGTGTGCCTACAAGAAAAGAACAACTAAAACCATCGAGCAAACATTAAAAGAACAATTCTAGAGATAGTTGCCTTTGAACTGTAATAATGGGCAACATTCAGTCCTGAGATTTGAATTCTGAGTTAAAGGAATTCATTACTAACTGCCTTTCCTTGTAATTATCCAAGCTGCTGGCAACATATATTTTCAGCAGCATAAATTTTGCACAATGTAATGTTTTGTAGTTGTGCTGAGACCCACACAATGGCAGCATTGTAAATCTGCTTTATGAAGTTAGTTTTGTTTATTGTAGAGTTCATATATGAAAAAGGAAGAAATCTAAATTTTGTGTTGGCTTCTCCCCAAACCACAAAAAATGAAGTATTGTTTTACAGGAGCTTGTTCTGAAATATCACTTCCCGAATGTAAAAGAAGTACAGTATTTTTGCAGATGCATTCCACAAGCATGCATAATGTCCAGCTGAAAAAATATAGTAAGAGCTGCTCTTTTGTTTTCTTTCCAGAATAACGCATTTCACACTTTTGTAAGGAATGGAAGTGTGGGGACATAACTACAATTTTAAAATAAACACTTCATTTTGCAATGCCCCGAAAGTCATTTAAGCTGGAATCTACCAGACACCAGTAACTCAGAATAAACATTCTGTCTGAGAATCTTGACCACTGTTATTTTAGTCCTGGCACCACAAACCTAAAACAGAGAAAGTTTCAGTGAATCATTCTGCACTGTTTTATTCCTCCTCCTCCCGCTCCCCCCTCTCGCCCAGCCTTTTTCATAGATTAGCTTTGGATTCACTTTTAATCACCTGCCTGAAGCTTTATTTTTTTCTTGTCCTTTCCAGACATTTTGGCTTTAATAGAAAAATTGCAGGATATAAAGTGAAGTGGAAACATCTAATTCCAGATTGGGTTTTTTGGTCATTGTGTGGATAGACAATGAAGTATACATGTGAAGTACAGTCTAAGCAAATTTAATGTTCTTTACGACCCGCAAGTGGTGAAGAGGACAACATTTTCTACTTCCATCCATGGAAGTATGGACAGATGTGCTGACCTTGTTTGGCATCTTTGCCTTCTTTGGTTGTAGGAGAGATTCAGCAATGCATTGGCATCAGCCTCTGTGTTTTCTGTGGGGAAACAATTAGCTGAATGACCATTTCCACATGAAATACTTCTCAGGCCACTTAGTTTCTCAGCCATACAGTGGAAAGTTTACAGAAGTACAGAATGACACTACATTCAAAGCCTTTAATTTACCCACCACCTCCAGGTTGCCCTGGAGCTGGTACAAGCTGATACTAAAGTTCCATCTGATTAAGCTCATGAAGAAACCACCTTGCTCACTTCTGAGACTGCATCAGCTTAATATAAGGGAGTTCTTCTTTAGGACTCGAAGAAAAGGAGCACTAGTGTTTTAGAAAGGTGGGGTACAGGAGGACAGACTGTATATATTTCACAATACCAGGTGCCCTGGATGACTTCAGGGAAGTTGTTCAGCATGAATCAGATGAAATTTCGGTTGTACTTTGCAGGTCACATTATATGGTCTGGTAAACCTCCAACTTGAAAAACACTTCCTGTTATTTTTTAAAATGAACTACTCCTTGCTTGTACATGTTTACAGAAAGATATGTCTCTAGTATATACAAAATACTAACTACAAATACATTGTTGATAAGTTTCAAGATTTTCAGCAGAGTGGATAGCTTTCTCAATTTCACACGGTTAAAACTTCCCCAGATTATGATATAGCAGTGTGAGATCATACAAACTGCTTAAAAAAAAAAAAAAAACCCACAGCAAATCAGTAGATGAGGTTTACAGCCTTATCAGAAAAGCAAATAATGTTTTTTTTTCTTTTTCTGCTATCACTTTGGGGCAACTCACACTAATCTTTGCCAAAAGTTCTGATGTGTTAATCGCACACAAAAGAGACACTGCAAAGGCTCTCCAAGACAGACACAGTTAGCATGGACTTCTCTTCTGCTGTGCTGCTAGTAATTTGTTTCCTTTCATAATTGTATTATTTTGTTGTACAGACAGTCCAAGAGCCATTTTTCTTGGTACTATGTACCACAGGGGCATTTTCTGAAACCTGGTTCATTAGTGTTCATAAAGTTTTGTGGAAAGCTAAAATGAAAAGGGCTGCAAAAAGCTGAATGTTTATTTTTCAGATCTACTCTTTTAAGTTCTAGATATCACATAATATCAATAAGGAATTCTTTAAAAACACTTTTCTGACAGTCAGAACCACTGTCCATGTTGGAATGAGTCCAGAGGAGAATCACAAAGATGAACAGAGGGTTGGAGCATGTCTGCTATGAGGAAAGGCTGAGAGAGTTGGGGTTGTTCAGCCTGGAGAATAGGAGGCTCCAGGGATACCTTATTGCAGCCTTTTAGTACCTCAAGGGGACACACAAGAAAGCTGGAGAAGCACTTTTTTCAAGGGCATGTGGTGATAGGTAATGGCTTTAAACTGAAACAGGGTAGATTTAGATTAGATATAAGGAATAAATTCTTCACCATGAGTGTGGTGAGGCCGTGGAACAGACTGCCCAGAGTAGCTGTGGATGCCCCATCCCTGGGAGTGTTCAAGGCCAGGCTGGAGGGGGCTTTGAGCACCCTGGCCTAGTGGAAGGTGTCTCTGCCTGTGGCTATGATTCTATGGTATAAAGAATTCAATAATGGCCTGTCATATTTTCATAATACTGATACATTTGCATCACAAGCTTTTGATTTTTCTCTAAAGGTAAGGATTACCTGCAAACTATACCACCTAAGAACTGAACCTCAGGATTTCTGCCTCAGTTCCACCCTGGTACTTTTGTCCTCATATTGAAGTGCTGTTTATGTTCCTGGAAAATAGCACCAAGGCTCTTTTCTTATTTAAAAATCATTTGCATTGGTAAATTACCACAACTCCAGTCATTTCAGCAAAGTTTGAGTACTTTTTATAAGCACTAGATTATAAGACTAGCTGTGAGAGGATAATGCAAGTACATTAAATGTCCATCAAGTGCAGTTCAGTAAAGGCAATCAAAATGAAAAGGACGCAAAATGAAAAGAAGTGATGAAACTACATTGTATCTCTACCATTATATTCCAATAAGTATGTCAAGTTACCTGTTTTAAATTATAGGAATCTAATAGGAAGTTGCTAATTTGGAAAAAAATCTTAATGAAAGTCTAGCGGGAAAATTAAACATTAGTCAGATATATATGTATGTGTGAAAGAAGAATTCTGCTGTGGTTTTAATATGCAGCTGTAAGACGGGGAATTGCCATTAAAAAGTGATCATATAATCATGCATTATTTATACAGTTATAAGAGATGCATTGGGTATCCTGAGTTTTATAGTGTTATTGCACTATTTACCTTAAATTGCTAGTTTTCAGCTTATTAAACATGGAAGTATAGGGTGTTGTGTTTAAAGAATATTATCTTAAGAAAACAAATTTTTAGACTACGTTTCAAAACCTTTAAAAAACCCAAGAGGCATATATAATCCCCTCAATATTAATTGCTCTTTTACTAAATGAACTCTTCTCATTTGTTTTAAAGTCCTCAACCAGAAATCTCATTAAAATAACCTCTAGTTTGAAAGTGAGAAGGGCGTGCTTCTGGGAAATAAAAGGAATCATTGTCTACATTTTCCAATATCTTTTGGAGCCACTTATTACAGCTTGTTGCTAATAAGACTACAAGAGCTAAAATATTACAAATGAGATTAAGTTCCTCTTCATTTTTGTTTATGATCATCAGTGTGCAGATAGTACAGGACATTATTAAACATATACTATAAATTGGACTTACTTGTATCTCAGTGGATAGCATACATATCAGGTGTTATCTGTTAAAGCAAAAACAATACTTGTGCAGCCTTAACTCTGAAATTCAGTTTATAAAGACAAAAAAAGAAAAAAGCAGAACAGCTTCAGATCATTGGTTTATACCTTTATGCTTTGAAAGCATTTTTTGGTGTTGTGTATATACATCTGTGACCTGGAAATCTGAAACCTAACTACACCAACACTTCAGTGGGATCTATTTAAAGAAAAAAATAACACTCAACACTGTTTCTGACAAATTATGATAGGCTTGGACTAGAGGTAGCAGAAATAGTTTTTGTCACGTGTGGGAAGAATTAGTTCCTTGTGGAAAGAAAAGCACAAGCAACTGTCTGCCATTTCATCCTTTTTTTGTCTTTTGTGTGTTTTCTTATTAATATTTGTGAGAATTTTTTTTAAAGATTATGTGGAAATTGGGGTACATTTTTTTCCTCTTAGAGGGAAGGATGAAAGGCCTGAGAAGTTTTGTGTTTCACTGCTAAAGAGATTTGAAAGCTGGGAAAGTGTCTGTACAACACACAAATAGAGTGAGAAAGAGACCTGTTGAATACTGTCTCGTACATCAGTGATCAAAGTAGCAGTAAAAGAAGAAAATGACATCTACTGTGAAAACTTCTTCAGTTCCCAATGTGAGGTCCAGGTGCAAGTGAGACTAAGTGTAAGTAGTGGTAGATGTCATGTAGTACCCTCCATCCCCCTTTCAAATCCTGATGAGCTGCACTGCCTGCATATAGGTTAGAAATGGCAGCGATTCACTGCAAGATACACAGGCATCACTGACCTAATGATCAGTGTGGATTGCCTTGAGATTGTTGAAGCTTTCTTCCTCCTTTGCATTAAAATGGACTTTCTGTTCATGAGTTGTGCAAAGCAAGGGTTTATTATATTACATTTAAGAGCTGACTACCAAAGATTGTTGTGGATTATTCAATGCTTTATACATCTGCTGTTAACTCAACTGGAAATCTGCAGCAAGTGGTACCTTCTCAGCTACATTAGGATGAGTTTTGCCAGCATGTCAAGGGAGGTGATCTTTCTTCCCTGCTCAGTGTGACTGAGAAATACCTGGATTGGCAGGTCTAGTTCAGGGTTTCCCAGTATGAGATACATGGACAGTCTGGGGTGAGTCCAACAAAGGGCAGCAAAGTTGATTAAGGGCTTGGAGTATATGACATGTGAGGAGAGGCTGAGAGAACTGGGACTGTTCAGTCTGGAAAAGAGAAGACTGAGGGGAATCTCATCCATGTGTAAGGGCAAGAAAGGTAATGGAGATGAAGCTAGACTGTCTTCTCAGTGGTGTCCAGTGACAGGCACAAACTGAATACAGAAAATTCCACTAAAGGTTTTGTCGTTTTCATTTTGGGTTTTTGGTTGTTTTTTTTTTTTTTCTTTTTGTTTTGTTGTTGTTGTTTTTTAAATGTACAAGTGATCAAACAGTGCAACATGTTGCCCGAAGTGGTTGTAAAGCCTCCATCTGTGGAGACATCCAAAGCCTTTCACAACCTAATCTAGCTGATCCTACTTTGAGCGGATAATTTCAGTTGGATGATATCCAAAGGTCCCTTCTGACTTCAAACCTCCTGTGAATCTGTGACTTGCCAAGATTTATTACACTGTGACTCAATATGCTGTGCAAAAATTTTTTTTTTTAAGTTAGCTAGTAATAATGTGAAAGGTACTAATCTTTTCATCAAACCCAGAAGTGTGCAAATCTTGGCCTTGCACTTTTTTTTAGCAATATTCCCATGAGATTTCAATTCTTTTTAACTTCAGGTTCTTTTTGTTTTGTTCCTGTATTTATTACACATGAAAGACTTGGTTCAAACAGCTGACCTCTCTCCTTCCCACAAGAGGGTCAGTCACAACTGAAAGAAAAAAGGAGGAAAGTATTTCTTCCATTTTTCTAATCCCTGTGTGGGTCTAACATTGTTAAGAAATAGTGCGTGACATGGTTTTGAGGTATGAGATGCAAAGGAGATGACTCTGTCTGCAGTAAGTGAGCAGCCTGCAAACATTACCTGGCTGGGCGCAAACCAGCCGTAAGAGCAGGAGCTGGCACTTAGGAGAGAACAAAATTCCACATTAATTCCATCCCAACTTGTAAATTGATGCATGCCAAGGAAATCTGATTCTCCAGATCTCATTGGTCACGATCAAATGAACTAATTTTCCCTAAAGTTTTGTTGCATCACTTGGAACTCAGCCTCTCTCTTCTGCATCCTCAGTGCTAACTGCCAACACCTCCTCCTTTCCAAAAACTGATGACAGTACTTGAAGACAGTTATTTCTAGAGTACTAATGTGTATGTACACTTCCTGCATAAACTTATCCAAACTACAGGTGGTGAGGTGACATCGTTTATTAACATAATGTTATACTCATGTGAATTCAGAAAAAAAAAAATCTCTTTAGATAAAGTATCTACTTTTTTGGTTGGTTGGTTGGTTGGTTGGTTGGTTGGTTGGTTGGTTGGTTGGTTGGTTATGGGTATTTTTTTGAGAATAATATCAGTCACAGAAATAAATAGCAGGACAATGATGATCAGGCGGATGCTGTAGTTCAGAGGGATTTCAAGCAGAGGGCCACCACCATAGTTAGGGTTGGAGTACATGCCCTGTGAGAAGAGGCTGGAAGATAAGTTCTGGTTCACCCTGGAGAGAGGGCAGCTCCAGCAACACCTCCCAAGCTCTCCCCTACCAGCACTAAGTCCTGAATGTGTAGTTCTAAAATTCTGAGACTGATGAATAAGAAACCTTTTTGAAGGTAGAAGACGAAAAGCAACTTTAGTTAACTTGTTTAGCACTTTAAAAATCATACACCATTTTATTCTACAATAATGATATCCCATAGTGAAGTGTATCGGATGAAAAGATGGGGAGGTGAGGATTTTAAGCAGAGTCAGAGACACAGAATTTTGTATTTTTTTTTTTTAACAAACAACCATATTTTCAGATTCTTTTTAATCTAAAGAATGTTTCCTGTTCATTTCAGGAAAAAAAAAATACACGGCTTCAATGATTTGCATGGCTATTGCCCAGGTCTTTGCTTTCAATTAACATTCTTGAAAATGAAACAAACAAAAAAAAATCACTTGTACTAACGTTGATGGAAAACAAATAGAAACATGTCTGAACACCATCAAAGTAGATACACTATTTTTATTCTAGCATAAGTTTATGAATGCTTTCTTGAAGTATTCTGCCAGTGCTAGCCTTGAATTCAGAGTTTTAAAAGCATTTACAAAATTATTTTTCACTTCCATCTGTACCATGACATTTATTCGCTTGCACTTGTTTTCTGTTTTCCATATCTTATCTCTAAAAAACAGAATTCCACAAAACTACAAATGCAGAAAAGCTTGAGGCAAAGATTTTTTTGACACTTTTTTTTTACACATTTTCCATATTAAAATATTCTGATATCCTTTAAATACATAAAACCTAACCCCCAAAAAACAGTGACCAAAACTGTATACTTATTGGTGTGCCAGTTATATAAAGCAGTTCATCATCTTTTTATCTGTTACCATTATACTTTCTGAGTACATAGTCTTAAAATTAACACTGAACTGTCTGGGTTTTGTTGTGTATTTTGGCAGGCAGATCCTGGCTCCTCACCATGTTACTGCAGTGTGGTGTCTTTCCCTTTCATAGGAAAAACAAATGAGGTACAGCATTAATAATATATGCTGTGGAAGTGGAAAGATGATAAAACTCTGACTGTCGGATTTCCACAACTGCAAAAGTATGTTTGTGCATGCATACCCTTGGCAGGAACACACAGACTGGGTGTCAGTACACAAGTAGAGGCAGTAAACCACCTATAGAGTCATTGACATTATAAATCTGGTTCTACATGGATGTAAAGAATGGTTCCTTTCCTAAATCATGGTCACATACTGTTGCACGTACCATCTTATAAAGCCAGATGTGGATTGTTTTTTTAATTCTACAGGTTCTGTTAGTTGTGATGATACTTTGCTTTTCGCTTCAAGAATAAGAAAAAAAAAATAAATAAAAAAAATTAATAGCTGCATTGTTCTTATTAACATCATTTGTGCTAAGCATTTTTGTTTTCCCTAAAATTTGTTTCTGTTGTTACATTTGGTGCTATGGCTGGTAATAGTACCACTCCAGGCAAGTTGGTAGCATTTTTACTAGCATATGATATACACTACCATCACTTTCAGGATAAGGTTTTCTTTAAGAAGACAAAAAGAACCAGAAAAGCCTACCTTAATCTCATACATCTCTGTATTTAAGAAGACACACAAAAAATCTGTACAAAACTGTCATTTTCTAAATGTCATACTCTATCTCAATTATTTCAATATCCTATAAAATACACTTCTGATTGCTTGGGAGGGGAGTGTTGTTTTTGTTTGGTTGGGTTTTGAGTTTTGGTTTGGTTTGGTTGGGTTTGGCTTTGGGATTTTTTTAACTGTACTGTAGATAACAATACAACATTGGTGGTCTTTATCGTGTTTGGGGGAGGGGAGGATATTTGCTTGAAAGAGATTCTAAAAAAAAATAACAGGATTATTCTCATCTTTCATTTAGCTTAATAATACACTACATACATTTGTCAATCAAATTAGAATTACTGTCAGACCATAATAGTGCATTTTAGTTTAGCCAATATCAGTCAGACCTGATTTATTTGCTTAATACAAATCTAATTGACTTTCAGGCTACTCTTCTCTTTTCAGCTGTTAACCAACCAAGTACATCTTTAATTTCCAAGACCGATGGTTTGGTAGCAGTTGAGAGGAAGAATGATTTGCATAAGGCCCCAGAAGGGTGCCAAAACTCTTCACGCTTTAAACAACAGCCTTTATTATTCTGTAAGTGGATGTGTTGAATTTTCATGCTTTTGTTTCCAGTTCAGCCCTGACAGAAAGAATAAAGTAGGTTTTGCCAGCACCCCTGCTGTGCCCTGAGGGAGAAATTCAATGTGCCTCATTTGTCTTAATTGGAGAATAGCCCTTAGCACCAGCTTTTTCTATGAATATATTAGCATAACACACATTAAAAAAAAAAAAAAAAAACCTGCGAAGAAGAAAAATACATGCATCATGTCCCAGTCTTCTTACTAATATTGTTCTTGTAAAACACACTCTATAGGAAAAATGCATCCACACTTCTTTATCTCCTCAGCGTTGTCAGAAGCAGGGTAGAGAGAAATGTGATAAATACCATCCATGACAGAGACCTGAAAGCTGCTTTTTATTCTTCATAATGTCCTAATCTTATATATTTGTTTTTTGGCTGCTTGTGTTGCTTTTTTTCTGGTGGAGGAGATAGTTCTACACAGAGACTGATGGGCAGTAACTAAGAACGAATCTAAGAAAAAAAAAAACCTTACTAAAGTGAATTTATTAACAGTGAAACAAAATGCAGTTACCTCTGCCAAAGGAAGATTTCAAGCCCCATGCCTATTCATTTGAGAAATATTAAATTCATCTTCACGTTTTTCATTTCATAAAAGAACTCTAAATTGGAACAAACAATCTGTGCAGTGTAAATCATATCTAAATCAGGGCTTTTTCTGTGTTAGATTAAACTAATGAGATTTAAAGGGTAGTTTTTAAATAAGAAGTATTTTGTGTACATGTTCTTATGACTAATATTAATCCTTACACCTGTTAAACCAGCTATCTATTGTGTGTACATGAAAAACATGGGAAACAGGTAATTTTTAGTAGAGTGTGATGTATACATTTTCCTGGAAATGTGGCTGCATTTTAGAAACTGATGAATCCATATTTAGTCTTGATACTTTTCCCCCGAGGCTCCAATATGCTGCGTCAGTCACATCGCCACTGAAATAGAAGCTTTCCATGGGTGTTAGAATAAAGGCTTGGCTGTTCAACTTTTTTTAGCCGTCTTGTAGACATTATGAAAAATTAAATTATTCTTTGGGGCAGGATTTTTTCAGTCAACTGGACGAGTTAATAGGTTTGAGGTTTGATTCCAGCAGGAACTGGGGTGGAGTCATTAGCATAACCCCTGGAGAAACAGCAGACTCTTAATTCTGATATTTACTCTTGCCTGTTTTCTGCGGCAATTTGTCAAGTCCAGCCAGCACTGTAAGTCTTTCGCACCTCTTTCTCCTCCTATTACTCATTACTGAACCATTTTTCTCTTACATGCATACCATCCTTAAAACATGTTCAGCTCCTCTTGGCTGGGCTCTTCTTACGTCTTGAGGAGTGGTAATAAAAGTTTTTTGCTTTCTTGTGAAAATGAATATGTAGAATAATTATTTAGCATGATGTATTTTTTGAAGTATGTAGGCACCCCATTCTGCATTGTTTAATTTACATTAGAAAAATGGCAATGGTTTACAGCAGTTTATCTGATCAGACACACTGTTTGGGTGAGTAAATGACCCAGCAAATCAGAAAGGCAAGCCTGCACTCACCAACTCTCTTTGCTTGCTCCCTCTGTCTCTAGTATTCATCAGTTTCCAACTAGAAGCTGTTCAGACCTGCCTGGGTTAGAAGGGATACCTTTCTAGAACACCCCTCAGAGTAACTATAGGGAATATCTCCTTTGTCTATTCACTGCCAGGAAATGTCGTGAGCTACTGAGTTGTAATATGGTTTGTTGCCTAGGAAAGAGGTCAAAAACTGTTAGTGCACCATAAACAAGTTGTCAGTAATAATGTGGCACTTCTTAAAGTAATCAAATCATGAGAGGAAAATGCATTCTCTCCATGCTGTGCTCTATAATTTCCTGGTTTAAGCAAATTGTGACAAATTATTTGTATGGAAACAAAACAGTAATCTAAATAGAAGACCACATTTTTTGGTTTTATCATTGTTGTTTATTATTGTGTTAGGAAGCTTCTATGAATAGCACCCTTTCGATGGATCAAGGCATCCTCTCATTTTTCACAGCCCTAAACTCTCTTCTGATGCTGAACAAAACAGATGCTCACAAACCAATGAATGTACGCTTTAAATAACTGTCTGCTGATTATTTGCATGTGTACCACAACAGACCCTTGTCATGTCTGTTCACATTTTGAAAAGTGTTTCATTTCTAGAGTTCCATAGGATGATGTGGTCTCCAAAGACTCGGATCTGTTGTCAAACAGATCCTGGAGTGTAGTCGTGGGTCCTTCACAACAAATTTTTTTCAAGCCTCTGGATGACTAGTTCCTAACCTAAAGACTCTGCTGCCTTGTTTATCTGTCCTGTCCCTATAACAAGAAGTAGGTAGCTGCATTTTCCTTCCTTTTTCTTGGACAAAATAATGTGGAATAGCACATGCCTCCTGTAGGAGTCCTTGGGAGGCAGTCACTGCGTGACATCATTTCAGAAGCTTTCTAGGGAGAAATAGCCACTGGGATCCACACAAATTGAGTCCAGCTGCGTAATGGTTATCGTCTTTCCACAGACAGCAAACATACAATAAATGACTATGTGGACTTATGTAGGGAAAGTAAATGGTGTTTGAGGGAGACAAGAAAATATAAACAGCTGACTGATAAGAGGGAGCATATAGAGAGTTAACAAACATCCCCTTGAGTAATCCGCTCCTTGAGAACTGTAAGCTCAGCTCGATACTAACGGGTTCAACATTGAAATTAGGTTCTGCATATGTTTATTCACACAACCACTCAAGTGAATGCACAACAGTTATAAGGACATGAATGTATATTCAGTCAAGGTTTTTTCCTCCCAAGTCAAAAAGGTACACACTTTTATAAACAGCCCTCTGCTAAGTTTTAGCATGCATAAGCACCTAATCATCTGTTTCCAGTTATACCACTCCATTTATGAACTTTTGTGGATTCACAGGTCTGTCTGCATGTGCAGTAGCTTTATACTTTCTCCATTCATTATGGAAAACTAATAAAAGTCCCATTTGTGATGTTCACAATGCTACCCCACATTGCTAGTCATTAGCCTCCCGGAGCATTGAAGGAGGTAAGGATATGTGTACCAGCGGGTGCATAACCAAAAAGAGGCATTCACTTCTTAAACATACAAACTGTAACTATTCATATATAACATAAATAATGCTATTTTCCAGAAGTATGGTTTTCGAGACATAGCTCACTGAGGATAAGATGGTGTCATTCTCACTACTCATGAATAGGGCAGTGTGCAAATCCAGAAGCCACATACCTTATGTGTAGCATCTGTGTCTTAAAAAAAGTTATTTCAGTCTCCATGTCACACAAGGGTTACCACGGTAAGTACTTACTCCTATTCAAACTGTTGAGTAAATAGTCAAATAAAATACACGTGGTTTTCTGCCACAGTCTGAGCTGTCTGTTCAACAGGTCTGTAGTTAATGGAGCAAGAGTTTTTATGAAACTGTCTGAAATATTTGCAGAAGTCCTATTTTAATCCCATTTATGTCTCTGTTTTCACTGCTGTTGGTTTGGTTTCAGGTTTGTTTGGTTTGGTTTGGGTTTGGTGTTTGTTGTTGTTGTTGTTTTCTGGAAGTAATATACATTTCAACAGGAACAAAAAAGGATTTGTAATATATAGTCATGCTGGGTCTGTGGTGATGAATTACAAAAAAATCTACATGGAGACAAAAAAGCCCTTTCCAAATATTTTCAAAAGATTAAAGACTAGGACATTTGCATTGGCATGTGCATAACCTAATTAAGTCCTGTGAACAGATTCCTAATGTTCAAAGGATGATCTACTGGAGAAAAGGTTACGCTTTCTTTAATATTGTTTTCATTACTCAAAAGCTGGAGAGACTTCAGTGCCTACCTGATGTCTGGTTTCTCAGTATTACACAAATAGAGCACTGAATTGAAAACTTAGTATTACTGATTTTTAAACATTGATTGAATGACATGCAAGAAACTATAGTGATTTCTTATTCTCCATTTATTAATAGAATTACTGTAGTATGAATAAATACTGGTGCTATACACTAGACTCCGAAGATCGTTCTGTAGAGAGGTGTCTTGTAAAAAAAATTGTTATCCTTATCAGAAAGAATCTGAAACTTGGAGCCCTCAACAGTGGCTCTTGTGTTCAGCTTTCTCGCAGATACTTAATCCAGCAAGTTACTGGCCTGCCAGAAACCCATCAAAAGACATTTGTCACTGGATCAAAATCAAATATGTATCCTGGCTGTTAAGAAGGGCTTTGTTGGACTAAATGACTGTACCATTTTAGACAGTGCTACAGGATTAATGATGACACTGGTTGTCCAATTTTCACCCTTGGGGCAGTATTACAAAGATGTGCCCTTTCTGTGCATCTGATGTCATGCATATCAAATGTATCATTCCTTCTGTTGTGAGTCTTAGTAATGGTCCCCCTCCATCGAGGAAGACGAACATGCTGTAGGTGTAATTTATCTTGGGGAGGAGGTTGCTGGATAGAAGTATACTTGGTGCTGTTATATTATATGGGTTAATGTTCTAATCGCAGAGGACACTTAACAAGTGCACGTCCCTGACAGAATGAGGCCTCTGGTATATATTTTTGAGCCGAAGCAAATGAACTGTTCCTCCCCATCATCATTCTTTAGATGTAAAAGCTATCAGTGAGCAACCTGCCTTCAATTAGCCTTATTATTTGACCTAATAAAAAGCCCCTGCCTCCTGTCTTTGTTTTGCAGTACCCTATTACTAAGTGTAAGCATGATTTCACTAGAGAATTCAGAAAATAAGGCTTTATGAGGGCATTTTGCCCCATCCATACATTGGAAGACTGATGAATAAACAGCACGGTTGGCACTGTTCTGTCTCTGTGCAGCATTTTTCTCCTAAGTTGTCTGCTGAGCCAGTCTCCAGTCTTTCCATTTGCCCTGATAATGACTTTACATTCAACTTCCAGCTTCATGATTTTCTTTTCACACGGTACTGAGCTGCTTGCTCTCTCCTGCTGCTTATGTCAGAGGCAGTTGAACTTGCAGGTCAGCGTGAAGAGAAAAGAGCAATGTAATTGCATATCACAGGGGCCAAATGTTTAGTTATAATCACGGGGTATCTTGTCAGGAAGCACCATTGAAGTTCCTGGGAGATTCACCACTTTCCCAAAGGAAACTGGAAAATTGTATTCCAAACAGCAGTTGTTCCTTATGAGTAACATGCCAACAGAAATAAAATACTCCTATTTTTGCTATTTATTCTGTTATAAATTTTTTATCTCCTTTCACCTTCTTAATGTCCTTCTACTTTTTTCTGATCCACCTATGGTACAAATTATAGCTGGAAAACTAATAAATGCTCTTAATTTTGTGGAATAGTGTTTTTTCTCTTTGTAATTATGAAACATTACTTAAATTATCACAAACTTCTTCCTCAATAATTACTCAAATGTGCAGGAAGTACAAAGCTTCTCTTCTAGGCCCAGTATTTCAGTAGTTTAAGACAACTAGTTGAAAATTTTATGTTGTTGCATAGCAAAATAGCTAACAGAACTTATGAATTCTGAATGTCAAAAACCTTCATGAAATATAAAGCTAGCCATCAGCTTTTTGAAAATATGAAGTTAAACTTCCGATTTTATCATGACAAAAAGAGCAGCATATCTTGAACGAAAATGTGGGTAAATCCCAATTAACTACAAATGGACCATGACATAGTAGAAAACCACTTATATTGTATACAATATTTCAGTGATTAGGACTGGAAATGTGTATATATATATGTGTGTGTGTGTGTGTGTGTGTGTGTGTGTGTGTGTGCATATACATATATATATGTATATAATCCAAATACTTGCCCCTTCAAAACACATATTTCAGAAAGAAAGTACACTTACAGTTTTATGGACTCAGATTTAAAACAGCTGCTGTAGCAGAAAGCCCAAGGTCAACACACACATTTGGTACTTTGTTAGTTGAACTGGCCAAGTTCAACTTGTGAGATGGGCCCTGGTGAGACAACTGGGAATTACAGTCCAGTAAGTACCAGTTGTCATCTTCATTGTTACTACGGTAGAAATTAGTGCACAAGAGGAACAGATTTCTGGTGGAACCCACCTAACTCATTTTTATAGAAGATATTATGAGCAATGAAATGAAGTCATGCTGGATGAAAGCTGGCATTTTTCCTGCCTTTCCCCTTTTAGTACGATTTCTTCTTTCTTTTTTTTTTTTTTTTTCTGTCTGATGTAAGGTTTAATCTAAGCTACAGAGTTTAAAAAATGTGCAGGAGGGTATATTTAATTGCTAGATAGGCAAAAATTACATTAAGACAAATAACCTCCTACAAATCTTTGAACATCTTCACAGGAGGATGAGTTTTAAGTTGGAGGTGGGGACAGCATGGGGAAAGAGAGAGAGGTCCTTTGTATCCATGTTATTACCATAGCTGGGGTAGTCTGAGGGGAATTGGCTCTTCCAAATAACTTTAGTGTCTTATTTTCTTCCATTTTCATGCTTGTGAAATCTTCATGTAGGAGTTAAAACTTGAAGGACAAGCTTCCGATAGATATCCTCTTCTAGCTCAAGCTCGAATATGTGTAGTTACTAGATGTTTAGTTACTACTGGATGAAACTCTCTTATGTAGATGGATGTGTTATAAACTATATCAGAAAAACCTTTGTATTACTTTCACACTGCAATCTCTAGAGCTAGAGAACTTCTTTTTAGAGGATTTTCTGCTGAAATAATGATAAAACTGATATTACTAAGAGGTCCTCAATCAGATTTCTATTCTCATCTTTAGAAATTAATTAAAACTAAATTTCTTCGTTGGTCTGGCCAATCTTCAATAAAACATCTGAACAGTTCATTGTATGAAAGCTAAAAAAGCATACAACACTGAGGAGTCTATTTGTCTTGAAACAACGTAACATATCAATGGGAATGTTAGCTTTCCTAAACGGGTATACCAGGAATTTATTGTATATCTATAAAAGCTATTGTAGAAGACATGAAGTATGCTGCAGTGCAGGATCTATGAGAATTCAGGTGTCTTTCTTGACACTATTGCATATGGAACTACCTTATCTTCCTGATCAAGTAAATTCAGCTTTACGTTGTTGATTCCAGTAACAAGTTAATCAATGGCAATCTCATCTCTGTAACAACTTATTATGTCAGGCTCAAATTTCACTCATTTCGCTGGCAGAACAAAGTTGTCCATTGCAAGGGGAGACGTAACTGAACCATATTATCCACCCAACAACCCATTCCTCACCAGAGTGTGGATGTGCTTTGCATACTACTAGCACCATAGCGTTTACTACATGTGTTTGAATAGCTCTTTGCACTCAAATATCCTTGTAATAGCCTTTGTCTCTGATGTTTGGTTACCATAACAAGCTACTCGCAACATTACTTAGTTGTCAGCTGCTGATAAGTTAGGCAGTTCTGCCCTCAGTGATTCTGGGTATGGAAATCATTAGATTTCCTATGTAATGTAGGTATGACAAGACTTTTCAAATCGGTGTAGCCCCCACATAATTTGATATAATTTAAGTCTCTCATTTCCCACCTTGTAATTAGAATATATTAAGTTGTTTCAATGAACCTGAATATGAAACTGCACAGGCACTAAAGTATTTCTCACCCTAATGTTATTGAGTCTGTAATATTTTAACAAAAAAAGAAGACCTAAATGCAAATTTCCATTCTCTTTGTATAACATTTATGCAGTAAAGAGTGAGTTGAGTACATGACTTTTCATTTCTGGGTAGCTAGGAATAGTAACGCATGAGCTGCAGAGGAGACCATTAATCTATCAAACCGCTAAGAAATGAAATGTCACAGAGAGTGACTTGTTCTTTGCTGGTGCTTTCTCAAAACTGAGTTTTCTCTTTTTTTTTTCTCTCTCTTCTGATTATATTAGATTAAATTTATAATCTCTCATACATGGATCTAGATACTATATTTGAAGTATGACGTTCTCATGTATCATTCTTTTCTTTTCATGGATAAGTAATTTTAAATTGTTTTGGAGTCTTTCCCTTCCTTCCTTCCTTCCTTCCTTCCTTCCTTCCTTCCTTCCTTCCTTCCTTCCTTCCTTCCTTCTTCCTTCCTCCCTTCCTTCCTTCCTTCCTCCCTTCCTCCCTTCCTCCCTTCCTCCCTTCCTCCCTTCCTCCCTTCTTTCTTTCCTTCCTCCCTCCTTTCTTCCTCCCTTCCTTCCTTCCTCCTTTCCTCCCTTCCTTCCTCCCTTCCTTCCTCCCTTCCTTCCTTCCTCCTTTCCTCCCTTCCTTCCTTCCTTCCTTCCTTCCTTCCTTCCTTCCTTCTTTCCTTCCTCCCTCCTTTCTTCCTCCTTTCCTTCCTTCCTTCCTCCTTTCCTCCCTTCCTTCCTCCCTTCCTTCCTTCCTTCCTCCTTTCCTCCCTTCCTTCCTTCCTTCCTTCCTTCCTTCCTTCCTTCCTTCCCTCCTTCCTTCCTTCCCTCCTTCCTCCCTTCCTCCCTCCCCTTCCTTCCTTCCTTCCTCTCCTTCCTTCCTTCCTTCCTTCCTTCCTTCCTTCCTTCCTTCCTCCCTTCCTTCCTTCCTTCCTTCCTTCCTTCCTTCCTTCCTTCCTTCCTTCCCTCCTTCCTTCCTTCCCTCCTTCCTTCCTTCCCTCCTTCCTTCCCTCCTTCCTCCCTTCCTCCCTACCTTCCTCCCTCCCCTCCCTCCCCTTCCTTCCTTCCTCCCCTCCCTCCCCTTCCTTCCTTCCTTCCTTCCTTCCTTCCTTCCTTCCTTCCTTCCTTCCTTCCTTCCTTCCCTCCTTCCTTCCTTCCCTCCTTCCTCCCTTCCTCCCTCCCCTTCCTTCCTTCCTTCCTCTCCTTCCTTCCTTCCTTCCTTCCTTCCTTCCTTCCTTCCTTCCTTCCCTCCCTCCCTCCCTCCCTCCCTCCCTCCCTCCCTCCTTCCCTCCTTCCTACCTTCCCTCCTACCTTCCTTCTTACCTTATTTCTTTCTTTTTCTGTTTGTGTTTTCAATTGAGACTTGCAACAACGGTTGTGTGACATTTTGGCTCTTATTTGCAGGCATGAGGACAAACGCATGCTCATGTGAGCTCACCTGAGTGAACCTGAGGACACAAGTTCCCATGACAAAAACATATTTGGTTAGATTGTCTTCCTAACTTTCAAGGTGTAATGTTCACAGGGAATAAAATCCTCCTCTTTTTAGTGGTTCTGTGCCATTTTTTGACACCATTTAGCACCACTTCCACCTTCCTCTAAGGAATTCAAGTCCACTTCTAATCTGGACTTGAGAAACGTGAAGGTCTTGAATGAGTTTGTTGCACAGATGGATGAAATTCACTCCTGCAGAGTAATTAGTTTCCTTTAACATGAGGACTTTCTTAACAGGAGTCATAGGTTCAATGGGCTTTTATGAGCTCCCTGTAATGCTAACATCCTTAGAGATGTAATCCTGTCAAGTGTTGACACAAAGCTCCAAATATGTTGTAGAATTTCACGTTAGTTTAAAATCAGTATTATGGGTCTGATTCCACATAGAGATAATGGTGATGAAGTAAAAAGTCTGTGATCTGAAGATATTGTGACATATCTTAGGAATCACTTTTGCAAAGTTGCAGAAATTTAAGACACCAGATATTCTATAAACTGGACTTCATTTCGTTCTGCACATGTTCTGTACCCCTTGCATAGTTCAATCGTAACAACTCAGGGTGACCTCATCTATTCAGTTTTCTGCTCTGTTACTCAGAGGCAGCTACAGAAATTTCTGTGAAGTTTTGAACATTCAATAATAGTTCTGGAACTCTTGCCACTCAAGCTGTCTCAAATGTCATTGCAAACACAGAAACTGATCTGATTTTACAGAAGGCATTGTAAAAGTGTTCAAGTGCACATGAATTGTTCATGTGTGGCTTAGTGACCCTCAGCAGAAAAATCAAGGCCTCAGAGAAGCCAGACCTTCTATCATATTGTTCTGCCTTTAAAATAAAATTAGCCCTTCCAGAAGATTGCTGTGAAAATAACATTTGACAAGTATTATAGTATATCATGTAAAGAGTCAAGGCAAAATAGTGTGCATAAAAGAAAGCAATTCCCCTAAGCAAAAAAATCTAAAAATTGTTATCCAAAAGGGGAAAACCAGTAGGTTTGTCAGGCTCCTAAGACTTATTCATATATTCATTGATATTGCTTTGCTTTTACTCTTTTTTTTTCCTTGGGCTTTGAGTGTTTACAGTATGCTATTAAGACACTGGAGGCATCCTCTTTGACACCCACAATGATGTCACCAGCTGTAAAATAGATAATAGATTAAGAATGTGTGCTTTTGTCAGAGAACAGCAGGATCCTTTGCTGGATTTTGCCTGGCAATAGTAGACTTCATCTTGGAAACTTGTATCCACCATTAGTGCAACTGATGAAATCCCAGTGTTGTGGCTGTCAATGTGAGTGTTACACTTTCAGCAATCTGTGTGTAGGTATAAGTCCTCTAGAGATCTGTTCTTCTGAATAAAGAAAGGTATACATATATTTGCCCCTTAGACATGGCTGAAACAATCAGCTATCACTCATCTATTTGCATTCATTTGCAATAATATGTTCTTACTCAAGCAATTAAATTGGTAAAGGGATCTATAGGCACCTTGGACTCCAAGTCACCTCCCATGATGACAATAAATGCCATATCTTAGACTTGTTTTGTTTCTTTAGCTAGTGAAAAGCAATGGAGAAATTTACACTATAGTGTTGACTTTCAAACTTCTGCTTTAATTGTTCTTCTTCTAACACACTACAAAGAACTGCAAGAGACCAAGTGTATATTTTATCCTTGTGTTTTACACATGAGTGGTGATAGCAACATAATTTCATATTACTAATTCACAGCTCTAAGAATTGATTGAACACTACTCTCTGTCTTCCTTTAACTGAAAGTACCTGAACTATCCTACAAAACTTTATTCAGGATATGTTCTAAACCCCAATGAAATGGGAGAGTCTTCCCCTTATTTCTCAGGATTTTATGTTAGTCTTCAAAGTCCAAGAACAGAGCACTACAGAAGAAGAGAGGCAGGTGTAAATTAGCACATTCTTCTCTCACACCTTGCAAGAAATTTCTCCACGTACTTATCAGTAGATGAAAACACCCATTGAGATCCTCATGCATCTATGAATTGTTTGAAGTTTTGTTAGAAATTACCCTAGATTATCAACAACAGCAAACTTACTTATCAGGTGCGCAATGCTGGTTAATACCTGTAGAGTTAGAAGAATCATTGCTTTTAAAGATGCAATTTTATGTCTTGTCATTTGTCTTTGAGCAGCTACTCATCCTGTAGGAGACAAATTTGTGTGTTTCTCTTTTATGGCTCTTAATGTTTTCATTTTCTAGAAAATCAGCAAGTATATGGAGGTGGTATCACTCATTTCATTGCATCTTCTTTCCATTGTTGTTTGATTGCTGGATGGTATAAAACAGCATATACTTGGGGACTTCTATATAGCTTGTGACTGTGATGTGACAGTATTGTCGTAATGAATCAAATTAACACAAACAGAAAGGCCTATACTTTAGGAGATTTGAAAGAAAAAGGAATCAGTTTTATTTAAAAAAATACTTAGTTCTGAAATGAATATCACAGTATCCAAAATCTGATCATTACGGTACTTATCCATGATGTGCTGCTTTGCTCTCCTTTATTTGCAGTATTTGACAATTATTTAGTTCCTGCACTGGTATACTGAAATTTTTACTCTGCCTTCTTTCCCAAACAGGATTCTGTCTTGTAGCTAACAAAAATTTCCTGTTGTCAAAAGGATAAGGAACTTGTAAGAACGTCTGTGTTGCTATCAGGTGTTAAAGGCCGTAATTTATTCCCTGCACTTCTTACTCGTAAAGCCATTTCTGTAACACTCATAACTCTGATGGTTCAGTCGTTCATATCACTAGAAAGACATCAATGCCTCTAGAAGATGGATCTCTCCCGCTTCTTTTCCAGCTCATCCTTATTTTGATACACTGTTTACTACTGTACTGAAAATATTTTCTGGCAGCAAGTTTTGTCTAAATGCATTAATGGTTGAACCTTTGAAATCTGAATTTTTTAACTATTTTATTTTGTGTTCTCAGTGCATTTGTTTTCTTAAGAAATCAGTTGAAATTTTGCATGAGATGCTGGTCGGTTAACAGGACAGTTGTGAAAGGTAGAGGCCTGTGTTGTGTGGAAGATATCAGCGGCTGCAAAACTGTTCTAATTCTGGTTCAAAAAGGCTATCTTAGCAAGACCAAGAAGGGACAACTTAGTGCTTCAATAAGCTCTGCAACATAGAAGCCTGGGAAAGCAGAGAGAGGCTATGTCCTAATCCATAAGTTAAAACACACAACAAAGCAAAACATTCTACTGGGGGCTCCTGGAGCCGTCCAAGGGTTAAAAAGGGATAAAAAGGAGTTAAGGGTGATTATTAGTGAGGAAAAGTCCTTATTCGTAATATGCAGGGAAAATATATTATGAGGAACCTTTACAACAAAGCAAGACACCAGCAATCAAATAGCAACTTAATTGTGATATTTATGTATAAGCAGGTACATACATTCATATAGATAGATGGATAGATATACATATATATACACACACATTTGTATCATACATCTATTTACATATGACAAAAATGTAGTTCTGACCATACAGAAATCTCAAAGTATCGTGCAAATGCTAATGGATGAACCCGCACAGTAATCCTGTAGAAACATTTTACCAATGAGGAAATTAAACTACAGAAAGGTTAACAATCTTTTCCATGTCCACACAAATCAAGTCAGCTGTGCTTATTCAGTGTTACTACTAAACATAACAAAGCTATTGTAATCCATTGCTGGTGAAGAACTGTGTTGTAGAAACAAAAGAAAATAGGAAAAACACTTCAAGATGGGAATGGCCACAGAACAAAAGCATTATTCTGAATCAGTTTTAGGAGTGGAAAACAAAATTAGCAGAGATGTTTTAAAAATGAATTACTTAGGTCCCCAGAGGAAAAAAAAAAAAAAAGTGGTGAAAAAAAGTGTCTTCAGATTCAATATGCTCACTCTGTCTGTATTTTCTTTTATCCTAATCACATTTTTTTGATGTTATAGTGAATTAGCTGTTTGACATACATAGCCAAAGTGATCAGGAGTAATAATATGACAACAAAAGGTGTTACTGGAGTTTTTTATTCACCTCCTTTTCTGTGTCAACTCTTAATACAAAAGTGAGGCATCTACAACGGTAAGGGTGAACTGGATCCAGGGATGGGAATTCTTTGGCCTTGAAATAATTATCACAATCATAAGGGAACATTACAGCCTTTTATTTTCTAAAGCTTACCTGTGTTTGAATGAGGGCTTTTGAACATTTTTGGTTAAGGTAGATACTGCTACGAACTTGCTTACACCTTTATGGAGGCAGTAGTGGGTAGAGGGATGCTATGTAGTTTCAACATACACTAAAGGGTCTTGATCATGTTATACCTCCTAATACTTAAGTCTGGGAAAGATGGATGAGATGCAATTAGAAATAAGAAATCTATCAGCCTTGCTCCCTTAAAAGGCATATCTAGACCACATAGCAACTTTACAGCTTTATCTTTATCAGAGGACGCAAGTTAGTTCAATCCAGTCAAGCTGTATGCAGTGCCACTCCCAGGTTAATGTGCTTTTTATTTTGCTGTGATAACACTAGCAAATTCATTTAGTCATTCCTTTTTCCTGAGATAAATAGAACTGTTCTATAATTTCCTGACTCATGAAGTAGTGGGAGGAATGAGGGGGTTACGTGCATCCTCAGTGAGGAAAACCTGGACTGAATTTATCATTAAATCGGTGTGAGAGATTTTTGTGTGCTTCGAGACAGAGAAAGTCTGAGGTTTGCTCTACAACAGATTTCGAACTGTTTTGAAAATTAATTTGAAATCCAAGTTTCTCTATTAATTTAAGCTCTTCTTGAGATGGTGACTGATTTGCATACCTTTTCCAAATATTTTAATTCCCTCAATTTCTTTCTAAATTGACCAATTAGGCTTTTATTTGAATACTTCAGCTTCTTACTCTGTTTACATCTGTATTTTTCTGTGGGCATAGATCCAGCCACATGGAATAAACTCCCTGCTATTTCTTTCATCTGGTCTGCATTTGAAGTAGAAAATAGACTGATTCTATTTTCTTCTGTGGTCTGTCAAGAATTTCATGATGATCCATTCTGCTGTTGCGTGCAGAAACAGAGTCAGTTTATCACATACTATGAGGAGCTGTTACCAGACACGTTTAATACTTTCTGACCTAGTATGGACTTCATCTTTTCAGATTTTGATTGTTTTGACCTTTTCCTCCTTTCTTTCAATTTCTAGCATGAATATATCCAGTATCATTATTGCCTTTTAATACTTATACATGGTGCTTTATTAAGTGGTCATGTATCATTCCCTGTCCAGGATATTATGCCACTATCTCAAAACTTTCATGTCCCAATCCTAAAAAAAAGACTCATGTACTTGTTTAAGCTGTGTGAGACAATTTAGCATTATAGGATAATTCAGGTTTGGAGGGACCTCAGGAGGTCTGCGGTCCAATGGGATGCTCATATCAGGGTCAGCTCTAAGGTCAGAGCAGGATGCTCAAGGTTTTGTCCAGTCATGGTTTGAAACTCTCCAAGGGTGAAGACTGCTTGGTCTCAAAACCTGACAGCACATAAAGAAAATCAAATGCATATGTTTTTTCAAGACCAGTGTTTTTAGACAGAGGTGTATGGTGTTTTTTGGATACCATGCATTAAAGACTACTAAACAAAATTGCACTTGGAAGTTGTGTAAGGAAGCACTCACAGAAACACAGACTCTGTGTATATGTATTGATGAATAAACACTAATTAAGATCCCTGGTTATTATTTTTAACAGAAAGACCTCATATAAAAACAACCTTTTGGCAACACCTGCATTTAAGACATTTTTTTTTTTCAATACTGTAGTCTCCCTCAGTCAGCTGGGTTGATCTAACATGTCACTACCATTCCAACGTGCAGGTCTCATCCTCCCACTCCTCTTTTATTTCCTTTCATTTCCCTTCATCTGACTGAGTAATCCCAAGCACTCTCACATATCCGCACCAGGACCTCCCAGTAAACTAGTTTAGTGAATGATATAATCTCCCACTCCATTTGGGTCAGTTTTCTGCAGATTTAGTGAGTTGAACTTGCTCATGTACATGGCTGGTAAGAGGAAGGATAAGGTGTGGGTAGGATGAGGTTGCTGATTTTCAGAACTTTATGACATTAGATTGCTCAGCTGCTGTGAGTCTGCATCTGTATAATCCCTTTTTTCTTTATTAAATAAGTTTTTAATAATACTTTATATATAATTTAAAATACCATTTGAACTAGATTAAATGGAAAAAAGGTCTAGAAATACCTGTTTTGAATCAAGTGACATTGACAGTTTGATCACCAGTAAAACTTGCTTTTTGTCCTTGTTATATTTAAGAATGTCATGAGTAGATAGGTGAGCATGTATAGGCATGTGTGTATACACATACAGCTCTACAGAAACAAACACGTATACACAGTCTGTGGAATTTTCTAGATACATTAACGTTGTGCCCTGATCCATCTCTGTGGAGTGTTTGTAGCAAGAGCTATGGTGTATATCATGGAAACCTATAAATTCTTTGAGATACCGTTTGCTGATAGAACTTGCAATCTGAAAGTTAACTCAGTGACATACATGGAATTGTTATCATATTAAAATGGACTATAAAATGGATTATAAAACATTTGGGGCAGGGGATCTTACCATATGTTGTACACAGACTGCAGAAAAATTGTTCAGCAATTCTGAAGACTAATTCTGTAATTAAGGTCTAGTATAATTAAAAATGTTCATGGTGCAGAGCTAGGATTGTGCATTCCGACTATTGAATCCTTAACCAACCATAGTACCATAATATTCTCCTAAATATAGATTTTGTGTGGAATAAAAGGAGAATCCTCAATGCTGCAAAATAATTAGCTAGAGCAGTTACCAATTGTCAGATACGTGCTCCTAGTTAAAAGCTCCATTCAGACTGAAAAGCTGAATAAAGACAGATCTCCAGGTCAAAATCAGAAGCAGAACAGAAAAAAAATGTCAGCTGGAAATGTTTCTGGGTTTTTTACTCTCTCCTATTCTCTCACCCAAACCATTAGCTTTATTTTCTCTCTGTCAAGAAACAAAAGCACAAGAACTCTACAATAGAAGATGATTTAAAGGCAAAAGAGCATGTTTTGATACTAAAATGCTCCAGATCTGCTTCGGATGATCTGTCCAAACCGCTTCCAAAACTGTCATCAATGGGCAGATAGTTTATTAAATACTTCTATCTCATTTCTTATTTCCATGTGTAGGAAGTCCACTACAATCTTTTTAAGTCCAGTTAAAAACTTATTTAATCATGCTTTTAACTAGATCATTAATTATCATTGGTTTCATTGTTGTTGAAAACTGTTCTAATCCAATATAATTAGGGGTTAGAGAGAAAATAAAATCTTTTATTTCCTAACTAACAGTAGAAAAATAAGTTTAAAGATTCTTACAGTTTTTTAGATTTCAGTCCATTTCTAATCAAGAGTAAGAGTATCAATAGAAATGTTCACTCTTTCTCTTGTCATCCAGTATTATTTTCCCGCATTTAAAGATTCCAAGTGAGAAATATCAGACAACTGCAGATTAATATCTTACTGTCTTCTTCTGCCATTGTTCCCCATACCTGATGAAAAATAAAATCTCTTCATGACAGTGCATAATGAAATTATACTAAGACTGGAAATGAATTTCACAAACAGTTAGTATGTCAGTTTTATGTGTTTTCCTCTCATTAGTTTATTTCCTTAAGCCAGTCGGAAAGCGGAGATCTGAAACAGAGTGATGATGCTGGGAAGGCAGCATCAGTGTGAGGCCAGGAGACAAGAAGATCTAATCAACACTATCAAAAATACGTGTGCATTTATCAAATGCAAACTAATTGGAGGCAGGACCAGGCGAGCAGCAGCACCCATCAGGACAATGCAGGGCAGCTCCCTCCATGTAGACTGAAGCCCACTGCTGTGCTGTCTTCCTGCTGAACCCTGCTACACGCTGCTTTGGCCAGGGTGCATGCCAAACATATGCTCATCATGCCTTGCAGCATTCTAGGGGACCTGGCAGCCTGTGCCAGCTGCAGATCTGGCCTGGCATCATTAAAAGAGATGTTTTGGCCAAGTACGAGCTTTTTCGCGTTTGAGTTGGAAACATCTTTATAGATCTATTTGCAAGCACGTCTGGCACAGGTAAGACTTTTGGGCGTGTCCCCAAATCATGCTAGAGTATCCACATACAAGAGGTCAAAGCAGGGGTGGCTGATGGCAGCAAGCTCAGAGCCACATGGCAGAGCAGAGCTGTGCACAAAGCAAAACACTGAATGATTTAAGAAAAGGGAGACCAGCTCACACATGTTGTCTGGCATAATCTAGTCCAGTACAAAATGATTCCTGATCCAAACAGAATTTAGATGCTCGCATTTGCACAAGGCCCTGTGACTAGTTTTCTCCAGGGTAAATTGCCTGTAGAGGTAAATCCCAGCTTAGGGATTTATAATCGTAGAACCATTTTGGTTGGAAGACACCCTCAGGATCACTGAGCCCAACTATAACCTAACTCTAGAACTAATCCGTGTCCTTAAGAACCTCATCTAAACATCTTTTAAACACATCCAGGGATGGTTACTCCACGACTTCCCTGGGCAGCCTGTTCCAAAGCCTGACAACCCTTTCTGTGAAGAATTTTTTCCTAATATCCAATCTAAACCTTCCCTGGCACAACTTGAGGCCATTTGCTCCTATCCTATCACTTGTTACTTAGGAGAAGAGACCAACACCCTCCAGGATAAAACCTCCTTTCAGGTGGTTGTAGAGAGCTATAACGTCTCCTCTAAGCCTCCTTTTCTCCAGGCTAAACACCCACAGTTCTCTCAACTGTTCCTCCTAAGACTTGTGTTGCAGACTCCTCACCAGCTTCATCACCCTCCTCTGCACTCTCTATAGTACTTCAATGTCTTTCGTGAGAGTCTGCTGCTTGCTGTGCATGAACTCACAATTTCAGTAGCTTTAATCACATTAGCTGAGGAATTAGTGCATGTCTCAATGCAGTCTGCATCATCCACCATAAAGACATCATCACGAATGTGTAGTTTCTTCTTTTAGGGAAAGATGGAGCAACAGAAGGGATCAGTCCGCAGCAACTTAGAGTCACGTGTGATTTCATCACAAAGTCAATAGCTCCCTTCATCTGAGGGTGAGAATGCTGCAAAAACAAACTGCCTTCTGTTCTGTAGCGAGCTTGTGCTGCAGTAATCCCAAATCCAGGGGCAATCTATGAAGAACTCAGCACCACCGATCCTGAGAATCAACTGATAAACACATTCTCTCCACTCCACCCCCGTACCCCCCGCCCCGTGCCTTTTTTTTTTTTTTAAACTAATCCTCTTAAAGATTGTGCTAAGTAATGAAAGGGTGGGATGAAAGAGGTCTTTTTCATTACTACCACATAAACTGCTTGTGTAAATGTTTCATTAACACACTGCTTGACCAGTATTTCGTCCTCCCTGCCCCCACCGCTGCTATGGTTCTGCCACAGCCTATGAGGCAAAATGTGTGATTTACACATGTTTAAGAGAAACATTCCCACACTTGAATGCTGCGCTATTCTTTAGAGAAGGAGAAACCTACAAAAAAAAACATTGTGGAGGACATTTTAATTTATAATTCTTTTTTTCATATGTGCTTTAAAAGATCTGTTGCTTCCAACTACACAGGGATTTTGGGTTTTAGTTTTGTGAGGTTCCTCTAATATGCATTTGTCTCTTCCCAGCACCCTCAGGCAAGATGACATTTATTAAGCATGATGGGTTTGTAGAGATATTTATAAGTTTTTATTTTCTTGGAGGATGAGGCAAAGGGATTCAAAGGAGATTTGCTCTTTTGTATGTTGAAGTACAGGAAATACATTACATTTTAAGCCCTAGGGTACCAGTCAACTTCTTCAGAGCAATGTAAAGAGAAAAAAAGGTTTTAAATTGTCGGATGAAGGCTTACAGCTTGTATTTTATATTTGAACTAAAGGGTGTAACTTGCTTTATCAACTGAGGCATTCTGTAGTATTTCCCCACTCGTCATATGATTACAGAGGTACCCTGTCCTGTAGCTAATCCTGTAAAGCCTAGTCATTTTATTATATTATTCAAACAGAAATAAGGTATTATTTTTTTCACACAGCCACTGTTTCTGTAGAAATAAATACTACCTTCAGCACGCACTGCTTCCGTGCTAACAATGTTTGACACACAGGGAGAGCTGGACCTGGAACACCAGCATTAATGTCAAGTACCTCTGTTAAAATCAATAGCGTTACAGAGGGAAGGCTTTGCTGGAGTTTCTTTAGGTTTACACAGATGCCATCAGTAGATTTGGCACATCCTGTGTAACATTGGCATAAAAACAAGATACAATTTCTCTTTTAAAGCAGGCATTACTTTAATCTACTAAGGAAAATAAGAAAATAATGTATCAGTTATCACAGTCAGCTCTTTTCTTTTTCTGTAGACTATGTGAAAATGTTCTTGTAATTGCATTCTACTGTCACTCCCATTACATGAAATTACAAAAATAAATGGAAGACTAAATGAAAATACAACCTGTATACTGCAATCAAGTATCTGTTTTGGACCCATTTTGTTGCATTAAGAATAGCTCTTGTGTTGCTATGAACTTAACAGATACTACGATTAATGTAAGTGCCATGTTTAGTTTGGTGTATGTGAGCTTGTTTGTTGCCATGATCGTGATCTGGTTTCAAAGCTAATAGATCCACTTGGATCTACTGTCCCTCCAGGGGTAAATGCTTAAATGTATTCAACCTTCGCAGAAGTTGAAAACATTGGTATCTTCATAAAACCACTTTGATTTGTAATTCACATATATCATTGTTTACTTCACTGAGCTTTTAACATGGTATTTGATTTATAGAAATAGTGATTCAATTTCTAAAGAGAAGTAGCAGGAAAAGACCTCACTCATATTCTTTCTTTAGCTCAGAAATGCTGAAAGTCAAGGGAAGCCTACCATTACAATACAAAAATCAATAAATGTTCGTGTGCACTACATATTTTACTTGCTTAGTAACAGCTTAATAGCAATGTAGATCTGTCAGATAAGGGACAATCAATTATCTAAGCATGTCACTAATGTGACTGCAGCAAAGCCCTTGAATTATATCTCAGCAGAAAGTGTCTCTAAAGTGTTTTTCTCCTGCTCTACTCTGCACGAGTAATTAAGAAATTTGTAAAAAAAAAAAAAGTTTCTGAAGGTTTTTGTATTATTATTCTTTTTTTCATTAAGAAACTATAATCATTGATCCCCTACAGGAAACTGTTAAAGCAAACCCACATAAATAGCATACCGATCCCCATACAAACAACTGCAGTGCTTACATTTGGTATGAGTTTGCAATGTTTGTTTGATGCTACACTGAATACAGGCTTAAAAATGTTTTCTAAAGCTCATTACCTTCAAGGAGCTACAAAATTACAGTTTTAAACAAAAGTCTAGTCCCATATGCTAAGAGGAAAAGCTCAATTACTTTGCATGTCTTAGTAAAGTTTTCCTGAACTATACTCTCAGATTTTTCCTAGTTTGGAGCCAGATCCAACAAATTGTCATGCAAACATATAACTGGGCTCACAGAAAAGTTCTGTTGAATGAAGTACAATCAAAACTACACAGCTTTATGTCCAGGAGTTTGAAAGTTCTTGTTTTGACTGGTCACTTGGACCTCACAGAAGGTAGGAATTTCTCCTCAACATTGCCATTGGTAGCCCACTACCCTGGTGCAACCCTGAAGATAACATAAAAGAAACGCTGCAAAGTTACCCTGTGCTCCTGTGGGATCTGAGGACATGCCTTGGGTATAGCACATTTGTCACTAGTGCATTTCCTGTCCATCACTTTCAGAGATGAAGAGCGTTGAATATGAAAATCACAAGGCAAATTTTCCAGAATTTGTAAGCTGTATAACTTTTGCAGAGGAGAGCTGAGCTGATCCAGGAGCTGAAATTGAAGACTTCGGTTACAGAAATGGTGCTGACATAAAAGTAACACAAAAAAATACAGTGGTAGAGCTGTTACTTTGTCAGGATTGTATATTCTGGATTAAGCTGTTGATAAACAGAATATTTTTGCAGCTACAAGAGAAACACATTTATAGGGAAGATAAGCTTAGAAAGCTCAGATACACTATTGGGCTTGTCAGCATCTCACAGTTAATTAAAGGAGTGAGTGGAAAGCATCAAGGCTTGCTCCACTCTGCATGAATAATTCACCACCTGTATCCATTATTAAAGCCAGTTACTTCACCACAATGATTTCCAGCCTGCAATGCATTGGTCTCAGAAATGAGAGGTAAATTGCAATAAGACCTGCAGCTATATTAATGAATTGAAATTAACATTTATTTGCTCATCTAATTAGAACTGTAGTTTTTTCCAAATGGTGTAGTGATGCATCACCTTGACAGCCAATACCTGCTTCAATAAATAATTAAGAGAAACACTTTCTTACAAAATTCTGTTTCACTAAAGGCAAAAGTTTTCTCCTGATTATGTTACCTTTAAAGTATCAGATTTTATCTGTTTTGTAGAAGAGGTCTATGATGGATTTTTAATTGCTAAAGTAGAAGAAATCTCTGTGTTTGAAGTGCCTGTAAGCAGTAACAAACTTGTGCATAAGACACATAAAACACCACTTTCACTAACTTTCTGTTAAACATGTAATGACATGATACACACTTTGAACAGTACCTGAGCAATGTGATCATTTTTTCAAAGCTTTGGTTAATGTCAAAACCAAATAAAATACTTCAAACTTAATTCACTAACTGTACTCCTATTTATTTTCAAATATATTTCAAATATATTACCAGAAAAAGAAATGCCACATTAAACAAAGTTTTCACATGTGTGATTTTGGCTGTGAAAGTAACAGAGTTGTTATAATATCTCCTTCCCTGTAGATGCATTTTGAATTAAAATAGAGGCTCCAGCTACCAAAATTTTAGCTTTGCCACTCTTCAGCCATCCACAGAATAAAATGGACTCCAGGTCTTTGCATTAGATTTGCAGATTTATGCTCGTCAGTCCCATCTGTTGCTATCAGTGGTGCCAAGAGACAAACAGAAGCAGAAACAAGAGCATGCAGTGGCTAGTCACAGTTTTAGTAATCTCGTCTTCTCCTTCCCAGAGCAGCAGGCCAACAACAACCCTCAGTCGGTTCTGGAAAATGATAGTTGAGCCAAACAGTTGGAGACTGGTAATGTGTGTCAGTGTGTACATGTAGATATCAATATGGTTATCTCTATAGATTTCCATAGACACTTAAAGATCAGAAGTGTATTTGTGAATAGATCTAATGATGTGAAGACAAATTATTACTCAGACAGGTATTACCATGAGGAAAAATGCACCACAGCGACATTATATTCAGCACAGTTTCAGCAATGTTCAGCAGTGGTGTATAGCCACCATATCTTAAAATTGGAAATGGCTTACATTATAACATAGGGAGAAAATGGAGACTGCTGGTAAAACAAAGGATCTTTCCAAACAGAATAATTTTTTTCTTTCTTATTTTTTAATAAATTAATGTCCGAAATTTGTCAGCTGCATATGAAATATTTCCTAGTGAACGTTTTTCCAGAATGGTATTTTCTACTTTCTACTAGAAATGCTGTATATAAATAAAAATCTGTATTAAATTAAATAGATTTTTGTATAATCATTAAATGGGTTTAAGGGAATTGTTAATCTATGGATATGGAATTAGATAGCGTAGCTAAGTTTGAGTTTGCGTTGTTTTTATTTGGGGTTTTAGGCACACAAAGAGATTTGAGTATGCAGCCTGCTTCCCTCTGGTATATATTCTCCCAGCATGGGAACGCAAAGTTCATATGTGTAGAGAACCTTGTCAAAACTGTTTTGTAAAGAAGCGGGGGGAAAGCCCCAGACAGAATGACAGGACTAAGTTTAGTGTGCTAATCATATTTGTTCTTGTAACCGAAGGAGTTCCACTGTAGAATTTAAATGAAATGAATGGTGTTTGAGACACGTGGTTAGTGATTTTATATGGTCAGTGTCATTTTTCTTCTTCTGGGAATTCAATTTGTTCCTATTATGCCAAGGTCACAGATTGGGGAATCTCAGAGAACATTACTTCTCTGCCTTTGATGCAAAGGGTCACTGGATTAGTACAAAGGAGAATTAATCCAGTGTGCTTGCTCACCAAATGATATTTAAGTCATTTTTAATGAATGACTAGGAGTTCCTATTAGTTTCCTTGAAGAAAATAGAAGCAAGCCTACAAACAACGACTTAACGAATGAATATTCAAGGAAAAGTATGACTTCATTGTCAGATCTAATTGCTAGTTTTAACTTATTAGTAGAAGCTTTCTATAGCTGAGTTTGACATACATTTGTTTGCACACTGTTATTAGTCAAGACTCAGTGAAGTCTTGTAATTAACACCTCCACATTATCTCATGCAGTGAAAGCAAAGAGTAAAACAGATGACTCACTTCGTTTCAGCTTTGCTCTTGTTTTCTGACACAGAAGTACTTAAGAAGAAGTGTGAGGTCATCAGAGTGCCATATGGAGTCAACGGAAAGCATAAAAGGGTTTTCAGGAAGGAGAGCATCAAAGCTCATTAAGAGCTAAACCGTAAGGCCTCAGTGAGAGGCAAAGTACAACTGCACAGCTGTGGTGTAACATCATACCCGTACAATTGTACTGGTGTTATATCAGCCTTTGTGTCTGATTTTCCTTATGCTGGTCAAAAGACAGTGTGTCTGCTTGCGTAGTTTACTCCCTACCTAATGAAAGGAAATGATACATTCATACAGTCTTTCTCTTCTGTCTATGACAGTTGCCACACTAAGGAAACTGTATTCTTTAAGCCATCAATAGCACAGCATGTGCATGCCATGAAGTCACGCTATAAGTATCATCATAGACTATGACATGGAAAATTTGTAAGTGGATTTCCCATGCTTATCATCCACATGCTATTTGCGATTAAAACGCTTCTTCATCATTTTTGAGTGTGAGCTCCTTACTAAAAGTCAAATATTCTTAAGTACTCTTCTAATAATAAGCCATAGAACAAATTGACAAGATTGCAGGAATATTGGAACATTCACTTTAAATGAAGACATGATTTTCTTCTAAGCATCTAGTTTCAGGAAAATCACCTTTTTAGATGAGGTTTACCTTAATAATAATTTGTCTGATGAAATTTGTTGTTGTGTATAAGGAACTGCCTTTATATATAGATAGATATATATATATATATATATATATATATATATATATACATATAGTAATGGATGGAGGAAAACAAATAATACAACTCTCAAAAAGAGAAAAAGCCCCCAAATCCAAGATGGTTACAAGAATATTTTATTGCGAACTCTCCATGTAGCCATTCAGTTAACAAGTATTCCCAAAGCAATATGAAATCCAGTCATTAAATTATTATTGAGAGCTTGGCTGACTTGAATACTCAGATAATAGCAAAGCTTGTTTACTGGATGGAAGCTGGTCAAGAATATTTGAAGAATTAACATGTACAAGAAATTTCCCACAATTGTGAAAAAAAAAACCATCAGAAAAGGAAATGACTGAGAGTGACTGGATTCCTCAGAGCTGCTGTCTTTGGTTGTAAGTACTTGCTGTGCTGATATTTGAGCTCTGCAGTTTGCTGCCATTTGCGTCGTTACCATCTCTATTGATCTAACCACCCCATGTGTTCCTGCTTTATTATTTTGCTACTCAAGACTAAGTACCTTAAGTGATTGGGTCACAAATGTTATTGTATTGTTGTGATTCGGAGAATTATTAAAGATGGGTCACTTCATTACTGAGATCCCAGAGGTGCTGTATATAGTAAAGCTGCATTAGTTAAGTTCAGTGGGAGCTGGCAGGTGCTTATGCTCAGCTAAGGCTATCTATCTGTTCTTTACTGCAAGCCTAACTATGCTGCCATTGATGCACTTTTAGGTACTTATCACTGTGCATGTTCAGCCAAGCTAAAATGGGCTCATAAAAAAGGTCAGTTGTCCACTGCAGGTTCTTCAGCTCTGTTTGCGATAGGTCATAGCACAGTAAAGCTTGTCCTGAAATAGCATTCTGCAATGGCTTATAACCTTGAAATAGAATTTCCAATAATAGCATTGCTTCTTGCTTTTGGCACTGACCCAATGACTACAAGATCCAGAATAAGGCACATGCTATATAGTAATCTAATAAAAGCATTTCTAGAGAGTACAAGCAGTAATCTGGGACACACTCATATTCCAGAAGCACTCCTGAGAGAAATGTGATGGACTGGTTTCAGAGTAAGAAAATCCTCTGTTTGATTTTTCCAAGACTGAAAGGAACCAGGTAAAAATCCCAGCAAAACAAACTACACAAAAAAGCATTTTGCTCTGTACTTTAGACTTGTAACACTACTGGACCTGAGGAAATCTGCAGTGACAGAAAACGAAGGAGTGCAGCTACCTCAGCAGAAGACTAAAGGATGGATGTATTGGTTTGCACTTGGCAGAGACAAATCTTGGCTTGATACCACCAGACTAAACTACGATTTTTTTCGGTATCTTCGGTGTTTGCACTGGCTGTTATAACATTTGCCTGCCACTGCCTACTGAAATGGAAACTAGCATTTCAGGAGGAGCAGGTCTGTCTTCGTATCATTGATAAGGTAGAGGGCGAATTCACTTTCTCATAACCATGAAGATGTACAGTGCAGTGCTTACAACACTGCCCCAGTGGTTACAGTTACAGTGGATATTGCTCCTGACTCTGGTCCATCGCAATGAGCTTTCACACTTTCTTGAATGTTCCCCCATCTCTCAGCACTTCTGTGGAAGGAGGCTGTGGCATTCTACTGCTGTACTTCATAAGCACTCTGTAAGGAAATGTGCTAGTTAAAAGCCAAATGATACATTTTTATTTACAACATCATGCTGTGACTTTTTGGAATGGAGGTCCTTTTTCTTTCGTGTTTAGTACTATTAATACACAAGTCACTATAGAGTACATATTAAGAAGCTTGTTTGATGTTTAAAACATCTCAATGTTAATATCGTTGCTATTTGTTGTTATTAACAGCTTACATCCATTTTGTTGGTTAATCTGCAAAGGAAGATTAATGGTTTAAAATCTGGTCATTAAGTATGGTAACAAATGTTTTTCAGTGAGGTTATTGCTACCATAAACTTTAATCAATGGTTCATGGGCAGCAACCTCTGGTTCAGTGTTCTGACTAATGACAAATTAACTATTTCTTAGCAGTTAATAAAGACTTTTCACCAATCTGCATACAGAACATGATTTTCTCTGTTGGTATTTAACATCTTCCCCTGGGTGCTACCTCTATATATCCATACCAAAATCCCTATTGGCGGAGACAGATAAAAAGTAGAAAATTTAGTACCATTTCACTAGAGATTTTTTCCTTTAAATTGACTATTTAAAGCAACCAGATAAGTTTTAAAGAATAGAAAGGCTGGCTATTTAATGGCACATTGTTTACTGAATAGTATCAGTTATACTGTTGATCCTTTCTTTTTTCCTTTTTTTTGAATGACTTTTTTTTTACACTCAGATTTCAACAGCAGGAGTCTGGAAGTAGTTAACAATCTACAAAAATTAAAAGGGTACGGATGAAGGTGGGAGTTGTTTGATTCTTCTAAAAGCTAACCGGAGCTGGTGTGAAAAAAAAAAAAAACAACCAAAACACTAGAGAGCACTAATAAATATATGCCTTGTAACAGCAAAAGGAAAAAGGTACGCCTAACCTTTCTAAATAGCCTAAGGGCAGGGGTTTACTTTTCAATGAAAAGGTCATCTAGAATGAATTAAAGTAATTTTCCTGCTGAGGTCCAAGCATGTGGCTTCACTTTGAAGGTGAAAATGAAGTTGTTTTTACCCATGTATCTTACAGATGTACTTCTAAAGAGTGCATTACAAAGGGAAACAAAAATTGTGACAATTAATACATAACCTCCCAAGATGAAGCCCCTAATTTGCTATTAAGAGTAAAATACTTTTGTGAGGTAGTTATTTATCTAGTTTGTGCTCTTTCAGTGGCACTATTCTGTCATCTAATCCTTCTGGTGGTTTAATATAATTCATAATTACACTATGTTAAATGAGTCAGTCGATATCTTAGCATGACTTAAATTACCCAAGAAAATACATCAACAGGGATTTTGTACTACCAGCAAGACAAGGATAGACACCGAGACAGCATATGTGAGAGACAAGACTTCTATACACCAAAATAAAAAGTATACAGACAAATCTATGAATGCACAGTTTACATTGCAAGGATTTTTTTTTTTAAGTCATTTTTTCAAAGATCTTACTCCAAAGTTCATTTCTACAAAGACATACACTCAGGAAATTAAATTGACCAAACATAAAATAATATTACTTTGCCTCTCACATTGTTCAAAGCTTTCCCAATAGCTATCAGTGCCGCCAAGGGTAATAAGAAAAAAAGCCTGAAAGAGGTGTAAAATATTGTCAAGATTCCTCTAGGAGAGATCTTTACAAAGCATTCTACCAGCCTGTATCTTCTTTATACCTCTTGTGGTATCAGCTGAAAAGGTTGACATTTTGGTAAAGAAAATCAACAGGCTTTTGCTTTCTCAGACAGCCCTAAAGGAATGCTAGAAGCACACACCCCTGGCAGAGGCAACATAGGTTCTTGAGTGATCAAGAAAAAAAGTGCTCATGGCTGAGCTCGAGTTTTGAAGGATGGAAGAATGGCAATTAACATTCTCCTAAAATCTCTTGTGATCATTATTCTCACACACAAATCTAGATGCCTGGAGTCTCTCATAGGTGCAGAAGGGAGGGACACTTTTGGAGAGATGGTAGCCTGATGACTGCCTGGATGTGCACCTATATCCAGTATGATTTTGGTGGAACACCTGATGTTAAGATTGTACTGAATTTCTGGTCTGTCAGCTTCTTGGCTGAGTGACTTCTAAAGCAGAGAGAATATTTCTGAGAAAAACAATTTCGGTGTTGGACTTCTGGATCGACTGTTACCTGTGGAATGTGAGAAACGCAAAAAGCATTGATCAAAATAGAGATGTAGGCAACCAGCCATTTGGAAACCTGTTAAATGCCTCTATCTAAAATATTTTCTTTTTCTCCCTTTATTATTTTCTTTTTTCCCCTGCTTCTTTTTTTGAAATCTGTTCTTTCATAAAATATGTGTGTTTGTGTTTTTATTCCAAAACATCCCTTTGTTGTGGTTAGGTTCCACAGGAGGGTTCCAGCTTGTAAAGGTTAACTCTGCAGAAATCAAGGCTTTGTGCATTTTTGCGAAGGTCACACTCATCAGCAGTTCCGGAAGGACTGCTGGGAAGGGCTATAGTAACTACCCAATGATTAAACCGTGGCTCCAGGTTTCATTTCCTTTAAGAATACTGTTACAATCACTGGTTGTGTCACTAAGAGATAAAGAGGCTGCTCAGTCACTTGAAATTCAATTTGTACATTACTCAAATCTACCCCTCCTCCTTCCTTCACAGTGCCTGGCAGCTGCTTGCTGGCACTCTAAATTTCAAATGCCTGAGCTGCAGGAAGCAGTTTAATAAATGGAATAGGTTTTGATTAATGTAACAAGCTGAAAATAGACAATGATGCAATGCATATCTCAGCAAGAATCACAAACTCAGATCAAATCTCTGTGTGTTGAGGAAGGCTGTTGTGGCAGAGAGTTCACCCAAAGATGCATATTTATGTTTTGATAACACCTTGAAGGTTCAAAAACTACCAATATATAAGATTTAGACCTGTAATCCTGTTATGTCTCTAAGCATCTACTACAGGTGACTGCACAGTCATGAAGTTTAAGTCTAGATTAAGTATTTGACATAGACTGAGTTCCAGCAAGGGCACTGTGCACTTCACCACAAATCTCTGGTTTTATCTGGAAGAAGGAAATGCTGCATTTTTTCATTTCAGTATTTAGGAATGTAAGGAATCACTTGCTGTGCTGTATACAAAACAAAGACATAAATACTTCAAGTTTAACTAGCAA
Organism: Patagioenas fasciata; assembly: GCF_037038585.1. NCBI lineage: Eukaryota > Metazoa > Chordata > Aves > Columbiformes > Columbidae > Patagioenas > Patagioenas fasciata. Next base: position 53,959,698 of record NC_092560.1, on the reverse strand, counting down.
TTCATCAGTGTATAAAAAGTTTACATGCTTTGACACTGTTTCAGAAAAACACTCAGTATGGAGCTTGCACTCATCCAGTGTTGGTCTGTGACTGTAATGCTAGGAAACCTATCTGCCAGTTTCTGCTTCCCTGAGCCACAGACACTCAGAATTGGTATTATGCTAAAATTGCCCTTGAGAAACTTGCAGAATCACAGTTTTGCACAATAGTATTTCATCAAAGTAATAGTCTACGACGCCTTATAAAAAAAGGAGCTGAAGATGTCACTGAAGATCATCACCACTTTCTTATCTATAAAGAAAATATAACTAACATAGACTCACTGGAAAGGTCTAAATTATGAAGCCTTGACTCCACCCATTTTTTCTTGAGGTTTCTCAATGAGACATGGGAAAAGACTGAACCTGGAGAGGCAGGCTTTTTCCAAAGGTGGCAGTATGTGGATGTCAGGTCTTTGGGTTTGGGCATCCTTCCCTTATTGACAAATGTTTCTGCATTGCATCTATTTAATTCACTTGACAGAATGGGAAGTAGTCAAGGAACAGCTTTGTATTTCTCCACTTTTGTGAAAATGTGTTCTATGTTAGAAAATAATTGGAAAACCTTGGATTTGTTTCTATTGATATTTTCATAATTTTGAAAATTAATTATGCTCTCAGTTTTGCCTAACATAATCTTATGTAAGTTAAACTTCACCTTTGTTTCGTTAACATGTCCAAAGAGTAAACTTTTATATGAATGAATAGTTCCGTAGCATTACATGAGGTACCATTAAAAGTAAGTTTGTTTCTTAATACTGGGGTTGAAAATTATTAGAGAAGGAATGGGATAGTTGCGTTCTTATGTTTATAGAGAGTACAAATCACTTTTGTTAATAATTGGTTGTGATTAACTGAATAATCAGCAGTTCTATAATGAAAGTTTCTGATTCCAAAATAAGAGGATTTTAGTGTTTCAGTAGATGTAAGAAATTAACTTGAAAATCCGTATTGGAGGTTTCATTAGCTATATATTCTGGCACACTGGGTTGTGGATTATTACAATTAAAACCTCTTTCTGTGTTTATTTACCTTTACTCTCAAAGTCAAATGTGCTGTGATCCTATATCCTAATTTCATATATTTAATTTCAACCTTGCTCCTTTTTTATCTGGGTTATCCATGCTTCCTCTCCTCCTACTCAATGAAACCACCCCCTATACAGTTCAGACTCTATTGTGGTTCCTTTAAAAATTAAAAGCTATCAGGATGCTAAATTAATAAAGTGTTAACTCTCTGATAAGTCGTCTGCCATGAATAACAAACATTTTAAGTCAGCAGTTTGCAAACAAGCCAAGGGCTAATATTTGTTTGCATAAACTATTCAGCACAGATGCATAAAAGATATTTTGTGGAAATCAGGATTAGTTTACAAATTATTCAGATTCAGCAAAAAAGCTTAACTCATCAGATATTTCATTCGCAATTAATAACTAAACCAGCTCTTGTAAGGATGCCAGGAATACCAAGATGGCCTGTTTTCCAGTGGGTTTATGCTCTAATTAAAAAAAATTTTAAAATAAATAATAATAATAAAAAAAGACAGTGAGTTGTCCTGTTTAATTTTGAGGTGAGTCAATAGTGACACAGATAAAAAATGGAAGAGCAAAGCAATTCTGAGGAACACACTTGCTTTGACTTGAACTTCAGTTTCAGAGTTGATAAGGGTGAAATAAAAAGGAGTGTTCAGGTATTGCCAGAATTTCCATGGAAGTTGTTTGTTAGCTTGAGATATTTTTTTAAATATTTATTGAGGGAAACTGAGGGAAGGGATAGATCTCTTCTCATGTCTTTTTGATGTATTTTTATTTCAGTCTTTCACACAATTCTCAAAGAAGAAAACTGTTTCTCATGTCTATGGAAGAAACACGTTTTATCTAGGAGCATATGGGGGAAAAGACATTGAAAGTAAGAGCATGGCTATGGCCCACTCCTCAGAGTTTGGGAAGCAATTTATTTCCTTCGGTTTATAAACAAAAACACTTCTGGTGTTTAAAAGAAAATGGATTTATGGGAAGGTGGAGAAAGACAGTGACAGAAATGTAAGTAAAAAGTAAGTTGTCCTTGAAGTAAAGGATTAAGAGTTTTGATGTGAGGATATGTTTTGATTCATGTAGTTGAAATACTGAGCTAAAGATATTAGATATAGATATAGATATGATATAGATATAGATGATATAGATATAGATATAGATATAGATACAGATATAGATATAGATATAGATATAGATATAGATATAGATATATAGATATAGGTATAGATATAGATATAGATATAGATATATAGATATAGATATAGATATAGATATAGATATAGATATAGATATAGATATAGATATAGATATAGATATAGATATAGATATAGATATAGATATAGATATAGATATAGATATAGATATAGATATATTTAGGTTTTTTGAGTGAAATGCAAATAATGAGGAAGCATTCATTTTTCTCTCTGGAAATGCAGTATTTACAGGGAAAGGTAGCAGGAATCTGCCTGCAAGTTTTGGTTGTAGAAATAAAATTAATGGATTTCACAGCCATTGTGACAGGATACCTACTGAATTCTTGCAATGGTAGCCCCAAATGTAGCGAAAAAGAAGTAGAAATTGAATTTACAACTTAGAAGTCCAAAGGAAGAGTAATGAATAATTGAGTCACCAGCACCAACAGACAAGGGTGATGAAAAGCTGATGAGGTGTTTCACTTTGCCGTATGAAGATTATCCTGGTTTGTAGCTTTCTTGTTACTTGAAGTCACAACTCACAGTTCAAGAGTGCAAAGACATGGTGGCGTGGGTGTGGACATCATTCAGCTGAAAGACTCCGGACTGGTTTGGGTTTAGGCTATCTGCTACTATTCTGTTCAAGAAGGTCCCACCACTATGCATTTTGTGAGGTCAAGTTTTGAGTTACTGGATACATACAATTAAGTCAGTTTGTGTTTATTTAATTTGGTTGCTTGTAAGGATTTGTAAGAGTTTCTTATTCACCCTGAATCAGGTTGCTTTATTCATTCCTATTATAACTCCCTATGGTTTGTGGAGTGCGCTTTGTTAGCAGTGCTATATGCATGAGAGACAAATTTATTACATTCACATACCATTGTGATAAAGTACCTAATTATGCAATATCAAAATTTCTCAAAGTATTCACATTTTAAAGGGGGTGGATTTAATCCACTGATAGACAGATGAAAAGCTCAGGTATTAATTTTATACTGTTGCTCAATTGGTATTGAATGTTTCACTATCAATTGAGTTCTACATGATGCTTTTGGTGATTTATTGTAATTGTGTCTAATATAAAGCAGCTCTATCCTTAAATACAAAAGGCTTTGCTCTCTCTTGAAGTTTAGCTGCTCCTGGTGTAACACTGAAAGGCCAGAGGATACATTTCATTTGAAACACTCCTGTTTTGTTTACTTTTCCACTGTAATTGTGCCAAACGTGGTCATAATAAATAAAGAGTAATATATATCAGTGTCTTAGATATCACTTGTTTGCAGTGCATCCTTTTCACCTACTATACTTCCTATAATATTTCATCTTTCTAAATACTGAGCATGCAAACAACAATAAAACCAGAGCATGTTTTTTCCCCTTTCTACCCAAGCTGTTGTCTGCTCTTCGTATGCTTTAAAGCAGAATTCATTATTTTAATCTTATTAATATTCTGAGGAACTGCTATATATAGTTGCTGCTTAATGTTGATCTGCGAGCGTTATGTCTTAATACAAATGGTACCTGGTTCAGCTACATATATTTGTATAACAGCAATATAATAGAGTAGAAGCATTAAATAACATCAGAGTACTTCAGAAGATCAGGGCCCTGCCTACTGTCAAGCATCAGGCAGTGTTTGCCACAGAGTGTATCAGTTCTCTCACACCTTTCAGTACAAATTTACTTAGCTGAGTTTTATTCCAGGGGAAAAGATATAAATTTTCATTAAAGAAAACACTCTATTATGACAGCACTAAATGAATCATCTGCAATCTCTTTTAAAATACTTGATTTATTGTCTGCAGTTGGAAGGCTGTAAATTAGGAAAATATTTTTGCTGACAAGAATGAAATATATTTCGTATATAAACAAAAAAATAAGTACATTTCTCTATCTACGGAGTGTGTGTATGTGTGTGTGCATGCATTTGTCATGCCTGTAATTATGTAGGTATCTATGCACAAGAACATACGTATATTTTGGCAACATCAGGAAATACTAGATCAAATTTCCTCATCTAAGAAAAAAGGGAAAGCAAATTCCCTAAACAGCACAGACTGAAACAAAATCCATCAAACAGAAGAGAATATTTTCCTGAAGTGATTCACATTCACTCATGCTTCAGTGAGACTTTCATATATTTGGTGACATTGTGAAATGTCATTGAAGAAAAAGCATTTCAGTTTAGCCTTGAGCAAACATACACGTAGTAGAACTGTGCATATGTAAAGCCTTTTTCTTGTTCCAAAAGGGACCTTTTTTTTGTTATATACATAACTGAAGCTAAGCTTAGGCTAGTGAGGTGCTGCATGATAAGAACGTGGTTAGCAAACACATTGAGTGATCGAATGACTTGAATAACAAAACCCCCAGCAGTGTGTTTCAGAACTAACTGCATTTGCACTCTGCAAGGAGATCAATGCTTCACCCTCATTGATTTTCTTCAGTGGCAGAACCAAGATTACACACAATGTGAAACTATATTCCCAGACATACTCAATCTGATTTCCTAGTCAGTGCTAAAAAGGCTTAGCGTTGTACTCAAAACATAAGGTTAGAGAAGTGTAACATACCAAATTTGTACTTCTGGTAAGACTGCATGTTAAACAGATGCGTCATAATACATTCTGGGTGTCATGCAATCCATTTTATAAAAACATTAGATTGGCGCTAAAGAGTTCCTCTTTATATATATAGCTTCAAAAGATGTGCAGAGATGCCAAAGAGAGAAATTGAAATGCATTGCATACACATCACTTTAAAATGTAGTATAGTTTCTTTCTGGCAGACTTCAGCTCTAGTGTAAACACATAAAAAGAAATAATTTCTTCAAAAACTTCGGAGCAGGGATGTAGTACATTTTCAGAACTTAAATAACTTTGTAATTTACAGTGTATGCCAGTTTTCAAAAAGTAACACAGCAAAATATATCAGGAGGGAATGTCAGCTGACAGGATCTTCATTCTGATCTGCAATTTCCCCTTGTTTGTAGCTTTGTATACAAACCACAGGAACACCATCAAATGTTATCCTAGAATCATAGAATGTCCTGAGTTGGAAGGGACTCACAAGGATCATTGAGCCCAACTCCTGTCCCTGCATATGACAAGCCCAAAGTTCACACGATGTGTCTGAGAGTGTTGTCCAGTCTCTTCTTGAACACTGTCAGGGTTGGAGCTGTGACACCTCCCTGGGGAGCCTGTTCCAGTGCTCCACCACCCTCTGGGTGAAGAACCTTTTCCTAATGCCCAACCTAAACCTCCCCTGGCACATCTTCCTGACATTCCGTCAAAATCTGTCATTGGTCACTAAAGAGAAAAATTCGATGTCTACCCTTCCTTGTGAGGAAACTGTAGCCACGATGAGGTCTTCCCTCAGTCTCCTCTTCTCCAAGCTGAACAAACCTAGTGACTTTAGTCACTCCTCATATGACTTCCTCTCCAAACCCTTCACCAACTTCATAGCCCTCTTCTGGACACTCTCCAGTAGCTTTATATCCATTTTATCCAGTGGTGCCCAGCACTGCACACAGTGCTCCAGGTGAGGCCACACCGGTGCAGAGCAGAGTGGGACAATCACCTCCCTTGCCCGGCTGGCAATGCTGTGCTTGATGCACCCAGCACACGGTTGCCCTCTTGGCTGCCAGGACAGACTGTTGGCTCATGTTCAACTTGCCATTGACCAGAACCCCCAGGTGTTTCTCCATGGAGCTGCTTTCCAGCATCTCATCCCTGAGTCTGTATGTACAGTCAGGGTTGCCATGTCCCAGGTGCAAAATCTGGCACTTGCCCTTGTTGACCTTGATGCGGTTGGTGACTGCCCAGCTCTCCAATTTGTTCAGATCCCTCTGCAGGGCCCCTCTGCCCCCAAGAATGTTGACAGCTCCCCTCAATTTTCTGTCATCAGCAAACTTACTAAGCAATCCCTCCAGTCCTGTGTGCAAGCCATTTATAAGGACATTGAAGAGAGCTGACCCTAAGATGGATCTCTGGAATCCCGCTAGTGGCTGCTGATGAGCCCGGCCCATCAGCAACTGCACTGTGGGTTTACCCAGCTGTGTGCTGGACTTAATGTCCAGCAGGATACTGTGAGAGACAGTATCAAAGGCTTTACTGAAATCCAAAAAGATCACATTGACAGGCTTCGCTTGAGCGACTGGGTGGGTAACCTTGTTGTAGAATGAAATTAAGTTTGTTATGTAAAACTTTCCCCTCATGAATCCGTGCTGGTTGGGACCAATGACTGCATTGTCATTCAGATGTTTTTCAATAACTCCCAGAACAATCTTCTCCATGATTTCACCAGGAAAAATGTTGCTCAGCTGTAGTTCAGTTTGAACACAGGAATGAATTAAATTCATTGAGCTCAGAGTTTTCCTAAGCCTAAATTGGTGGGCATAGGCAAAAACGGAGCTGGAGGAACAAGAGAGAGCAGTGATGTCTTAAACAACAAAATTTCCCGTTTTCAGCTTCTGCCATTCCAGGCTTCAGAGAAGCAGATTCTGGTCCTGGGAGCTGTAAGCTGCTTTTGAAAAAGAGGCAAAATTATGCATGTCCTAGAGAGACGTGTAATTTATAGACATTTATACAGAGAACAAGCACTGTCTACAATTTCTAACCTGAGGTCACAGCCATTACTTTCTTTCCTTGTTTCTCCAATGCTGGCACCCAACTAGGCATGTATGCACATCTACAGCAGGTCTCAGATCATGAAAATATAATAAGTGGCTACTAGGAAGCTTTAAGATACTGCCACATAAAAATCGGGTCTGATGTATCCGTAAGATTAACACCTCTTGGTTGGGTGAATGGGTAGGAGTTTTTCAACATATTTAAACATGACCATGTGAGTGGATAGACACAGCCACTCTTGAAGACATTAAAGAAAAACTCATGAGTTCCATGGAGAGGGCAAGGAGTGTCATGTTTTACCTGCAAGCTAAAGGGTGGCAAGCAGCACACAGGAATACTTCTATCAAGTGTTAAAGAGCTGAGTAGATGTGATAAGAGTAAACAGTATCTTGGAAGCAAAGTGTTCTCCTAAACTCCAGGTAAAATATTTCATTGTTTTACTCTAACATAGACAAATGCTTAGACATGGGCCTCATTGTTTGTATTTTTTGTACTTCACACTGGATATTTTTGTCAATATTGAATATTTGATCAGGGAGGCACTTGTAAGTCTACTCAACCTCTAATCATGAAACAAAATCCACTGGGCTATGTCCTTAAATGCTTTTCTTGAATACAGACAGATGTATGCACTTACTTACGTACTCTCAAAGTATGAGACTTCAGTCTTGATCCAAACCCCATTGAAACCATGGAAAGACTTTCCATTGTTCCCAGTCCTTCAAGCTCAGTATTTCATTCTTGCAAAAACACTTTCAAAACCTGTTTCTCAGGTGATTCCTGTTCCGTGTTAAAGCTAGATGCTAAATCAGTTCAATGGAAATTATTTCGTTACTTGGAAGTTACATTTTTAGGACCTGGTACACTTGATCTGGATGATGGCAGTCTAAATAAACACTGTAAAGTAATTTGGTAATGAATACGTAGGAGGATGCACACAGAAAACTAACGCCATTGTTCAGCCTCAAAACTATGCTAATAAGTAGGGTGATAGACATGAAACTCTAAATAATGGAGCTGTTATTCTAGCCAACTAGGCTGTCTCAGGGGACTCATAAGTGGATTTGGCATGCTATGACTAAATGTAGCTCCAGTCCAGTATTGTGACTAGCATAAAGTATCTTGTTGCGGTGTATTGTCATATTTATCGCACTAAATCAGGTTTATAGGGAAATATCTTCTTCCAGTTAGAAAGGAGCCACATGTGTGTGTTATTTGCATATTATTTATTTGCTGGCATGTAAAATAAAATAGTATTTCAAAAATAACCTGATTGTGAAAAAGACTATCTGTACAAGAATATGAGTATGCCTGTTAAAAATGAAAAGGATCCTTTCAAGTGAAAAAAAAAAAAAAACAAACAGAAAAAATAAAAACAATACCACACACCAAGAGGAAAAACGCAAAATATCATTAACTCATGAGCATATGCATGTGCACATGTGTTTGTCTGACCTGAAGTTGATTGTAATGCAAAACATTCCTCAAGAATTACCTGAACACAGTTTAGGTTGGATTCATCTACAGTTACTCGGTATTGACTGGTCACTGTATTTCACTCTGCCAATAAAATGTCAAATAATTCTGGTTACTGGGTTGAATTTTTTAAAAGTACTGATGTTCCTCTTGTATCTGCTCTCAGATACAGCTCACTAAAGAGTCTGGCCCAGTGGTGGTTCTATAAATACAAACATAAGCAGAAAAAGCTGCTCTTAAAGCAGAATGCACAAATCTGATGTTAAATAGTTTTCACCCCACTCTACCTTGTTTATACAATTTCCAGTCCTAAAAGTGGATGGTTACGCAGAAGGGGGAAAAAAAATATCTGTTTTGTGCACTGTGTCAAATTTTCTCTTGGCCTTTTACAGCAGAGAAACGTACAATTACACTGCACTTGAAGAACACTCAGATGAGCTCATCCCAGCTTCCCATATGTACAAAGTGATGCATTTTTAGATAAATTAAGTTAGAATGAAGACAGACAAGCAGGAGATTGCATTGCGGTTTTATTCCCCATTACTGTCAGCTAAGTTTCCATCCACTTTTTTACACTTGTTAAAAAAATAAATGCAGAGGACAAGAAGTCCTAAAGAAATCACACAGCTTCTGACAAAAAATCTTATGTACAACTTCTATCATTCCCTCATACCTATTGTTACAATATCATTTGTGTTGGACAGAAATCTGATCTTCCAGTCATTCATAATCATTAAAATCCTCTTGGTTATTCTACGAACATGGGGCTGCTGGTCAGTGCCTGGCATAATTCCAAGTCAAACATAATGAAAACCCTTGTAACAACCATAAGAGAGCCTAGTCCTAGCTCAGCTGCTATAGCAGGTAACTGCTCAGTGGAAGTTTCACTGTTATCTTTTTAATTTTCAGACTATTTTTTGCCCTGTTTAATTGACAGACTGTATATGAAAGCCTTTTTATTTTTCAAAAGCCACACAAGAAAGTGGTTTCATGCAGTGGTTGTTGGGAACAGCATTATTCTCCTCTTGTTCCACGTCCTGGAGGAAAACTTTTTCTCGCTTTGCTTTTTTTCTTCTGTGACTGTTTTCTCACCCTCTTCGTTTACTTCCATGTTTCTCTGTATCAATTGTCTCAAAGTCTCTTGTTCAGACACATGGTCTCTACCCTCTATATTTTCCTCATTCCTTCCCCCTCATGATTCCTTTACCATCTTCTTGGTTGCACCAATGCTTCTCCTCCTGTATGGCTTTGACTCCTTCCTGCCCTCTTCTTTCCTGCCCATTCTCCATGTTTTCTATGCCCTCTGCAGCTCCTCCTCTTCATATTTCATGTTGGGGTTCACCTCCATGTCTTCCCAACACCAGTCTCACAAGTGCACACTTGGCTTTGCATCCCCTTCAGAATTTTCTGAAGGCATTACTTGCCTCATGGTGTAGCAGGTGGCCATGTCTCCTAAAAGTAATCAAGGTCTGCTGACATGATGAAATACAGGGCAGACTGCACGTAAAGTTCAGACAGGTTGTGCCTCACAGGGATCCCTAAGGACTGGATGGAGGCCAATCACATTTGTTCTGACTGCATTTACCCTGCAACTTCTTCAAATGAAATGTTCTTCATTTTGTGTGCTGTGGTTAGGGTCTGTTATTACAGAATGAGTGCATTTATTAATGCTTCCAAGATTAGCTCCAAATTGTTACATATCCTTGTGCCACAGTTTCACTTTTTATTTGATCAAAGTATGTGATGAAAGGAGCAGTCTTCAGAGACAGCAGGTGGTCTGGATATTCAAAGACACAAAGCCAAAGCCTGTACCCAAAATTTACAGCCACATCAATTGCACGCACACAGCAGATGCAGTTCACATGTTCAGGATAAGAAAACAGGACTCTAACAATCAAAAACCCAGCAGTTACCTATATCCTGCTCATTACATATCACACTAAGCAAGAGAAGGTTCTATCTACACAAATTACCTTCGGCTGAAGCAATTTTCTTCATTCAGTAGTTATTTCATCTACTTAACCTCTTCCTCTTTATATCACTGCAAGAAAATCCTGACTACCAAATGTTGCCAAAAATTTATATTCCTGGATTATGACCAAATTTACACAACCTACATTTCCAACCTGTAATGTACAGGTGTTACAAATACAGCTTGAAAAGACATAAGGAGTTCTACTGGCTGGTTTTGGTGACTTGCAGTCGTAGGAATTATGCAAGGAAAATCTTAAGCATATGGTAAGTGTAAGGATCTCTGTCTGTAGCACCATTTAAATCAAACAGCATCCTCATTATCATCCAGGAAATAGAGTTGTCCTTTAATGTTAGCAATACACCACACAGTGAATGAAAAGCTACTATGTCACAGATGAAAATGGTTTCTTCCACTTATTTAGCTCAGTATGCAGCTATGCATACCACAGTAAATAAGATTTTAAAATGTGTGTAATAACCTCACATGCGAAATGACATTAAGAGCCTCAAGTTCTTCTATTCCATAATATTCAGTAGCATTAATCATTCCCTAATTCAGTGTTGCAGTTTATTTAAATCCCAGTTCTAATGTATTTGGCCTTATATTTCTACCATTCCAAAATACACTGCAAAGTCTTTACCAGCGCAATATAAATACAGAAAATCTGGGCATGTAAGCGTTGATGCTGGACACGTAAATTAAATCGATTAGTTCATGGGTTTATTTGCATTTTTTTCTTCTTCTTTAAATCAATATTGGTAGTAGGTGGCAGGAAAAATTTGCACAGTATTTGAGTCAACACAATAAATTTAACGCACAGGAATTTGACTGCATTTCTTAAGCCTTTAGAGATATTTGCTTACAATTACAGTGACCACAGAGAAAAAATTCAAACAAAACATAAAAACACCGCATGGCCCATAATTCAAATTCCTGTAAGTGGAGGACTTTCCAATAAAATACAGACACTTGAGAAGTATGGAAACTGCTCTGGTTCAATAAAGTTGATGGAGTGCCCTCACCCTCTTCATACAGTACTGGGGCAGAGGAGGAGGGGAAGAGGAAGAAAGAGAAAGAGGAAATGTTAAAAACAACCAACCAAAACAAAACAAAACAAAACTAAAAAACCTGAAGATAATAAAAACTCAACTGTTAGGTCTCCAGATTTAATCTTGTGGAAATTCTTAAGAAGTCTGCTAATCTCGTTACACTGAAAATAATTAAAGGCACTACTAAATGTAGCGAATTAATAATGTACTAAACCAAAATAGAGTAGTTGATTGATTTGATGTGTGACTGAAGGCTTCTCTTTTCTGCAGTCAATAACATAAACCTTTTCACTTTCTTGCCTCTCCTGCAGTTCCCTAATATTGCCTCTCTGCTGGATGCTACACTGTTCTGGGAAAAGTTGCCCACTGTATTGTTCTGAGATGACTGTTCTCTGGGACCTCGATCCTGCAAATAATTGCTACCAATTTTAGTGCTGAGCTGAATGAAATTACTCTTCATGGAATTTACAAAACCCATTTCATTCAAATTATTTTCATGATCTGATTCTTAATTTTCCTTTACATAACATCAGGAATGTTGCACCTCAAATTCTGACAAGCCTGCATAGCAGGGCTTTGTGTTTTATGCTGAGGCAACGAGACAGATAAGAACAATGAGGGAAAGCTGCCTGAACACAACATTATACAAAAATCTTCAGCCCCACTGAAAAATTCCTCAACCTTTGCAATGATTTGAGACTTGTCTTGCCAGGGTGGCTATTTATTCATCTGATGGTAGAACAATGCAGTTGCTGTGGATTGCAGAGGAGAGGAAAGGGGCCCTTCTGGAGGCTACAGCCTGCTGAAAGGCAGAATGAATGTCAGTGGGAAAATTAAAACAGAGAGTTATGTAGGCCAACGACAGATCTATGGGAGAAGGCAACACAACCCTTTCCCGTGATGCTTGAGCTCTGCCCAGAAATGTCTTCTCTTGGATAACCACAAAAGTGGAGAAAGAAGGTGAAAAAAAAGAGACAAAGAATTTGAGATGATAAGCATTAGAAAAGCAGGATTTGCTATGTGATTTGCAGGTCTGCAAAATCACTATCTGAGCAGAGTCTCCTCAAACAGACCAAGTAACAGACAAGAATTTGACTTATGTTACGTGTTGATATTGAGGAAGGAAAGTAGCTATCCATTTTGTACACTTTCACCAAGGCTAGCTGTCAGAAAACAAAACAAAACAAAACAAAACATACAAGTTTGCCATCCACATTGAAGGAAAAATACTATATCTTTTAACAGCATTATCTTGTTCTGCATAGTTGTTCTGATACTTAGCTGCAGTGGAAACTAAAATAAACCCAAACAAGTTGTTTTGAAATCCGTACTTTCAAGGTGAGCTGGAAGAAACAACGCTGTGGCCTTGGTGAAGCTGAAAAGTTAAACTGCTGTCGGGTAGTGTTCGAAAATGCAGCATTCCCCTTTACCATAGCTCACCTCTCAACTTCAGAGAAAGAACCATGCTGTGACATGGTGAACATTTCGATCTCTGAGAAATTTCTTCAAATTTTAGAAAATAACTGTGACCTCTTTGGATCTTTAAACTACAGTAAAATAAAATCAAGATGGATAAAATAAAATCAAGATGGAGTTGAATTTAATTTCTGATCTTTGTCCAGCAAATTTCAAAATTTTAACCATATCTCTGTAGTTGAGACATCTAAAGAAAAGTGTCTAGGGAAAGTTCACAGGTGATGACTCTTTACTGGCACTTTGTGTGCCCTTTCAGCTGTGTGGGTCTCACAGCTCCGCTCAGAGCAGAATATTATCTAGGGCAGAGCATCAATGCAGTTTTCCACATTTACTTCCTCCATTTCCTTCATGACATCTGAAAGCCTGGCATGTTTTCTGTATGAACTCTCCTTTACACCATCCACGTTGCTCTGCAAAGAAAAAGACATAACTAAGATGGGTTTCTACTTTTCCTATGCAGTCTATGGTCATTCCTGACTTGACTGGTGTACCCCTTAGTACACAATTCCTCAGTGGTAGGTGGCTGCAAAGAATGTTTGTAGATTGTTCAGTATTTCTTCCTTTCCCTAATGGCTTTCCTGACTTTTCAGGTCATTAGTAATCAAGAATACCACCGATATGAGAGATACCAAAACAGTTTAGACATTTCTTACAGAGGAGCTTCTTTGTTTGGTGAGAGGGAGTCTCCTTAGTGTGAAGCCAGAAAAAAAATGGGTAATTCACACCCTACCTTTGCAGGGTAGTATTTTGTTTACTGTGAGCTGAAATGTGTTTCAAAACAGCATTCACTCAGACCTGTCTTCTGCAAGCATTGTTTTCTTCTTCAGCACTGAGTTCCTCTTCTGTTCCTGCTGTTGCCACCTCTCTTTTGATTTTGCCTGTATTCCACTCTGTTGGTAGGATCCAAAAGCTGACTGGCATTTGCATTTTTAGTTTTGCATTTCTTTGAAAGTCTTCGATGTTTGTAATGAGAAACTGGAAATTAAACAGCTGTGTCTTGGCAGCCCTGGGAATGCTGCTCATTGAACTCCCTGAGCAATTCAGAAAATGTCTCGGCTGAAGAACGAAACATGGTTTATGTGACCATGTCACAATAGTTGGAGGAAAGTACTAATATTATAAATGGTTTATATTACTTCACATAACTGGCATCACAACCTTTGTTTAACATTCAAGTAAGATTAGGCAGATAAAGAAGGAAGTCAGGAAAGAGGAAAACTTAAGCAAGCTTTGGTTAAGGCAGTCTAAAGGTCAAAATTGTAATATTAAATAAATCTTACATGGTTTTATAAACCTTAATTTATTGTCTAAGTGCAACTGACATTTTAGCTCTTGGTTTAATACCAAGCACTTCAAAGTATTCTTGTAGAAGAATAGTTGATAACCCTCTTACATAGTATAATTGGAATTCTGCATGTTAGAACATTTGGTTTCTGAAAGATTTTTGTAAATGTTAATAGCTGTCTTTTAAAATGGTGTAAGTGTGAAATGCTATGAAAAGCAAAGGTTTAAATGTCACCATGTCTATAATTTTCATATTGTAAAAACTAAATAAGTTTTTCAGAATGAAAATCCTAAAGGCCAGCTGCAAGTTTGAAGATATAAGCTAGCTCATTATTAGTTTTTCAAAACTGATATGGCACACATTTTGTAAAACTGTGTGAGTTTTAGGCTGAAATGTATAGTTGAACATTTAACTGCCTGGCAGTGTTATTACTGCAAAGTCTTCCTATTTACTAGCACCCATAATCTGAGTATGAATAATTCATGGAAATAAAAGGATTTACCTGGAAAGCCTTCTAGAGTCTCATAGAAGTATTCTTGTCTTATGGACCCACTGGCACTCAGACTGAAAAGCTGCTCACGTTTGTCTTGGTTGAGTATTATGATTTTCACCCACTAACAAAGGCCTCTGGTACATCAGTAGGAAGACTTGTGTTATTTTTTGGGAGAGAGTTTGTGCCTGACTGGAATAGAAAGCACAAACATTTTAAGGTAAAGTGTGCAGAGCTTTTCCATTCACTTGGGTGAAGAATGGAGCCATGAATTTCAGACTACTGAAACTTGAAAAAAAAAAACGGTTTTCATAGCCTAACTCTCTACATTCTTTGTTAATAAAGTCAATAGTACAGTAACAACTATGCCAAAAAAAAAAAAAAAGACTTCTTTATCCTACCATATTTAAATATTTTTACAATAAAAAGGTAGCTCAAGACAGCCTCAGTCTCAGCGGTTTTTTGAGAGTTACCAAAGGTATTCATTTACCATTCAGTCTTTCTAAATCTAAAGAACAACAGCATTTACGGAAAAAAGAAGAATTAAAAAAAAAAATCAAAAAAAGAGAGTAGGTAACATAAATAGAAATCATGCTAAGAATGTCTTGTCCACACATGTGGATTTTAGCAAGCTAATACAATCTTTCCCTCATGTACTGTAATAATAAGGATTTACTTTAAGCAAAACTAGATAAGATAATCTTTGTGAGCTAAAGGAAAGTACTGTTTAAAGTCTCATTGCAAAGTCTGTGATCCTTCATTCCCTAAGCTGATTTCTTTAAGCAGTGAAGTTATTTACAGGATTTTTATTAAAAGAGTGCATCAAAAGTTTCTACAATTTGGGTACACGTCTCCAGCCACAAAAAACTATAACAGGGTAGAGAGCACATCCTACAGCAATCAGCTGCAGTGTAGGGGTCAGGAGAGGGTCTCTCAGGAGGCACTCTCACAAGCAGTACTTTATACATTTATTTTAACAGAAAAATGCTTATAGCTTGCACTGTTGGAGGCTGCTATGTAGCTTCAGATTGACAAAAGGCGATGTTGCAATGATTTTTACCATACTGCGTGGATCTCAGGTCTGAAAGTCTAGGAACAGAGAGTGAGGGCAGAAAAAGAGAGAATGAGAGAGAGAAGTGTGGGGAGAAGTGAAAGCGTGTCAGCCTGCATGTAGAGAGTACCACTGTGCAGGGATGGACAAAAAAAGGACATTCTACAAGATTGGAATCAGGAGAGTGCCATAATCTATGGTTTAGATTGGAAGAATGGGTTTATTGATATCCTTGTTCATGTTTTCTTGTTGCTGACCGCCATGTTGCTTCTGTGCAACACAAGAGTCTGGATCTATTCTTGTATAAGAGATAAGACACTGTTCTTCTCATTGTCCTAGAAATCAGCAACAAATAACACAAGAAGAAGAGAGGTTATAATTTTGCAAGGTATCTTGTACCTTGTATCAGCTGCTCTAGAAAAGTGAAACTCAGTCATATGGAAACTGAGGTATATCTATAGTAGCCTGTATTTTATAAAAGCTACTTCCTAATTAACATGCTAGAATCTGAGAGCTTTGATTTTCCATCAAAGAGTGTTTAAGGCATCATGAGGCTCATTTATTAGCTGGGGTGGGTTATTATTGTTTGAAGGGACTTAAGGTATATTTATTTTTAACCAACAGATGTTTAATTCTGCTATTCTGTACTCATATAATCATTCCAGAATTTGCAACATTTGAAAATATTATATTGCACATCTTGAAAACCAAGATCCTGAATTTGTTTAATAGTCCATTTTATTCCTTAAAGAATATTTAAAAAAAAAAAAAAATTAGATCAGCAACATAAAGACAGCTGCTAACATCAACTTTCTTATTTACAATAACAACGGAAACCTCTATCACCCATAGAGTCCAGTAGGCTAATATGAACATGCAGTAAGTGTTAGTTAAAGTATATTATGTTAGAAAAGGACATCTGTTCATTTCATATTCTGAATGATGCATGATTTTATGATGATATTTCTCAACCTTCATATTTTCCTCTTCTTTTTTTTTTTTCCTTTCCAATTTCCATCTTTTCAGTCAAAGGAAATCATCGAGTGACCTTGAAATCTGCACTGGCATTTTCCTGGCAGAGAAAGAAGCTCTCTTTTCTCATTTGCAAAAATGAATAACAATTTGATCATTCTTAAAACTTCTAAAAGGTTAATTATGCTCTCTCCATGAGCACTGAATAAAAACCTGCTTTATCTCTGCCCAAATGAAACCCACAGGGCTCCCATTCCCTCTAACCCTGCCTGGAGACCAAATCATGCAAGCTGTCAATTAACTCCTATCAGCTCACAGATCTGTGTGAGCTGCAGATGATTTTCTCATCCGAAAACTATGACAGCTCTCATTAGCCAGAGCTGTTGGGTGACTTTAAAAATTTCACAGCAGGAAAGTGTTATCTGGTGGGGAGAAAGAGTGAGAAACCAAGAGGCAGAAAGGTCCTGGGTTAGAGAGAGTTCATTTCTAGCTCTAAGATTTCCGTCTAGTTGCAAAACCCCACTTGAACTCAAATTGCATGTTTCAAACAATAATAGAAACTAAACATGGCGATGTACCACAGAGCTGTTTCCATGAGTGTGTTCTGTTGTGGGGCACTTTTTTGGTGTGTGGTTGTTTGTTTTTTCTGTGTATTTTTGTGGATTTTGGGGGTTGGGTGTTTTTTGTGTCTGTGTTTTGGTTTGGTTTTAATATTGCTGCATAATAAGAGCAAGTCATGGGGGAGATGATACTGCTGAACTATAGAATTAGTAGAACAGAAACCTCAACGTGAAACATTTAGCCTGCTGGTGTTACTTACTGGTTGAAAAATGGCGTTTTAATTTGGAAGTCAGAATAGTATTCTGAAATGGAAAGACTGAGAGCCTGTAAGGGTATTATTTCACTTGCCCTAGAAGATTAATAGTGTTGTTTCCAAATGAAACAAGAGGAAGTAAAAAATTACACTGAGCATTTCTTGATCACTATATTTCTACACGCTTATTTTATTTTTATAGTTTAAGGTCAATTCTTCAAGAGTCAGCTACAATATCTTGCAAAAAAGCCACAGGAACTGGTACTGATGGCTCTATACATATTAGAAGCTAGAATTAGAGTAATTAATTTTAGGTCTATTATAAATTGATAGTGTTACACTTAGCACATGCATGGGACTTGCTTCTGCTCATGGCTCTGCTTCGACCTTTGGAAAACTGCTCATTCTTACTGTGTGATGGTACTGGGTTAGTAGTAAATATTAATGCCTACTCTTCTAGCCAGACTAAATAACAACTCAGGTGTACACCAGCATTCACTGCTAGACAGTTACATCATTTAATTTTCAACAGAAAAGAATAAAGAATATCACAAAGCTTTACTGAAAAGGATTTATCAGACTGTTACATTCCTAACTTCTGTAAATTTAAAATGCAACCCTGTTGGGACAGGCACAATAAAACATCTTGTTGGGAGTTTATACTCAAATAAGACAGTAGTAAATCCATTACTTTATATTTGAGAAAACAGAATTTGAGAGATAATTCAAAAAAATTATGCTGATGTAGCTACACATTGATACAATTTGAGTTGCCATAATAGTCTTCCTTTTCTCTCCTCTTTTTCTCATGTTTCCTGATTTGCCAAAGCCATTGCCAGTTAAATCATTTTCGACATTACAGTCAGGTGACTGACGTCAGCACAGAGCAGGATGGGTTTTCCACAGTAAGTCTCCGAGTTGTATTAAACTTTTACTCTGAAAGTACTAGGCAAGTTCCACTGTTGTCTAATACACCAGGATTTAACATCAGTGTTATTAACACCAATAAATGACAGATTCTGGGACAACTTACAGCTTTGGAAAATCAGACTAAACTAGCTGACAGAAAGGGGGAAACTATTTAAATAAAGGTGACCTAAAAGTTAACTATAATGAAAATAGCTTTTGCAAGCACATATGTACCTACAGAGCCATCTGATAATGTGGTACCTGATTTTAGGGAAGTTACTTGATTCCATTTTAGCATTACAGTTAATCTCAAAAACTATTAGTATAGCTACTGTGATTTTTCAGTTGTAACATAATTAGCAAGGTGGAATAAAATAATGGATTTTTTTTTTTTTTACAAATTTCGGAAACATGTTGTAATGTGTGTTAAAACATCTCCATGAGGCTTTATCTCCTTTTCATTAAGCAGCAGAACAAAACAGCTATTGTGGAGTTTATATTGTTTATACAGCAATATTCTTCCACTTCTTTAAAAAGATGTAAAGGAGGCTGCAAATTCACAATTATTTAATTACCTTTTAAATGCACCAAAAAGCTTTAATGAAAAGTTTTAAGCATCTTAATTAGGCTATCTGTATTGCCTAACACAGAGATAAATGGAAAACCTAGTAGGAAGTAAGTAATTTAAATGGCTGAAATATATGTGAAATATTCAAGGGTCCTCTGATTTCATTTCCAGGTTCTAAAAAGTAACCTTAGGAGTTATTATCTTAAGATTCTCTACAGCAACAAATATTTAAATTTTCAGGAAAAAGTCCTGGACAACACAGCCTACAGCACAAAGTCACTGAATGATGTACCAGTGTCAGAATAAGTGTCCAGAAACTGGAGTTTGCGATGTAAAACTTCTAAACATTTAGTAAACTACCAGGTATTCTCATTGGTCAACCTGTTAGTCTGTGTATGAGATAATACCTATTCTCGCTTTTCCTCTGCTACTTTCCTGAAGGTCTTTGGTCATCCCACTTTTATTCCTTTCTATCACAGTTTCTGCAGCCACAATGTATTTGTTCCTGATTACTTTCTTTAGGGTAAGAATTGTTTATTTTCCATCCAAAGTAATCAGACTTCAGAAGAACCAGTAAAACAATGACTAATTTCAGAATTAATGCAGTAACAAAGGGACAGGAAAAAATAGAAGAATATGGAAAAAAATAAAAAACTTCAGTGAGGTAAGTGTTGCAAAGCTTCATCTGCCAGGAGCACATGGCTCGTCACTGTTGTAGATGCATCTTATTGTTAATGGTGTGATTTTCAGATCCATCAAGAAAATAAAAAAACAAAGGCAGCATGGTCAGGACAGTACAGTCAACTGAAGTAGGTGGCTGGTTTGAATGTCCCGATGGTTCATGGGAGACTCAACAGGAGAGTTCCTGCCATGAGTGAAGCTGTGCCCTTCAAGAGATGGTGCAGCCTCTACCAGATGTTTTAAATGTCCAAAGCAAGGAACGTGTACAGGGA
Source organism: Patagioenas fasciata (assembly GCF_037038585.1). Lineage (NCBI taxonomy): Eukaryota > Metazoa > Chordata > Aves > Columbiformes > Columbidae > Patagioenas > Patagioenas fasciata. The sequence continues at coordinate 53,939,783 of NC_092560.1, read as the reverse complement.
ACATGACAGGACTATTTTTGTGTGGAGACTAATACTGCTTGCTGACTTACACACTTAACAATTCTCCCTATTACAGATGAATCGGTGACACTCTGGAGCAATCAGTGTGCTGGGTGTGGGAAGAAAGATGTCAACAGCCTGCATCTTGGCACAGCAGCTCCACTGCCGCACTTGCCATCAGTGTTCACCCTTCCTTCTATTTAGTCATTGGACTTGCATGTAGGTCAAATTGACATTTCTAGGCACGTCTAGGACATTCCTCCAGTGTCAAATGTAGTTGAATTTTTTTGTCAAACAAATTTTGAAAAGCCCCTGACAGCCAACAATGATGTCAACCTACTACATTCCTTGTCCTGTGAAATCAGCATTTTCATCTGCTTTTACCATGAAAGGCGGGGCAGAATTTGGAAACAAGATCTTATATTCAAAGCTTGCTGTAACAGGAGATGTAGCACATCTGCAAAGTCCTGCACTTGTACACACCCGCCAGGTGCAAACAAGGGCTTGTATGAGCAATTTTTGAGTGTTTACCAATATTTGCCAGTTCAGTGCTATTAGCTACGTGCCAAAGCAAAACCACCCCTTATTCTGAGTTCAAAAATGCTGGCATACATTCAAGGTTTTATGTTTAATCTGCATACCATTTTTTTTAAACTCAAAGTAGGAACAGATGAACCTCTAGAACTGTAAGTGCTCATAAACAGAGTACTAGAGAATTCACTCAATTTTTATACCAGTGCTGAACTGTTTTTTCTCATTTTCCATTTCATTTGTTTGGTTGGTTTGGTTTTCTCCAAAGGCACTCTGGTTACCAGATGATGATTTATGTAGTATTCCATGTTTGTAATAAATAGCAAGATTTGTGGAATGTATTAAGGATCTAATCAGCTTGGAATTTGGATTACATTTCTATCCAGCTCTCATTGTAATCAGGATAAAGATTCACTCTGATTTCAATGAGAGTTAGATCAGATCAGAAGCACTTTATATTTTAAAGCACTGTTAAATGCTGCTGTTCACTGACATTGTTTCCCAGACACCAGTGATTGTTCACTGACCCAGATGTGAACTTGGTTTTTTTTGGTTTTTTTTTTTTTCTGCCTTTGTTTATAGACACTCTTTCTCTGTTTTGCTTATCTACCCTAGCCACAGAGACCTGTCTGACTTGCTGAGAAGCTGTGATGGACCAAATTAGAAAACCTGCAGAAAACTGTTTATAGCAGATTATGTAAAAAACAGTATTTAAAAAGGCACAAAAATACTATTTACATAGATCAGGGACCTCTATTTTACTGTTTCTCCCGTGTCATTACTCAGCTGCAAGAAAGGAGATTACTACTTAGAAGGGGGAGGGGCGGGAGGAGAAAAAAGGCAACTCATTTAGTAATCCCTAGACACTGGAATGAAAAAACACTCGCATCATCTTGGTACTTAGACCTGACAAAGCAAGGCAATAAGTTTCACAAATTTCAGGGTCTTTTCCAAATCCCTGCCCATACTTATGAGCAAGGTTCACTCTTGCAGGACTCAGAGCCCCTTTCAGCTAGCAAAGGAATCCATTTTTTTTTTACAAGCTCACAAACAAAGCCTGTGAAAGCTGGAAAGGAAACAGGAAAAAAAATAGAAAGAGGGGTATTCCTATCTGCAGTCTGCTTCAGATGTAATGATCATGACTATAATTAACAATTACTTTTCATAGCACAGTATTTTTGGCTACAATTAGGTTCTACATGAACCTGCTCTTATTCACATAAACATTGCTAATGTGTCACAGCAGAGCTGTGTGAGGTTTCAGATTTTCTGTGCTAGTTGTGTTTGCAACTAAAACAAGTTGCATGTACAATGATCTTAGAAGACTTGCTGACTGCAGTAGAGTTACTTTGCAAGTGTAAACGAGCATATGACTTTTCTTCTCTATTATTCATTGTATATGTGTTCAGACTAATTAGGGACAAATAACCTAAAACTCTCAGGATATATTTCAGTTCAGAGACTAAAAAAGTCTTGCCATTTCTTTTGTTCTTGTTGCAACTATTTTTAAATTATGTACAAGCTTTCTAACTAAATGAAAATTACATAAAAGTCAGAGGTCACTACTGAATAAGTAATTTTCAGTTCAAACTCAGCACAAGATGTAAATTTTATCAGGAATAAGATAACAGACTAGTTAAAAAATAAAGTATGTACTCTCCAGTGACAGAGGCAATTACATCAACATCAACCTTTAGATCTGTTTCATCTTCAAAAGACTATAAAACTGCTTAGCATTGTGGTCAAAACTAGAGAGTCATCCTGAACTTTTGGAGGTTTTTCTTCAATCACAAATGTTTTTCCATGATGCAAGAGACTCAGAAACAGCCTCATTGTGAAGGATCTCCTACATCCTCCATTACTGCCTCTGTGATAGCAGTGTGAATCAAATCAGCAAAGCATTTCATGGCAAAAACGTGGATGAAAATGTAGGGATTCAGGTTTTTGTGTATTAATCTTTAGACCAGATCAATGCACATCTATCCCATTATGCTCCTTGAAATGTATTAAGGAACTCTTTTTGTGACTGTGCATTAGGCTGTTCTATGAAATGACCACACTTAATCAAAATAAATTTACTGGACAGGTATATTTTAAAACATGGTTGAGCAAACAACAGAACTGACATATTTGAGTAATTTTCAGTAGGAGTAAGGAGCTGAACAGAGGTGAAGACTGAGATATCCTCTTAAATCTGATCTGCCTTTACATTACTAATTTTTTTTTTTCCAAATACCAAATCACACCTGTACTGGTATCTGATGTATGTGGCTGACTTGGAAGCATAAAAACTGCAAAATTAACAATAAACCTGGTCTTCATCCTGGTGCTCTCATTGTTGCAGAAACCTGTGCATTAAGGAACTGAAAGTTTGGAGGTGCATGACAGTTTGTGAATTTCACCAGTTTGTGTCCCACAGACATTCTGTTTTCTGCATACTGTTATTTGAACATGTAAATATCAAACCAAAACACTTTGAGAAAATATTTGAGGGGGAAATGTCTAAAACAATTGTAATAGTTTTTGCCCTCAAGTACAGCAGACTGAACACTTTTCAACCTGAATGTCAGTGGGATTCTTTGCTGAAGTACTCAATGTCTGATCAGCAGTTACCTCTGAAGCTGGCTTACTGGTAACAGCAGAATAATAACTGATTGATTTGGCCTGCTTTTGTGCTGAATTTATTATACTTATGGCCTGCTTCTTCCACCTTTTTATGATTCTTGAGCAGACTTACTGGCTGGCAAATACAGGAGTAGTCAGCTTACACCACTGTCCAAACTGCGAGAAGAGAGACAACTTCAGAAGCTGTAGTACTCTGTCTTCATATTCAGCAGAGTCAATTGCAGAGAGGACCCTTACAGCTTCATATCACAACCATTAAAGCTGCAATGGGTGGCCTTTCTCTTTTTATGTAGCATGAAGCATTTGAATACAGTGGAGTTGCAATTTCCTTGTCTCTTCTGTACACTGGCTTAGGATTCTGTTTATTGAAAGGTTGATCACTGATCACAGAAAGTACCTTTCCCCTTTGCTGGAAAGCAGCTTTATTATTTTACCGTAAAACATTCCCCTTGCCCATCAGATATGTATTAACATACTTGTAGGTAGGTACTGCATGAAATGCAAAATTTTAAATTATACAAAGCTATCTGGAAGGTTTTTTAGCCATAAAAGTGTAATCATGGATTTTCATAGCAACTTTCTTGCACAAAGGCTATTCCATATGTGAAAGTATTGTCTTTAAAGAATAGGCAGGCTTACATCATATTCAGACTAGGACAAAGATAAATGCACTGGAGATGCAGCATGGCCTCTTGGAAATTGTTTCTGTGTAGGCAAGAGAATGTCACAGATTGTTGTGCAACTGGACATAGGCTGCGTTCTGTGCTGTGGAGAAAATTGATTGCAGTCTTCTGAGTACGTTTAGAACAACATTTGCTGGCAAAACCATTAATCTGTTTGTACTCACTGACTATTGTGCAAAAAACCTCTGCAACATCTGTGAACAACACTTATCCTGTTAAATTACAGTGCTGTAAGAAATACTGTTAAAAGAATATTTTCATGGTTATTCCTTAGTAGTTCTGAGAGAGCACTGGCAACCATGTGGCTTCTTCACAGGAGCTAGATGATTTGAATGAAACACTCTGAGAGGGTTTGCAGCTATGGAAGATAGGTTACAGAATTTAAATTATCCAACACAATCATTGGAATTCCTGAAAATGTCCACAAGTCATTGCACACAGATATTTTGAGATTACCCCTTGAACACAGGATGACTGGCAATGAAGAAAAGAGATGGATATGAAAAGACTACCAGGCAGCCTTTCTCTGTGACAATAATGGACCCAGTTCTCCACTGGGTAACCACTTTTTAGTGCTATTTAGCAGTTACAGCTTCAAGTGAAATAAACATCACGTACAAGGAGAGCAAACCAATGCTGCATTCATGACCTTACAACAAACATCCTTCATACTCAAGCTTGACTGATTGGCATGCAGATTTGTTTCATAAACAAAAAGTAGTGTTTTTTCTCTAAACAATTCATTGTGAACAATTTGTCATTGCAAACAGCTTCTGGCAGTTGACCAATTCCTTTCAGAGAATCCTTCTTTAAACCAACTGGCCATTAAAATCTTGCCTCCCAACAATGACACTGATTCTTTCCTAATGAACAATTTGCCTGGATTACTGTATTTGCTGGATGAGATGGAATGAAGCTTGTGTGTCATAAGCAAAATTGTTAACACAAAGTTATCATTTAATTGTCTTTCTCCTCATCTAAATAATCCTAGGTCATTATTAACTCTCTTTTTTCACAGGCAGTATCTGAACTCACAGCATTTTATAAGGTCAGAGGAATTTGTTTGACTAGAGCTATTGATAAGGCCTTAACATAAACATACTTTAGATTTTAGGTCATTATTTTCCTTTCATCATGTGAAAAAAAAAGCAGAGTTCACAGTAAAAAAAGTTCACAGAGGCGAAGAATAATTAAGATTTTCATTTACCACAAAAACAGAGGATGAACATGTAAACGTCATGACAAATATAACATCATGGATGTTTGAAAACAGAAATTACAAGTCTACTCAATTCATATTTGAGCAATGTGTAACACTAACTCCTAGCTTGGAACTCTTAACAGAACAACATAAATTGTATACACTACATACTTAAAAACGCTAAAATACATCTTATATTGTTTTCTTTTACTTTTTATGCTCTTTTTCTATCAGATTTTTTTTTCTTCATTGATTCCAAATGCTGTTAACGGCTGTTAGGTATGCTGAGTCAAATCAATTTATATTGGTTGTATGTGTCAACCATCTCTAAAAAAGAGATCGTTAAAATTACGGTGTTTAGTTGAGAAGAAGTGGACTCCTGAAATTCAACTCATACTGTCATGGTGATCAATTTTTATTCCACTTCTTGAGTTCTCTGTGATCTGGAAGAAGCTACTTCTGCAAGGTGTGTCTCCTTTTTCTCATCTGAAAAATGAAGACACTAGCATTTCTGGTCTCCCAGGTACTATCTGATGCTAACCTAATTGATGTCTATCTAGTTTGGAGATGAGAGCAGCAGAAAGGCCTGTAAATAAGATAAAATCAAGTATGTGGAGGAGGAATTGTTTTTAGCCAGGGCTGACAATATTTCTTGTCAATACTGACATGTTAGTTTCCTTTTCCATTATTTCTAGATGTTTCAGTTAAGCTAAAAAATTATAGCCTCACAAACAGTGTTTAAGAGGTCTTGTTTATTGGACTACAAACAGGTTCCAGTGGCTGTGTAGGGGTCAAGTTACAAAACATTATTCCTTGAACCAGCTACAGCCTAATCTTATAAGAGACTTGCATAGTTTTACTTTAGGGTAGCACTGACCAAATTTATCTTGCCATTCTTAAGGGGAACTAGGCTGATAAAGGATTCTGTAGGCTTCCCTAAATATACACAAAATGGGTACCTTTCTGCTGCAGCCTTCTAGACTATAGAATCAAGAACATAAACATCAGAATTGGTACATGATAGACTATGGGACCATTTAATTGGATAAAAAAAGAAAAAAGGAAACCAAGCAGAATATTATCTTACTAATGAATGAGGGCGGCGAGGCGAGGCGAGGCGAGGCGAGGCGAGGCGGGGCGGGGCGGGGCGGGGCGGAGGGGAGGGGAGGGGAGGGGAGGGGAGGGGAGGGGAGGGGAGGGGAGGGGAGGGGAGGGGAGGGGAGGAGAGGAGAGGAGAGGAGAGGAGAGGAGAGGAGAGGAGAGGAGAGGAGAGGAGAGGAGAGGAGAGGAGAGGAGAGGAGAGGAGAGGAGAGGAGAGGAGAGGAGAGGAGAGGAGAGGAGAGGAGAGGAGAGGAGAGGAGAGGAGAGGAGAGGAGAGGAGAGGAGAGGAGAGGAGAGGAGAGGAGAGGAGAGGAGAGGAGAGGAGAGGAGAGGAGAGGAGAGGAGAGGAGAGGAGAGGAGAGGAGAGGAGAGGAGAGGAGAGGAGAGGAAGAGCTGCAGTACAAATATATACAATCCATTGAATTTGTGGACTCAAGAATACCCTCCTGCCACAAAATACATTCTGTCTATACTCTGCAGGAGTGTATTGCTACTTGTGTAGGCTACTAACTTCTGTTACTAGCATAAGGAAAACTCTTATGTCCTGGAGCACTGCCTAGTATTCAAGAGCCAACTGGAAACATCTTGGAGGAACCATCTTTATTATTAACCCCTTGACAGTGTTAGTCAGAATAAGTTATTGACTGAGCTGTTTTCTCAATACTAATATGCAAGTTGAAGTGTGTAATGGGTCTGATTCGGATGGAGTTAACTTTCTTCATCATAGCCCGTGGGGTGTTGCGTTTTAGGTTTGTGACCAAAAAAATTATAACCTATCACTGAGCAATGCTTGCATAGTGTCAAGGCCTCCTTTGTCTCTTATCCTGTCCATCCTGGAGAGTAGGTTGAGAGTGGGCAAGAGGTTGGGAGGGAGATTCAGCTGAGACAGTTGACCCAACTGTTCAAAGGGATATTCTATAACATATAATGCTATGCTCAGCAACAAAAGGGTGGGGAGGGTGGGGGAGGCTGGGACAGTGGTGGTGGTGGTGGTTCCCAAAGTAGCCGTTGCTTGGAGACTAGCTGGGCATCATTCTCCTGGTGGGAGGTGGCAAGTGATTGCCTTTGTCTCATTTGTGTTGTTTTTCTTTCCTTGCCTTATTAAATGGTCTTTATCTTGGCCCATGACTTTTTCTCACATTTTCCCTTCTGATTTTCTCCCCCACCCAGCTCTGGGGGGGAAGTGAGAGAGCAATTGGTTGGGAACTTACCTGCCAGCCACAGTCAACCAACCACAATGCAGAAGCCAAGCATATAAGGATTACAACGAAGTGAGAGGGCAACTTGTAATGTGCAAGCCACAGTTGTGCAAAGGAGCAAGAATTTACAAGTGTGCAAAAACACACCAGTTTGTAGATTCACCCATAACGAGTCTTATTTGCACATCTGCTTGCATTTTGCAGATGTTATTTATCGTTTGTCTCTACCTCATTAAATACACTGTGAATTAGTTGCTTGGGAAGTTTTCTAGGTTCCCATTGACTGATTTCAAATATTCTGGGAACATTAACTATTCTGGGACAATACCAGAGGGGATATGATGATTTCTGTGTCATCAGTTCTACTTTTGTTTCGTAAACCAATGGAGAACTTGCTTGAAAACAGTATGATTTTTTTCATCTTGCTTTTTCTGTGGGCTTTCCAGAATTTCACTGTGTTGCCAAACAGCAATCACTTTAATTCCAGGATAAAAATATTTGTGAATAACATATACCCAACTGTTCATGCACCTACATGTCCTCCACCATTGGTCCAAATCTAACTTGGATCTGACAGTAGTACCTATTCCTAGAACTGAGGGGGCCCACCGGGAGCAGACACATCATTAAACATATCACTGAGTGAGCTTAGACCACCAGCTTGATATCATCCTGCTGGGTATGAGCCAACCTGAAGCTCCTTGTTTTGCATGACTGTCAAAGGACATCTGGGTTTATAGAGGGTCATTATAACAGAGTTTGTTCAAGTCTTCTGCTGTTCCTTCATCAGACAGGTTGCCACCAATCTGGTTCAAAACAGGACGGTAGAGACAGTAAGGGCTTAAGCAGATGGGATCATAAAGTGTGTGCTCTGTGCTGCTGAAGATCTGCTTCTGCATATCTCTGCTGAGGTACCTCAGCAGTCCACAACAGCCCGTGGTAGCACTTCTTGGTCATTACCAGTCTTATGCAGCTTTGAACCAGAGATCTCTCCTTGTGGAGTAACACCTATCTCTCATTTGTTGTCAGTTCCCTTATCTGTGTTTTATTACACTAGAAGTCAGCTTTACAGCCTTGTTTGTGTACTTTTAAAGAAAAACAATGCTGCTATGCATGGAAGCTAAATGACTAAGATAATTAAGGTTGCTGTAATTTTCCAGCTTTTCTTGTATGGAAAGCTAAGAAGTTAACAAGATTTTACATGGCTAATGGGGTGGAGATAAGGTCAAGCTCAATGTTAATGTAGCATTTCTTTGTTCTTGCTGTCTCATTTGTTAACTATTACTACAGCATGGGCCAAAGTAACTGAAAAGAATTGCGTTCTCATTGCCAAATACTGTAACAGTAAGAGACAAAAAAAAATTAGACAGTATGGAAATAGAAAATGATGGTTTAACAATTTCTCATTCCCTTTCTAGACACTCCATGTCCAGGATGCATGGGGTTACAAGCACTCAAGACAGCAAACTGTGTACTCATTTAATGTTCTGACATTAAGATTATATGCTTTTTAGCTTAAGTTAGCACAAGGTCCAGATTTGCAAAGCTGCTGTAGTGTTCCACTTAGCCAAAACTCTCCTTTGTCATCCTCTGTCTATCTGTTTAGGACAATCATCTAATGAATTGGAGCTACTTTGCATGCACAGTGAGTGCCTCACTGCACCTGCCTTGGCAGAAATTTTTTTTTTTTTTTTTTCTGTAGTCACTGGCCATTTACCTTGTAGGTCTGGTGCATCGTATTATCGTAGACTTGCTATGAATATCCTCCAAACCACATGTGTATGCATTCCTGCAATTCACAAGTTCTGGGCAGTGTCTCACATCACCTTCTACAGTCCTGGAAGGCTGGGTCTCATTTTTTTCTTCCAATTTGGGCTGTAATTACATTTGTCTAGGAAGCATACTTAACTGGTTTCTCATATCACATAGTTTGTCAACTATAGGTTGGACAACTCTGGCACCATTTTTGACATGATGCACTGATTATTATTCTAATTTCATCAGTAGGATATGGATCCTTGGCTTGTCTGGGAATGTAAATTAAATACAACCAGTACTATTGCATGTATCTTCCATTTTACAGGCTTGATCCTTGATATGTGGGTGTACCTGTACCACAGGTACTGTATTTTCCCTCATGTCCATAACCCTTTCTAGCAATTCCAAAAGGTATCTGTCATAGGACTGTCAAGCAAAAGGACGCAGAGGAAAACACTGTCTCAAAGTACAATGTGGCCTTGGCACACTTTCAACAGTGCGAATTCTCAGATCAAATGGGAGCTGCAAATCTGCTGGAATAGCTGGCAACGGGGCTCACCAGGAGGTCTGTTGCCATCACTTAAAATGTTATCTGCAGTCAAGTCAATAGCTAGGTCCTGAGGAAAACAGAAGACTTACAACTCAAATCAAGTGACACTAACGTATCAAGGATCTTGTTTAAATTTCAGCTGCAAACTCTTGATTCAGAATGTGTATTTAAAATTATATCTTTATGCTTAAGTAGTGTCAAAATATTTTTCAGTGAAGTCGACAAAATCTACTGCATGACCTAACCAGCTGAGAGTGTTTCATCACAAAACAATTACAAGGGAGTTTTACCAGCATGAGGAACATATAGTCTTGATGTATTTGTTTTGCTTTTCCATTATGATATATTCCTAAAAGTAAAGCCCTTATGATTAAATAAACATCCTGTCTACAGATATGGATATGGGTGCATAAATATATATAATGTGTATGTATATAAATACATATACACATGCATACTCATACCCATACCCATATATGTAATGTATATACATTACCCATATATGTAATGTATACGCATAGATACATAGCTTCTTTCCATTGTCCAGATAGCTACCCTGTATGTAACAAAAGATCCTCAGAAAGAGACAAGAAGAATAAACTCTTTAAAAAAATACACATAATATACAATATTATTTCTTCATGAAATTCAGGAATCAATTCTTTCCTTTTTTTTTTTGAGAACATGAGCTCTACAAATTTGTATATGATATGCAGCTCTTACTCTGATCTACTTATGCTGTTTGTGTTGTTTCAAGGATAGAATATATGCACTTCTATTCAGATTTATGCAATGTCATTGAAGGTTACAGTTTACTTGAAAGTTAAGGGGCATAGAAAACATTTTATAAGCACAATGCCTTTCAATATAGAAGGCACTTAAAATTACAGCATTTATATCCAAACAGTCAACCGACAATTCACAAGCAGATAGTAATAAAAGCTGATTATCATACAGTTTGCATCATGTCTCTGTACGATTTGAATCTCCAAACTTGTTTCAGTGAGATCAGTCTTTGGGGCTAATCTCTCCCACGTGAGTAATGCTAGAAAATTGCCTTCACTACAGAGCAAAAGAGAAATTGTTTAAGTAAAGGTAGAGACTGTATAAATCATAAACCACTTTCTCAGATAAAGGCCATTAGGTAACTCTGTGTACAAATCTGACACTTTGTTTCCTTGCCTTTGACAGCCGTTTGGAAAGGCTTAAATGTACAAGATCTGACTAAAGCTTTCAAAAATTCATCATGGAATATTTGTTAACCTTTTTCTCTATGATAGCTGCAGAACAAAGATAATGCTCTTCAAATTGAGATATATTACTGTCTTTCAAAAGATTATCACCAGTCTTAATCAAGTGTGTTCCTACAGCTGAACAGTCAGTGACCTTGTTACTTGCACAACAAACATATCTACTGCTTTCCATTTACAGGGAGTAGGTTTAGTCTAACCAGCCTGCTGAGAACAGCTCCACAGCTTTGTTATGGTTCTGACTGCTGTAGATAAATTAGGGAACTCAGCTGGCTGAAGGGTAATTTTTGAATTATTTAAGTATCGTAACTTGTTAGACTTAGGTAGATTTCAAATGGGGTTAGTGTATACTGATCAGCTGTTCAAAAGCCATGCTGAATCCTCCATAGATGTGAATCAGCGTTATTTCCAGGGTGCTGTACCACACCTACACCTGCTCCAGCTAGAGAGGCTGCCCAGGCACCTGGCTGTCCTTTTCTTCAGCAGGCAAGGAGATCTGAACAGATAGCGAGGCATTCTTCCATGTAGCTATGTTCCTTTTCAAAAGCCTTTTTTGGTTTTATTTTATTTCACCTAGGAATACTCCTACACCTCCTCATTTGACATAAGCATTTCAGCACCCAATTTTCATATTATAATGCATCGGCTTGGCACGAGCTGCACTGCAGGGAGTTGGCACCCAAGCCAGTTATGCCCTGGCTCTCATTCTTTGCAGAGGTGTTGTGGTGGAGATTAGATTGAGATTAATGATCTCCTAATGGCATTAAATCCCACACTGTATGGAGTTCAGGACTGCCTGTGCCAGCCCAAGTTCACCAGAATCAGATATCAGATTAAACATCACAGATTTAATATGCAATTTTTGCAGAAAGAGCAGTTTTCTTTTTTTTTCTTTTTTTTTTTTTTTTCCCCCATTAACAACATGATCTCTATTGGAATCAGCACCTCTCGATGCTGCACAATGGCACAGCATGGCAAAAGATTAAGTCAGGGTGAAGGAACGGCTCCTTCTTCTCTGAAGCAGCTTGTGCACTGGTGGGCAGAGCTGTCTGAACACAGTTCAGAGTCAGTACTGACATGAAAGTTAAGCCAAGGCCACTCTAAGGTAAAGCACTTGGCATTACAGCAGATCTATGCATTGTAGCTATGAGACTTTCTCTGCTTTCTTCTCCCGTCTTTTTAGTTTAATAGCTATTGGGTTTACTATTTTTTTCATACCTTTTGGGAAAAAAAGGCTCATTGTGAATGCTGCTGAGTGCTTCGCTGCTTCAATGGGAGTGGAGGTCACCCAGCACCACACAGAATCAGGCCATTAGCAATGACATCCTCAGAAGTGTTGGCGGGGGGAAGCGCCCTTTATTGAACATTTCTTGAGATTGAAGCCTTCTCTGGCTGCAATTTTAGTAACATTTTGCCTTCACCATGGAATCTGTCAAAAGTTTCAAGGTCAATAACAATAATAAAAATATAACTACTATCACACAGCCCAAAGACAAACCTTCATAGAAAACTGCCAATTGTTGTTCTGTGTGTTGGATGTTGCTCTACCCTCTTCCATGCCTGATTATGCTCCCTCTTCTTGTAATTTCTTCTGGTTTTGCAATTGTTGAACTGTTTCTGCAGCAGGCTCCAGATAAAAGAAATAAAAAACCCTTTGAGGCCTTTCACTCATCTACTCATGCTGCTGTTGTGTGAGTTGATTATCCCAGGAAATGGTTAATGGTGCTAACTGTTTTTATATACTAAAACAAACCCCAGGATTTGCCTGTTGCTTTTGTAAATGAGATAATATGATTTTATTTTTTTTAGGGGAAAGAAGCTGTTATAATCATATGGCCATGAAACTGAGCTTCACTTTCTAACAAAACAGCACATCAGACTTCCTTCACAAAAGCAACAGTAAAACCTTAGATCCAGAGGCTGTTTTTTGTGGGTTTGACACAATTATTTTACATAGCCTCAAAATAATGCTTACAAGGCACTAGTACAACTAAGCTAAGCAGATTCTAGTATTTATCTTTTTTCCAGCTATGCCTTTGGGTCAGCTGAGCTCTGCTTTATAGAGACATAGTTGTGAATTATCTCTTCATCCTCCTTCCTTTGCTTGATCTGTAAAACAGCCCATGGCACTTGGCAAGGCTTCTGTACTTATGGAGGTCACTGTTGCTTGACTTCTTCTGGTTTGTAATTACAAGCAAACCCCAGTAAGTTTTGTGGGTCTGAGTATTAGTCTGGATTGCGTGGTACACACACAGGCACAACGGCTTCATGCTATCAAGGTAGACGGAGTCACAGCATCAGTGACAGGACCCCTTGTTCGGCTGTCTTCCAGGCTACATAGCCCCATTCCTCAGGGTAGAAATCATTCACCCGCAAAGCTCTGTCTCATGAACCTCAGTGGAATCACATGCTTGAGCAGTCCACAGCTGGCCTCCCTTTTACTTACCCTTTCAGGCCAGTGTTGAATCTCTGATGTACTACTTGAGGACTACAAAGCTGTCTTAACACAGGCTCTCTTAACTCATCTTTGTTGTAGATTTTGACTAACAGATTTAGTCTGGTGAGGCATGTTAACATTCATACGCCTGTGCAAACAGGAACTTGCAGACTGGCTTGTTAGGTTTACAAACACAGATTTTGCATGTATCTGCAGGTGTGTTCATACATTTGATATGCATCCAAATAAGCTGCTCTGCTTGTTCTTTTAAATTTACACACAAAGGTTTTAAGGAAGTAGTACAATCATTTTACAAAGTAAAACAGCTGAGCTTTTTCAACTGAAACCCTCAGCAGGAGCCGTGGAGAGAGAGCCCACATCAACAAGGAGTTGCTAGAGAAGAAAGCTTTGTTTTCATTACAGAGATGGCTCTGAGAACTTCATTGGAATACCTCTGGGCATTATGATTGCACAGTACTGAATACTAGTTTATAAACTAGTAAAGGGAGCCAAAAGAAACTGTGAAATCTTGTGTGGTGCTGGGGCTTTTGTTATATTGCACGTCTACTGCTTGTAACACCTAAGCTTCTGTAGATTTCCAACCAATTAATTCTCTTAATGAGTAACAATAACTGTTCCTTGAAATGGTGGAGACTAGAGATGTCTTTGATATCACCCACTCTTCTGTAACTCATTCGTTCTTTGTTGTTTCATATTAAAGTCTTGCTAAAGCAAAGCATTTTGGGGCTTATCATATGCCCTCTGTTGTTGCCTGTAGTCACAAGGGAGTGGGTGTTGGCCGAGATTTCATGTTCCTGCCACTTTCTGGACAAGAACTTCAGTCATCAAATAGAGGCTGAAGCACTTTGATTGTTTAGAAGAGTCAGAAATACATTGCATATGTAAGCACATATGCTTAGTAAAAAAGACTGAGCATGTGAATTTGATATTTGCAGATGGGGAGTTATGCAATGGTTGGGAGACAACTGCATGCACCAAGACTGATTCAATCTCAGCTACGGTAACTCAGGAACAAGTTAGGCAAGCTACCACATGCAAGGTTTTTCTGCATGATTGTGCATTTGACCTTTCAAATTCAAGCCCGAAATGTCAGTGATTGCTATTTTTGTTTGTTATACAACTCTAGCTGTGTAACTGCTTTTACTACCATTCTTTCTTTTTATTATTACTCTGTGGTTAACCCCAGGACTCTAGAGGGACTATTGTTTGCTGTATCACACATGTTAATTTTGCTTATTGTGCACATTTGTCCTTTTGGATGACTCAAAAATAAGGCACAGTGAATCTGTTGCAAGTAGCCACAGTTAAGAAAGAGCCTGTGACTCTACAGAATTGTTTGTTTACAGGACAGACAAGACAAAAATGGTTTGCAGTGATTTTTCTTTTACATGTTTTCAGAAGCCTTCTTCAAGCCTGGACTGTAATCTGCCTCATGGAGAGCGCTTGTTTGCTCATTTGTTTATATGTTGTTTTCTCTGTCTTCTTTGCTGCTCCCTCCACCTGTTTATCTCTTTTCCTTACTGTGTTTCTTCATCTATCTGGGCAGGAAACATTCCCCTCTTCTTGTTTTCTTCACTGATTCTTTTACAATAGGACATCAAGACAATGCTAGTTTTTGCCTAGCGTTCAAATGGTCGAATTAATAATGAGTTGAAACTTGAGGGAAGTTATGTAGAATTCTTGTAGTCCCTTGAATCTGGATGATATTTATCACAGGTCTGTTGTTACAAGTTAATTTAGGCTTTCATGGTGCTTCCAAAAGTCTGCCAAGCAAAATATCATCCTCTCACTAAATCTATGACAAAATTTGAACCTTCTTTTTCACAGTTTTCTTCTTGAAGATTTCACCCAAGGAGCATAAAAAATAGAAAATGACCATATAAATTACCCGTACGACTGTTCCTCATCTGCTATAAACATATCCAGCAAGACAAAATTTTATGTGAAAACACACCTTCAACATTCCCTAAATCCTTGCAAATGGTAAATCATCCACCTAACTAGCCAATAACATGACTGAAACATCCTAATCTTTCACGGCTTTTTTGTTTTCCCCAAGACTTTGCTGATTCACTGCTCCTATTTCTAATAACACACTCTCTTCTGAAGTATAGCTAACTGGTGTAAGAACTGGGCCATCATTTATTCCTCTGGACTTCTTAATATCAATAATATCTCCTGCAGAATTCCTAACAATGTTTCATGCTATTCTTTGGCAAAAACAACAATATATGGATATCCATTTTTGACAGATCATAGCTGTCTCTAAGTTGGACAACACCACTAGAGAAAATTAATCACAACTTTGTGTATTAATTTATTTAAATTTTATATCACTTTTCATTAAACAACCTTCAGTTAATACAAATCTCACAATGCATACTGGGACAATGTGCAGTTTATGACTATACACAGCACCCTATACATGGCACTCTTCCTTAGCACTTCTCCAGGTTCTCCACCCCAGAGGTAAGCGTCATTTCTTTTACAGTGAAGAAGCTGAAGACAAACTTTCCACATAGGTATTGGAGATGTCCTCTGAACAGTAAAGCCCAATTTTTTGTTTTACTCTTTTTTTCTTTTCAATATGTCGTTTCATGCTCTACATAACAGCATGGCCTCTTAGATGCTGCTCCACCCTTGCTGGAGGGCCAGTAACCTTTGGTGTGCAAGTAGAAACAAGCAGCCAAGGACAGGTGGAGGAAAGAACTTCTTAAGCTTGTTTCACTCTCAAAGAAAACAAGTAATGTAATTACAAGCAGGAGTAGAGACACGTTACCCTGTCTTTCATTTCAGTGAGGGAAACATGACATGATGTAAAGCCATGACTTGAAGCACTGAAAGAAATATTCTGATGCACTTTGGCCACCAACAATACGCAGGAGAGATGGCAGAGATAGATTGGTGTGAGCATATGTTGCTTATACAGTGCTTCTGGAAGTGTGCTCTTAGAAGGTGCATTTTTTTTCTACATGATCAGAGGTAGGGAATCTCTTCAGATGACAACAGTGAGAACCAGCAATGGTGACAAACTGTCTTAAAGCAGGTCTTGTTAGCAATTTATGGAGATTGAGAGGCTGTTGGAAAGACATCACTGGAGATAAAGGCATTGCTAACATGGAGATTCTAGGCTTGTTTGTGGAGTCATTCTCAAAGGGTATTTTGCATCTGTAGTTGTTCTATAGATTGTCACAATCAGATAACAATCAACTGCCAAAGAATTCAGTTTGGTTTGGTTTCAAGAGCAGTTTCTGATAATTAAAGACTTGATTTTGGAATAGTTTTGTCAACTTGTTTCTACCTTGTCCCATGCTGTATATTCATTGCTCTTTGGGGTGAGCTCCCAAGTCCTTGCCTTTGTAGGTATTTTAGGGAGTTTGCAAGTTCGTAAGAGAAGGAGCTGAAGATTGTGACTTCACTGATTTTTTATGGTGTGCTTTTGTCAGGCCTCCTTTAGGCTTCTGTTAGTATCTGCTAACAGGAAAATGCATAGAAGGCAATTTAATTAATAGAGACCTTGTACTGGGAAATGCTACATTTTCTGATTGGGTATTCAATTTTAGAAGATTCCAAGAAGTCTGAATAGGTACCAGAAAATGAAGTAAAATGAAATTAAATAAATAATTCTCATCAAGAAGAGCTGAAGTTACAAAATGAGGGTAAGTCTGGATTGAAATGTTTAACATTGTTTAAAGAGCTCCATCACTAACTCTTCCCTTGACAGGCTTATTCCGTTAGCAAATATTTTCTTGAAATATTTCCTTCCATGTGGCATTACCATATGTTTCATATTGCATAGATTTCCATAAACGGAGCACATACACACATTTTATAAGCTATTGGTCTTTTTCCTGTTCTGAACAATGTTGATGATAGTTTTCTTCCCTGACTTTTATAGGAAAGGGTTTATTATTTTTTAACAGATCTAACTACATCATGTGCTATTGGGAGGTTTGTACTTTTCTAAGATAGTCCTTACAATGGCTATATAGACACTAGCGACTAAACTAATACAGTTTCTTGTCTGGAGAAGTCCATCCATCAGTCAGCCACCCCCAACGCTCATCCCAGTAAATGAGCTCTACCCTGAGCTCAGTTACAGTTACTGAGTGATGTCAGCCAGAACATCTCACCTCTCTGCAGCTCATCCACATACAGGCCTTGCTCCTCTTCACACACTGATGCCACCATTTTGAATGTTTTAATTTTTGTCATGAGATGTATTAAGTAGTGTTATGGATTGTATAACTAAAGTAAATTTGCTAATCAAACAAAGATATGTTAGTAGTTGGCAATTCACTGAGTTGTGTAAACATTAAACCGCCATGTTCTGTCACTATAGTTTGCCACACTCTTGCTTTGCAAGTTTTGGCAGGAAAGCTGTTGTGTGCTTATGGGAAGGGGGATGTGCTTTGCTGTGCAGGGGACAGCATGGCAACCCATTTAACCAATCAGAAAGATCGGGGCGCGTGTACTTACAGACGGTATATAAACACTTTTCTTCTGTAACCAATTTGCGTGCCTTTGGGTGGAGCAGTGACTTCCTGGCCACCCAGTGCTGTTTTGCTCATTTATCTTTAATAAAAGTCATTCTAAATTTCTTTGAGTCATATTTGACTATAACAAGTAGGATGCAATTTTCTGAAAATTACAGCTTTTAAGGCATACAGTTAAGCAACCTGAGTCACAGCCACTACTTTATTAAAAAAAAAAAAAAAGGTACCAGATATCTCTAAGCATATCCTTGTCAGACATAGATAATTAATAGCTGCATTTTGTTTGCAATAATATTAGTTTCCATTACATTGAAAAAAGTCAGGGGAAGAGATCACAGAAGAATGCCAGAACATTAAAGCCTTACTTTGAGGTGCACATATGCCATCTCTGTTGCTGGAGAAGTCTCTTCCCTCTTAACTGCTGTCTGCTCCTCCCCAGGCTCATGCCACCTTGCAGTTGGAGCCACCAGAAGTGCTTATGTTGTGAGCCAGGATTGGAAAACTGATACAGCCGAGAGACAGCCCAGCACGGATCACCTCTGTGTGTTTCGGATGGATCATTTCCCTCAGCTGAAGAAGTCTCTGCTTCACAAATGCTGCTTCTGGCATGTTGCAAGTCAGCACAATGGAGGCAATGATCAGCCTCAGTTTTGCCTAGGGATGGCTGTGATTTTAGAAGCTCTATCAGTTTACAGGTGCCTAAACATGGAGCCCAAGCTTTTCAATAAATCGTGAGGCTTTATGACACAAGGGCTCCATGCATTCTTTCGTCTAATAAATCAGACATGACTGAAAAATTCTATATACTGCTGGTACAGAACTTATAAATAAGCTAGGAATGGAAATACATGAGTGATACAGACTTCGCAATAATTTAGCTTGTGTTGCATTTTTCTCTGTTCTGTAAAATACCTGTCTTTGCATGTAACATTAGGTCATTCAGTTAAGTCCCTCTTTAATAATCTCTTCCTAGTTCTACAGGATGGCCTTGGTTTATTACCTGTTTTAATGAGTGCAACAGTACAGAATCAAGATCACTTATTGATGCAGCATCTCCTTTGTTAAGGTTATCCCAGATAATGGAGAGGTGAACAATCACTATGTCTGTTTGAAAGAGCAAATTTTCAAGGTATATCATGTATATTTTTGATCATTCAAAAATGTCATCATAGTAGGGAAACACCTTCTAAAAGGAAAAACCGATGCTTCTTGTCACATTCTGAAATGACCATGTGTGATTTTTAGAATAATAACAAGAAAGTTAAGATTTGTATTCCTTTAATTCCTCTTTCACCACACTGACTATCTAGCTGATTATTATTCCAGGATTATTCCCTGTGGAACATTTTTACAAATGCTTTCTTTCCTGTGACCTGTCCATATATCAGTAAAGTTCATTTGTACTTAAGGAAAAAGGGAAAGTAGCAGAATTTTCCATTACAATACCATCCCAAAGCACCCTTTTAAGGCCATATTCTTCCTGATGATACACACCACAGAACTCTCCCTTTAGACTCATTTCTTTAGCAAGTGGTAGACACTGGGGAAAAAAAAAAAAAGCTTATGTCAACCATAAGCTTTTGCCTCTAGTAGATACCACCAAAAAATGGAAAAGAGAAAATGGTGCCAACTCTCGCGACTGAATCTTAAGCACCATTCTCAATGAGTCAAATGTTTGCATGGCAGAGCTGTCAGAGATAGCAGAGCTGGTAAGACTACAGCAGTACAGTCTGCTGGACTGCAAATAGCTTCCACCATCTAACTGAATCAGTTTTTGGTGTTGATTCAGCTACCCCTGAATCCTGTTTTGTCTTGGTAAGGTCTAAGTTTTAGGACCTGGCCTAAAGCAATGCTCTGTTTACATGTGCTTATTAAGTGTTGATTACCAATTGTATGGTACTTGCAGAGATCTGAGATCTCTCAAAAGACCCTGAGTGAAATTTTGCGTCTCTTTTCTTCTCACCATGCACCCGTAGCATTGCAAAGAAAAAACATTCATGTTGCTTGTCACAGTTGATGAAATAAATATGTTTTTCAATCCGTTAGTGATATAGTGCTTTCCACAGAAGAGTGAATAATACCAGGTGTTCCGTGGGATAGAGATGTCGTGCTAACATTTCGTTTCATAGGAAACCATGGAATAAAGCCATGTTTGCATTCTATAGCTGGAAACAAAGAAGCAAATATTGTAGAAGTAGCTGCCTTCAGTCTGAAATGTGGAATGAGGGAGGTTTTGTTTACAATGAGGAATTCACCAAGTTTCTTAATCCTTTGTCAACACCGAGCTAATTCAGCTTTCATAAGGACAGGGTAGGGCAATGAGTAAATGGATCAGTTACATTCTTCTATTATCACACTATATTAACATTACAGTTTGCAGGTTGCTCTGCTTAAAGGGCCGTCTCAGATTTATGTTTCATGAGGATTTTTTTGGCTAAATCTTTGGCAGACTATGGCTTAAGCATATAAGGAAGCAACAGAAGATGTCTGTGAAACAAACATGATGCATTTTGAAATGATCTCAGCTATTCAATTAATAGCAATTAAAAGCTACAATACCACAATGGTCACTACAATTAATGCCATTAAAGCAATCAGGTCCAGCAGCTGTAAGGTCAAATAAAGACAGCTTTGTAATGACAATATGCCAAAAGAAAATTACTGACATTTCCATGTAAATTATATTCTCTTAATTATTGTCTTAATACTAAATAAATAAAGTTACAATAATTCGAAGACTGATTACAGATGAAATGAGCACAACTACTTGCACTGCATTTGGCTACGGTTAACATTTTAAATATAATTAATAGCCTTTACTCACTATATCTGGTCATACATGGTGTTTCTCATTTACATTCCTTGGCAATATGCTGACAGTGCTAAATGTCTGAAGATCTCATCCACCAGAGGAAAATGGTTCTTCATGTTATAGTGCTTATAATGGACATGGTTGCTGCACTTTTCTAATAATAATGACCAGAAAAGGAATGCAGGAGAGAGAGGCTCTATGCTGTTTTCAGTTTTGTGTTCCAAGCCTTTCCTGGAGTCAATGTGAAATGTAATTGCTCTTTTGACCTCTATCTTCTCTCTCCCCATGTCTGAGGAAGAGCTACACTGGTTGATTATTGCAGGAATGAAAGGCACTCTGACCTTGTCGACCAAACGCCTTGCTGCTTTCAATGTTGCCCATTATATCGAAGGCAGGCAACTCCTGGAGAGAGGCTGAAATCTACAGGAAAGCTGCTTGCCGGGCAGCCGGCCAGCAAGAGCTTCAGCAGCAGCAGAGCAGACACTGCCAGGCAGTGAGGGACACCAGCTGCGGGAGGGACACGGGGGACTACATAAAAACATTGTTAGCACAGGGTATAAAGAGCTCTCAGATGCTGACCACAGATTGCCTCTTCATTAATAAGACTTCACATCATCCACCTGAAATGAAAAGTAGCAGAGAAGCAAAGGAGGAGTACAGTGATTTTTTTTTTTTTTTTCCCCAGTGGAATGTGGCAGTTGTTAAATTAAAAAAAAAAAAAAAGAAAAATTTAAACATCACCCCAAACCAACAGTTTTCACAAGAACAGAGAGATTGTTGCTGTATAAGGATACACTGAAAATACTCCTCCCAAATATTCAGTTGCTATACTTGTGCTAAAGCGGAAACATTCACCATAAAATCTTCGTTAGGATATTTTTGGAGCTGTAAGAGGCTGGAAAACATCCCACCTGGCAAACATTATCTCTTTTCATGTATGTGTAATTTTTTATGTATATATATATATATATATATATCAGAAAAACAAAACCTCAGAATTCACAGTCATAAGAAGACATTCGAAATTATTTCCCATTACTTTGATGGTAACTTACTTTGCTCTGAACCAGCCACGATGACTGGCTGAATGAGGTTCCTAATTTGACCTGAGGATAATGTGGAGTCTCAGACGAAGTTCTTGAAGGGCACTGACAGTGCAAAGCCGGCCCAATTGAAATGAAGCTAACCAAAAAGATATGCAAATAATATGGACATCACACTTAGAAAACAGCCTGTCCCAGTGGGGTCACTAGTGTTTCAATGTCGTCGTGACTTGGAAGCTGCTTAGTGACTCATACAAAATAAATCAGTGCTTCCCTGCCCCTGCCAGTCATGTATCCCTATCACACACACACAAAAAACCCCACACAAAACAAACAAACAAACCCCCCCAAAAACACAAGAACAACAAGAACAACAAAACACAACCAACCAACCAACCATAACCACAAAGCAACCACACACACAAAAAAACACCACTACACACTGCTAGAAAAAGAAACATTCATGTTGTTTGCTCAAGCTGAAGCAAGGAGTGGATGATCGCTAGATTATTCTCACACTCCTGGAAGCTAATGCTTGCTTGCCACACTGTGAGAGACACAGGGTGAGGGTGACAAATGTACCAAGTATCATGTGTCCTGCAGTCTTGTCACATATTCCCCAGACCTGCTAGATCCCTGCATTTCCTGCCAGGCTGTGGACAGGGGTGATGACTGCTTCTCATGACAGCAGGACCAAAATATGCTGGCAAGTGGCTCGCCTACATTGCCTCATGCTGTTCCCCTTCTCCAGGTCTAGCAGGGAAGGCATGCATTGTGCCTTCACAGGCACTTTCTGTCTTGAGAGGATGGTCATATCAGGTCTCTGTGGCTCAGGAAGAGAAACCTTTCACTACATTGATGCTGTACTGCTGCTCAAGAAGTGCAGAGAAATAAGCCAGAGAAATTGGTTGTAGGTCATGTCTGGAACTGGACATATATTCCTTTCACTGCTTAAGGCAGGGTGTTGGGATCATCAATGGAGAATCTATCAAAAATCTTTGCACACCGTAAAAATAGTTGACCTTTACTGTTAAAAAGAATGCCTCCCATTGAGATTGCACTGAGATGGTCTGGGTTCCTTGAAGTTTATCACCAATTAATTCCATGCAGTTTATGTAGCTCTGCTGGAGCTCCATGTAATCAAATTTCTGGTTCCTCATAGAAATGTGCAACTATGACCAATGTTCCTATTTTTCTGTGACAAACAAAACTGACTGTAAATCCCAAACCTTTCATGGAGAGACTTGTTTTCCAGTTTTTCTCTTCTGAGTCTTCCTTGTGTTTTCTGCAGAATATGAACATCCTGCTTGAATATGACACTTGAATATGGCACAAATCATCCCACTGAAAAACAAACAGTCAAAAAACCTAAGACAAAACAAACAAACAAAAAAAGTGAGATTTCATCTCTCAAATCTTATTTGAGAGTTATCCAGCTTTGTTATTCAGCTGACTATTCCCCATTAGCCTCAGCTCATTTTCAGAGCTGCTGAAGTCCTCTACACTTTAAGTAATGGCTTGTATTATTTGCTCCAAGTTGAATTGCTATGTGGTATGGCTGGTCCCTTTTCCTTTCCTTTCGTTGGACGAAGAAAAGCTCTAGTGTTATGTCAAAGTGAAAGAAGCCATGTTGTAAAATATCGTGTGTAAAGAACCTGAGTGTGCTGATACAGGGGATCCTTTCATGCAGTTGCCATACCTTCTATAGTTTTTCCATGGAACAAATACAGATTATAGACACAAATAGTTATGTTTACACTTCACTTTATAGTGAAAGGGCATTCATATTGAATACTATTTTTGATATTATTTTTACTCATGTCCTGTACATTTCAAGAAGAAGTTACAATGATTAGTGTTGGAAAAGGGAGCATGTTTCACAGGCAGAAATGGCATAATAATAAGAATAAAGCCAGGTGAGCAGGAGTCTAACACACAAACAAGAGTAAATAGATTTTCTCCAAAACATCACAGGAGCTAACTGACCTTTTTTCCCCATTCTTTCCAGAGTTCAAATCCTTGGCAAACAGCTTGCCGTAGCTCAAGTTATTTTGTTTGGAGAAATCTAAAAAAGGTTAAGCCAACTAACACAATGAAACAAATGGATCAGAGGCATTTGAGCTCTGGAAAGTCCAAGTATTAAATAAGTTGTAAGTTCATACTGTGTCAGTTCTTAGTTTTCATTGCCTTAATCTGAAGGATGAAGTAAAATAAAACTGTGTTAGATAAAAGCAAAACAAAATAAAAAGGTACGAGTAACATTACATGACATATATAAAATAGAATTGTTTTCACTCTATCTGTTCACACAGAACTTCAGCAAATCAGCATTATTTTCCCGAAAGCAGTTCAAAGAACACCACTTGCCATTTGCTCCCTGTGTTTTTTGCATCTCTCTGTGCTTGCCATCTCCCACACTTGCTTCCTAAATGTTTTGTATTGTAGATATAGGAGTTTTGATCGTGACCCTGGCAACCTATACAGGTTTTTTTGCAGTCTCTGTGCGTGCAGTTCTCTGCAATACAAGTACCCACTTAACACAAATGGCCTATGAACATATACAACCACATGCACTTTCAAAACCAAATGTTCCTGAATGTTGAATGCACTTTGCATGCATTGGTTCGAGGCACAGATCCCTGATTTGCCTGCAAATCAGGTCTGGTAGGTATTAAAAGAGCACAGAAATGCATACTAATTAATATGTTCTCCTGTTCATCTAGACTTCCACTCTATTAAAAAGTAAAACTAAATGTAATTTTTCTAAAGTACTGTGGTATGTTTACCATGAAATCACTGGTAGATAAAGCAAAATGCTTAGAAATTACCCAGTGTAGCTCCAAAAACAACTTTTTGAAGATTTTATCTTGGTCTCAAAACAAAAACTGAATACTAGCAAAACTGAAGACATGCAAGTAGTTTTCCAGTGCTTGTGTGCATTTTGATGTATGGTCTATTTTGAGTTTTCTTTAATCTCTATTTGAGTTTTTGTTTATTTGTTTTGACTGGCATTGATCTCACACAGATGACACTTCCTACTCCTAAAGCTTTGGGAGGAGGGGTGTCAGTGAACCTTAGAAAGATTACCAGAATGGAAACCTTGAAAAATACATGATGACATTGGTTCTTTTGCTATCTGTCCAACCGTGCAAGGTGCTGGAATTTTACTGTTGTCATTGAACTGACCTGGGAAAGATTACAAGCCTCTGGAAAAATCATGCACCCCTGAGGATTGGGCTTAAGTGTGTCTATGGGTTCAACAATTGGGCTTGATGCATACATGCAATCTACATTTGCTCTTTGCTTTATTTTAAAGGTTGAAATGTGGCATTTCAAAAATATAATGTCAGATAAGTAATAAGTCTGAATGTTAAAGGTTTACTGAATATCAGATTTCATCCAAGGAGACAAGAAAGGCATAATTTCTGCAATATTTGCTCGATTAGGGCTATTCTTTTTGTAGGAAGGGTTGATTTTTCTCAGGGTGGCTGGCAGCTCCTTGTCAGCAGATGGGTAGGAGTACAAGAAGCTTCCTTGTGTTCAGTATCAGCAACTCCTGTTTAATTTGCATCTGAGGGAGTTTTTTCCATAGCGTATTCATTTGCCAGTGAGTTAATGTGTCCCTGCATAATCAGATAAGAATGGAATAGAATTACTAATGATAAGAGGAGTTGGAACAAGGGCATGTCAGTAGAGCAGGCTTTCCTTCACCCACCTAATCTGAATAGACCATAATTTCAACTATCTCAAGTTTGGTTCGGTCTAATTTCTTTTCCCAAGTAGAGGTTGTGGGTTGGGTTTTTTTGGTGTGTTTTTTTTTTTTTTTCCTCTCAAAACTGAGTTTAGAAAATTAAATGCTATGGATTGGCTATGACAGCTCCTACTTCATTCTGTGAAGCTGGAGTAAAAGACTAACGCACTCTTGCTTTCAGCAAGACAGAAATGTCACTTACCTTCTAAATCCAATTCAAAAGCAAATTAATTAAAGCAGAGTAAAAAATACTGTCAGTGAAGCACAAAAAAAACCCAAACAAACTAAAAGCAACACACACACACAAACCCACAGAGAAAAATTTTGCTCCCAGTTCAACATGCTCTTAATGTGTGCAAGTCAATAGTCATAATTGCATTAGAGTAAATGCTAATGTCATAAACCCTTAGGGTTGTAATGTGCCGTTCATGTGGCAGGCCTGCACAGTGAAGGAAGCAGGACTTCCAAACAGCTTTGTCAGCTGGTTTTGAGCCTTTGGGGCTCAGAAAGTAGGTTGTAAGAAGCAATGCGTGGGCTGCCCTGCCAGACGTGTTGGTGTTCAAGAGGTGGGGCCTTGACCTCAACCTAGAGGTTATGGCTGCACTGCAGGGGCTTGTGTTGCAACCAAGGACGATGCTTCAGGCTGTTTAGCAATGTACTAGTGAGCCCTTTAACATTCAGGAAGGGGCCCAGTGACAAGCAAAAGGCTGCAACATGAAGCTGCAGCATTTTAAAACATTTACAAAAAAAAAAAAACAAAAACAAAACAACAAAAAAAACATTAATTTGCCACTAGTAAATTCATCCCTTCTAGTGTCTATTGGACAAAGCAGCAGTACAAACAATCTGGAGTTTTATGTTGTATTATTACTTCTAAGCTTCTGTAACTCAACATGGATTATCCCTTTTAGCTGAAATACTTTGTAATGTAGATGAAGCTGCTTTTGAATCAGAGAGGCAGGTGTTAATGGCCAAGATGCAGGAGGTCCAATTTTAAACCTGTGTGTAATGTCATTTCATTTGGTTTCACTCAGCTTCAAGTTTGGTTTTATCTGAGTACATTCTCACTGGACTCAGCGAATTACACCCTTTAAACATGATAGCTAATATAGAAAGTGGATACTTTGTATGTTTATTAATTCTGCTTAAGAATTCCATAGTGATTTTTAGCATAAAACTGTGAGCATATACGCCATGGTATATGGAAAGTGAATACAAACCTATGAATATCCATAGCAGTATATATGTGTTCTAAAAGGAAGAAAAGAGGAGGAGAGGAGAGGAGAGGAGGGGAGGGGAGGGGAGGGGAGGGGAGGGGAGAGGAGAGCTCAATAGATGTGTTATGGTCTTTGAACCTTTAAGTCTGTAAATATATATTATTTGGCAAACTTTAAACAGTTCCAACAGCCTAAAGTTTTCCTGTAGATTTTGCTTTGGTGCCTTAAAAAGGTACGTATACATTTCCTGTTCGCATATCATCTGTTCAGCAGTACAAATATGCCAACTATAAACTACTCTGCCTAAGTAACATAAACTACATGACCTTGCACTGGCCTTTGCAAATGATTTGGACTAATGATGTGTTTAATTGGGAATTTAATGGGTGAAAGCAACGTTCCTGTACTTTTCCAATCCACAATTATGTTCTTTGCTTCCAGACAACTCTACTGACTTTGAGGACAGCACACTTTCGACAAAAAAAGGAGCAGTACAACAGGTTCATGCCGATGTCACTGCTGAAAACCAGTGGAATTTGGACCACCATGGAATAAGAAGATCAAGCTGTAAAACAAGGCAAGTAACTATGGTGTCTGTTGAAATAATCTCCCCAAAAGAAGCACCAGATCTTTCAGAGATGTTTCAGCCATCGACACTGAAATTAAACCGTCTGACTGCTAACTCTGTTGAAGAGTATTGAAGAATACTCGATCTTATCATTGAAGTCACAAGCATCTTCAAGCAATACAACCCAAGAAACACCCTGAGGATTACAGCAGCCTAGTCCTTTCTGAAGGAAGCCTATACTTGATGTTACCAAGTTAATCCTTCAGAGTTTTCTTTCCTCTAAATTCTATTTTCTTAGTAATATAATTGAGAAAAAATATATAGCTATCTAATCTGAAGATGCTTTTAGACTTTGTCCATCACTATATTGCTTCAACACTTAGTACTGTCTTCAGAACTGTTGTGGTATCTATCCACAGACAGGATTATGGGATTCCTCATTTAGATAGGAATATGCTTCAGAAATCACCTTCAGAATTCCAGTTTTGATTACCTCCAAAGTCACCTTATAATTATCAAACTACAGAGAAGTGGCAATACACAAGAAAGCTACAGGTATTGAAATCCAACATTGCAGCAGAACACAGAGCAAGAGGGCTCCTGCTGTGGAGCATATCTCAGGCATTGTTTGATACAGAGGTGCCAAGCTAAGGACACCTAGCACCTGAGGCAGATACTCATGTAGGAGGAACAATCCAAGTAGGATGCTCATTCTGTCAAAAAGCAAGAGATGCAAACTATGGACAGTGTGTTCAGATCACAAAGAGAACAGGAGAAATCTCTGCTGCACAGAGATTCTACTTTTCCATTGGTTTCTATCAGTGCCATTGCACCCCACAGAAAAAAAAAAAAAAAAAAAAGGCAGAGTCTGTGCCCACACTAGAACGAATACATTTAATTGCTAATTTTTCATCCACTCATAGAGTTTATTTATCGTAGGCAACTGGTACAGTTAAAATAACTACATGCCTCTGATTTTTAAATATCATTTTGTTCCCTCTGTACTGAAGATTCTTTTCAAGCACAATACATAATTCAGTGAATCACTGAACTTACAAAAATCTAGGGCCCACACAAAATTTTCCAAAAATAGGTGCAACTAGCTTTCTTACTTCAGCTTTTTCCCAGTCACTTAAGGGACTGGTGTTATCCTTCAGGTACCCAGACAATGTCTGGGAATGTCTGTGATCTTTAAAATACAAAATTCCAGCTCTCCTATATTTGTATGAAAGCCAATTCTGTATTTTTCCCTAAGCCATAGAAAATGTCAAAATGTGTAAGGTGTAATGACGGTCAGGATTAGAGCCCTTACTGCATTATTTATAGACATTAAGATATGTCACAGCAATTGTCCTACGTAAAGAAGCCCAAGAAGCTTGTAATTTTAAAGGTCTTCAAGTGCATATTTACGTAATTATGATTGCAAAGGAGTAGGTGTGTCACTTGTTTCTGCAACTGCCAAGAGCTTTTTACAAAATGCTATAGGAATGTCTACAAAATTGTTGCCATCTAGCCAGAAAAAAAAAAAAAATCCACATTTTAAGAAGGATTTTTTCATTCACATAACTAGACTCTAAAACTGTAAATGGCTGTGCCATGCTGTATGCTTCCATTGTTCCCAAAGCTTCTGCTTATGTTTATTGAATTGGCCCTTTCCAGTGGTTAGTGATCATCAAATCTGACTTCTGTTAACTAAAAGGGGAACAATGAGTTTTCTTTAAATAGCCCCCTAAGCTATGGTCCCAAGTTTGCAACAGTACAAATATATGTTTAGGATCTATCTTATGCAGTCTATTCTCTAAACTCCCATCACAATGTAAAGGCAATATTCAAGACACACACAGTCTTAAATAAAGTTATACCAAAGCCTTAGAACAGCAGGGATCTTGATTCAGCAGCAATGAACACAAACATCTATTCCTGCCCATTGATTAGCCACCATAAGATTTCTAAAAAAGTTCATAGGCTTTAACTTTAGTGCAGAAAAGCCACAGATGGTCAAACTGGATCCTCTCAAGAAACAGGATGTTCTCAGATAATTGAAAGGCGGGAAATACGGCTTCTGTGCATGCACAGTAGGATGGAAGGCTCAGACTTCTGGTACATTGGCTGCTCTCCACTGCTGTGCGAAGGCAGCTGATCATCGTTGCTCAGGCTGCTCCAGGGACCCCTGCAGGGTTGCAGAGCAGCTTCATAGGGAATGTTCAGGAGGTCCAACACACCTGCTTGATGAGCTTCCTGCAATGGCTGTTGGAGCCTCTGTGAATGGAAATCTGCATTTTCAGCAGCTCCTGCTCCAAAACCATTCTGAATATCAGCAGTACAAGTGAGAAGCACTCAGAAACAGATTCATTATCCTTATTGATTGTTTTGGTCATTTCTTACCGAGTTGTGAAGAACAGACAAAGTGATCACCATTATGCTTTTGAAATGTATGTGGTAATGACAGGCATACATAAATTCTGACAACAAAATTCATTTCCCTTTTTTCTGCTTTCGTGCTTCATAGTGACCTACAAAAAAGTCTGATGGGCAATAGGAAAAATAGCGTGCAGAAGAGGGAGATGGTGTTAGTAAACAGGTGTTCAAATATTTGTTCTTTTTTTCTCCAGGTACATCTGCAAACCAAAATCACATTATCTGATTACAATTTTTTCTACATGATTCTGTATAATTGGTCCTATTGTATTCCTTTAGCAGCATGGAATACATGTCAATTACTATTTGCAGGTTTGGAGATTTATATATTTGTTACATCTTTCCAGAAATGTTTGAAAATAAAAGCATTTTCATTTAGCTTATTAACATGATATAAACGGCACCATAACTAGCCTTGATTTGCTGGTCCTACCTTGGAAATATTTAAATATTTTTATTACTTAGCTCAACATTCCATTTTTATCTCAGAAATTAATGCTTTTAGGCTCAATTTCTGCTTGTCAACAAATAATGATCATAGATGTGAGCTGGTTCATAATCCAGAGGTACTAGGTTACAATGTGTTGCCATGGAAACTGCGTTTTATTGCATTTTCTCTACTTGATTTAAGACATTTGACAATCATAGCAACTGTTTGCCTGTCTTCTCATATCATAAAAAATTCAAAACCACAAACAACCAATGGGGGACATTCATACAGTTCTTGGACCTCAATATAAAAATAAAAAAGAAATGACAACCTTATATTTAATAGGGACCTTTTGTGAATAGTTTATCTCACAGAATGTCTAGGAGTGTTAGAAAATTCAATCAGTGGTTAGTCATGGAATGGACCTGTCTTGCCTGTGGTTCATTTTGTTTATTGCATCATATATCTTTTATGATCACTGGGACTTTAGCCTGAAACAGCATTTTCTTTAACAAGAGCCATGTTTCCTCTAACGTTGTTTATTGCATCTGAAACATTACTCTTTGAAACCACAGTACATTTTAAATTGAGCAAAGGTCTGTAACAGAATACAGCATGTCTGTGTTTATTCAGGATCCCAAGTAAAAAATATCCCAGTTCATGTAACATTAATCACTTTGCCAGTGTTCAGCTGAGGTCATTGACACATTCCTAGCAGTATTAAGCCCAGTCAGGATTAATCACGTACATTAAACCCTGCAAGGAAAGCACATGAAGCGGATCTGAAATTAGACATTTGGTGAAGGACTAAGAGAGCACTGTAGTAAAATATGTTATCAGTGCTGTAGCAAGCTTTCAGAATGGTATGAGATTTTTCCCACTATGTTGTTGTCGGCTCATCTATATTTAAGGCTTTGTTGCTGTCTCCTTCATTTAACCCATTTTTCAGAAGTTTTAAATAAAAACACTAAAGTCCTTTTCAGATTGTACAAGTGTTCTTTCACCATTTTTGCTTATTCATGTATTTTAAAATGCATCAATGTATTCTTATATAACTCAAATTAGGCTTCTGATATTTTTAAAAACAGGTAATAAAGTCCTGCAATATTTTGAGACAGAAAAGTTAATAATCAAAGAGTATTTAAAATCAGCTATCCTGTCATACTTTCACTTCTTTCTGTATGTCCATATATGTTAGTACCATAATGCTTCATATTTCATGCTGATGTCACTGTAAAAGATGCATTTCACACTATGTCTTTATGTTCTACACAGTAGACCATAACAATTCCTTACTTTATTCTTGTAAACGTCCATTAAAAATTTGTTTGTTTTTATTATGTTACACAGTCATAAAAGGATAATTGCAGCACAAAAAAATCCCACTGGAAACCCCAAGGAGAAAAACCTATGGTGACATGAGGTGTACAGTTGGTTATCTCTGTCCCGAGAATATATTGTAGTGTCAAAAACACTTGATTTGTTTTTTTTTTTTTTTAAAAACATAGGAAACTAGGTGATTCATCAAAAGGAATGAAAACTAAACTGCTGAACTATAAAATGAAAGCACTCAGATTAAAATTATTTTGTCATTCTTCAGTGCCTAGCAATGGCCTGCAATATCAAATGCTCTTATTTTCAATGATAACAGAAAGTTTTTTCATACAGCGAACATCCAAAATCTGGGCTTGCCCTAATTGTATATGTATGAGGTTGTGGCCTTATACAGTTCTACAAGCTCACAGAATTAAATAAAACACACTCTCGAACAGTCGTCTCATTAGAGCACAAAAAAGGCTCTGGTCTGGGGCTGGATGGACAGAGCACAGGAGGCAATCCTTCTCTCCATGGAAAGTCCCATACTGCTTTCCTGACCTCCGTGATGTGCAAGGGGGATGTCACTGTCTCAGGGTCCTCAACAGGAAAGGCTGTGGTGGCATCTCACCTTGGCAAAGACCCTCATGCTGTAAAGGACACCTAGCACCAAACTCTACAAGCTTTAGGAGAATCATAATGTTTCTGCAGGGGTTCAGACACTACAAAGATTTTTATCTCCTTCCCTATGAACTTCCACTGAGCAAGAGTGGGCTTTTTGGAGTAAACCAGCACAGAAAGCAGTGAGACAGTCTAATGCTTGCCTGTATGTAGAAAAGAATGTTCCTTTTATCATCAGAGGCCCTGGTCACAGCTGAAAGCAAGAGATGTTTCTAGTAGCAAGGAAATTTATGAGACATAGGTTTCATGTGTATTTTCCACAACTTTATGCCAAACTGTTGTCTGGAAACAATCTTTATTCAGATCTGACTGGCATGTGCTCTTGATGTTTCTCTATAGAAATAGTCTTTTTCCAGTGGTTGTCTGGGAGGTTTCTCTAACAAGTTCCCCTCTGTTGCACAGGCTTCTAACATTGGTGTGCTGGTTTGACTGAAATCAAGTAAATTTCTTTCATGCAACCAGAACCTTTTCTTTTTTCTTTCTTTCTTTTTTTTTTTTTTTTGGTTGTTGTTGTTGTTGTTGTAGATAGCACAGTCATTGTTTGAATTTAGTTTGAGAATAATCAGATAACACTCTGGTGCAGAATTAATGTTTTGGTTTTTTTCACACAACTTTCCAGTGGTTTTGAATTGGAATGGAGAGAATGTAAGAACTTACTGTTATCTTAGTGGGAGCCAAGGTCTTTCTGGGCTCTCTATTTGCAGGTGCGAGGCAGCTAGGAATGGGAGGATAGATGGGGCAGACCTTGACTGACATCCAGACCAAGCAATGAGAATATTCTATTAGCTTCATGCTTGATTTCTAGCTCATTCTGGTGTTGCTCCGTTTGGGCTGAGTTCCATTAGGGAGTTTAATTTATTCTAGCCTTTTCCCATTTTGCCCTTTTGCAGTGGCCTCTAGGCCTTTCTGTCTTTTTGGCCTTTTTGCTCTCTCCCTGGGACCAGTTGTTCAGGACCAGAGTGCTCTCTCTCCTCCAGAGACAGGCTGCTTGGCACAGACACAGGTTGTAAGGAATTGCATTGAATATAACTTATTTTATATTTTATTTTCCATTTTATACAGAGTAGCGGTATTATATTGGTATTACCTTGCTGTTCTATTTAACTGTTCTTATCTCAGTCCAGGAGTTTCTGCCTTCCCTTTCAATTGTCTCCCTTATTGGTGAGGAGGGAAGAGTAGGGAGGGAGCACCCATTATGGTTTTGATTGGTAGCTGGGGTTAAACCACAACAACTGGGAAAAAAACAAAAAACAACAAAACAAAACAAACACAAAACCAAACACAACAACAACAACAAAAACAAACACAAACAAACAAACAAACAAGTCTGCTGCCTTCCTGGGACAAACGATAGGTGTGGCTTTTGTTGTTTGAAAATACGTCTCATATTTGCTATAGGACTTGGCAATGAATTCTGTGGTATGTAGAATACATATTCTGTGCACCTCCTAAAATACTCATTGCATGGATTTCTGCAATGGCAGAGATTCGGACTTCTTGTGTGGTGTCCTTTCCAAACCCATATTCCAGTGTTCTTTTACAAAATGGCTAGAAGTACAGTCATTTCAACTGTGCTCCTTGCTCTGCCATAGAATTCATGCATGACACTTGAACTCGAACTCGTCCATACTACCTCTCTAATAGTTTGTGTACTAGATATATCTGCCATATTTGAGCTTCTGCTACATATTCTGAAGGAGTATTTATGAACATCTGTTTGAAAAATAAACCATACTTTCCTCCACACTTTGTGGAAAAAAAACTATATAAGAAAACTCAAAAAAAAAAAAAAGTGTTGTTTCCTCTTCTCTGCCTTTGAGAATATTTGCTTCCAAAAGTTTAATAAATGCATGTTTAAAGCCAACTGACAGGACCTTGCTTGCTGCGGTATATGAAACTGCATATACAACATTGCCCATGGAAATCAAAGTTTACCACTGGCTTTATCTGAGACTAAATTAAACCAGTACCTGCCCTGTTGACTTTAGGTGATGCCATGGTATTATGCTGGGTTGGTAGTATTACTATAGTTGAAGTTCCACCACGATAAGAATCTAACAATGTTCTTCTGAGTCCTTTATTTTTTTTATTGTTTGTTTGATTGATTGATTGATTGATTGGATGACTGATATCCCACTACAGAGTTGGAATTAATAGTGAGTCTATACCAGTCCTAGGAGTAGGTATGCCTCTTAGAGATATTTCTCCATGCTCAAATTTAGAGCTGGAGAAACAAAGCAAAAGTGTCAAGAATGTCAATAAAAACTTCTGGTTTTGTTAAATTTACAATGAAGAACAGACTGTTGAAATTCTCTCTGTGAAAAAAATATGAATCTGTGGTTACATTTATGCCAGCGAATGCATCCCAGACCAATGCTCTGAAGGCCAAGGGAGATAAAGCATGAAGCAGTCCCCATGGCCAAATCTGAGACAGCCATGAAATTCTTCAACAGATAGGTAGCCTGCCCAGAAAACAGGCGAGAAGGCAGTGGGCAACATGGCAAGAAATCAAGTGACTTTCTACTGGGTTCCTTGTATCTGAAAGAAGTCATACAGAGATTTACTTTGGGTTTCTAAAATTGCTCAATGAATTTCACTGAATACAAAAATACGCAGACCAGAACAAGAAACACCAACTCTTGCAATTATTTTCTTACTCCTGATTTCTTACAGTTTTAGAACATTCTCCAGTCGATGTCCTGGCCCAGAATATTCTGTGTGACTCTTCCAAACCATTTGTCTTCCAGACCACTTACTGCCTTCAGCTCAGCTCATCCTCTATTACATATGTTGATCTAAGAGTTAAACCTCTCTGCTCTTTTATGAAAGCAGCTATATTTCTCCCCTTTATTTTCCTAGGATTTCCAGATGTCTTTATAAGCCCTTGTTCCAACACCTTGATTTCCGCATCCCCCGCCCCCCTCCCCACTTTTTATTTTCAGTGAGGAAGTTACTGCAAAGTATGCTGTTGTGAATTTATAGCACAGTCGTTCTTCTGCACTAAATCCCTCACAGTGAGGGTGCTCTGAGGACAGAGGCAGATAATTTCTTTTTACTGCAGCAGTGCCAGAGAAAGTGGTTTCTATTCCCCAAAAGTTTTTACCTATTTCTCTGAATGAAGTGCTTTCGTGAAAATGTCTTAGTCTGCTCCTGGCAAAATGAACTGGATTGGTTTATGTTTAAAATATATTTTTTGGCAATTCAGATGGCAGATCTGGTGACAGCAGATGGGACAGCAGTCGGAGAAGATGCAGGTCTCTGTCCTTATGGTATAGTTAGCTGCAATGGCATAACCTAACTAATGGTTTACTGTGACTAAAACGGGTGGTCCTGCTCTGTTCAGCCCTCAGTTTCCTCTTCCTTGCTCCTACCTAACCTACATGCTGACAGTGACCCCTTTAGAGGTGCAACAGCTGCCCCCCTGACTGCAGAGAGCTGGTTCAGCTCACTGAGCCAGCAGCAAACTAACCCCTCAAAACAATCAACAGTTTTTTGTTGGCTTAACAAACTCCACTGACTCACTTAGGGGTCAAATGAGTGCCAGAGCTGTGCAATTGAGAGGATGAGACCACACAGCTTGAAGGGCTGCAGAAAAAGTGGGAAAACAGGGTCTGATGAATGGGACTGCCCCTTTTGGCAGCAGCAAGCTGTTAGAGCAGCTCAAGTGTCTGGCTGAGCTGCAGTCTCACCATGCACAAAGGGTGCCCACATGAGAAAGAGTGCAGTAGTTAGTGTGCTGTAAAGTCACACCCCTGCATACTTTGCAGGAACTTCACTTGATCCATAAGTCTTTTGTCCTGTGTTTGTTCTCCATATTCCCTCGCTCCAGGCAGGTAAGGGAAGCAGCTTCAGCTAATCTCCTTAGCATACTTTTTGTCTGGCTAAAGTACAGCCATTATGTTCAACAAGCCTCCATTGTAACCAGTCTGGGAGAAAGAAGACACAATACATGTGAGCTGGATACCCATTTGCCAGAGCATTCAGAAGTACAGCAAACCTGCAAGATCGCCACATCAACCAGAACTCTTAATCTTACTCATTCACCCCATCACTGCTTCATGTCAGAGTTCAAATTTCTAGACGTTGATTAGGTGGGAGAAAGGTTTGCCAGAAAACTTCTGGCTGAATGCACATACATTGCACAGCAGAACATGTCGGGCTGCTTATCTAATTAATTCTGTAATTAACAAACATTTCCCAGTTTTGGAGAAATCAGTCTTTCTGTGAGCACAAGTAATGCCAGTGCCTGGGACAGTAAATGTGCTTTCGAATGAAATTTTCAGTTACCAGTTCTGACCTTATTCTCCCTAGTAATTAGCAAGAATATTCTACTAGAATCAACAGCTTATGAACAATAGAGGTAGCTTCAGGATATTACTATTGGGCTGTAAAGAGCCATTGCAGATGAGTTATTTTCTAAGTCTGTTGTGACTTATCACTGTACTCCCATGCCTCTTCCCAGAAGTAACTAAACTTCATCTCTTCCAGTAAGAGCCCCCTCACTTCTGCCTAAGTGGGTTCAACTACTTAAGCAATGGGGAAAATAGTTTTGCTGATTTGTCTCATTTTGGCTGGAATGGTCTAGGACAGGGGTAGGAGTAGTTACATTTATACAGTCCTAAAATCAGATTTGGCCCTTTGAAGGCAACCACGAAACATGAAAATTTGTTTGATACTGCTTGTCTAGGGAGTGTTTGGGTCAGTCTGTCTCTGCCACTTCAGTCTCCCAGGGAGATATCCAGTCATGTCTTCAGAGTAAGAAACTTTTAAGAAGCAATTAGATACATATTGGATAAGCCATTAAAACATCATTTCATTTTAATGATTTGTATCTGCAAGAGGATGTAAATTAGTAATGGCTTATCAAACTTTATAGTTGAAGTTATTAAAAAAAGACTTCTGAACATTAGATTATTATTTATATATATACACATATACTCAAACACATGCACATACATTTCTGCAGGAAGAGCTAATATCTGTTTGGGGGTTTTTGTCTCTCTTAAAAGAAATGGCTCACACATGTTGTCCAGCTTGAAAGTTTCAAAGAGAGCTCATTGCCAGCAATTATTTTATACTTTACGGTGCATTTTTTCAGTCTATATTTGGTTTGTTCATATGGAGCACCCAGTGCAATACAAAAGTTTGTAGAGGGCTGGAATTCCTGGATCCCTTCTGAAAGCTTGTTATTAACAGAGGCTGCTTAAAAGTACTTTCCATAGCTGCTGGCTGCTCCTGAAATGCATAACAACAAGCTTTCTTAGGGGAAAAAAAAAAAAAGGAAAAAAAAAGAAAAACTTTGGAAAAAAAAAAGGCACAAGGAAGAGAGGACACTAATTTTCCTTATTCTGAGTGGGAGGTATAATGTCTTTATAAAGTAATAATTAAAAGAAAAACAATTACTGGTGCCTTCTCTGGACCTTGCAGCTGTACTTCC
Organism: Patagioenas fasciata; assembly: GCF_037038585.1. Taxonomy (NCBI): domain Eukaryota; kingdom Metazoa; phylum Chordata; class Aves; order Columbiformes; family Columbidae; genus Patagioenas; species Patagioenas fasciata. Next base: position 53,902,260 of record NC_092560.1, on the reverse strand, counting down.
CTCTTTTGCATTAGCAGTGTGTGTTCTAAGGTTATGAAAAACCATGAAAATTGCATCTTAAGAGGAGTTTTATTCTTTTTCCTATTATTTGATTGAAACAGACAGCTACATTTTGTGTATATATAATTAGGCAGTAAAATAGGCTTTGAAGGCAGATTTCTGTTTAGTATGTGAGTCACACACACAACAGTCTTTCAATTCAGGAACCAAACACTGATCTTTTTAATGCCTCAACTCACTGAACATGTTTTCTGAATGCTACATCTTGCAGGAAAGGAAAAAAAAAAAAGAAAAAAAAAGGAGAAAAAAAAAGGAGAGGGAGGGAGGAAGGAAGGAAGGCAGGAAGGAAGGAAGGAAGGCAGGAAGGAAGGAAGGCAGGAAGGAAGGAAGGAAGGAAGCAAGGAAGCAAGGAAGGAAGGAAGGAAGCTTTTAAGTCATATTTCTCTCTTTCTTTCTGTTTTTCTTCCTTTCCCCAAACAAAAAACAATCTGAAAAGCCAATCTAGCTAGTCTGTGGTGATTTAACCTTAGGACAAACTGATTTTTATCGTCTTTCTTTCCAGATTGTTGTCCCAGGCAGCACTGAATGCTGCACCAGCTCTAGGCGTATCTAATCCCTCTCATAAAAAGCCATTGTGGCAGTAAAATTGAGACCAATGGCTTTTTCATTCTCCACCTCTCAGCTCTCCAAAGTAATGGCAATGGGGTCTCCTCTTCATGTTTTTCTTTTCAGATGCATAGTTTCTCCCTTTAATAAGACTAAAATAGAGTGAAACAAAAGGAACACAATCACATTTTCCTCAAAGCTCTTTCTACAAATACCTTCTGGAGAACTGAATTTAGGAACAATTGTCTGCAATCTGAGTTGTTGTGACACTGTGTGAGTACAGAAAAGTATCCTTGGAAGTTTCTGATCATTCTGATGTGAACATGTTCAAGTGTTGGGCAGTTAATACTTACGGCTTCATATTTTCTGCTTAGGGTGACACTCTGGCATTCTTCATAACCATGAAGCCTGTGGAACTAGGGATCTGACAAGGGTAGCGCTCAACACAGGCATAGTTCTCACACCTACTCCTTGCAAAGTAATCATGTAGAAGCCATTGTCCACTTACTTTGTGCACTTGCAATGCATTCTTGTCAGCAATATACTCCCCCAAAAAGACAAACTATAACCCAGTCTTTTTTACAAAGAATAAGTAAGAAAATAGATAGCAAGTATTCTTCAAAAAAGTGCACTTTCCTTTTTTGCCCAATAGCCTTGACATCAGTGCTAAATGTTTTCATTAATACTACGCTAACAGACTATATTTCAGAACTAGTTCCCCATTCTGAATAGCAGTATGAGAGAAAGTTGGTCTGCATTTGATTACAAATTTTTATTTGACCTCAAAGGAATGCTTTTATCCAGCAAAATACAGAGTGCTAGATAAAAAGATTTAGAGCTAGAAATAGTTCACACAAATTCATTTATCCAAATAAAACCACTGCATTTTAATACTTCTTATTGGTATCAATGTACTTACAGATATCTTTTAATATGACCATTAAAATTAAAAACAAACAACACTATTTAAAAGCTATAAAACTTCACTTTGGTCAAAATTTTAACCCAAGTGTTTTAATTCTGAAGTCATTATATTTGTGCACTTGTAATTATAGAACTGTAAAATGAAAAAGCAAAATTTTATAATAAAAATTCTGCAACTTTGGAATTTCAAATCTGGAGAGAAAGGGAAGGAGGAATATGTACTCTGCAAAATACTATTCCGTGTTCTGGAATATGGAATAATTAATAAGTAACTTTGTATTGTAAGCACAATTTGGAAATCTTTTGGGAGTCTTGATGGAAATGAGCTAGAATACACTCTGTAGATCACAACACTTCTTCCAGGTTCTCTAATAGTCTTGCTGTGGAAAGATGGATGAAAAAATAGCACTTCTAGCTCCAAGACACCACAGAGACTTTAGGCTCCAGAACAATGTCCGAGCATCTCATAAGGACTCAAGACTTCTTTAATCAGAATGACAGAATGTGCACCAGGTCATTCCTCACATCCGTGTGTCTGTTCTGGGAATAAGACAAAAAGTCTGCTGCCATCCCTGCCCAAAGGGTTCGAAAGCACAAAGGATCTTTACATAAGGCAGATAAAGCTGAGACCTGTGACTCTTGGCTGTCTTTCTTTTCTCTAAGCCCAAAGAAGAGACCAGTTTCAGTCACTGGAAGGTCTGGTTTAATAGCAGTTATTTGCAGTACACATCTAAATCTAATGCAGATGTTTTTAATCACATTACACTTGATCTCAATATCTTTAACAAACACAGTCCTCAAGGCACCCTGTAAGGTAAGTAATCACTGTTATAGGAAATTACAAGTGAGGAAGCAGAAGCACTGTGATGGGGAGACCTACAGGTTCCAAAGTCCAGGCTGTACACAGGCTTGATCACCTCTGCCTTGTGTCTGACAGAACAGTGCCAGCTTGAGTACATGCCACTGCTTTAAAACAGAGACATCAGTGATGCACTTGGTTTAGCTACAGTCACAACTTTCTTCCCTAATGAGAAGAATGATCAATCAGTGACGATGGTGTTTGTAATTTTCTTGTATCACAGCTGTGGTTTGTAACACCAGCTATGTTTCATACCCCTGCTGAGGTACAACTCCTCAACAATGAACCAAGGAGCATAACAAGAATATGGGAGTGTTGTACAAACACCACATATGTCAGAATAAAGCATCACTGAAATTGGTTTATATGTTGTATAAAATTTTCTGGATTCTGAGCTGATTTATTGCCTTTTGTGGGAAATCCTCACACAATTTATTTATTTTGTGATTTGATATTCCTTCCCAATGGACTTCCTCTGAGTTTTTTTCTTGATGGTTTCTTCTTTACTTATCAGGCTTCTTCTGTTTCTAAATTAGACTCTTGGAATCATATCTATGTAGAAAATATCTGGAGGCTGGATGGGTCTTCTCCTCAAATATCAAGAATTCAGTTTGCAATGTGTCAGGTAGCTCTATAGAGAATGTAAGCCTTGACAGTGAGTAACACTTCATGTGATTCAGGTTCCTTTTCCACTAAAAAACAAGGCTGCATTATTTATGGCTGAGGAATTAAAGATGTTTTTACATCCTTGCATTGTTTTAGTTACCATTTCAAGGCAAGATGGTCACGACACAGAGAGAAGTACCACAAACTCTCCAAGATCAGATAATAATTGTGAAACAGCTGAGAACAGATCCCCCAGTTCCTCATCCTGTGCACTGATTATATAATCCCTGTTTTTTATTTACACTGTCCTCTTCTCTGTCTCTTTCTCTTGGTCTCAAGCCCCTCTCTCCTACTGTCTTGATCTCTGTCTCCTCCTCTCACACTTCTTCTCCAGCAGGTCCCTTCTTGTGCAGTTGAGACTATCAAGTTCTCTTTATGTTTCTCTCTTCCTGTCTCAGTAACCAAAGGAAACAACAAAAGAGCAGCAAGAACAGTCAGGAAAGGAAGAGCAGAGCAGTCACCCGCTCTGATACAGATAAAGAAGTTCTTAGGAATAGTCTTTTCACTTGTAGCTCCAGTGGCCCACATACTTCATTTGCAGGTCTGTTGGCCTGGTTATCAAGATCTTGGGCATTCCTCTTGTCCCAGTGCATCTATTTTCTGCTGTCATACTTTTTAAATGTACCAGATGTCAATTCCCAAACACATTCTGATTACTTCTTTGGTGAGTATTCAGGGTCATGCCTCTTCAAGCTCCTTTCTGTCAAAAACTGTAGCAGCACATTTCCACATTCTTTCCCTGAGGATAACATACCTAACCTTGGCTTTGAAAACATTCACAGATTAATTCCTCACTTCACCAGCTAGTGCATACTCTGCCTCTCAGTAATCTTTATCTTACTCCTAGCATGTACTATCTAAACTCTGGCCTGTTCCTCTTGTTCATCCAGCACCATGCTTCTTGCTCTCCTTTCACATTGGACAACAAATACCTGTCACTCTCACTTCTGCTATAGACTCCTTATGTCTAACTGGCTGCTTCCCTGCAAATTCCATTTGAAGACTCATCTTCCCTCTCCCTGGTCTATGACTCCCAGCCTTCTCACTAAGAATACAGTCCAATCCTCTTCCCTAAGCCTCAATTTCATTTCTCCATGCTCATTTGTTCTCTCTGGAAATCTGAAGTATGGTACCGAGCCACTGGCCTTTTGTACATTTTTCACCTTAGCACTACTAAAATGTGGAGGCTGCCCAACTAAAATACTGAATCTGCATCCATCATTTTATTACAAATTATAATCGACTACGAAACATTAAGATATTTTGTATGAAAGTAGCTGCGAAAAATATCCTTTTTGATAGAGCACTAAGGCTATGACAAAGGCAGATTTAAACACGTATTGCCTGTTTCTCATTGCAAATTAGTCTACTAAGCAAGAAATGCGTGTTTTTATTTTTTTTTCTGAATGTTTACACAATGCACCATGTAAATAAATAAGCCTTTGTTTAAATTACGGGAGGACATCAAGTATTTATATGGTGATCTGAAGGCTACACTTATGTTTGGGTAAAAGGTTTGTAGTTCAAATTTTACAGCAGTACACCAAAGAACTAATAAGTTACAAAATGAGAAAGACTTACTAGGTCATTCAGTCCATTCTAATGCCAAAATGGAGTCACTCCCCATAGTATTTATTTTTAGTGCATTTTCCAGCCTAATTTTCAAGTCTTATGCAATCAGACTTTGGAACTTCCTTTGGGACATTATTCATTTCACTGATTAGCCCATTCCACTCTGAGAATTTTTCTTTTAATCTATAACTTTTTTTTTTTTAAGCCACTGTGGTCTCAGAAAGCTAGTTTCTACCCTGTCTACCTTCTACACTCCCCACCTCCAAATAAATACACACACACACACAAACACACAGTGTCTCACAGATCATCCCCTCTAATTTCCAGTTGCCAGGCCATTTTTGTTGCTCTTCTATAAACAACAAAGGGATACTTTGTTTCAATATGTAACCTATATTTGTGTGCTCGAGCATCAAAGACACTGACTTTTAGATTAGATATCAAACTGAGACTCTTTGTGAATATGCAGATAAATGTATAAGAGTCTATGAACTGTTCTAAAAAAGAAGAAAACATTGTTAGCATTGCCTCTTTCAAAAAGAAAGTAGTATCTAACATAAGTATCTGCCAATTGTATGACTGTATCACCAGCTCGGGCACTCCTGTTTATGGATCACTGGCAATCTGCAACGCTGTAATAAATCATCCACAACTAATTTACAGAGCTAGTAGTTTGCACATATAAATTAAAATTTTGTCCATTAAACTGCAGGATAGGCTGTGATAAATTCCGAGGGTTTGAAGGATATACTAATTCAAATTTTCTGGATCGATATGATGATTTCCAACGTACTGCTTTCAAATCTGCTGTAAGAAGTCCTTTATGTGCGAAATGTTGTGTAAGAGAGAAATGCCAGTCATTGTTTAACCAACTAATCTCGTAAATAAGTCTTCAAGAGAAACAGATTTTTGTCCTGTCTTCAGCACGAAGTTGAAGAAAAAGGAATGATGGTTTAATCTTTGCGGACCTGCTGTGTGTAATTCTGGGATTGTGTGCACATACACGTCTTGAAACGCAAGAACAAAGGGTGCAGTTGGAAAAGATCGTCTGCGGAAACGTAATTAAGGTTCAGCTGCAAATGACGGTAAGACTACGTGGCATTTAACACCAACCATCTCAACGCTCGTCCCATAAGCGGGACACCGGCACGGGTTGAAAAAAGCCTTCCCAAAGTTGTCCGTGCGTTACGTATTCGCTGTAATCTTTATTTTACCAACGAAATCTGCCCCGGCCACAGGTGCCCTGGGCTTTTGGGGAACACGGATGAGCGGGCGCCCGGCCGGCTCCCCCCGCGGGCAGAGCCAGGCGCGGCGGGTGCCGAGCCGTGAGTGGCGCCGCCGCCAGCCGCACACCCCCGCCCGGCCTCAGCCAATGAGAGGGCGGGAAAGCGTTTTCTGGAGCGATGATTGGTCGCTGCCCGCTCCGCGCCCGGGGCGCCGGCGGCCGGGGGAGCGGGGAGGCACGGCGGGAGGCGGGGGTGGGGAGCGAAGCGCTCGCCGCGGCTCCGCGGCTGGCCGCAGGCTCCCGCCGGGCCGCGCTTCTTGATCTGGTCGCCAGGCTGCTCCGGGAGAAAGGAAAAGGGAGCGTTTCCTCGTAACAAAGGTGTTTTTAAGCTGTCCAGGAGTGTAAGATAAGAGCCTCACATTCCTTTCGCTAAAAATTGATGTTCGCCGGCATTTTTTCTTCGTGTATATTATGCGTATGTCAGGCAAGATTAAAAAGAAAGAAGAGAGGGGGAGGGAGGAGGATGGATGGGGATCTCTTTGGGATTATTAGCGGTCTGCAGCTGCATTAATTAAAAACGGATTTCCTATTTTAGACAAACATCACTAATTTATTTGCCTTCTGTCTGTCTTGTAAAACGTACTCGAATACAGAGGCGTAATTTAATTTGGCGAGCAGGCAGAAATGAAAGCGAAAAAGCTACTAAATCACCCAGCAGGCACTGGCCTCTTTGAAATGGGGACATTTCCAACCTGATAAGACAATGTGAGTTAAGTGGTCTTTTTGTAGCCGCTCATGGGAATCGACTGCTGCAGATGCACCCACGGGCCTGCCAGGGGTCTTGCCGAATTTCTACCGCAGAAATAAATAAATAAAACTCTGCTTCGGTAATCTTGCAGTACATTCGGCAGGCCAGGAAGGATGAGCGGCAAGAGGGGAGTCTCCTGTATGAATTTCATGACCTGAGGAGGTTTGTGAGGATATTTTATTGATCAGTTGGACGTTGTATTTGGAGAAACAGCTCTTCCACGGACTGTTGCTTTCAGAAATTAAAGTGATGGTGTAATGCAGATAAAGCACTGGCATTTTTGCAATCTCTCCCAGTGACTGTTCCTTGGCTAGTTAACAGAGCATCTATTCAGAAGCAATTTTCTTTGGGCTGAAATTATGTGCTGACCGTAGCAGATCACTTCCCATAATACCCCCTCCCCCACCCAATGCTAAATACAAACTGTCTCCTACTCACTGTATAATAATGTGAAAATGACTGTAATTTCGCAGACGAGAAGCAGCCGAAAGTGAAACGTGTCTAAACAGAGGTCGATACTGAAAAATCAGGGCCATTACCTAAATGTGAAAAATACATACTGCAAAGAAACAGGAAGAGTGATCTATGACTAAATAAACTAAAAAAAGTAGGCTTGGTGTTGCTAATATTAAAATTTGTGCTAACCACTGAGTGAAATCACCCCGAAGTTACCCTGGGGAACTTGCGATTTTCAGTACCTTGTAACATTATGCATGCTCGTTGTCCCATGAATTGCTGTTTTCGTCGGGCACAGGTGGGTCACCCCTGGGTGCTCCTGGCAGTGTCACAGCCATCTTGGCTGCCACACTGGCTGGGAAGCAGCCTCTCACAGCGCTGTGAAGGCACCAGCGTGGACATGTTCACAGTGCAGCATTTCTTGTTTGCACTACACACGTCGTGCCTTTTTTTTTTCCTTTGTAATAACTTAAAAATGTAATGTGACCAAGGGCCCTCCTTGGCAATAAATTTATTCTTGCTAGTAAACCCTTGGTTATCAGCCACTAAAGGGCAAGTGTTTTTACACCAGGAGAAACGGGAGTGGGTCTTCTCCAGGCGGCTTCAAGGCCTCCCAAGGGAGCATGTGCCAGTGACCCCAGTGCCCTCGGCGTGAGGCCAAAGGGGCAATCGGGAGCTGGGGCTCACCAGACCAACCGGGCAGATCTTTCCTCCTAAAAGCCCTGGTCATGGTGGCCTGGTGGCCAAGACATGACTGGGTGCCACATCATGGGTGGCTTTTAACCCCCCATTTTGCATCACCTTCCCTGGTGCCCCAAACAGCAGATTTAGGAGGTTTTACTCCACTGCTTCTCTACTAATGATGCCTTTGATGGGAACCGTGTAACGTGGGGACACGAACGCCTGTAATTTGCTCAGCTGGATGAAGTCCAAAGAGGTATTATGTCACCCTGTCACGGGTGTGCAGGACATTGTAAATGCCGTGCTTTGACTTCTTGCAGGAAACCTTGACTTGGGCAACACGTGCCTTTGGCAAGAAAAACATCCCCTATCGATTTTCCCAGTGAGATCAATCGGGGGAAAAAAAAAAAAAAAACCTGCTTACGGGCATGAAAAAGGACAGGGTCTGACCCCCAGCTCGGCCCGGCCCGGCGGGGAACAGCGCCCCCCTTTCGCCCTTCCCCCCAGTGCCCGCGGGCGGGAGCCGCCGCCGCCCCCACCCACCACTACCGTCTGCGAAGGGTTAAACGCAATTTAACGCAGTGGTGTAGCATAATGGCTCCCAACCTAAACAAAAGGAATGATTAAGGGGGATATTTTCGAGCTACACAAAGCCCGATAGGGAAGATTTGTGTTACTAATTCCTGTGAAAGGATGTTCACGTGGTAGTTATACGGTCGCTGGCATTCACAGTTCAGTGCGTGCAGCAGTAAATCAGCAGCCTGGAAACAAAAGAGTTATTTTCTGCTCCCCCTCCTTCCGAAAAACAGGAAAAAAAAAAGGAGGGGGGGTAAAACTTGATCTAACTTAAGCCATATTGTAAAAACGAACGTGGAATAAAATACGTGAGGAGAGTCAGTGCAAGGAGGGCTAGTCTGAAAGCGCAGCAGCGCCTCGGTGTCCCTTCGAGCAGAGGTGGGGGTGCTGCCCTGCCCTGAATTTCCCTTTGGCACCTTCCACCAGACACTATTTGCTTTTCTCCTCCACCAAGCACGAAAATAATCGCACATGTGTATCACCAGCCCTCTCTTGCTGACTTCAAGCTGTTATAATTTTGAATGAGGGGGCATTTAAAATTATGAGTGAGATTCTAAATTGCCTCTTTGAAACCGGCACAGAAAAGTCATTCATCATCGCTTTGAAAACTGCCCTGAAATTAAATTAAAACGAAATGAGGGAGTCTTCCTCCCAACGTGTGAGTCTTGGCAGAGCTACTCTCCACCTTGTGGGTTTTTTTTCCCTCCTACCTCTCTTTGTCTTTTTTTCCCTAAGCCCTAAATGTTATATAGGATAATTGAAATTGGAAACATGATTTGTATCTGGCTGCAGCAGGAGGCTGTAGGGCTCGGTGTAAGCTGAGGGCTGCAGAGCGAGGGGCTTTTTATGTGTGTGTCTAATGTGTGTGTGTGTCTAATGTGTGCAGGGCGGGGGGGCGGGGGGGAGGGGAGTGTGTGTATCTGCGTGCGCCTAATGCCTGTGTGTACAGTGTCTGTATGTGCGTGTTTCTGTCTCTCACCCTCGCCGGCAGGCAGGAGGAACGCCGGACCAATGAGAGGCCCCGGTTTCATAAAAGCTGGCTTCTGATTGGCCGGGAGGGAAAGGGCATTGTGAACAAAGAAAAGTCCCTCTCAGGTACCGCGCGGAGCGGGCTTCCACTCCCCCGCCTCGGCCGCCGCTCGCGGCCGCCGTGGCGCAGCGCCCGTGTCCCCCGTGTGTGTCACCCTGTGCGCGTGCGGGGGGACAGATGCCTAGGTGTTTTTTTTTGCTTCTCTCCCCAGTTTTTATTTTTGTTTTAATTTTGTTTCTAGAAAGAAAGGAAGGTTCATGCTATCTGGTGCTCTCTTCTTCCAAACACAATAAATCTGTTGAAGACATTAGATTTTTTTTCCTAAAATAAAAAGCGGCTGCAACAAAAACACACTCAATGCAGTTAGAAGGAAAAGGTCAACTCGATCCAATACAGACCGTAAGTACGGTTGCGTGGTGTGTCTATAGCACTTAGAGGGGATTTTTTTTTCTCTGCAAAGGGGAGTGCTTAAAGAGTTTGGGGAGTTGAGATAACTAGAGTTTTTTTGGGTTTTAAAAAGAGAAAAATCCCACAAGCAGGATGAGTTATTTGAGGGAAATAAGAGGGTGAAAGCAGTGTAGTCACACAAATCATTCTTGACGGTGCACTTGGGGGGCGTTAAAGCATAGTGCCTTTTTGGGGTTTTAACTAACCAAGGGGGAAAAATAAAAGTGACACAATTACAGACAAGTCTGCATACTTCCCCCTCCCCCCTCGGCCCCAAGACCGAGGCGCTCGTTAGGAGGAGTGATGGGGTACCGACAGGTCCCGGCGGCACGGGAGGCATTTCTTCTGTCACACGGAGACGCCAGAAACGCGAGGCCGGAGGTGGGGGTGGGAATCGCCGTTGCTCGCCGGTGCCTTGGCCGTCCCCCCCCCCGCCTCGGTCTCCCAGCCGGCCGCCGCTCGCTGTCCCCGGGCGAAATGAGTGGAAAGCCCCGAGGTATCTGCATCCCCCCCGCCGGGCGGTGCGGGGAGGTTTGTAAGGTGCTTTTGGGGAGCACCCGCTTTGCCGCGGCACCCCTGAGCTGCAGGGTTGCCCTCGGCCGCGGGGGTGGCGTTGTGAGGCCGGGGAGAGAGGCAGCGCTGACGGGCCCTGCCTGTCTGTCTATCGTGGTGTGTTTTTTTGTGTGTTAAAGACCAGACCCGTATTCGCTGGATACGCTTGTCACCCATTTTTGTTCTCACGACAACCAATGGAGCCCGCCAGCCTCACGTGACGCGGGCGGCCTGAACTGTAACGGAACTGCCGCGCCTCGGGGGTTGGCGGTTGCTGGCGCGAGCGTCCCGCGTCCCTCCCCCCCCACCCTCCCCCTCCTGCCCTCCACCGGCAATTCATTACGGCTTTTAGCTTCCCATCGCCGGCTAATTAAAAATACTAAGCTAAAGCTCGAGACCGTCTGACTCGGCTGGGAGGGGGGAGAGGGCAGGAGGGCGAGGGGAGAGGAGAGGAGAGGAGGAAGGGGGATAGGAGTAGACTGCGAGGTTTGCCGAGACAATAAGGTGGGAGCGATCTGTCCTGAAAAAAAGGTCGTCTGCTTCATCTCCTCGGACTCTAATTACTGAATTATTTACCGCATGACTGATTAGCCCAAGCTCCCGGGTTTTTAATTATTATTATTTTTTTCCGAGACAGCAATTTGAAACTTTGATCTGTGCCCATGCTTTTGTTATCACTGTTTTTTAAAAGCGCTGATTTGAGGCGAGGGGGGACGGGGACAGACACCCCCCCTCCCCGAAATCTTATCCCTGGGAGAATTTGCTTCGTTTGAGAGCACGCTGTCCTTCCTCCACTCCCACAAAATGTTTTGATAACCGGTTTATCAGATCAGTGATTCCCCCCCTCCCGCTCCTCCTCCTCTTCCTCGCCCCCCCCCGCCTCCCTCCCCTCCCCCCGTTTCCCCTCAAGTTACTTCAAGAAATCAGATCTGTCAGGACGGGCGAAAAAAATGCCACTTCCCAACTAACAGGCGGAATCCAGCCCAGATTTTCAGTCCTTTCTTCTTCTTTTTTTCCTTCCTCCCTTTCACTAATTTATCCCGATGTTAGCACATTCTGTCTTGTAACACCCGGGCGCCTGTAGGTTTGTTTCATGGGATCATTACTTACTGATCAGGATGGCTCCCTGGTCTGGGGCTGAAGACGGAGTGTGAAGTTGGGGAAACATTATTTTTTTTTTTTTTAATTACTGTGATGATTATTACCTCTCGGTGCTTATTTAGGAAAAGCAAACAAACAAAAATCTGTTCCTTGATGCTTCAGTCTGAATGTGAAATATTACCTACCAGCTGGTAAAGTTGTGGGAATCAGCATTTTTTTTTCTTTAAGCCAGGAAGAAAAAAAAACTAAACAAACAAAAAAAGGACTTCTGATCCGTGTGCCAAAGTAGGGGGAGATATGTTATTGACCGATTTATACTGGCTGAGATGATACTTGCTTTCTACTTCTTGATCACTTGCTCTTTAAGTAAAATGAGGCACAGAGTTGTTGCTGAGACGAGTGGGAACAGCATTTTGATTTGCTGGTTTAATTAAAAAATGATAAAGGATTAAAGGTAAGCTTTATGTGTATATATGTATAAATATTTCGACAGTCGACTGTAAAAGGGAGAGATCCCTTTAAAAATCGTTTTAACTAAGCTTTGTCAAACACACACTCATTTGTGGTCACTGAGGCCACCTTGGTGCAGATCACTTAAAGTGTATGTCTTAATCAGTTTCCTGTACAGTCAGTAATACTATATTTAACAGACCTAACAATTGTATGACCTACGAGTACATTAGAACTGTTTTTAGAACTGTTACCTTGAGAATATTTTTTAAAAGAAATAAGAGCTTTTTATTTTCTATTTTTTTTAACCTATGGAGTTTAATGTTGTCAGGTAGACATTTGTGTTTATAGATTGTTGGATTTTAACAGAAGCTGTATTGTGGCAAGGAAAATTGGATTTCCCACTTCCCTTAGTGCTTCCTCCCCCCTCAAGAGATTAAGTAGAAGAGGGGTAAAAGATAATATAGGAGAGTCACAAAACTTCAAGGGTCTGGTTTAAAGCCACAAAATCCATGGAATGCAGTGAAGAGTGAATCTGTGCCCTTCCTTTTCTTCCTTTTGTGCCTAGGTGGTGGTCCAAGGGATTAGATTACAACATGTGCTCCAAAAGCTAGGCACCATTTCTAAGACTGTGTTTCCTGAGCTTTGTGGATTTAAATCATGTAGTTATTTTTTTCTGGTTTTTTTTTTTTTTTTCTTTTTTTTTTTTTTTTTTGGTGGACATGACTATTTAAGAGAGAATGTGGATATTGGTATACAACTAGATTAAAGATCCTCCCTATAAAAGCATCGCGGCCACTGCCACTGGTTTAACAAACTTAAGAAAAAAATGAATGATTTTGCTTTCCCTACCTTGCCCCCTCTTTATTAGTTTTATTATATTCTGATAATACCCAGACAAATATTCAACTTTTCCTTTCCTCACAGGACAAGGTGGAGGTGAACTGCAAGTTGTGAACTTAGACGTACCTGGGGGAGGAAGACAAGAAGAGTTGAACTTAAGAGAGCCCAACGGAGATAAACGAATGTCCCCGCATTTTCAAAGGAAAGTTCATCGGATTTTTACTCTAGAGATCTCATCTTCAGGATGTCATTGAACACTTCCACTGCAGGAAAAGGTGTGGATCCAAACACAGTTGACACTTACGACAGTGGCGATGATTGGGAAATTGGTGTTGGGAATTTAATAATCGATTTGGACGCCGATTTGGAGAAGGATAGACAGAAATTTGAAATGAATAATTCTACTAATACCACCAGCAGCAGCAACACCAGCTCCAAGGATTGCGGGGGTCTGGCCTCCAGTGGGGCTAATACTACCTCAGCCTTAGCTGACGGCCTAAAATTTGCTTCTGTTCAGCCCTCTGCTCCCCAGGGGAATTCCTCTCACAAAGAGACTAGCAAATCAAAAGTGAAAAGGAGTAAAACTAAGGATGCTAATAAATCTCTGCCTTCTGCTGCCTTGTATGGGATTCCCGAGATCAGCAGTGCTGGCAAGAGGCAGGAAGTCCAAGGGCGCCCTGGAGAGGCAACTGGCATGAATTCAGCACTGGGTCAAAGCATGAGCAGTAACCCAAACGGCAATAATAACACCACCAGCAACACCACCACTGTTGCCTCTTGTGGGAAAAACAAAGAGGAGAAACCAGGTAAAGCCCCAGGCAGCAGAGGCTCCAAGCGGGATAAAGATGCGGGAAAATCCAGGAAGGACAAGCAGCATGACCTGCAGCAGGGTCACCCCAATGGCAGTGGGGGTAGCAGCAGCCAAGCCCCGCCTGGGCACCTCTATGGTTTTGGGGCCAAAGGAGGCAGTGGTGAGAGCAGCAGCCCGTTCCACTGCACCTCCTCTGCCACGGGGGAGGTGAGCAAAACCCCAGATTCGGGGTTAATGGGGAACTCTATTTTGGTAAAGAAGGAAGAGGAGGAGGAGGAGAGCCACAGGCGAATCAAGAAATTGAAAACAGAAAAGGTAGGACAAAGCTCCTCTCCACTTCTTCTCTTCTGTGTCTCCCTGTGTCTATAATAAATGTCCCACAACTGTGTATTTGGCTCCTGTGTCTTCTCTCTGCTGTGTATTTGTGACATGCATTTGTTCTTACTCTTTCTTCTAAAAAAACCCCAAACAACCCTGACACCTCTACCCTAGAGAGAAGCCGCTATGTTTTGAGTGTGCTTCTCTCTATTGTGACTTCCCCTCCCTGTAGTCAGACCTGGAGAACATTTCGGTTTTGTCTGTTCCTTTGATCGCACTCACTCAGATGGAGACACCACAAGATGACCCTGACCGAGCTGTCCCTGGTTTTAACAGAGAGCAGCAGTGTTGGTACCAGTGGGATGGCATGTGTTTGCAGGCTGGAGGTCTGTGTGTTTGCCTTGGGGGGGTGCAACAGCTCAGGCTCCAGGAGCAGCACGTCTTGTATGTGCTGACACTTCTACACAACGGCGGTAGGGACTCGTGGCCGTTCCTCTCGCAGAGTCTGAAGGGCCTTATGTCTTTTCTCCCCCGACCCACTGCCTGGAGTTGAGTTTGTCTTTGGGCGGTGAAATATGGGCTCCTCCATTGCAGTTCATGGAGACATGGGATACTTAACTGTACTGGGGGCGCCGGTGGCACAGCAGAGGCCCCAGAAGCTGATGTGGAGGACTGGGAGGAAGGACACAGCAGACAGGCGGTGCCTGTCATCTTCCTGGAAGGAGGAGGCTGGGAGGAGGGGAATGCACCTTGTGCTGAGATGCCTGTGTGCAAAACAGCTCTTGGAACAGAGGGGAGCAGTTTGTCTCCTGTCTGGGGGAGCTTTCCTGTCTGATCCTCACTGGCTCTTGAATGTGAACGGCTCATTTATTGAGTGGTTGAAATGTATGAAAGAAATCAGATGGCGGTGTGTGTTTTTCTTCCCTACTACATTATCAAGGATGCTTTCTGTAAGAATAGATGGCCCAACCAAATTCTTTTTGAAGGTTAGAGTAGAGCTTGGCTTTTTTTAACCACTCATTCAAGGGGGTTCTGGTGCTGGTGAGAATTGTTCTGTCCATAGAGCAGAAGGCATTTTCTGGGGAACCTGGGGACAAGCCTTGGCCCAGGATTACGGGTCAGATGAATTCTACAGGTTGTTTAACAAAGATAACCTGGTATGCCTGAAAAATAAAGCAAACGAACACTCCCCAGATGAACAATGTCAGGGGGATAGATTGTGACTTTATTGTTAGCTGTTGGTCTTAAATTACATGCTTTTACAACTTCCCTAAGTGAATGTTCAGTGATGAGAAAACTTACATGTCGGTGTTAACTGTATGGTCTGCAAGTGTCTGGGAGGGCTGAAGGTCTCAGGGAAAAGTTATGTCTTTTTACAACGCATTACCGACTTGTTTTTGTGTTTCAGTCATGTTGAAGTTTTCATAATATTGACTGGAGGATTAGATTTGGGTGTTTGTGACGTAAGAGATCTGTTAAAACTGCAAGATAATTTCAAGGGCTTCTGTTCAAGGCAAGGAACAAATTAAATTTCATATTGTATGCGTATTATTGCTTTTAAGATAGCATATCTATGGATGAATTTGTTTGAGCCTTGTGAGCTTTTCTAAATGAAGATGAGAAAACCAGATTTCTGTAATTCATGTGTATATCTTTGCACTTTGATTTATGAAAGTTCTTTCGGCGGCAGAGGGGTGTCCTAAAATCTCATGGTCTCTTTATTAACTTAGTACAGTAGGCATTTACTTTTGTTGCCAATAGTCTTCAAATTGCAGTTCTCTAATCTGTTTTAACTATCTAGATAAATTGCCCTAATCCGGTCTTCACAATGGCTGTGGTTAAAGAGTCAGAGCCATTTGATTGGATTCAGTGGCTGCCTGGAATGTGGGAGGTACTGCCCTTTTGCAACCCCCTTAGCCTTTTAATCTCTCAGCCAAATGTTCACATTCAACAATTTTGTTTAGCTGGCAATCTGAACATTTCAGTATCTCAAAGGCTGCTGTCATGGCAACAGAGATTAGAGGGTGGTGTGGTTTCTCCCCTTTTTGTGTTCTTTCACTCTGCAGTCACACAGGAAATTCTATGAAGAATCCATATACATGCGAGTAATGTTACGTGCAGTGTAAATTGGATGGCATGCAAATTCAGAGCAAACACGTATGGAGTGGTGTAGCGCTAGTGTTATGCTTTGTGTTGTAGCTGTGGCTCCTGGAGGAGGTTTGGAGCTTGCGTTTCCAAGAATAGCCGCTGCTGTTGGCACACACTGACTCTAATATAGGCTTCGCCCATTAGAGTCGTGCAGTTGGCCATTGTCTGGCACAATGGTGTGCTTGCTCTCTGTCTTAAATAAAATCCTTTAGTATTTCTTTTCCCAAAGAATGTTCCCTTCTAGATTTACAATAATAATAAGCTTGTTGCTGACAATGGTTGCAACCTTAAGCCCAGCCTGTGGTACTATTAGTGAAACTTAAGTGTTTTATGTTTGTTGTTCTGGCTTTTTTCCCAAATGTTTAGTAATCACTTTTTTTTTTTTCCCCCCCAGACTTTTATATTCTCTAAGGGTTCTTGCTTTTACTGCTTATACACTAGAATATATATGCTGTACTAGCACAAAGCAACTTGTGTCTGTGGGTAGACACTTTTCAAGTCTATATATTAAAATCAATTTCCAGTTATTTTAATGTTGTGAAAAACATGTCTTGTGAGTTTAGATGTTTCATCTTAGATGCATGCCTGCTGATTCAAAATCTACAGGTTTCTGTATGTAGTGTGGAATATAATACTGCATTTGTTTACTATTTGTGAAAAGCGTGGAGTAGATTCCCAGATTCCCAGGAGTTGTAGTCACTGTTTAGCTTTCACAGCATGCTTCAATGTCTATTTTTGGTCTATTTATTCTGTTTCCTTGCTGCAGAAAGTCATGTAAAACATGATAAATTGGATCTTATGAAGCCTAATTAAATCAATGACTGTGTTCTGCTGGCTCTTTTATGCAAAAACCGCAAGTATGTTGTAAAAGTCACCACTCCCCTAATATGTGGATAAAGTCAAAGTAAGCTGTAATTCTAAGATGTTTGAGCTATATTGGTGCAGCCCATTTTGTGGTTAAGCCACCGGTGACATGTCTAAATAAGCAGCTTTGACAGGTAGACTTACCACTCCTAAGATTTCTGGTGCTAAAACCTGTCTCCATTTTCCATTTCTCATCCATACTGTTTTTAGCACAATTACTGACTGTTTGTCAGCATGAACTCTTCATCTATTTTAGCTAAGAGGGTTTTATTTTGTATTTTTAACAGCTGTCACATTGAGAAGTGTTCAGACTATCTACAAGAACTTGCTTTGTGTGTATTACAGGGAGATTTTGAGATTCAGTCACAATTTACTCTGAGATACAGTAATATTGTATTTGGCATGTGAAAATCACTGTTTACATGAAAACAATGCAGAATATATGAAGCTATAATCAGAGGTGTCTAGTTTCAGTTTTTATATTAATCAGTCTAGTGGTATTCCAGGATTTAATGTTTATTTTGTATTAGCGTATTGCTTCTCATTAAGACTGCATTTCACATCTCAACGTTGTCTTCAGCAAATTAACATACTGGGTGCTATTGTTTATTTTCTCTTCACCTTTTATAAGAGGATTGAGGGTGTTTTATACTTCATCAGGGAACTCTGCATTTTACCTATTGATGTAACTCATTTAAGTACAGTCTTTGATTAATGATTTTATAGAGATATGCATCACATGTACTTTTCTCAGTGGCCTTGGGTGTAGTTTATTCACTGTGAAATAAAACGGCAGGGAGGTCACTTGCTGTGATTAAAGAACAAAGTCTATTGTTTGACAGCAAACTGTTTTGAAAGCTACATAAGGGATTTAGCTGTTAAAAACATTGATAACTGTGGGTGTCTAACAATAAGCACAGCTCAAGGTTCTTAAAGTTCTGTAGTGCTGTCTAGTAGTGTGACCATGCTTTTTGAGCTGGGTGAAAAGGTGTTGCCCTTTGGCCAACAAAACCTTTCCCTGTGAACCTGCTGACCTCTGCCAATATGTATGACCAGACCTGCTGTCAAATTCCTGTGCAAAGCAAGAATTAGCTCAGCACAATGGATCCTGGTCTGGAACAGTTATAAAATAGGGAAGCTGATAACCTTACTAGGAACTACTGGAAAAATATTTCACTTTGGGCATCAGTAATTTTACAATTTTAATAACTTCATAAATACCCAGTAAAAAGGGAAGGATTGATTGTCCGGATGTCATGAGGTTAACCATGTTCTCCATGTTAAAGGGCTTTCCTGCAAGACTGTTTTAATTATAGCTATATAAAGACTTGTTTTTCCAAAGTAGCATTTTATAGTCCAATAAATGAAATGTATGTTAAAAGTGCTAAGCAAAATGTCCCGTAACCATAGAGGTGTTCAATAACCAAATTGAAGTAACATGGAAAGTACCATCTGTTCCTAGTTTTCAACATAAAACCAGAAATTGAATAGCTGAGATTTGCTCATTTTTTTTCCTACTCTCTTATTTTATTATTATCATTATTTTGAAAAGTTCACCTGGCACTTTATAGAAGCTTTCTGAAATGCAATAATACAGGAGGGACTGTGAAAACACATGTTCCTACATACAGTTAACCAGTTCCACTTTCATTTAAAGAGATTTCCAGAAGCTTAGTCATTGAAGAATTTATAATAGTGAATCACCTCCTGCAGGCAAACACAATAAGGGTCAGGTCTTTAAAGATCTTACTGTTTAGGTAGAATCTGAATTATTCTGTCGATTTTTCACTAAGAGGTAAAAGGGAGGTGCGGGGGGGAAAAAAAGCCACTCAAAGGATATGTTTAGCAAGCTGTTATCACTCACCTAATTGCATATGATAAAAGTATTGACTAAAATTTTCCATGCAGCGATTTTCTGTTCTTCAGAGAAGTGTTCTAAAATTGTTGATGGGGGAAAATTACTCTTTTAAAGATAACTTAAGTTCTGAACTGTTAGGCAATGAGATTCTTGGCTGCAGCCTATGAGCTCTGGATAAAACGCCATCCGGCCTTTGTTTGAGGTTTTTTACTGAAGCTAATGACTGGTCTTGTGCCGCCCTGAGATAAATGACATTATCTCTGAGTGGTCTGACAGGAAACAGACATGTTAATGGTGAAGCTGCGGGGAGGATCTGCTGTAGCTCTGACAAAAGAGTAAAGCTTGGACCCCTGGTTGTGATCATTAACACATAATACATTCCAGCTTCTCCTACCAGGGCGTTCATAATTGGAAAGCTATTTTATTGACAATAATGTAAATCATATATCTGAAATAGGCAGTTTTTCTTGCACGGTAAAATTCGTGCCTTTGGTGGTGGTGGTTCTTTTTTTTTTTTTTTTTTTCAATGGATGATTTAGTTTTTAAAAAGTGTAATCTCTAAACTCCGTTGTACTGATGTCTGTGAGAGATTCTGTTGATTGGACACATCCTTTGTATGTTGAATACAGGTTCCCCTTTATTTCCCTTTATTTCTTTGTGCTGTCTAAGCGATTTGCATTTGTACAAGTAGGCTAAATGCTGTTACTTCAGTGAGAGCAGTCTTTGTCCTGTGCTTGCTTTGTAAAACAGGTGTATTAAAAAAATCCACAGTTCACAAAAGTGAAAATTATGTTTCCTTGGATAAAAGACTTGAGAGTAGGTGGCAGGGTGGAACATCATTGTACTCATTATAAATTGAAAATTTTATATTGTATGGGGCTATGCAGATCTGCTTCTCTTTCTCCCTTGCTTTCCTGCACACATCCAGAAAATAATCAGTGTGTTCTGTACCTCCTGGCCTGTGAGATGGTGTCCAAGTACTTTGTGTGTACTTTGTAAATGTTCTGTGGTCTTCATGGTCAGTGTTTGGGTCTCAGAACACATGTGTACATCCTGGTGACTACCCAGGCCATCTCAAGGCTGTTCCAGTTCAAAGCTAGACTGCATGCATCTACTTGTTAAAATCTGTGGGACAGGTAGGAGAACAGGTTTGTGAGATATCTCCAAAAAGGTGTCAGGTGTGAGGTTAGTAATGAGCATGAGATTATATCCTGGCATCCTTTTCTCCTTTCTGAAGCCACTAAAGAGGAACCACACATGGGATTAAAGGTCAACAAATGTAGTTTGTGAAACAGTAGATGAGAAGACTTGCCTGAAGAGAAGGTATAAAGAAATGGAGTTGGGAGACATATCCTAGACATGCTTAGAATTCCCTTCAAAATACCTGTCAAGATACTGCTAACACACTGGGTGTGCTTGGTCACCCCTGGAGCCATGGTCTTGGTTGCAATGCTCTTTTTGATGTATTCTTTTTACTTATGTACAGCAAAAGAGTGAATAAAAAAATCTATATTCCTGTACATCTTACACAGTGTTAATAGTACGTGTGGTATCTGGGCACATTTTACAAGCATCACCAGGAATAGGGTCTCAAAAATACTATCATTTCTACTTTTAGAAACACAACCTTCTGTTTTGGAAAAAGATGTATATATTTTGGATTTCCATCACCCAGCCTTGGAAAAAAACCTTAGGTTACTTCTGCAGCTACTTAGGCAGCTTTGTGTCACTGACACGTTATGGATTTCTCTGATACAGTACTCAGTCTTCGAATGGCATGTCAGCTACATGTTCCAGATTTGTTCGATCTTATACAACTGGGATTGCTGAATTTTAACCAAGCTTTAGAATCTGTCCTGATCTGAACTGATCTACTTTGTACAGATAATCCAACAACAAGGTTATTCTTTACATATTATGCTTAGCAGTTTACTAGCTTTATAGTGTTCCTACATAGTGTTCTAATGTACACGGTGATACATCACTGCGTTCCCTGAAAGGCTGGATAGATGATCTGACTTCTTAATTGTGCTTTGTTCCTTGCCGTAGAAATAAATCTTCCCATGGGACCTCAGATAGTTTCACACTTGTGGATCTGTGGATGCAGTGACTTCAGTTGAAGGACTGGACATAGTTTTTGCTTTTATGTGTTTATGTGTCAAGGAGTTGTTTCTATTTCTTAGTTATAATCACAGAAAATATATTGATATTTTTAAAAACTTCAACCTGTACATAATGTTCCCTGTTGGATGAAAGACAACAAACTTGTGTTCCATTAAAATTTATGATATTGACATTACTAAAAACAGGAAATAGCTTTTTAAAGTATATAAAGTTCATTTATATTTCTTTTTTCAATGTGATGAACTTTTTTCATTTTCCCTTTTTGCACCAAAGTATTTCTGCACAGTGGAGGTCGTTTGTGGTGCAGTGTTTCGCCAAAATGAATAACAATACAAGCTGTCGTTATTTAATTTCCTTAATATGTTTGAAATTAGCTAATTTGAATAAAGATATTTACCAAGTTTCATAGTAGGTTTTGAGGGTTTTTTTTAAAATGAAATTTTAAATAACAGCGTTTAAAAAATTATTACATTCTTGAATTAAAACTACAATTTACTGCAAGCTATGAGTAGCCATTTGGGCAAATAAGAAGATCAGACTATGACTTTTGTTTATGCTGTAGCCAGGGTTTCAGTAAGCACTCTCTATTGCATTTTCTCTTTTAATTCTGAGTAAATGGTCTTGGCAATTGGAACAAAGCCTTTACATGTGAATGAAAGGTTGTAAAACCATTCAGAGTGACTTGACTGACAAGCAAGTTCTTTGTAATTTTCTTTTCCCTTTTTTGAAAAAGCTGAGAGAAAATTCAAGGGGGTGGGAATAGGTGTTTTCCTCTGATGCCCTTGTTTTCGTGTACACATACATAATATATATGGTTATATGTAAGACTACTTAATTAAACAACTTAAGTGGGCATGTAGGCTAAGTTGCATGCAATGAAATAGGACTGATGACTGTATATGTAGGTTTTCCAGCTCTAGAGTGACTATGGTGTTGATTAGATTTTCTGAAATTTTAAGCCAACACTGCAAGTTAAAAAGTTGCAATTTAGTGACTGAAGTTTATAATATGTCTGTTTTTCCTGGAAGCTGGCAGATACTGCTAAATTTCAAAACGACGGATCAACTTTTCTAGCATCTAGTTGTAATATCCACTGAGGCTATTCAAATCAAAGCCATTGAGAATTAAATCTTGCTGATCTTCGAGTGAAGACATGCTATGCTGAATTGTATGTTCTTTATGATAAATCTTCCTCAGCCATTTGACTAACTGATATACTGAAAAAAACCCCAACCCTGAACGTTTGGTTCCCTTATCCTCTCACATCTTCTCCAGTTTTTAAGTCTTTCTAGCCTAAATCTTATCCCTGGGTACGAACCGAGCTTGGCTAAGGTGTTTCTGTGTTCTGAGAATTTCTACCAAATAATAACATAAAAAGAATGTTCTCATGGGGATGCTTGAAGCATATGCCAATAGTGGCATGTGAATACTGGTTTTGCAGTCAAAAGAGCAAACTAAAATGTATTGACTGTAGTTACTTGATGTTTTCAATACATTGGTATTCTAGTTGTTGAATTGTCTTACCATGTTAACCAGGAAGCAGATGGCATTATACCACAGAGGTGTATTTTTACTGAAAGAAACTTTAGAGGTTTTGATGTGTTTTCTTTTCCTCTTATTTCCCTGATGGCTTCTTTTTATTGAAGAGTAATGTGAGGAGACCTGGTAGCATTTTTATTGCTTTCCCATAAGTCTGAAATAATAGCTTGGTGTTTCGTTGCCAGTCAAGTTTCTACCAGTCAGCTTTATTCTGTTTTTTATCATGTGACAGTGGAATATAAAAAGTATATGTTTGTAGTTTGCCCGCAGAAACTGCCTCTTTTTTTCATACTTCAATTAACAACAGAAGACTAAGCTCCAATTGGTCACACTTTTGTAAACTTCTAGAGCTCGCTTTCTTCATTCTGATAAAAGGAAGTGCCAAGTATAGGCTTGGTTTCCCAGGAAATTTTGAGATGCATCTGGCCTCTTTATCTGTGTGTGATAGACAGTTTGATTTTGCACACATTTAGTCATTTGCATTAGCCATTGAATTAATTCGGGTTTTGTTAAGTGGTCCCCCCCACTGCCACCCAACATAAGTTCACACTGCTCAAATGCTACCTTTATTGATGAATTTCAGTGATGATGTGCTGAACTGTGGTAGAAATATTATCTGTCACATGAGTGGTACCATAGGTGTCTCTTACATAAACATAGATTTTACAGTTTTCATTTATTCCCTCAACCAGTAAGAAGAGTAGAAAGCAAGTTTCAATCTCCTTTCTCATAATGTGTAGGGCCAGACCAAATTATTTTTGGATTTCCTGTCACCTCCTTGGCTGGTTTCTGTGGATGGCTTATGTTGAAAGCAACAGTAGTGTTTGAATTTGAAAGGTTTGGTCTTTGGGTTTTCATTCTTCGTTGAGAACTGTTTATTTGTATGTGGTTTGCCACACTACATGGATAGTACTATCAAATCTGTGCTTTATTATAGGTTTATAGCAGTGGAGTAATGGTAGTAGTTGCATTTATGTTCTTGCCAATTCTTCCTTTTTGAAGGAGGGAAATAAAACTAGATCTGTATCTCTGTTACAAAAGCTAATAGTTAGAAGCAAATACAATTAGAAATGAACCTCATTACTCAATTTAACTTTGTTTTGCTGCTAGGAGTTTTAAAATTGATTTAGTAAATGTCCAGGGAGTTGTTCAGTTAGCCTGCCTGACAGTAAGTATCTAACATTCTAGGAGTATTTCTGGATATATTGAACATATTTGACACAAAGTTTTACTGGTTAATATTTGCCCTGGGTTTAATGTTAGGCAGCAGATCTTGAATTGTATTTGAGTTCTGGAATTTGAAGGAAAAATACTTCTGCAATTTGAGAACAATGAAGGTGGTTGTTCCACACCCAGCGTTACTAAACTTAATTAATTAATTAAACTAAAATTAATGTTCTTACCCACTTGAGCCAGCAGTAAGGTCAGTGTTTGGTAATAGTTTTACTCACTGCTGTTTAAGGACAGGATTGTATACATGTATGCATGCATGTCAATGTATATACTTATATATATGGGGGAGGTGTATATGTATATGCATACATGAAAAAAGAACTGCTACCGTTTTATGAATACAGCAACGGAGTTTTGGCTGATAGTCTATATTTACGTTTCATGTCCAGATCTTTCTTGTGATGCTGCACCAGATGCCAAATATTGAATGAGAAAGCTAGCAGCTGTTTCCATTACAGCATTGGTACATTAGCCTCTACAGTTTATTTTCAGTTTTATATTCCCCTCCAACCTTTCCTAATCACCCTCTAAAAAGGATTTTTTCCTTCTGCCTCCAATTCA
The DNA here is from genome assembly GCF_037038585.1 of Patagioenas fasciata. Lineage (NCBI taxonomy): Eukaryota > Metazoa > Chordata > Aves > Columbiformes > Columbidae > Patagioenas > Patagioenas fasciata. The sequence continues at coordinate 53,878,008 of NC_092560.1, read as the reverse complement.
TCTGCCTCCAGGGTTCTGTATTATTCTTAGCCTTAAAAATGTAAAATCTGCGTGATTTTATTTTTTTCTTCTAAGAGCTTAATGCTTTGACTCTTGTTCACTGTGAGCAAGGGCTTACAGTCTTTTCTCAAGTAAGTAGTTCATTGCATTATGTCTGTAAGCCTACTTGAGATGAGTCCAGGTTACAGAACAGGACCCAGTATGACTAATTTGATTATTCTTGTAACAACCTGAGCCACTATATGGTTTGGTGATTTTTTTTTGTTGTTGTTGTTTTTTTTTGGTTTTTTTTTTTTTGGCATACCATCTGGTTAGTGTTTTGTTCATTCTTACTCCGTCCCTCACTGTCTCTCTGATACAAATAGTTTCATGCCTATATGGTCTTATGGCTGAAATATGACTGAAAACTGCATGCAGTACAGTGAAGCACATTCATTTTCATCTAGTACCCGTTTATTGCCTTGAGCACTGTAAATCTGTCAGCTCTTCACGATGCTTTCACCTCTTTCTTCATTTGCTCCAGCTTCTAGTTTGACAATGTTCCCCTGAGGCAGAATTCTAATCTGCTTCCAATTAGTTGCAAAATGTGACTCAAATTTCCACATTATGGCTGCTGTTTTACTTGCACGCACACATCTAGAAACAAATTAATGCTCTTGAATATTTATATTTCAGCCTTCAGATGTACTTTAGGAGGAAAAGTTGCCAACTATTTTCAAACTACTTCCAAGATCTACATTTTTCCTGAATCTGTAATATTTGTTATAGGATTAAAATGCCCTTTACTGCTTAATTTTTACAAAGCCTTTTCTGCTGCTTGGTAATTATTGAAGGTATATTGCATACGGATAAATTTGAAAAATGAACAGTACTTATAATTTAGGTTAAAATTTGCTTGTGATTACTGTGCCAATTCAGGATATGAGGCATTTCTTCCCCCCAGGGCTAGTGCAACGTGTTTTTTTTCTAAACCTTTAACTAGTTTTTCAGGACAAACATAATTATCTGCCACCTGTCTGCCTACCTCTTATTATCTGGAACTCCAGAAATTGTCATTTGGCTGGGGGGAGGGAGATGGAGGCTCATTTTGCTCTTTGAGTCTTAATAATAGGTAGAGCTGTTTGTCCCTTTGTATGTGTCTGTATTTGTGTGTGCATGCATACAGATCAGTGTATGGGTGCACCTTTAAAATATTTTACATAAATTTTGACTGTTAAGTGTGGAAATGTAGACTAAAAGACCATGGAGATGACTGGAATCTGAACCCAAGTGGGATGCTGAACTTCAGTCCTTGCGGCAAAACTGGCATGAGAGGCTCCCTGACAATTCTGCTTTATTGCCCATCCACCTTAATGCCTTACGTCTGTAGTTGCCTATACGGAGTAATACAGTGTATTTAATTCCAATATACCAGTAGCTAAATTTATAGGTGCAAATCTTTTGTGGAGCTTAGCACTCTGCAGCTTGGCAGATTGATGTCAGCAGCCATAACAGACTTTAAATAGACTGGCAGAATTTCATTGAAAGTATATTGCTGAAGTTGATGTTGCTAAGTACCTGTCATTACTAAATGAGATTTGCACCTGCAAATTTATCTTTTCGTTTACAATAATTCACTTATTTATAAACACATTTTAAAAATAAATTAATTGTCTTTATGTTCCCACATTGAGGTGGTAGCCAGCTAGTCCCATGTTGTATGTATAAACATCTGAACGAAGGTGAATATACACACGCTGTGTTTTGGTTCATAGTCTCTGAGAAGTTACTTTCCACCAAGAACAGAAGTGTAGAAACAGAGATAAATGAGAATGCCCTTTATGTTATTTTGTGTTCTCTTGGGTTGTGCATGACTCTCTAACTTCAGAAATGAGAAACCTAACGTGTTATTTACTTCTCTAAAGGTTTTGCCTACTCTGGTAGGCTCCTGTGATTCACAACATTGTTTAATAAGGAAACAATATTTGCAAACATTGTGAAACGCTGCAGCAGCGTGACTTTTTTTTTTTTTTTCATAGAACATCAAAGTCTTTGAGGTTCAGCTCTGAGCCATGGTGAATTGCAGTTGCTATGATTGTCAGTTGTTGAGAAAAAAGTACACAGACAACTAAAACTGAAGTGAAATGCATATATTTGTAGCTTAGGATAAGTGACTTAAAGATATCCAGGGTGTTTAACCAGGCCAGCACATTAAAAAAAACCCACACATCCACACACATGTGTACACACACACAACCACACATTATTAATTTTCCAGGCAAAAGCCACAGTGCTTCAGAGAAGCATTAAATGCTTTTGTTGATAGCTTATAGTTTTATACGCTCTAAATGAGCTTATTGCCTTTTAACCAGCACTAAATAATGGAGGAACCTATGAGCCTCCACATTGGACAGCAGCCAAGCAGCCAAAGAAAGCAAGGCGGGGGGGGGGCAAGGGGTGGAGGGAAGGAACTGAATGGTTTAATTGTAGAGCAAATCATTTGTTTACAGATTAAGACCTATTTGGTAGCCAGATCCTATGGACAAGGAGGTGAAAAGAATGAGGCACTAAGGTACAGGAAATGAGCTTTATATTTTGTGACTAAGTCCTGCTATTTTTGCCTCCTCCTAAAGCAGAGGAGGCAAGGAAAAAATGAATTGTTTAACAGCAAAGACTGCTGAACAAAGTGCACATATTAAGCAGGAACAAAAGGGTGGGAAAAGGAAAGCGTTGATGTGCTTTACACGCTTACAGGAACCTGACAACTGGAGCTGCTTCCAGCTATGGGGCACTGGTGGGCAGCAAGAGGAGCTGCCCTATTTTGTTTTCCCACTGAATGGGGTGAGGGAGAAATGCCTCTGTTAATGTGAGTAAACATAATACATTTTCTTGAATCCCGCTCCCTGAAATGCAGTTTGGCTTGCTCACAAGACCTTTTTTCCTGTTCTTCTTTCCTGGTTCTTTTTCTCACCTCTCCCCTTCTTAAGGGCAAGTTTTTTAAATGAGCCTTTGTTTCAGTACTGTAATTAATTAGTTCACAGTTCAAATGGTTAAGAAGTGCTTGTGGTTTCCACTTTATTGTTGTACAACATTATTTTAAGACTCACTTACTTGTGGCCTGTAAATTTGAAGATATCATTTTCGTGAGTCATTGGTTTAAAGATCAAAGTCAAGAAAGCATTATAGCAGAAGTGGAGTAACCTCTGCAGTAAAGGTTGTTTACGCTTCTTCATTTGAACCTCCTTTTTTTCAGTAATTTATAGCCTTTCAGAACTGTTACCTTTTGAGTTGAATTTTCTGTGACTTCTTTACTGTAATATCCCTACCATCACTGCCATGAAAATGAATTTACGAAGTCTGAATAGGGAAAACATACAGTGGGGAAAAACCATCATGGAAAACAAAATATTTTATTTATACAGAACATCCCTGCGGCTGTTAGCTTGGCGAGCAAAGCCTTCTTGGAAAATGATTGTGAAAATTGGATTTGATTTTATCAGATTATGAACCTCCTGAAGAATATGTTTGGCCTATGTAAAACTGGCTATAAATATTGTTTTCCATCATGAATGGCCATAGTAGCTTTGCACGAGAGAGGGAGTGAGCATAGCTGCATTTGGCAAGTTGTGTCTGGTCATTGGAAGTCATTATAAAACATGCTTTTAGTTTGATCCCCTTAAAATTACAATAAAATGGGCATTGGATTTTTTATCTTGTTGACTAGTGAACAGTTTATGTAAAGAAAAATCGAAAGATTGCAGGAATAAAAACAACTTGGTAGTTGTTAATATTTGAAATTCAGTACAGAAATACCAGCGTTAGTGTACATTGCATAGTTTCTGTAAGTGGGTAGGAAAAAAGTTAATGACCTTTAAGTGTGACCTTTTAAATGCTTAGCAATTCTGTGTGCTGTTTCTTTTCATTTTGCTTGGTTGAAATTTACTGACAGTATGTAAAATATTACTCTCTCTGCTTATGTATAAGCAAACATAAAGAGCATTGTTAGTGGTGTGTGCTATTAAAACTACTACACTCTCAAAGAGTCGTCTGTGTAGTAACTTTAATGATAGTATTCTTCCTCATAGAATATTTTTTCTTTATATTAGTTTTCACTGTATTTCCTTATCTAGAGAATGATGAGAGAGTACATGGTGAATTGCATATGGCTGTATTCCCAAGTAACAAGCCACCTTGCCCATTATATTTAGAGGCAGAATCTGATTGCTTTGAAATGGGTAGGAACATTAGCACTAATACCCCTACAAACAGAATACTGCCGTGAAAGTTATGTGAGAATTTGGTTTCTTATATGCAGTCTAATTACACGCATATTTCTGTACGTTTATATCCCTTTGTTTTCTCCCTAGACAGTGAAATGACTGTTTCTGTTGCAACATTAAACCAGTCTGTTATCTGATACCTATTTGTTAAAATGACCAGTGACACAGTGTTTTAAGTGATTGAAAGCAGTGTTCTAAGTGACCCTTAAATAACTTTATGTTCTGGCATTGTGATTTTCTTCACATTGTACTTTGGAACTTATATAATGTGATGAGTGGCAGAGCTAAAATACTGGTCTGTAACAGGAAACTCGCGATAGGAAATTTCAAGATGTAGCATCCACGTGGTAATTTTTTTTATAATTTTATTGTTATTGCTGCTTCTAACAGATACAAGGATGGTCTTCACGGTGCATGTTAAAAATGATAGCATTGAAATAACAGGTTAAGTTTCATGAATTCTCAGGACAAAATTATTCTTTTTTTGCAGGTGTGTGAGGTTTAACTGCCAGTAGACAAATTCACTCCAGGCTAAGTCTTCAGTTTTGGATCAATGTAGTGAAGTACATTGTAGAAAGTTAAGGGTTTTCTTTATTGGTCATACCATATCTAAGTGCTTGATAGACTTAATGAACTTCACTGTCTCCTTGGTAGAGTAAAAAACAATAATTAAGCAATGTTCCCTTAAATGTGGGCCTCAGTAAGTTCAAAAGGAGATTAGCATTCTAAATAAACAATTTAAGATCAAGAAATTATTTAGTCTCTGGATTTTTTTGAAATTGATACAGGCTTGGTTTGATTTTTGTTGTACTGGAAGTCAAAGGGCTGGTAAAAATCTGAGGAAAAAGGAAGTTGCTGACATGATTTTTACTAAAGATAAAAATAGCTTTGGATAATATTTATGGTGGCATAAGAGCTTCTCTTTCTGTATGTTTAGCAACTTCTAATTCTTTGAAGAAAAGCCATGCATAAATAAATTACTTTCAGAATTGAGTTGGGGTGAGTGGTTTAACCTGCACTAACAAATTTTCAGTCTCTTGCAGCAGACAAATCTTTGGTAAGCTTAAATAGAGAGGTCAGAGAACATTTTTCTCTGTCCCATTTGGCTTGCATTTGTATGGCCTGTGGGTGTTTTTGATTTGGTCTGGCCTTTGTTGCACAGAGGAGCCACTGTGCTTTTCTGATTTTGCGAATAAAGACCAGCTCCATGGATGAGGAGTGTGACACCTTTGTTGTTCGTTCTTGTACTTCTAGTATTTTCAGTGTTTTGACTTAGAGAAGGTCATCTGATCTGGAAATGGAAAGTCAGTATACCAGGTTTTCCAGGTAATTAGGCAGATTTGGTTTAGTCATTACTAAATTTGTAAAGCACCCTCTGAGAGACCAGGCTATGAGCAGGGAGGAAATATTAATGACTTTGAGATTAATTGACTCTCCTTTTAGATTACAGTTTAGTTTCAAAATAAACTCATAGCCCACTTTAGAGTTTAATTATTGTATTCATTGGTTTGGGGTGTGAGAGCAAAGCATCTTTACATGTCTTTTGAGGAGGGAAATGTAATTTCTTTGGTTTGGTTTAAGTCAGGCTGCACTTACAGGAACCAGTACCTCCAAAACTAACTTCTCTTAGAGTACTACAGAAATTCTTTGATACCTTTATGGATGTGGAAGTGGGCTATGATAAATCTTGTTTCTTTGATTTCTGGACGTGAAAGGTCACTATTTAGCTCAGTTCTCTTGCAAAAGGTTTTGCACAGGTCTCTTACAAAAGAGTCTCTGCAGCTGTCTTGGCTGTACTGTAGTCCTTCCATCTGGATGTGTAGTGAAGCTGTATCTGTGAAACAGGCATGAATGCAGTGACACTAGGACAGCTGGCACTGCCAGAGTGTGTCTCAGCCTGCGGGTATCAGTGGGACAGTTCTGTTTACTTTCTGAAAGTGAGACTTGAGCTATAATCCCTTGTGGAGTTCTAGTGGCACCTACCTACCCCCATTACTATAAATACTCATCACTAATGAGTACTTTCTTAATTTCCCCCCTTATTTTTCTACAAGGTGGACCAGATTGGCTGGGATGAAAGGTGGGGTTACATGGGCAATGTGGAGGGAAAGGCAGTGATCTCCAGAATAGATGAGGTGGGGGCTGGTGAAGAGTAGCTGGGTTTGGTACCCTAGTTTCAAGTGAGCTCAGTTGCAGCTGTAACAAGGTGTGTGACTCCAGCCTAAATGTATTGAGTTTATTTGGGTATTTAGACTGACATTTGCAATCTCTTGGTTAACCAGAGCAATTTATTAAAACAATATATGAAGAGAAATGGGCACTGAAAGTCTTTTTACTTTATTATGTTGCATTGACTGCTTTTTTCATGAAGGCCGTCACAACTTCATGCTTAATTTTCTCCTCATTTCCACAAGATCAGTGGTTATTCTTACTTTCACTTGCATTTGTGTGATACTACATCCTCACATTTTAATCTCACATTTTAGTGCCTTTTTTTCTCATGTTTTACCATATTCAGTGTTAGTAGAAGAGGTAGAATATAGGGAGAAAGTTTTCCTCAAGACTCTCCTGTTCATTTGGATGATTGTATATGTAGTCAAATCTCTGGTTCCCTGGTGTATTCTGTCAGTTTCCTCTGCTGTTTCTGTGGATTTATCAACCAGATAGTATTTCCAAATTAATAGGAAAATGTGTTGTGAAACTGCAAAAATGTACAGAAGTCTCCAGGGTAAGCTGAGTATTTGGAAAAACTCTGTCGGGGCTTTCCTTTTTGAAAAGCTTTCATTAACCTGAAGGGACAGTGCTGGTAGAAACCCAGCTGCTGAAATCCTTGTCTCCTTTGCTGTCCTGTCTTGGGAGTCTGCATCTTTAGCAACATTTAAAACTTCTCATTTGGCTGTCTGGTGGCCAGGTGTTCTGCACATAGCTGGGAAGAATGTGACAGATAGCAAGAAGGACGGGATTTGCAGGCGTGATGAAACTGGGTCTCTTTATGTGAATGAACCTCATTTAGATAAGATGAAAGTTCACCCTTTGGTTCTTCAGGGGATGCTGTTTTGGGGGTGTGGGGTGGTGCGGGGAGGTTGAGCAACATCTGTCTTCTCACAAGGAGAGCTTTTTTTTTTTTTTTCCCCTCTCAGTTTCCACACTTGCCACCAGACTCGGGAAAACGCAGGTCTTGGAACTGGTCCAAGACAGGAACAGCTTTGTCTTTATGGAACTCTTGGGTGCTAAACAGTTTTGAGGGGATCTTTCATTGGTCCCTTGATATCCCTGTGTACCCAGTGAAATAGTTAATGGTAACCTGTGGAAACAGGTAACCATATGATTCTTTGGGCAAATTATATAATTTGATAGATTATATGCTCATGTGCAAATCTGTGCTCTTTAGGGAGCCAGGTAGTGGTGTGACTATAGAAATAACATGCTCTTGCTCTGCATTTAATGCACATTAGCTATCTTTCTATAAGCTATTCTATGATGAGGAAATACAAACCTACCTCTTTAGAAAGGAAGAGGAAGCAAGAGAATGTATGCCTGTGGTAAGGAAAGGACACTGAGTCTCTGTGTTGCCCACCTGAGGGTTGTGACACAGAGTGACTCATGAATATTGGCTTCATTGTCCATCTGTGGCTCTAGTGAGATATCGCAAGTGCTGTCTTTAATGCTGAAATGTAGTTTTTCAGTAACCAATGTAAATCAGTGAACATTTTGTGTGAACTTATTCCTTTTAGATGTGTTTTCACAGCGTAGAGAAGCCTATGGCAGTACCTCACTAGCAAAGAGTTTTTCTTCAGTACCCCAGCATTTTCATATAGATGCTTATGCTTGTACTTACTTGGATTTCAAGCTTCTTTCATCTCAGCAGGAGAAGCCGAAGAAGCACAAGAGATGCATATTGACTGTTGCAGTACTGGGGACTGAAAGCAAAACACCATCTTTCCTGGTTACAGTTAACTTCTGCTTGAAGTCTTGGTGGCTTAAACTGGCATCAGTCCCGTTTCTTCTGGAGCTTCCTCTTCCAAATTTGTACACGCAGATATTGTAGGAGTTATTATGATGATGACTAATGCCATTTACAAGGCAATGGGAGGGCTGGCTTGAATGACCTGGCCTGAGAAATGTGCTTTAGGTGGTTGTAGAAAGAGACAAAGGTATTTAGTGTATGAGGCAAACCAGCACAGTAATGACAGAAAAAGATTCCAGGCTGTTTTACTGTGTCGAACCTAATGAAAGATCCAAAGAGTTGTATTAATAAGCCACAGATACATACTGTACAGAGACCTGTAGTCGTTTCCATATAACTCAGCTTGAAGAAGTATATGTAATTGGAGAAAATATTTTGATGTGAGGGGTGTGGCTGTAAATCTTGTGCACCTAGACAGTAGAGGTCCTCTTTGGTTTCCGCACAATATCCGTGAGTAATTTAGTGGATATTAACGTTGCCTTTGATTATCAAACAGCTTCAAATTATGGTGAAATAATGTTTGTTCCCAAGCCGTTAACTTTGTGAAAAGTCACTGTATATTAGTTAATTAATGATGTTTATAGGATCTGCATGTTGTGCAATAAGCAAATTCCTCATGTTAATTAAGACGTTAGTGTTATAATCTTAAAATACAGTTATCTGACCTTTTAAAAGAATCGCTTGTGTGCTGCTCTGTGCCACTGTTATGAGTTAGAAATGAAAATTTACTAATGAGTATGTTTTCTCACTAATGAAACTACATGTGGAGATCTCCCCGTGTGTCTCCTGTTACAGTCTAAAGTGTTGTCAGTATTAACATCTGAATGCCCCTCCTCCTCAGTCATCACCACTGAATAAAATTGTTTTGGATTGTAATTTTGCAGATTAGCAATTCCTTACTGCCCATATTGCTCTCGAAAGCGCAAGGGTAGCCTAAAATGGCTGAAGATTATGATGTATGGCTGCTAGTGTGAAACTGCAGCTGTGAATCTCAAAGAGGATGTAACCATGCAGAATTGCTTTTAGATGGTCATTAGCGCTGCATAAGTACAAGCCTCTTTTTCAGATAGCATTTACTCTTCACGGTTCTTCTACTAGTGTGTGATGGCAATGTCATTTGCCAAGCATTGAATAACAATGAATATTTTATTGAAGTACAGTATTCTGAACTAGTGCTTTTTTAAAGCTATTTAAGTGCTTAATTTTCGTTTGACTGCTCCTTTTCATGCAAATGTGAGTGTAGCAGAAAAAAGCCAATACATCCTCCTCCCTTGTATTTGACTAAGCTGGAGGCTTGTGTGTGGGAGAAGAAAACATGGCTTGATTTGTCAGAGGTATCCACTGGCATCCTATCCTACTCCAGTTTTAGTCATCTTTTCTCATTTTGCTTAGAACAAACACGTGCAAAAAGCCCAGAAAGCTTTCTGTGTCATACTAAGCAAAAAGCAAGCCAAGAAACAGTCTCTTCCTTGCCACTAAACAGATGGCTGACCAAATTCCAGATTCCTTTTATGTGAATGAAGAGAGGAATTAGGTCTAAATATTTCAATACATGGTTATTTCGTTTTTCTTCCAAGGATCTCAAACCACTTGGAGGCATTACGAGTTCATTTCTGAAGGTCAGATTTTTAATGTGGTTAACACCTACAACTATGGTAAGATTTTTGAACAGTCTAGCACCTACTTTTGCCATTATGAGAATATGAGGGAAACCCATGCACCCAGTGTGCTTTGTTCTTTTGAACATCTGGCCTCTTGTTTTGATTTGTGAGCTATTTTGAAAATCTGGCATCAGTTCTGGGGTTTAAGTTCTAATTAAATATGGTACACAGCCTGGCCATAAGCTTCACAATACCCAGAAGGAGGGAAGCGGTGGGGGGGAAAGCTATCCCCATTTTGTAGTCAGTGAAACTGAGATGTAGAGATCATAGTTGCCGAAAATTGCCCATGTATTTCCATCAAAAGTGGCTTTTAGACCCTAAATCCAGACCAAAAGGAATTCATCAGTGATGTCAACATTCTTAGGTTTTGGAAACACAAATTAAATTGTTCAAATTATGGCACGGAAATTAGCCATACTATGCCATAAGCACTGACTGTATCCATTCCTACATTATCATCAGACTCCGTAACATGATTTGGGAATGTGAATTAATATTCCCCTGTTTGGTGGCAGAACACCAGATACTGTGTTCTTTCTATGGAGGAGTAAAAAGTACTACTCAGAATTCAAGTGCTGTGAAACTAATTTAAATAAAACAGATGGTGATTTGCTTTTAATTATTAGCAGTATTGAAAGCAAGTGGTCTTCAGTAGAGACTCAAGCCAATCCTGTCTAGGATAACTTAAATAGTTATTTCTTTGCTGTGTAAGAGTGAAAAATTTTCCATATAATGCCTACCGATACCAAAGAAACTTGTGTTTATCTGATTTTTTTTTTCTATTTTTTTCTCTGTGGAAAAGCTAGGTTGTGATGTAAGAATGTGTATGAAGTTCTTTGCTTATATTCAAAGTTTGTTACTGTACCCTAGGTGTCCGTGTATACTTTTTCCAATGTTCTCGTGTGTGTGCCTTTTCTTCTTTTTCTATCCTCAGCACATAAGCAGGATATCTTCAGGTATCTTTGATCCAGTCTTTTCTGCTTGGCCATTCGTCATATTGATTCTTCAGTGATAAAGGAAGCTTTGTTCTCAACATGGTTTTAACTGTACAGTATCAGGGCCTGTCACATAAACGTTGACATCAAAGAGGCTTTGCAAAAATGTGTAATGTTGCAAAAATACAAACCGAGTTGTATTATACCTTTTTGTATTTTGGATACAAAACCAAAAATTGACTAGGTTGGTTTTAGTGTCCAAAAGGAGTGGAATTCCAGAAGCACATAAAAACAATGACAAGAAAATGTAGCTTCTTCCTTGTTGAGTTATCTAAAATGCTAGTAATAATACATGAGATGTAGCTTCATTTTTAATCTGTCAGTATCCTTTTAATGTAATTGAGCATTGATACGATTTCCTATGTTTTCAGATGGAGTAGCTCCCTCAAAATTGAAAAATATGTATGCCACTAATTTCAGTATCTGAGCATAGTGTTTTCTACTACTTTCTTTGTGAATAGGCTTTGAACTATAATACTATGTTACATATTGAGAACGGTTGTCAACCAGTGTACTTTTTATGTTTTATTGTAGTACAGTATTTACTTTAACCCATTTAAGAGTTAGTCCAATAAGAAGAAAAGGGAAGGTAGCAGAGGTGTAATAAACACTGGTTTAATTTTTACAGCACAGTACATTATGGAACTATAAAATTGTGTGATTAGCTAAGTCATTAACACTGTCTTAGAGCAAATAAATGTTTAGAGCCTGACACAGCACTGAAAACGTTTCTAATAGTCAATTTAAAAAGTAACTAGTGGTGTTGGAATAAAGATTCTGCTGCTGCACGTTATCCAGAGCTCTGTGTTAGGGCTGCCATCCAATTGTTCTGATGCATTCTCTGTTTTACAGCACTCCTGTCTGTATCATTTTGACACTTCTGTGCCATGTAGAGCCTGCAGAGCATTTGTGTATGATCACCACCAGAAATAAGTTAATTGATTTAAGTCCTGCTGTCCACTTCATGAAAAGGTGTCTTTTAACTTGCTGGTTTATCCTGCATTTATTGGTGGTGAGTTAGGAGGCATAGTAAGAGCCAATCTGAAAGTCATTAGGGTCAGTTAAGTTCTCCACTCTTCTAATAGTATGCCATTGATCCGGGTGCTATGTTGGTTTATGCTCTCAAATCAAAAATTTTCAGTTATTTAAGAGGTCTCTCATTGCCTGGTGTGAGACATCTCAAAAGTCACAGATTTTTGTACACAGGTTGCTCAGTGCTTTCTGAAAATGATGTCTTTAAGTTGGAAATTCAGAAAATCTTTACCCTGTTTTGAATACAATCTAAAAATAGATAAACAGTCTCTCTTTTTAATTTGCTAGATACTGGGAGGCCACTCCTGTCAAACTTAACTTATGTCACTTGGTGCGTGAAGTTCAACATTTTGTATTATTGTTTACCTTTTTTTTTTTTTTTTACACTATTTACTATTATTGTTACTATTGTATTAGTTAATTCAAATTTGAAAACAAACAATGTTTGGAAGACAAATTTCCTGTCCCGGCCAGCTGAACGAAAACATGGCCTCTTGATAAATTTAACTTATTTTAAATCTTCCCCCACCCCTTTTTTTTTTTTCTATTTTTTCCAGCTGGATGATGGTTGAATCACTTTCTTGTCTTATGATGCACTTATGAAGTTACTGCTTTGGAAGACATCTTCCTTATAAATGTTTTCCCAGGTTTGCTTTTAAGCAATTAAATTGCAAAATCACTGGTTTTCATAGAATGACAGAAAGAGAGAATACATAGAAATTAAACACTTGAGGTGTTTTAAGGTGGCTGTCATAGCATGATGGGGTTTTTTTTGGACATGTAAGAGAAACGTATTCTTTTTGGAGATATATATCAGGGTACATTTTCTTCTAAAACAGTTGATATATATTGCCAAAACATGTCTAGGATAAAATAAAAAGTATTTCTGAAGTTGTGTCAGCTGTCAAGCAGCTAGTGATAGATGTTTAAGGACCTGGTGTGTTCCAGGCATTGCTTTTGCTGCGGGAAAAGTGAGAAAAGGACTCTCATACACAGTATTAAGCTATCAAGCATCAGTGTGAGTTAAAGATGTTACCGTCTCTGTGGCTCTGCTGGCAGAATGATTTTGAGAGCATCGTATGTCCCTTTCGGTGCAAATTGTACACTGAGCTCGTGGTTCCGTCTCTGCAGAAGCCGATTTCAAGCTGAGCTGTCACTGTCATAACTTTCCCATGGACCCTGGATAACTAACTGACATGTCAAGATGATTCCCACCAGAAGTGTGAAACAATTTCTGGGATTGTTTTTGGCCAGATACATGTTGTCCACCTGTTCAGTTGTAGGAAAACAAAGACTGATTCAAGACTTAGTTGAAATTTCCGTTACAGATGTCCCTGAAGCGGTAAAGCGGTGGAAGCTAACATTGCTGTGGTTACCTGAGCAAACAGTCTGGGACTGACGTCTCTTTTCTCCACTTGTTTACTAGTGGGTCAGTTCTACAATATGAATCTGCTACTTGAAACTTCCTGCCTTTGTGTCCTTCCATGTGTGGTTATGGACCTCAGCTGTGTTAGTGTGAATAACAATATGCCATTCTCCAATATGATATGTATGTGTAATATCCCACCTAAAAAAAAAAAAAACTGAACGGAAGGAGTGTCTAGAAGACAATGGCAAAATGGGAGCTTTTAAACTGGCTCATCTGACAAAGTGTATATATTCTGGAGCTGTGCCTGAAGGTGTAACTTTCACATTATTGGCTCTGAGGTAGTAGGTGCAGTCCAAAAAGTCCCTACTTCTTGCCCCTCTTTGCTCAGAGGTTAATTGCTGGCAGCACCTGCAATAGCTGATAGAAAGGTACCTCTGGAAAGAGCCCATAAACAAAATTCTCTGTTCCAGATCACATACCCTTAAATACGGTATTGGCAGAATTAAACACAGGTTGTTTGCAGCCATGCTGTTAAGATACCTCTCTGCTTTTAAACCCTTGAGTAGAATCCAGGCAGGTTAATTGATGACTGGGCAATGATTGGACCAACCTTAAAGACTATCCAGTTAATATTGCTGCATTTAAAATGCCAGCAACAGGTTGGTTGAGATCCATCTCAATAGGCATGTTTACATTTGCATGGAGGAACAACTGGTCTTGTTTCCATTCATTTATATGTAAGAAGACTAAACAGCTAGTCAGCCATCCTGCATAGAAGTCAGTAAGAAAGGCAGAGTTGTGGGATTTTTTTTTCCACACATTTGAAGACCAAAATGAACCTGAAGATGAGTTGGTAGTATTTCTACTTTAGTTTTTCTAAGTCATTGGTGTGAGAGAGTAAATGGATGCTTTGAAAGCTAGCAAATTTGTTCATAATAGTAAACAGCTCTAGTTTTGAGGGAGATAAAAGCCATCAAACATTTGTGTGCATGGATGTTCATTTCCAAATATCTGAATAATGATTGAGATTGTATAATTGATACATTTAGGAAAGCAACACATAAAAGTTATTGCCTTTATCCAGCAAATAGAGCTTTTGCAGCCTTTCACAACTTCCCATATGTTAATGAAAAACATTTTCTGAGAAATTGGCAGCATCATGCTATGTAGCTGATGCCAGCTTTTTTCATGGACCAGTTCAAGGCAGAGCAGAGGGAAAAATGCCTTGTTTTAGTGTGTGAGTTACTCTGACAAGCTTTCACGTTGCCCCTCCTCTTATTAATATTCTTTTTGATGTGAGCTTGTAAAACAGAGGATTGGTGGTTAATCTCTGGGATCTGAAGGGCTTTTGGCAGTGGCCCATAATTGATGTGTTCACATGGCTGTTGTCTGACTACTAATGATTAGACAGCAATGTTATCTCCCAGCTAAATCAGTGTTGCTTATAAATCACACTTGATAAACTGCAGTATCATTTCTTCAAAGGATCTGTACATGTCTATATAGTTTGATAGAACTGCCAGAGTAATTTCATGAGTTCATGACAGCTTAGATTAATTCTTTATTTCAGTTAAGCAAAATAATTGAATTTCTACCAAGTGTACAAAAATGTTTGCCTTTGTTACAAGGTCATCATGCAGTGAGTAGCATGTAAAAGATACATACACTTAAAGCAGAGGAGAGAGTAGAAGGTGCAGGTAACTGTGGAATTACACGTATGTACATGAGAAGTGGAACACTTGGACTACTGATTTATATTATTTGTGTCATGGTTTAAACCCAGCCAGCAACCAAGCATCACACAACTGCTCAGTCCCTCTCTTCTCTCCTCACCCTCAGTCCTGCAGTGGGGTGGGGTAGAGAGCTGGAAAAACAACTAATTGGTTGACAAAAAGACAGTTTAATAGGATTGCAAAGAAATTAGTAATAATAATAAAAATGGTAATATACAAAACAAGTGATGCACCACCTGCTGACCAATGCCCAGCCCATCCCTGAGCAGTGATCCCTGCCCCACTGGCCAGCTCCCACAGTTTATATACAGAATGTGACACTATATGGTATGGAATATTCCTTTGGCCAGTCTGGGTCAGCTGTTCTGTCTCTGCCCCCTCACAGCTTCTTGTGCACCTGCAGCCTCCTCGCTGAAAAATTGTTGACTAGACATAAACATTGCTTGGTGACAACTAAAACATCAGTGTATTATCAACATTCTTCTCATCCTAAATCCAAAACACAGCACTATATGAACTACCGGGAAGAAAATTAACTTCACCCAGGCTGAAACCAGGACAATTTGAAGAGAAAGACAGCTTCATTTACAGCAGGTGTTGATCATAGGATTACACTCTAAAAATAGTCTGTGATACAGGCTAAGAAAAGAGGAAGTGAAACGTTAGATTGCAGTACTGAAAGACGACGTGTTTCAACAATGGCGTCTGGGATTTTCTGGGTGAAATCCTTTGCATGCCTTCATTCTTTGACAGCAAGACAGGAATGATAATTACTTACTGCAACTCTGCAAATATAAACTTTTGTCTGTGTTTGGGTGCTTAGCAGAGCATGCTGATGAGGATCCCAAGGTACTAAGGCAAAATCAATAAGGAAAAATGTCTTTGAGGTAGAGACATGAGAACAGATATCTCAAGGTGACCTGCTTCTCAGCCACAGAAACTACAAGATGTGTCTGTCAGTTCAGTAGCCTGTAATCAGATGATTTGGTGCTGATAGTGTTGATCCTTTCATGAAAGAGAATTAGAAGAACACGAAACATGTGTTTCTTCTCCCTACCAAAACTTTGCAGCTTCAGAACTGAGGCATGTAGGTAGGTAAATTTAGAAAGGTCTCCTCTGCTGACTGCAATTCTTGTATTTGCCTTTGTATTGTAAGCTTAATCCTTCAGTATTATTGTTAAGGATTAATAGAGACTTTGCATCAGTACCATGTTCAGTTTAGGAAAAGACAAAACCAAAAAAATTTGGAGAGAAAAGGTATTAGCAGTTTCTTCCTCACAAGGATTAATTTCATCTGAAGAATCTTTACTGTACATGTATTATTTTCAGAATATTTTTAGATCTCTTGAAGAATTATTTGAAATGCTACTGTTCTCCCTGGTAAAACAAACACTACAGTCCAAATTTTGGCTATACTTATGCTTCAGTGGAACTACTCTAGATTTACATCCGAGTAAAGGTTAGAGTTAAAAAAATAGTTGTGAGGAAAAAAATGACATGATAAATTTGCTTTCCCTAAGATACTGTAAATACATCAAACTGCATCTGAGAATAAAGATTTTATTTTTATTGTTAAGTATAGATATTCAGCAGTATGTAGTTGCTGGGGTAGCTAGATAATAATGCTTTAGCTCATTTTTCAGTAGAGCTATCACAGTGAAAAGGAAAGCTGAAAGGTAATTTTAGAAGTGTTTCCTTTAGTGATGTGGTAAATAATCATGAATGTGTGTGTCCCATTCTTGGAATTAATAATACTGTCTTGTTCTTAAATAAAATTTGAACACAGTATCATGTACTTGGTAGTGTCTGTGGCTAATACCATGAAGTTGGTCTAAGAAATACAGAGAAAAACTAACTGATACAGGATCCTACACACTATTGAAAAGCCCAGAAGGGGAGACAATAATAAGGGCAATAATACAGGAATAAATTAACCAAAGATCCACTTGTCTTGCTTAGGAAGCCTAAGGGTTAGCTAGATTAAAAAATTAGGGGTCTGTAAACTCTGATGAATAGAGAGCCATGAAGTAAAATGATGGATTTTCAGGGTATCCTAAAAATGTCATCCATAAGTATCTAGTGAGGCAACTAAAAGATTTTTGGTATAGATAGACCATCAAGGAAGCTCAGTTCTTTTTTTTTTTTTTGGGAGGGATTACAGAGGTTCTTTGACAAGCTTTTGGAAAAGAAATAATAGTTTAGTTGACTTTTCTCAATAAAAAAGGTACGGAGTTGAGAAAGCAACAGCACAAATAATAATATATGGAATTTTACACTTGCAAAATAGAGTAGTCTGCAAATGGATAAAAGGCAGCAAAAACCTAGTGATAGGCCATTGACATTCAGGAAGTCGAAGAAGTGCAAAGTAGTAATTTATCTTCTGAGACTTGTTTGCTGCTGGATAATACATTACGGATTCCTGGAAAAACTCAGAAAGTTATATTGATTCTGTATGTCCCTGCACTCCAGAATGACTGAAAAAGCAGCTGTTCCACCGAACTGCAGTAACATTGCTGACTAACTGAAAGCATCTTTTGTTAATAGAGAAATTCTGTGGGGGGATCATAGGGTTGTGGCATGATTTGCTTGGACATTGAGAATGAAAACGTGAAATGTAACAGTAAAATGCATTCAGTCATGGTGCAATTAAATGATCCATTATCTTCCTATATACAATAAAAAGTGGGAAGATTTTCCTTGGTCATTTGGTGTCTTCATATGTTACAGAGCAAGCATAGCTTCATTGCTGGGTCATGGTCTCACACCTGTTAGAAATAATGATTGGCAACTTCAGGATACTGTTTATTAATAATGCTGTGAGATTTCCATAAGCAAATACTTTTTTTTTTTTTTTTTTTCAGGCTTAGAACCCTGAAAGGTTGAGTGTAGCAGAAAATTGGGAAGAAAAAGAGGTGATTGTCATCTTTAAAATGAAAATGGTCACAGAACTCGATAGAGCAATACCTAACTAGCACTTGGCTGTGCCTCAATTTTTACCATATTCAGTCACATGACACCATCTGATACTGGTGGTCATCTTATACACATTTCTGGCTAAACCCAAACAGTTCAGAGAAATTCTTTTCTTGACTGTTCAGAAAAAACCCGTTATTGACTGTGGAATATGCTGTATTTGTATAAATGGGATAGGTATTTTGAGCTAATTTCAGTGTTTATTCTATATGAAAGCTTAGCAAAACACCCAGACTGACTGAAGAAAAGTTTGGAAGTGCAGACTGAGGAGCTGACCAGGAGAAATTCAAGTTTCAAAGAAGGAAGGTGTTCTAGAGACCTATGGACAAAATTATCTCAATGAATACAATTTTATTGAGCTGAAAGAGGAGAAATGTCTTCAGTAGAAATTTGCAGGTGGTGATCTGGGCATCCTCCCAGGACTGCCAAACATTGGAGTTGACATACAGTTTTACACAGATGCAGCCTTTGGCAGGAGGGTATCACTGACAGCTGTCAAATGCTAATCTTTCCCACAATAAAATGGGTGAATGGCTTTGGGAAATCACAGGCATCTGAGCTATAACAGAAGATATAACAAAGGACAAGCGCCATTGTTTCTCCATTAGACCCTACTCAGAGCTTTTGAGTTTTCATCATGGTCTTCATTACACATTAATGCTTTATTAAAAAAATAGTGGCATTATCATGCCAGTGGAGGTGTTGTAGGTACAGTCACATAATGTGTGAGGACTTTTGGAGGTCTGCATGTAGAAAGAATATGTAACTGCCAAAGATTAAGAGTTTACAGAACTGCGTGTGCTGGTTCAGCAGCTGATAGGAGCAGCACAGAAGATCTTGACTACAAGTGGGATTTTTTTCTTTGTTCCTTGTAGTAAAAGATTAGTAGCATAGTAAGAATTTTAAATGGATTTTTTTTTCTTGAAAACAAATATTGAGAATATTGAAATTATTCCAGATGTGAGCGATTTTCTGATTTACTGGGGAAAAAAAAGGTCAGTTTCTGTTATTGTGTCTTTTTGCTTGTTTTCCTCCTTATGTCCCCCATGCTCTTTAACTACTCAGTTCATTGAAGTGGAGAAGTTGATTTTAAGAATAGGAGTTACTTAAAGTCTCCAAGTAAATGCTGCTTGTGTTACTCAGTTCAAATAGAAGTATATTTTTGACTATAGGTTTTTAAGTCTAAAATTTTGATGAAATTAAGGCAATCTGAATCTCCTTCGTGCTGCTTTAATATTCAAGCTCTTGTGATTCTCAACTAAGTTGACCAAAATAAGTGACTTCTTCAGTGCTGCTGACATTCCTGTATTTTGAATGTAAGACTTGTAATAGATATGTCTGTTTCATGAGAAAAACTCATTCTGCATCCATCTCTTGTAGTATTTCTTTCCTAAGCATGTCTGTCATGGCACTTACCTTTTCTTCTGACAATTTGTTTTAGAGCATTTTTTTTTGCCAAAAATGCCTTTTTAAAATAATAAGCATGGGTTTAATAAAGAAAATAACTTCAGGTAATGACCAGTATTTCATATGTATAATTAAATCCTTCTCATCTCAAAATTAATACTACTTTATTTAAGAAAATACAACATCAGTTAAGTTCGTTGTCCAGATGCTTCTGTGTGGCTTCTTACATGAATTTAGATGCAAGAAATACTGAACTGAGATTAAATTGAGATTTTTTTCAGATTAAATGGAGATTCTTCATAGGGGTAGTTTCTGTTACGTGGTAGCACATTTAGGTATAGCTTTAGTTTTTAGCTGTTTAAATTTTTGTGAAGCAAGGTTTGTAGCAAGAGAGATTTAAAGATCAATGAGATGTCTAGAAATGTGGACACACTCTTGAGCATGCAGTCATCCCATGTCACGTTCTCCCATATTTGTTTTCTTCCAAAATAGTTTAATGGGTTTCATTAGAATTCTGATTTATGATGCTGGGAATGATCTTAGAATGAGGTCTTCTGAGGTCACTGTTGCTTTAGAAAATTAAGGTAGAGGCAAGTAAAACCCAAGTTATCTCCCTTTCACCTCCAGATCTAGACAAAGCAATGTGGAGAAGGCAAAGCTTCCATGTAGGGCTGAATTACTTTATTTCCTGTTTTTCATTTCAGCCATAGTGATTCTGTGAAGTATTAATTCATGACTCTGAAGAACTTGTCAATGTAATTTTCAAGGTTGGAGGTTTCTTTTTCCTTTCAGCCTTTATGTTGGTGTATTTTTTAAGGGAGGATTTAGTTTTGCAAAAGGTCAGCCTTAGCTTTTTAGGCACACCCCATAGTAGGGTTTGGATCTTTCCACATTTTCTTTCTACTAGTGCAGACGTTCCCACTGGGTATGCTTACAGTAGATTTTTTTCTCAGTTTAAAACAACAGTGCCCTCTCATGAGGGCTCATCCTGAGCTTAAACCTGCCCCTGCCTTTCTCCTAGCTGTATATTTGTATATGAATTAAATGGCTTTTGGTTTGTAGATTTCAAAATCAGCTCATGGATGACACTACAGTAGTGTATGACCCTGTTCAATCTCAAGTTGGTAGACTATGTCATAAATGAGATATATCTTCAAAGATATACCTTCATTAATGAGGTGGAACTACACATACATTCATGATTATGCATGTGGTGGCATTCTTCGATGGGTCACATCACGTGGCCTGGCTGCATGGCAGCTATTTTCTAGTTTGCATTTTGTGATTTATGACAGAAACATTTCACACTTAACATACAGATTTTCTGAACGTTTTCAAAGTTGAAATGAATGGAATACATAGATACAGAAGACTTCCACTTGATAATATGATCAAAATTATCCATTTAAATGTCTGTGAAAAGTGATTTTATTTTGAATACTACTGTAAATCTGCTTCTGTCAGATTAGTAGCATGTCAAATACGGATATAGGTATTCCTAGTATCTCACTTTCATTCAGGTGAGTTTTCCACAGGAGTACATAAGAGATACTCTGTCTCATAAAGGCTTAAAATTCTCCCATTCCTGCAGGAATGGGAATATGATATGGCTTATGGCACTAGTATGATATTGGGCTCTCTCTCATCTGGGAAATCCCCTCAGATCTGTATACTTTCGTCTGTGGACTTGGCATTACACACTGGAATTTCTCCCCTGATTGCCAGGAAATTGTGTACAAAGGACACATAATGTTAGTCTTCACACAGAATGCTTCTGATGCTTACACTGCATCAGAAAAATGGGTTTTGATGAGCAGAACATAATTCCAGCATGTCAAGTGCCTAAGTAACTGAAGGAGAGCCTTGTTTATTAGAAAGTCTTGCCTGTTTCTGGTTAGGATGGTATTTCCTCTCTCTTCCATACCCTCTTAGGTATACTGACTAATGTTACACAGACACCAAAATATTTTCTTTTTGGTCATGTTCAGATAGTGGAGCTCCATGGATCATTGACTACATTGCTTGGCAGGCATCCTTCATTTTCTGTGAGCTTTCTACTACTGAGAGCCATAGCTCTGATACAATCAAATACTTGCCAGTGGAAAGCTGCCATGAATAACACTCTAGCTTTGTAGCCTTTGTCACTAATCAGCTCTCAAAAGCTCTTGGAATTAGGTGAATTAAGAAAATATTGCTTGAATATTTCTGTCTCTTTTTGAAGCCCTTTGATAATGTGTATAAAGAGAGCATCTATTTAAATAACCTTCCTCAGATTTAGATTTTCATTCTCATATTGGAATCTCTCGTGTGATAAACAGCAAGGCTACTGCTTAGTATGCGCCAACACCTGGGAATAATCATGCAAAAATAACAGTGAGAAACTGCAGAGCATCTGTTCTTGACATTAACTTTCCTCAGTTTGACAGACTGCCACCACCAGATGTTAGTCTTATGTGCCTTTTTTCCACTGGAGATGGCAGCCTTCCTGCCTCTCTTTGCCTCTAATAGCTTACATCAGTGCCCTTTGGAGAATTAATGAAAACAATTGTATCACCACAATGATCGCTAAGAGCCACCACTTCGCTGTGTTGACATTATGATTATCAGACAAGATGGGATAACTTTAAAACATGGAAAACTGGGGTAATACTTAAGCTCAGCATCTTTTTTCTTATGAGTAAGGTCATATTTGTGCAACGAACATGAAACTCAGGGATGATGAATGTCTATTTAATTCTCAACCAAAGGCATAGTGTTTTATTTCACAGCCTCTTTTATTGCAGTAACCACTCTTTGGTCTTACCCTGTGTGAGTGTTCCTAGTGGAAAAAATGAACATTTATTAGTAGGTCTAAATAAGCCAGAGCTGAGTACAAATATTTGTAACAAAGAACTTAGTTGGGTACAGTGTCAGATCTGTGCTTTTTTTAGCTCCCTCTCACTGTTTATAATACTTAGAAAATGGAAGACACATCTGCCAGTTTGGTCCACATTCACTTAAAACATTGGGTAGTTTAGTATGATAATAGCAAACATTTTGGGTTTTTTCTCAGGGTTTGTGATGAATATGTTTTATGAAAGAATTGTGTTGCATGTGTAGTGGGAGGTTTTGCACGGCTTTGCAAAACACCATGTAAACTGTCAAACAGGGATGCGGCTTAGTGTTTCCTAAGCACTGGACTCCATTTATGTGCCAGTTACGAATCCTGGATTTCTTCTGGCTTGAAGTAAGATGCATTAAAAACTCCTCTGACATGGGGTACACGATCCCATTTCACTATGAGTCCCATTACACAGGCATCCAACTGTTTGCCCCCACTCAGCATCAGCCAGCCAGGGTCTGTGTAGCTTAGAATCAGTGTCCCCCTGTACTGAGCATACATGATTATGGTTTTCTGTTACGCAGCTCTTGAGGGTCAGTTGATATTTGACTTGCTTGTGTGCATTGAAGTCTGTTCTGCAAAGCATTCTTGCATGGGCTTGAGCTATGCAATTGTGATGGCATAAAGAAAATAATAAAAATATCGTTGCTTGACTGCATAGTTTTTATGCCGCAGGAACTCATCTTTACTCAGTATTGTTTTGCCTTTTTTTTTTTTCTCCCACTTTGTTCTGTCTCTAACCTGAATATTATTTTAGTCCTAAATAAAAAGAACACCCCCCCCGAAATGAGGAAGAGTTTGGAGAAGAATGTGGTTGTAGGTCTCTACTCTCTTCTCTCTAGTTCTAGTATGACTGAGATCAGAATCCAGGCTGGTCATACAAAGATCACACAAAACATTTTTGTTAACTGTTTAACACACTTAAGGCTTGTATGCATGATTAAAAGTGTTGGCTCTCAGTTTGTAGGTATGAATGATGCTCAAAGCAAAAGAACTCTTACAAAGGCCAAATGTAACAATTGTTATAATTTTTAAGAAGTTATTTTTAATTTTAGATCTCAATTTTATTTTCTCATTATGAAAAATGGCCATGTGATGGTGTGAGATGATCTGTGATACAGAGGATATATAATACAAAGATAATACTCTTTAGTCCCTCTTCTCTTTGTATCCCTGTTTGCCAACTTGGCTTTAAAAGAAAGCAAAAACTAACTTTGATCTACATTAAGATAAATTTGAGTGAAACCTAAATGACAATGTACAGTGAGTCATGTCTTTTTCTGTTGAGTGTTCTTATGGGGTCCAAAATTAAAAACAGTATCGACTTAAAGACATTTGGTGATCTACTTGAAAGCAGCTAGAAAGCAGCCATTTTAAGAAAATAATTGGATTGAAGGATGGGTTCTTGGTGTTATATCTATTATCCAGTGGGCCAAATAAATATGAATTTTATGTGGTTTTGCTGTTTGAGCACACTCATATCATCATTTAGTTATCTTTTATGTAACAAAGGGCTTTGTGGCCACTGCAGAATACTGAGAACCCTCAGGCCAAATTTGTAGACAGAAAATCTGCTACTGGGTATACTTGAAGTCATATGGGAAAGATAACTTCTTCAGTTCATGTACAGATATTGTCTCTGTGTGTATTGTCTGTGTACAGACTGATTATCTGGCGAGTCGTATTCTTCCAAATATGCATTTTGGAAACCCTGAGAAATTAGATCGTTTGGATTCATTGCTGTAGAAGTCCTCATGTGTTACTTCAAGTAGAAAAATGGAAATGTTATCTGTAAGCTGTTAGGTGGGTGATCATAATGTATTCTAAATTATTGGATGACAAAAGATTGTATTTGATGCCATATGGATTTTAGAATTGTTCCAAGTGCTAATTTCTCTGTGATGCACGTGATAAAATGGCATTTATATGTCTTTGTACTGTTTTTATAGATGTTTAAATAGAAAATGCAGTTCCCAGTTTGCAAAATTAATTTTCATACATGAATCAGTCTCTGTCAACACCAAGAAAAAAGTGGCCTTAATCCTTGTTGTGAAAATTTATTGTTATTTCATAGTAGCAGTCTATGACAATGGGGAATAGTCTTGTAGAAACTTAGCAATTTGCCTTGTTTAGCGTGATAGATATTTTAGTACTTAATTTTTCATGTGCAGTGTTTGGGCTGATGTCAAAAAAATTAAACTCGTAAGACTGAAATTACCGTGATACACCAAATCCCTGCATACACAAATGCAATTTCAGCAAACTGGGCTTTCTTTTTTTTTTTTTCTTAATTTTTCTTTAAATCTCACAACACCATTATAGTAAGTTTGTCTGTTGTTTTCAGGTTGATCCCCTGTTTACAGTGCCTGCACCTCCACCTCCGATTTCCAGCAGTATCACACCTCAGATTCTGCCTTCCTACTTTTCCCCATCTTCATCCAATATTGCAGCACCAGTCGAGCAGCTTTTGGTACGGACTCGTTCAGTGGGTGTAAATACTTGCGAGGTTGGAGTAGTAACAGAACCCGAATGCCTTGGACCCTGTGAGCCTGGGACCAGCGTGAACTTGGAAGGAATTGTGTGGCATGAAACTGAAGAAGGTAAATTGTTTTTTCCACTAGGTTTGTCTGTAAGATACGTTAATGAGGAGGAGGTTTTGCTGTATCTGCCTGGGTGCTAACTAGCGGCCAGCTAGTCTGTTGGGACACCGTTTTGTACAATGGCAGTCACAGCTCTATAGCTCAGTTAGTGAGTTTTTATTTTAAAAACAAATAGCAGGGGTTTTTTTATTATTTAAGCAACTGCATTTTCCAAATGAGCTACCCAGGTAGCATCGGCTAACAACAGAGTTGTTTTCTTTTGCAATATTGAGAAAAGCATATGAAGAAATCTTTAACAGAATAACATAGATTTAAATGTACGTCATGAAGGGGTATATGTGATGGGAGTGGATATATAAGTAGAACTTAGTTGAATATTTTGGAATTCAGACACTATGATAAAAAAATGCCACGATTATGTAACAACAGAAACCCCAGAGATCCTCGCAGAAATTCAATTTGATGTGATTATTGTTTGCTTTTTGGTTATTTGAAACATGCTTTAAGAGTAAGCTGTTCTTGCTCGGAGAAGAGTGTATTGTCTGGTGAAGTGCTGTTTGAACCAGAGCAATTTTGTTAATATCCTTTCAAGGCATTTCGCCAAGTAGGAGTCCTGGAGAGCTTTGGGGAATACTGAACGTTATTTGCTATGATTTAGAACAAAGTAAGTAGGAAGAGGACTATGCTGTGATATGCAAATTTTGCCATTTTGGTTTTCAAAAGCTCACTATTAAAATAGCAGCTTTCTCCTTTTGCTCTTAAAAATACTGCTTGTGTACACTAAACTTCCGCAATTTTTGGGTTAATAATAGTGGGTTTCTCCACTTATAGCTGCTTGAGAGTCTTCCTGTGATTGTTCTTATGTTTGTTTTGAGGATTATTTAATTTTTAGTGATCTACCTCCCTCAACATTGAAAAAAAGATTATTTGCAGAAGGATGTAATGAAAAAATACAGCAGTACATTGCTGCATGATAAATCCTGATATCCTTCAGACATATGAACAACAGCATTTGGTCCTTTGCAGTGATATATAAGACCTCACCAAAGTGCTCTACACTGTCCTCTCAAAAATCAATAGAGTCAGATTTACTTGCTTTTATATGCTTTCATCCATCCATCTTTCTCTCTGTGTATGCCTACAGCAGATTCATAAGGTAGATTGATCCTTTTAGATTGTTTTTAAAACAGAGTATAAATTCTGTTTTAAAACACCCCTGCAGAGATGACTGCCCTTAGCAGCTCCAGTCTTCCTTGACTGTATTAACCAGAGTTGCAACGTGTGGGCGTTAACTGTGTTGACATGAAAGAGCAGTAGTTGTTAATAGTGTTATTCTTGCTGAATAAACTAAACTTCTGACCTCCACTGAATTTAAGAAGCTTGCCTCGTTGAAGGTTTGTCACCAGAAATGAAGTATTGAAAAAATTGCATTCTGTTCAGGATGACATTCCACTTACCAGATTCTCGTTATTTAATAGAAATTAACTCCCTTAACCTTTTCCCAGTCTGTCTAAAACAATTTTCTGAAACAACTCAGAGTTCAGTGGCAGCATGTTTGATTGAAATGGTTTTGAAAGTGCCCGTTTTCACAGCTTTACAAATACTGCTTGTTGACACTACATCTATGAGTGACTACAATAACAGATAAAATGGGATTTTAAAATCCTCTAGAAATATAGCTAGAATGTAGATTAAGAGACTGAAGATAATTGATATGATTTCATGTGCTATGGTTTGTACTGTGTTCTTTGTGTTTTACTGTTTCAGACTCTGCTGACTGAAGAAAATGATAAAAAATGTACTCTTTTTTCTAGTGTTCACAATCAACACTGTATTATGAAAAATGAGTTCCTAATGATCATTTTTGCATTTTTATTAAGTTTTGATGTTTGAGGTGTATATATATAGCTGGTTTCAAATTTTGTGATGTGTTCGTGAAAGCAGCTATATAACAGCTTGTGTTTCTGCCAAATTGTAGAAAACAGGGTGCAGATGGGTCTTCATAATTCATCTTTAACAGAAGGAAGATTAGAAAATACTGATTTTCTCCAGTTATGATTTTGACTTTAATTAGACCAGAACATGACCTTTCCTAAATTGGTGTAAATCCAGAATACTGTAATACTGAAATCTTTGTAATTGGTGACATCTAAAACCATCTTGATGTTCAAAATGACCAACTGAAATACAAATGTATTTTGTGATAGCCATATGTTTCTTTCATATTCAGTCCCTTCATGAATTTCCAAAACCTAACAAAAACATACAAGCAAACTGGGATCTATCTAGTTGTCTATGTATCTGATAGCTTTTTAACGTAAAACATTCCTAAGAAGCCAAAGTATGAAAATTTCTTACATTGGTTTGTGTTTTGAGATGTTTGAATTATTTTGTATCTGATCTAGCCAGATGACTTGTGAGGTGATTAGAATAGGCTTGTAGGATGTCTGCATATTCTATGGCACGTGGGAAGTATGAATCAAATGTGCTGCTGAGCAGCTTCCATTTGCTGCAGAAACTAGCTGTGGGAATGCAAATACAGAAAGGATGTGGTGATCATAGTTATTACCATAAGAATAGCAGAGTGAGTAGAGAAAGGTGAAATCAGATAGTTTATGTAGAACTCATTATTAAATGTAATACATGCTTTATAGAGGAAAACACGTATACTTGAGAATTCATGTTTTCAAGGTTTTTGGTATCTGAAATAACCGGTTTTCATTTAGGAATGTTAAACAAATTGTCACAATCTGTTGCATTTGTTCTCCAAGGTCAGAAAATGGATGATGTTTGGTTTTATTAGTCATAGTTTCAAGATAATCTCTCCAAAGGAGGGAAAAAAGCAGTACTGGATTTCAGACAGAACTGTGGCAGATCAAAAAGTGCATTGTTACTACAGCTCTTTTAATTTATTCCATGCCAATCTATTCAGTTGACTTGATCAGCAGATTTAATAAATCTTACTGTTTTTTCCAGAGTGTTTTGATTTTAAAACATGTACGGGGAAGCTGGCATCTGAAGTCTGTCACATTTTATTACAGGGCTTTGTAACTAGCCATAGCTGGTTACTCACACAATTGATGGAAACTGATGGTTATCACATGGCCATTTCTCAGTTGTACTAAGTTGTGTAGTGTTTACTTTCTACATATGTACACTGTAGGCATTTAGATCTGCATAATGACCTTGTTTGGATATGACTCGATAATGTGTCCACAGTGGTGTTAGTGGCTGTAGAAAAGAATATTGAAGGATCTGTAGTAGTGGAATGAGAAATGGTTATGGGCAAGTCATCCTTAAAGTTGGCAGCTGATGCAGGTATTTGACCCCAGAAACTACCATCCAGTAACAGTGGAAGTCCTTCACAAAAAGCAGCTGTTAGTGTTATTAGAGTGTATTTTTTGTTTGGTTGGTGCTTCTGACACTCTGGGAACCAGCTGCTGAAAATCTGTATTTCTATACTGAGTAGTAAGGTTTATCTAGAATTAGGTACTTGGCTAAATTGTGTAATTATCTTCTGGGTAAACACTTTTGAAAGGAGCAGTAATTGTTTCGTCCTGCCTGGAGGAAATAAAAATGACTCAGAAAAAAAGGGAAACCACCAACCAACTTTCTAAATCACTTAGAGCTTGCTTTTTTGTTTGGTTTTTCATACACAGTTGCTCTGGGTCATGTAATATTTTTGGTTCTGCATCTAGTCTGCCTTCAGATGTGGGAAGCAATAGTTCCGATGAAGTCCTGTTTGCCTGAAAACTATGTAGAAGACAGCCATCCATCACCTTGCTGCCTTTGGGTGCAGAAGAAGCTGCCTACACATGGTATTAGGGCTCTTGCATTGTTGCACTGACATTCTTTGTGCAGTTTGGGTACAAACTGTTGTTGTTCAGTAATTAATAATGGGGCAATAAGTTGTATTTTTTAGTGTCCTCTTATCCATGTTAGCTTCTTGGTTTTCATAACTTGAGACTAGTTGTCAAATGTAAGAAATAGGAATCTGCTGGGCCTCAGAAATCTGATGGGATCATCTCCAGGGTATTCCAAATTTATCCTAGCATCAGCTCTGACACTATTTTGCAGAAATTTTTAGTAGAAAGGAGAATGCTTAGATGACAAAGAGGCATGCTGGTATTCGTTGTGTATTGGTTTCCCAGCCTGCCACATATGCAACTCATGTGCATAGATATTGTTTTGAAAACATATCTTTGCACAGAGCTGGCACGGATTCCTGCCTGCCTTACTAACTGTTGTTTTGCAAAAACTATTTTAAAATAACAGTCTGTTTTAAATGTCCTTGGTTGTAGAAGTGTTTGCACATGCTTGTATAAGTAAGAGGGTGACTTGTCTATAGAAATAGAAGAATGAGAGGTAGTCTGACTCTGAGTCCACTTAGCAATTTTTGTGGTTTAACAACCACATTTTCCTACTTTCACAAATACAAAGGCATGATGAAACAATGAAACTTTTAATGTTGAAAGCCATATCAAATATGTAAATAAACGCATGCAAAAATTAGATATTTTTTAAAAAATCTCTTTTATCAAGTAACCTTAAAATAATTAATAGAAATTCAGATAGACATGATTAAATCACACTGTTGTCTTGAGCTGAGGCAAGGCGTATAGAGAGAGGTAATATCCTTTATTAAACAAAGCAATACATTTGTAAAAAAACAGGTAAGCTTTCAGATGGGGTCCATTTATATTCTGTCCTTTCTGTGTGATGTAGACCATTGACTTGCTGGATACAGGAAGCAGTGGTTTGGTATTCTTAACCGTCACATTCAGTTCAGAATTGAAATGGGTATTTTCATAGGAGAGAAGCATAAAGATGTCCACTGTTCAAAAATCAAGCTTTGTTATGTCCATGTTACAGAGAAGTGGTTCATGGAGAAGATAGGGTTTTTTTGCTAGGTGCATTAACAGAACACCTAAAATCCAGCTATTCTCTACTGTGACGAGTCATCTGCTGACCAGAATGAATGTTAGCCAAAATAAAAATGTCATCTGTCCAGAAAAAGCTTATAAACATGTTTACATTTTGAGATGTTATGTTTCTTTTTTCCTCTTTCTACTGTCTGTGATCTCAGACTCAGTAAATCAATGGATTTCAAGAGGCCTGAGATACGTGGCTCATTATACGCTCTCTCATTGTATTGTCTAAGGCACTTAGAGTCTAATGTCTAGTGTGTGTTACATAGAAACTAGTAGCAAAAAAGAGAAATGGGCTGTATCTCACAACTGGAAGCCTGCATGATAATGTCTGTGAGTTTTGGGCAGCTGGCCTCACCATGCGCTGCAGCATGGGTTGCAGGGGAATCTCTGCTCTGGCACCTGGAGCACCTCCTGCCCCTCCTTCTTCTCTCACCTGGGTGTCTGCAGAGTTGTTCCTCTTGCATATTCTCTTCTCTGGCTGCAGTTGCACAGGATTGTTGCCGCTTCTTAAATACGTTATCCCCAAGGTGCTACCACATTTGCAGATGGGCTTGACCCAATGGCAGGTCCATCTTGGAGCCAGCTGGCATTGGCTCCATTGGACACTGAAAGAAGCTTCTGGCAGCTTCTCACAGAAGCCACCCCTGGAGCCCTCCCAATACCAAAACCTTGCCACACAAATCCAATACAAATATACAGTGCTGGCCAGTGTTAGAGGCAAGGAGTGAGCTAGCTGGACTGCTTGGTCAAAGCCAGTATGGCAGTAATTTAATATTGATATATTTTATTGCTATAACACAAAACATTTGTGCTGAGAGAACCAAAAAAGGAACTGTTTAGGTTGGAAAAGACCTTGAAGTTCATCAGTTCTAACCGTAAACCTAACACTGCCAAATCCACCACTAAACCATGTCACTAAGCACCACATTTACGTATCTTTTAAACACCTCCAGGGTTGCTGACTCAACTGCTTTCCTGGGCAGCCTGTTCCAATGCCTGACAACCCTTTTTGTGAAGAATTTTTTCCTAATATCCAGTCTAAACCTTCCCTGACACAATTTGAGGTCATTTTCTCTTGTCCTGTTACTTGCTGCTTGGGAGGAGAGACCAACACCCTCCATGCTACAACCTCTTTGCAGCTAGTTGTAGACAGCAAGAAGGTCTCCCCTCAGCCTTCTCCAGGCTGAACAGCCCCAGATCTCTCAGCCACTCCTTATAAGACACTGTCATACGCAACCTTCAATTTCCCAGGTAGACAACTACTTGTAGTCTATTTGATACTGTTTTAATCTAAAATAAATGAAGCAAATAGTAGTTTTTATAGCCAAACCCCTGTGTATCCACAGAAGCCCCTTAAAATAGTTTTGAACCATTGGGACTGGCTGTTATGAACCAAGTGTACATGGTTGAGTTGATGTGGTTTTGATGAGTTGCCATGAATCAGCTGGGCTACGATAACCAAAGCTTTGCAGGCTCTTTGTGCACAGCAAACAGTAGATAAATTATGTCAGCACAGACCTTCTCAGTGAAGGAGAAATGCAAAATAAGTTATGGATCTTCCCTGCTGGCAAAGCTGTATGTCAGATGGGATATATTTTGATCTCAAGTTTAATTCTGATGCTTTTACAAAGCACTTCTTTTTCAGAAATATTCATTTAGCTATTAATTTAAACAGTAAGTTAAGTTTCAAGCTGTTTGTATAGGTGATGAGAAGCATCACAGATTAATGAAGATCTGTAGCAGAAAAAAAAAAAGAAAAAAATCATGTGAAAACAGAATCACTGCTCATTTCCAGGCTTTCTTAATGCAACTGGGAAGTTAAGCTAGTTCATCACCCCTTCTGTTCCTTCTCAACACCACTACTTCAGAAGTTTTTTGAAGATTGCAGACCACCACTGGAAGAAAAGCAATGAGGAAATTTGTGTAAAGGTGCTGTTAAATGTTAAATTTGGTATTTAAATTACAGCATTCCTCCTTAAACATACACACACCACAGGGTCTAACTAGTGCTAGTCCTACAACTTTGTTTAGAGAGGCTCTACATCCCTGTTGCATGGAGGGATGCGTGGTTTGTTTACTGCTGAGTGCTTGTCTTGTTGCATCATTCTTACGAGTACAGATGTAATGCTAAGCAGAGCACAGCCACAATACAGCTGCAATAACAGACCAAAAGTATCTCAAGTGTCTTATGTAGCCATGGTAGTAATGGCCAGCATATCTTAAGGGACCTGGCTAATGCTGTATTTTACAGCTCAGTGAGAAGACAGGGTCCAACTCTCTTGGTTTAACTCAAAGCAGAGAACGAAAAAACTTAACAAATTCCAGACATTACTTAAAAAACTGTATATTTCCAGACTGCTACAGAGGAAGACTCCCTGCGCTCTTGTACATACATAGAAAATTATCCCTTTTACAAACAAGCATATGGGGGCAGGGAGCGTGCACAGAAAAAGGAAGGAGGATAATTGAGATTGGAAACATTTGCTTGGAGCTATTTGAATGTGAAACTGAGCCTGCTCAAGCAGTGAGGTTATGAACACTGAAGGAGAAAAGAAACAGTTTTGAGCATTTACTGCTCAAAAGCAAAATCTCAATAGCAGCAGATTGCATAGAAGTGAGACTGTTCCAGCAGAAAATACTTGCAACATGTGGTGTTTGGATTTGTAGATAGCAGGGGGGAGAGATGACTGCTAATGAAGCAAGTGTGTATGCGTGCAAGTGTTTTCTTACTAAAAAATGCCACTGGAGTAAGGAATGAAAGCACAACTGAAATGGTGTCTTTAACTGGTTTAGTTAAAGGATTAAAACATTTGTTTAAAGGATGTTCTCACAGTCAGTCTAATTTTGTACACAGTTTATTTAGTTAGGACAAGCTATGGTCTTCCCATTTTGTTACACTCCTAAGTACTGCTGATCTTTTGCAGTGGTGAATGAGAGATTCTCTTTATTGCTGGACTACTATATGTTTTCACTAATACAGATAAATCTCAATAATATTTTTTTCTGCATTTCAGGCTATGTAGTGAAAAGCTGCTTTTGGCATTGGGACTAACTTGCCTGTATAAGATCAATGGATGGCCTAACATCCAGCTTTTCATTTTTTAGAATCAGTGGAAACTTACTTTTTTCACCCTGGGGGCATACTCATAAGTCTTTCCAGTTATTACTGATGTGGTAGGATCTAGTCACTAGTCTGGAACTGTTGCTGACAAGACGCAATCCAAAAAACAGAAGGAAAACCTCCATTTAAATTTTGAACATGGTCTTCAGGGTTACTAAAAGATTACATCTTATATTTTTGTTCTAAAAGGAGGAGACAGGAAAGGTAGAGGCTGAGGGTGAAGACAAAGCATATCAAAAAGAAAAGGTCAAGGGAATTGCTTTCTTGATTTAGACTGAAAAACTTGGTCTAAATTTATTAAAGCTAGTGTTGCAATGGAAACTATAATTGACGTTCATCAATTTTATATCCCCAAATGTCATGAGAGTTAGGGGAAAAAAAACCAAAAACAAACCAACACCAGCATTTGGGATTTAAAAAAAAAAGTCCTTTATTAGAGCACTTTGCCTTTTTTTTTTTAAATAATTGTTTTCACCTATTTGTTTGTTTAAGGATTGTCAACTAAAACAGGCACACTTTATGTCCATGACAACACTAGTTTGTGTTCACTAGCTGCACGTTTGGATCTCAAATGATTTTTAAGGGGATATAGCTAAGGCCATAGATGTAATTTGTAAGGGCAGGATATACTACCCTTGTTAAAGGTTTAATCAGAATAAAGGAGAATATTTAACAAAAGCGTTCTTTTCCTGTACTTTGTTTTAGTAGATGTCAGTTACTTGCTAAGCTTAGTGTGGAAATTTACCAGAACTTTGCTTGAGGTGATATTTTAGTGTATTTAAGTG
Source organism: Patagioenas fasciata (assembly GCF_037038585.1). NCBI lineage: Eukaryota > Metazoa > Chordata > Aves > Columbiformes > Columbidae > Patagioenas > Patagioenas fasciata. The sequence goes on along the minus strand of NC_092560.1, from coordinate 53,844,294 downwards.
GTTTTGGTATTGTTTGAGTTTTGGTATTGTTTCTATATGAGTGTTAACAGGCAGATCCAACCATTTGCTTTTTCTCTAGTGATGTACTCAATAGGATGAAGATTCCATTAATAAAATCGAACTAAGGTAGTTGTCAGTAGATTGCAATTCTGCAGCTGGTCCCTAACACTAAGAACAAGAACTGTGGAAAATTGGTTTCAAGCAAGGAGCAGTTCCAGATCAATCTTCAATTAATCTAAAGGTGGTGTTTGTTGTTTCCCCCCCATCCACCCCGCAGTCACTTGAAACTTCTACATTTAAGTAGGCTGAAACAAGTGATTACATTTTACTGCCTGTTTACTTTCCCCTACAGCGACTGAACCTGTACTTCTTAACCTTGCATTCCTATAGAGCTGGCTTTTGTGGATTCTTTAAAGCCTGAGGCGATGTGACCCCCTCTGGTTGGGAGATTTTAGAAAGAGAAGAGTCTCAGGTTTCAGTGAAGGATCTGTTTTCATTAGGGAAGAGATAAGCTGATGTCAACCTCTAGCAGAGTATTACTTCTAATGTGTGTTATGGATTTAAAAAGAAAAAAAGGCTTTTTTCGGTTATTCTCTACAACTTTATTGAAGTCCTGGAAGTTACGACTTCTGTGGTTTCTGAGAAAGTCTTGCAATGTATTAATATTTGCTTCTTGAGAAATTTTGTTCAAACCACTACTGGTGGCAATGAAGCTAGTGCAAGTTAGTCTGCCTCCAAGCCAGTTTCATGCAGAAGAACACCTGGCTATTGATGGACTTCATTTAGCTGTAGAGGAAGAAATATGGCTGGTTACAAGCCTGAACAATTAAAACCCACAATTGTTCCTGGCTTTGAACAATTCCCAGCTAAAGACCTGTATTTAGAGGTGCTACACTCTGAACTAAGGCCAGTGGAAGCTACTTATGTTCATTACTTAAGGAAAATGAGGTAATTTTTGTTGAATTCTGAAAGAGAGAATGACCTTTCAGCACAGTCTCCAGACACTTAAAAAAGCCTTTCAATTTTCTACTGTTATATAAAGGAAAGAACAAGTTTTCCTTAGTAGTCTTATAAAAACTAAAAATTCAGTATTTTTAAGGATGTCAGACCAGTGTGACTTGTAAGTAGGAGTATAGTTTAGTTGGAATTGTAGAATTTTTTAGGTCGGAAAAGACTTTTAAGATCATAGAATCTAGCTGTAAAACTAACACTGCCAAGTCCACCACTAAACAGTGTCCCTAAGCACCACATCTATGTGTCTTTGAAACACATCCAGGGATGGCGACTCCACCACTTCCCTGGGCAGCCTGTTCCAGTGCCCAACAACCCTTTCTGTGAAGATTTTCCTAATATCCAATCTACATCTCCCCAGTGTAACTTGAGGCCATTCCTGCTCAAACTATCACTTGATCCTTGGGAAGAAGAGACCAACACCCTCCATGCTACAACCTTCTTTCAGGTAGTTGTAGAGAGCGATAAGGTCTCTCCTCAGCCTCCTTTTCTCCAGGCTAAACAGCCCCAGTTCCCTCAGCCACTCCCCATCGGACTTGTGCTCCACACACTTCACCAGCTTCATTGCCCTTTTCTGAACTCTCTCTAGCACCTCGATGTCTTTCTTGTAGTGAAGGACACAAAACTGAACATAGTATTCGAGGTGGGGCCTCACCAGCACCCAGTAGAGTGGGACAATCACTGCCCTAGTCCTGCTGGTCACACTATTTCTGATACTAGCAAGGATCCCCTTAGCATTTTGGCCACCTGGGCATATTGCTGGCTCATACTCAGCACAACCGTGTCCTTTTCCACTGGGCAGCTTCCCAGCCACTCTTCCCTGAGCCTGTAGTGTTGCATGGGGTTGTCGTGACCCAAGTGCAGGGCCCAACACTTGGCCTCGTTGAACTTGGCCTTGTTGGACTTGGCATGAGCCCATCGATCCAGCCTATCCAGATTCTGCTGTAGAGCCTTCCTTCCCTCAAGTGGATTAACACTCCCACCCAACTTGGGTGTCATCTGCAAACTTACTGAGGGCGTACGTGATCCCATTGTCTAGATTTTTGTTAAATGAACAGAACTTGCTCCAATACTGAGCCCTGGGGAACAGCGCTTGTGACTAGCTGCCAACTGGATTTAACTGCATTCACCACCACTCTTTGGGCCCAGCCATCCAGCCAATTCTTTACCCAGTGGTAGCCAACTTCTGAGCTTTTTCAGCTTCACCAATTTTTTGAAACCCCAGCGAGGCCCCATTCTTTCCAGAGTGGAGGACTACTTAAGACGAGAGTGAAAGATCTTGGTTTTGCAATATAGTGACATAGTAGTTGTTTCTCATTAAGTTGGTTATTCAGGGTTGGTTAGAAACAGATTTATCTGGGAAAGCGTTCAAATATAGTTCTGGTGGGGAGAGAAAACGCAGCAGTGAAGTTGTCCTCAGAAGTGCTGGTGGAAGGCTGAAAGATCTCCACAGTGCTTCCAACTTCCACTGATCCAGCCCATGAGAACGGAGGTATCACTGAACCACATGCACTTTCTTCCAATCTAGTTCTTATGGAAACTTTGCACAACAAAACTTCACATCTTATTTGAGAGCGGTCTCCCAGGTTTTCTGTGTGTGCATATGCGCATGCTGTTACACTGAGTTATGACCTCTTGCTGACCTGGGAAACTGCAGATGCCAGCTAACTTTTAAACTGATTTGAAATTACTACTCCTCCACTGCAAGCATATTCCTGTTGACAGTAGGAATTAAGTTATGTAGCGTTTTAGTAATTTATTTCAAGATACCTATTCTGGAGGTTTTTGCACAAGAACTGACAGGCAGTTTCTCCTTCAGGTAGAGATTAAGGGTGGCACAGAGGTTTGGATTTACCAGTTAATGGTGCATTTTTATTAAATATGAACCAGAAAGCTAACACCGTATCTTATCTTGATTCTGCCCATGCAACTGGCACAGGAAATTAGTAAAAATAAGGGAGCAGAGGGATTCTTGAGGGATAGGAGTAAATCTGTGCTTGGTTTTGCTTCAGGGCAGTAGGTGGTGATTGGGTTACAAATGGTTCTGTTGATCTAGACAAACAAGTGACAGAAAAGAACTTAAGAGAAAATGTTTTTGTATCCTGAAAGCCTTATCTTCAAGAAGCACAGTTAGTAATGTTGTTGTAAAAAGAAGCTTCAATTTGGACAGACAGCTTGACTCAGGCAAAGCTGCTAATTTGTTTTCAGCTTCAAGGAGATTTAGAGTCTTTGCATCCTTGGCAGTAACATACAGCGTAATTGTTTCCCTTCTCCTTAATCTTCAGTCTAGCTGTATTGGCTTAGTGTGGCTAGGAAAGGCTGGAATGTTGACTGAATTAACTGCACCAGATAGCTTCTCCTAACAGGCAAGAGGTTGCTGTTGGACTCTTCTGATTTTCTAGTATACGAGGAGAACACTTGCTGTTCTTTTCATGATTACATCTAGATGCAGAAACACTTTTGCACAGAAAGGAAAATAAATTGTTGGGTATGAAAAAGAGGTGACAAAATTAATGTTCTTACACTGGCAACATTACTCAGTTATTACAGGCTCTATGTAAATAACAGCTTTGCTTTCATCTATTTTCTGCCTCTTTCTTCCACAAAAGTAATTTTGTAACCCTACAATTTTTAAATACCTTAAAAAAACCTAACTGCACCGGGAGATTGGTCTGCATTCCTATTATTCAGTTTGGCAATGTTTGTGGGCAGCAGCTGCTTACGCTTTTGGAGTATGTGCCATTAACATACCACTGGTATAAACCTAGCTTAATTCACCAAAAATGCAGTCTTCAAGGAAGAGATGTAGCATATCATTGAACAATTAAATTATTTAGTCAATCCAGTGGTTAAGCTTGGGTCAGCTTTGAAGGGTAAATTTCATTGCTGGGATACATTCTTGGCTATGAATGAATGCATGAATAATCTTTCTTTGAACCTTAAGATGCACAATAGACACAATAACTCCTGAGTTGAACTCTTGAGAGTGGGCTGATTTATGGGCAGCTGTTGAAAGTGCTCCTAGACAAACTATTTTTTCATCTATGAAGTGGAAACCTGTAGTATATTAAGTACTGTATACCATTGCAATGGTAGACAGACAAAAGCCGTGCAAATCTTTACTATGGATTTTTAATTTATAGATTAAAATAAAAAGTAATTATTTTGACGTAGTACACTGCCATAAATTGAGAATCACTTGTCAGGGCTCCAGCAGACAAATAGCTGAAGGCGTTATTGACCTCAACTGCTCAGCCAGTTGATCTGTGTAAGTTACCTCCCATTTAGTAGAGGCAACAGCAGGGATTGTGTGCGTTCTCCAGTGCCAGCAAGTTCACAAGCTTGCATAAACCAGTGCTACTTTCATTTGCATTAACGCTGTGACTGAGGGTGACCAAGGATCATATGGGTTTCCACCCTCCCTGCTCTGAAGGCTGTAGCCTGAATCAAAGTGCTGCTGCAGATGTACAGGAAGGGGTAGTATCACCCACTACGTGAAGATTTGGCTAAATGCATCTGCTGGAGGGCTTAGTTTGCTAGAAGGATGAAGAGAGGTCTGCCCTGTGGTCAGCAACAGTGGCTTGTAACAGCACCTTTTCAGTGCTGGGAGAGGAGGGAACTGTTCTTGTCTCAGTACCTATTTCTGAGCTGTTGTGTCAACACTGCACAGTGCTAGGAGGTTTACTGATCACTGTAAGGCATTCTGCAGTATTAAAATTATTAAAATGAAATTTGTGTTTTAGGGAGTTTTTCTGAGAATTAGTTGCAGAAGGAGCAATTTGATTTTATTTTCTTTTAGTTAACAGGCAAACAGATGGGAAAGCAGACCTGGAGTAGTTTTGCTGGCTGGCTGCCATGATTCTGTAAATTTTGATTTGTGTGGATATGTAGCAGTTTTATTTTTCCCTTTTTGGAAATGTATGCCTGTAAGTCTTTGGGAAATTAATCATTGGTTTCCTGTGAAATGTGCACTTGTAAAACAAATGTTGTAGCAATGTGGCATGCAGACCCTGTGTTGTGTCAGTTAGGAAGTGTGACATCAGCAAACTCCACAGACTGTCAGAGGCTAAAGCACTTTTCAAAGCATCATTCCTTCACAGCTCTCCAGAGAAAGGATTAAAAAATGTCAGAAATTTGAACTGCAGTTCAGTACAGTTTTATTGTTTGCCTTTGCCACTCAAAAGGCACATGGTTCATAAGTCTACCCAAATGAGATTTTTAATACTACTTGACCTTACACGATTCTGTATTTGAAATTAACAAGGCATTAAAATTTGCAAAATTTGTATTAACAACCAAGTGTGACTTGATCAAAACTTGGAAATCTTATATTTAATGTTCCACAGGGGAAAAGATGAAAAATACAACTAATATTTCACCCTTGGTGTGTCTGCTCTTCACTTCTTGCTAATCCCTGCGCCTCCACACCAGAACAACCTGCAAGAAAAGTTACTTAAGCATTTATTAACTGTGGTATTGATGATGATATCGCCACTAATTACATGCCAAGAGAGCTACATTTAACAGTAAAAAATGCTAGGGATTTAAGCACATGACTGACAGATTGGGTCATAGTTCTTTTTTTTGTAGCTTTTTCCCTGGAAAGAACTCCGATTCTCACTGTTCAGCATTTGAATTTCAAGATGAAAAGGCCTTTCCCTCAAAGAGTTCCATGTTGTTATTTAAATGGTAATTGGCTCTGCCCTCAGTTTGACTGTGAGCATTTTAACTTTAGTAGGTTTGTGATTTTCATTATTTTCAGTTTTGTGCTTCTAATGGAGGAGGTGATTTGGGGAATGACAAAGTTTAATTGCAAATTTGGAAGCTAGTTACTAGTGACAAAAGTTGATAACTTTTGGGAAGGCACGTATGCTATTTGAGGAATGTGTGTTCCATAATGAATTATTTTGCTTCTGTAATAATCTGTCTCTTCTTTAGTGGTGACTTTTACATCTGAGATAGTTCCTCCCTGACAGATGAATGTTTCTGTGTAGTGTGAACTGTGAAGCAGACATAAATTGTAGGATTTGTTGAGCTATTTGCCTGAAGACTTCCAGTTCAATGCAGTGCTTTCTGGAGAGAAGGTCATGGCCACGAAACTCTGATCTCCAGGGAGGCAGTGTTTGGAGAGTAATGATCTTTGGTGAATACTTTCGTAATCTTCAGTACCTTCTAGTGTAGAAAAAGCTATGGTCCCATTATGTTTTTAGGAGACAAAACCAAAATTTTGCTTTAATTCCTATTCACTCCTTGCTGAATCGGACTTCAGTTCCTCACTTTTTAACTCTACTACCTTCAGCTGTCAGTGTGATGAAGAAACATGAAAATTGCTATCCTTGTTATCCAAGGAAGGCTAAAATACTTGCACCAACAAATGCATTGCTATATGATATTGCTGTCATTGAAGTAAGTAAACTGATGTTGAAGAGCATTGAAGAGCATGATGAGACACAGTTGTATTTCCTGTGTTTGGTGACTTGGTTTTCATTCTATGAATGCGGAAAAAAGCAAGACCAAACCAAACACAAGTAAAAACCACGCAAAACACTTCATGCTGAACGTTAAACAAGAACCTGCCGGCCTGGGTCAGAGAAGCAAACAGATGAATGTTACAGTTTTCAGAATGCAGCCATTCCGTTTATATGTGGAAGGGAAATAGGCATTTGAGGAGTCTACAGAGGCGTCTTTGTGTTGGTGATGTAGCACCAAGGACTGCATTAAGAACCTCTGGTGTTATCTAATAATGTTGGAGATATCTTCCCATTGATGTGTTCATTTTCTACTGGCTTTAGACCACTCAAAATCACATCTCACCTGAAGCCTTTTTTCCTGCAGTCTCTTTCTTCCCCTCCCTCAAATGTATGGTGGATGTGTATTCATGTTTTTGCTTTCTGTTCAGAGAGGTATCCAGCTGGGAAAATATAGTGTGTACAATACTCTCTGCCTTCAACTGACATTTCTCATAAATTGCAACAGAAACACTGCTATCAGCAGCTTAATAGCAGGTAGAATACAGCTCTACATATCAAGTCTCAGCAGGATACAGAAACTACGGTTACCAAATTTTCAAAGAGAAAGGGTTGGGAGGGAAAGTTTTTATGTAAGAATAACTGGGGAGGGAGAGCTGAGAAACGTGTAAAATGGATTCATTGAAAGCTGCCTTAAAAAAAAAAAAAACTTGTAGAGGCTGACTCAGTGGATTCAGCATTTGCTTTTTGCTGAATTGTTGTTTTAGAAGACCTCACAAGAGGTTTTCTATTTTAAGCAGTGCAAAAAAAGCAGTACAACAGTCTTTCCTCTTTGATCCTTAAACAAAAACTACCCTCCAAAGCCATTCCTTTCAATACCTTTTGGAAAATAAGTAATACTTAACTGCTGCTGAGGTATAACGTGTTTATGACAGAAAATCTGGGTCAGCCACAGTGCATTTATGCAGGAAACACAGGTTTGGTGGCAGTAGGCTAGTAAATAGCATTATGTTCCTAATCACAGGATTTAATTAGTTTCCATTTTGCCCCCAGCTCTGCTTAAACCCAAATCTTAACTGAAGAAGGTCAGCGTAGGTTAGAAAATAACCTCACAGCATAGGTTAGACAATATATCACAATATTGAAGTAAATGAATTGATTTAGGATTTTTTTTTGTTTACTTGCTTGGGTTTTTTTGTTTGGTTTGGGGAGGGTATTAAGTCAGATCAGATCTTGTTTGTCACTAGGCTGGTCTGCTCTTTGTGACCATGACAGAAAGGACAGGAAATAATGATCTTAAGTTGTGGCAAGAGAGATTCAAGTGAGACATTAGAAAAGCATTTCTAACAACAAGGATAATGAGGCTGTGGAGTAGATTGTCTAGCAGCTTGTGGAGTCTCTGTTAGAGGAAATCTCTGCAAGCATTTTTTAGAATAGACGCTGATACTGCTTCAGAAGTGAAGGAGGTGGACTGGACAACTTATTGAGGTCCCCTCAGCTCTATAGTTCAGTGATTTTAAGAGCACAATAGTTCATAATTGATTTGTTGTTGTTGTTTACTTGCCACATGGGGATTTCCTAAGAAATTGTGACACAGTGTGTCACCTTCTGTATTTCTTTTAGATTTAAAATTAGTTGAACAGCATTAGTGAAATATTATACAATGGCAGTAAAAAGGAAATTGTGCTGCCAAAACCAGGGCTATATATAAATTATAGCAGACAGCTATTAATCAAGGGCTCATGAGAAACAAATATGGAACAGAAAACAACTCTCTTGTGGGCAGCTTAGTGATGAAGAGACCAACTGTTGAATCTGTACGGCTGGAGGAAAAAAGACGGGAGTGTAGGTACTCAGCTGGAAAGCTACCACTGTGCTTTTCTTAAACTTTATTTTTTCATATCAACACCTAGCTAGTCAATATCTTGTAATTTTGAAGGACACTTCTCCAGTAACCTTTGCTTTCCTGTAACATAATCTCTAAAAGCTGTCTGATGAGAAATGAGGGAAGGCAGTGTTATAAACATAGTACAGCATATTGAGATCCAAGAATACCGTTGAGTCTGAGTGAGGCACATAAATAACACTAATCTTCCTTCTGTGAGGACAGCTGTTGGTTTCAGTTTGGAGAGTAATAAAGACATACTCCTCTTTTCCTTCAAACTCCTTTCAGTGGAATATGTTGACAGCAGTAAATAGGTATTAACATTTTTGTCTGTGTGTTTCTTTGAGGAATATTGGTTGTATGCTGAGTTTTGCTTGGAGAGAAGAAAAAAATGTCTTCAAGGTCTCAAAGATACAGCCAGGTGTATTTTATTTATGGCATCTGTAAGACAGTTGGCAGCCAACCATAGAGAGACAAATTTCACTCCTAGTCTTTCCAGTTTTCTCACAATTTCCTACCACCTATTGGTTATAGAATTCAAGATTTTCCTAGCTAAGTGGTGTTTTCTCTATAGATGATTTTCCTGTGACAGAGAGAGTAATAGTGAGCATTACCAACAATGTACTCTTTGATTCATTTGCGTTCTTTCTGCAGCCCTCCCTTGCACTCCTGAAGTTTTATGAAGTTTGAAGATCTCATGAATTTCTGAGTTGGTCTGTCATACAGTTGTGTCAAAGAACAGTCTTTACCCATCAGATTATCTAACCATGAATCTTTTTGCCAGTGAGCAAGTAGCTTGCAAATACACAGTGTTTCTTTCCGTCTAGAATCTCGAAAGAAAGAGGAAGTTTTCTCATGAACAGTAAGAGAAAACCCCACACTTCTCTAAAAATATTTAATGCAGATAGATAGCTTACTAATCACTCAATGAGAAGGCTTTGAAGACAAGAGGTCTTCAGCCAATAACAGCTTAACTTTTGATTGCGCCTTCTATCTTCTCTAGACAGGACAGGTGAGATGGTAGAATCAGAAAAATAAGTTCAAAGCAGTTTTATCTAGACACAAATTCATTATGTCTGCAGTGGTTGTCATTGTGAATATCTGAAATCCAGAGCAATTTGGAAGGTTCTGTATGCAGTGCCTTTGCTTTCAAAAACAAAACCCAGATTGATTAAGATCTTTTTGAAATCATTCTGGCTTGACTACCAAGGAACTGTTGATTATGTAGGTGGAAAATCCTTTGGATTATCTTTCTGTTCTTTGTATGTTTCTGATAGTCACCTGTCAGGTAGAGTCTCCTATCCATGGACTTCTATAGGCTTCTCTTAAGCAATTCCCAAATGTATAGCTCTAGAAGTGGATATATTTAACACCTAAATACAGACGTATCAGCAACAAAAATAGGTTTTAATTTTTCTAAAACAGTGTGTCTTAATCTTTGAAATTTAAAAGTAATTGAAATAAACTCAGTGGCTGCAATTTTTCTTGGAATAATTCTGGTTTGCCTTTCTACTGAAAGAATCACCTGCAGTTTTTTGGTTTAGGGATGTGCTACTTCCACTTCTGAGTTTTTCAGATTTAACAGATTTGCCTTGTGTCATTTGTCATATGAAATACTGAGTCATGTCTTCGCAGTAATCTGTATGTCATTAAAGATAATACAAAATCTCATTTTCAGAGAAAAACAGAAGCTTCTTGAAGGAAATGGTTGTTAAATTCATCACCGTTTGGGAAATGCAAATTGTTTCATGAGTGTGCTTATACCTTCAGGACTCTTCTCAGTGTGAACAAAATGTTTATACGAATAGCCTTTATGAACTCTTCAGTCAAGTTAGCATTTCTGATGGACCAAATGCAGATTTTGGTGTTCTCAGAAATAGTTCTCAGTCAATAAGCAGTTTTATCAAAAGAGGAAAAAAGGGCCTATACAGAGGAGTCTACTTTCTGGGTGAGGAGGGAGGCTTCTGCCGAAGACTTGAGTAAGGCAGCCAGCTGTCATTCTTTTCACACCTTCCTGAAGTGTTACAAATTTCTCGTTGTGGCATCTGTTGTTACTGCATTTGGTTGTCTACTGCTCAGAGATGTTGTCCATCAACAGAAAGCCGTGGGTGGAGGCAGACACAGGTCTGATCTTTTCCCCAAGGGCACCCTTTCCCTGTCAGTGCTGCCTTATTTTCCTGATGAAGTGCCCTGATTCTGTGTGATTCTGCTCCATCCTTCCCTCTGAACATCCTTAATCTGCTGGTGATATTGCACAGTAAATAAAAGTAAATTAAAATACAGTATTGTTTTTGCTGTTTACTTTTGTTGTTTCACATGGTCATCTTCAGGTGATCTGTCCTGAAACACAAACACTCTTCTTTATAAGGCAGGTAGGTGAGTTAGAGGGATGAAAACAACTATATAAATAGCATGGGAGGACCAAGATCAAGGGAGCAGTCTTTCCATGCAGTTGTCTCCCAGCCTACGGGAGGGTAGATACCTCAGTGAACACTCACAATCTCCAGTGCTATAACCTCATCACAAGAAATGCATTGGCTAAATGGAGGAGCATTCCCACATTCAGACTGAGCCTGATTTTATGTGAGTTTGAAACATCACGCAGGTATTATATTTCATGGAAGGGGAGGTCCATGTGAGGTATGTAGATTATTCCATGTAGTACAATGATAGCACCATTTCCTTCCTTCCTGACAGAAGCCATTAGCTGCAGTGGATTAGCTTCTGTCTGAGCGGAAGTTGTTTCGACAAAGATGATCATGGAAGGAGTAAGCTGCAGTTTTATATTAGCAGAGAGGTCAGGTAATTAATGCATTGGAGAATTTGAAGAGAGAGAACAAAACACTGCCAGAAGCCTTGCTTTTGTGGCCAGTCAGAAGCAGCTTTCTTCATATGGACAGAGAGAACATAAATGACAATAAAACACGCAGTGGAAGGTTGTACTTAATCTGACTAAATATGACACATAAAGTCTTTTTCAGTCTATTCTACTCCTGTTGCAGGCATATATTTTCAGACATTCAGTGCATTTCCCCCTCCCTTTTGCTTCTATACAGAGGTTGCAGAAATTTAAATTAGCTGACATTTTCAGTATCCTAAGTAGAGGATTAAGGGTTATACTAGTGTGCTCTCGTGACAGTTAGCCTAGTTCAGACATGCCATTTTGGTCCTTTTTTTATCCTGCTGTCTGTTACACTGTATTACTAAGCACAATTCACAGTGTCATGGTGATTGAGTTCACAAACAATGTCATCACAAAGATGGGAAATTAAAATGTTCCTTGGTGAACTTTAGAAGGAAATTGTGGGCACAGAGTGTAAATCACAGTCAGGCTGTCAGGGCTTTGGTCAGTTTAAGGTGCCCTCTCCAGCACAAGTCTGCCTTACAAAATGAAGGGAAGAATTTTCCTCATTAATTCATGTGGCAAGGAAATGAAATAAACCACAAAGCTTGTACTACAAAGTTTTTATTGCTTCATTAATTTTATTGAGATAGAAATTAACCAGTTTCCTCTGTGTTTTAAACAGAGTCCGTTTCTGTTTATTGATGAAGGGGAAGCTCATCTGTGTTCCAGAATAGGTCTGTTTTCTGTTAGAAAAGGCTGCACTTAGAGATACTACATACTAACTTGACACACTATGCCTGAGAATCTGTGGTGTGGGATTTCTTAATTTAACAACAGTTTTTCTACCTCGTTGTTTTTGTGATAAGCAGTGAAGTATCAAGAAGGAGGTATCAAAAGATAAGAAAACGACTGAGTTGCAGCAGACATACCAAAGTCAATCAGTGTTTTTATGCATTTGCCGAAACTTTTCAGCACTGCATCCACATTTGGACTGCTGCCATGTTTGCTGAAGCATTCAGAGGATGTTCTCCTGCTCATTTAGGGAGGAATATAAGCATGGGTGTGTCACATTGTGGCAAACATATTCAATAATGTCTTTCATTTGAGATGTATTATTTATGGAGAGTTTTAAGCTGCCCTAAAACATAAGGAACATACACAGCTTTATTTGGGAGCTTCAATACAGACAGATTCGTATTTGAAATGGAAATTTAATGAGCTGTGACTATCTGAAAAATGAAAACGTATAGGCAGAGTCCTTGAAACGTCACCCATTTTTTTTCTCTATTTTTACGATAATGACTGTACAAGATGGGATTTGCATCTCTGAGCAATGAGTTAAATACTTCCAAATCTCCTTGAAATCAATTTCTTGTGATCACGCATGCAGATTGAAAACCATGACTTTGAGATTTACATTCTGTGAATAAAATTTACGTTCCCTGAAAAGCAAAGAAGGCTGTCATTTCATGCTTCCTAATCTTCATTGTCTATTTCCCTTTGGTACACACAAGCCCAGCGCGCCTGCGCACAGTGTAGAACAGCTTTCTGCCCTGTCGATTTTGTTTTATAAAAGCCCTGTTTCCTTTATTGCCTTTATCACATCTGTAAAATTTATTTAAGCAATGACAAATTTCTCTTTTAGGCCTGGAATCTAAAAGAAAAACTCCTGTCAGGCTATTGGTAAAAGATTTGTTGGATATGACTGTTCATTAAATTGTAAGGATCTGTGGGTGAGGCTGGCTGTCTGAAGCTGCTGTGAGTAGGTGCATTATGGGCTGTACTTGGTGAATATACATAATCAGGGAGACAAATGTGCTTCAACAGCCTCTTGTTTTGTTCAACTAAAATGAGTGTTGATTTTGGAAAGCTAAGCAAAATCACTGTCATTTTTCTAAATCAGATATCATTCATCCTACAGAGCACTCATGAAAAACAGCACTTAGGTTAAATATAGCAGCATTCAGCTTTGTAAATTGACAAAAATAGCAATAGATTTATTTCTGTTTAAAAAAATGGTCAAACTGAATGCAGTGCCTCTGAGTGGTAGCTAATTGACAGCGTTGTAAACAGGAATCCTCATACACTACAAGTGTACAGTCCAGGATGCTGCAGTGCTTACCTTCGCACACTGCTTTGACAGTTTTTCTCAGTTACGTCTTATGTCCCTTTAAGGACAAGAAATGTAATGTTGCACACACTGTTATTTTTAAGAAAGGAAATAAGAGAATATTCATAAAATAACTTGAGTTACTAATACTGTCACTGTTTGATTGACAGTAGCTGCATAAATAAATTAAAAGGCTTGCTCTATTTTAATTTTTATTATGCTGCTCCAGTACTGCCAGTGCTTAGTGTTCTGTTTATTCAGGTGTCCACCTAAATAACTGTGAAACTTCAGTAGAATCTGAAAACAAGCTATTTGATGGACGGCAAATTATGAGTTCTTCTCATTCTTCTGGGTGTAAATATGCTTTCAGCTGAAAGCCAGGCAGGAGGGGGAATCCTTCATTTGAAAGAAGGTTTTAGTTTACAGTAGATCTCCTCTGGTTTTATATGAAAAGCCACATTGGACTGAATGACAGCTGAAAAGGCAAGCTGCTGTATCAGGGGATTTAGCAGAAGGAAGATGCTGTTCTTTCAACCAGCACCTTCTCAGAAAGGTCTCTGAATCCCTTACCAGTTTGGTCCAATGGTGAGGTCAGTGCACTACCAAACATGTGGATGAAACAATTTAATTGAAGTGCCTCTCACTGTCTTAGTACCAATATTCAGGTTTAAGAAAGTAAATAAATATTCCTTAAGGCTATCAGTTTCTGTTCTGTAATTTCAAATGAGATTATCCTTCAGCTTTTAGCTGAAGTTATGAAGTTATGATGTCAGAATCATGTAAAGCTACAGCTTAGTTAACTTAAAAAAATTAAAAAAAAAAAAAAGGAAAAAGAGCCACTCTCTTCTTTCTGTTTCGATACCCAACAAAACTGATCTCTGGAGTTAGTGCAGTTGGTTTCTGCAAGTTGATCACAAGTTCCATTCCTATCAAAACTAGTCCTTAAAAAACTTTCCTTTCCTCCCCCCACCACACATTTTAACTTTGATAAATGGAAAAAAAAAAAAAAAAAAACCAACATAGAAGACTTTGGCAATTGTAAATCTAGCCACATTACACAGTGTTGAAATTCTTACACAAAAAAGGGTTTCCGCATATTTGGTGACAGCACATTATGATTCTGTAAATTACCTGTTAGTGGTAGTAAGAATTATGCATGCAATTGATGTGATGATACACAGTTGTTTAAAAATAATAGTAATAATTAAGGGTGAATGCTTTCAAAGACAAGTCGGTATTCCATGTGAAGCATGTAAGAGTCCAACTTAAATGCTCTTCAGACCTCGGGAGAACGCTAGGGAAAAATAATGACATGGTGATTAGTTGTGAAAGTGTTTTTCAATTTTGAGCACAATGTGATATTGATTTTGAAATACTATAGAGTGACTAAAGAAGAATGTATCTGTTTGTCCACAGTTAGCATAGCATGATTCCAAAAGGGATATTTTTAACCAAATCTGGTTTGGTCACTGGTTTACTAATACACAATTTATGTTATGGAACATATCAACATTTGTATGACAGTTCTTTGTGACTGAAAGGTTAGTGTTCTTGCAGTGCATAAAATTATCTTAGGAAATCTTTCTCAGTATGTGAAGATGATGAGTCTAGCTGTTCAAAAGTTACACCTTTCTTTCACACAAGTATGTGCCTAAGGGCTGATCTTTGTCGCTGATGATTATTAGCAATTACACATGTGTTACTTTCAGGGAAAAGGCGTTTGGGCCTTTGTTGTACAGCTCAGAGTCAATAAACTCCGATCTGCTCATAATAGCTTTTCTTTTTCATTGAAGCCTTGGACTTGCCCTAACTTCATGAGAGCAGAGGAAGAAAGAATAGAATAGAAACCATGGAGTTTGACTTAGGCCTAATGTGAGGAGGCTGTAAAACCTGTCAGAGAGCTTGATTGATTGGCTCTTGGGCTGCAGTCCTCAGTGCAAAGCAATAATGTTCCTGCCTCTTGTGAGAAGGTTGCATGTGCCACCTGGGGTCAAAGCTTATCAGCCTCAGGGGCCAACATTTCAGATGAGGCCAAAGTGCAGTCAATAATTTATACAGAAATTTGTGTGTAGATCCTGGACTAAAGCAAGCTTTATCTTGATATTGTTTGTCTTACCAAGTAAAGAATTAAGTCACATCTGAAAGTCCAGCCTCTTTTTTTTCTTTTAGTGACATGGGAAAATAGTCTCCTAATACTAAAATATATGTTTCTGTTGTCATGTTGGTTGTATTTAATGTGGGAGGGCATGCCTGTGGTGATCCTTTGAGGATGTTTCATTGCCAAAAGAAATGTAGAGATTTTTAACTTACGTCAGGATTCCTAGGACCGTAAGATTTTACTTATATTTTTTGCATAATTGGTCTGTCCTCAGTGTCTAAATAGTTTGTTTCTAAACTTATGAGGATCAAAGGTGGATCAGCTCTGGTGCATGAAAAATCTGTAGTAGTGCATGAAAAACCTGTAGTAGTGGCATAGTACACAGCAGGTCAGGGAAAACTAGCCAGGCTCTTATTATCAGTGGAGAAATTGGGGCATCCTACACAACAGACACTTACAGGAAAATTGTCCAAGTAGTCGCTGGCAAGAGGAGCCTAGCAGAAAGTGTACTGATCGCTAGTGGGAAATCAGTTTGCTGGTAGCTTGCCCTTGCATTGCATAAGTATTGACAAGCACCTGAAATAAGGCAACTGGTTAACTAAATGTTTTACTACTTTATTCATTTGGGATGTAATTTAAAACAGAGGAAAAAGATCACAGTGAACTCCTCTGCAGAACTTTGACACCTGTTGAAGTTGGTTAATTGGTAAGTATCTCACTTTGGTTCTGTCCCAGCAATAGTAGTATTTTGCTTTAGTAGATGCTAACAAAAGCCCCTTTACCTTTTTCTCAGGGAGAACACTAGAAGTCATATTTCATTAGGCTTGTTTACAAAAAAGGACTGGTATTTTCTTAGGTGTGTTGCTGAAATACTTTCATCTGTGCATCTTTTCCCCCACTAAAATACAAGACTTTTATAATAGGAAGGACAGCACTGCTGACTACTTTTTAAGGAAAAGAACTAGTTTGTGGGATAAGAGCTGTAAAAATTATGTAGGATTTAGTCTTGGCCATGCATAATATTTGTGTTGTGGTTTTCAGGTCTAAAAGGTGGACTGTAAAGCATAGTTTCAATTTTAATCTGTAAACTATAGCAACAAAAGACATTACAATAAGGTTACTCCAAATCCTAAACTGAAGCAATTGTATAGGAACAAGAGCCTCAGATGTGTAAGGTTCTTTATCTGCTTTTCCTAGACAGAGAAAGAAGTGGAGTGGTGGGTCTCACCTTACTGTGCTTGATTGATTCCTTTTCAGTGCATGGGTGGGAAAGAGGTAGAAGAGACAGGACTCCTCATTTACAGTTGCGGTATTCATAGGACTCTAAAGTACATCCCATGCTTGACTATACACCAGTTTTAGCCTTACGTATTTTACTGTGAAGTTTCATGGTAGGGCTGTTTCTGTATTAAAATTTTAATGGAGTTTACCTCCACAAACATAAAAGATGAATCCCCCAAAGTCCTACAATCTGAAAGAAGAGGTACTTGTCTCCTATTAGCTGTAATAAGAAATCCTGAGGGAGCTTTGCAAAATAAATCCCAAATGTTTTTTTTTCCCCTTCTCCTTTGTCTTGGATGTGTCTGTCCCAGATATTCACTCACCCTTTACCCAGGCTGAGGAAATAAGCAAAGCTTAATGTGGAGAGAAAAAGAGACGTAAAATGCACTTCACTAGATTTTCAGTGTGTTCAGCCACTGCTTTAAATTGCTGTTTTAAATTCCAGTGAGTGGAATAATAGAGAAGTTATCACGTCTAGTAGCTGCAGTTGTCCTTTGTAAAGAATGGCTTGTTAGGAGGCTTTATGATTTACCGAGGCCACAGCTGGCTGCCAGCAGAGCTACAGGAACGTGTTCTCTCTTGGGCCTGGTAGCTAGAGATGAAAAGAATCCAAAGCTGGCACAAAAGCAAATGAATGCTTTGACTCTAAATAAAGCATCATAATTTATAAGAGGCTCTGTGTCTCAATCCCAATGAGGTACATGGATCAGCAGCAGCTCTTTGAGGATGAGCAGAATTGCCTGCCTGGCTTGACTGCAGTTCTGGTATCTGCAGTCTACAGATTTGGAAGCATTTTCATGGTTTGGGCTTGGAACTGTTTCTTTATCCATGCTGTTTCTTTTCCACAAATTCTCTCTCTTCCGTCTTCCACTCCTTTATGTTTCATTAGCTGCTTCATTGTTTGATAAATAATTGTACTACTGTTTGCACCTGGCAGCTCTTTATCATGATGTAGAGCACTGGGGAGCTAAGCACCAAACACACCTGAAGGTTTAGAGGTGCATTTTGGCATTTGTTATTTCTTGGTTTCTAATCACCAAGAACTTGATAGCTGGGACACAAACTTCTATTGAGATGTCCTAATACTCACCGTAGAAAGAAAAACAAAAGTGTATAAGCTCCTTAAGAGTTTTGTGGGGTTTTTTGTTGTTTTGTGTTTGTTGTTTTTTTTTGTTTGTTTGTTTGGTTGGTTGGTTTTTTGTTGTTTTGGGTTTTTTTTAATTATTTGTTTTGTATTCGGGGGGGAGTTTCTGGTTTTGTTGTTTATTTGTTTTTTAATAGATACGTGCATACACAAATTTATACACACTTCCCGATTTCTGCAACTGTTTCTCAACAGTCTGCTGATGAAAACAATATTTCTGTGGTCTAGTGTCTGAGATGAAGAATAGAGGCAGATAATTCTTAAAGGAACTCCTGAATGCTTGTCAGGGTAAGAAAAAGTGGTTTTGGTTTTCCCTTTTTGGTCTTACTGCTTTCCCTACACTCTGGTCTTGCTTTGCTGTGCTATTTAGTTGTTTTTAAGGGTGAAAGAGTTTAGGGGAGAAATCAGTAGCTGAAGAGATCCTGTAATTAATATGAACTGCAGGAAGCAAGTGTGACAGATGAGTTGAAAAGCCCTATGTTCTGTTGCTTATCTCAAGTGACATATGGTATTAGAGCACAAGCAAAGGTAGTGGGTTGTGGGGCTTCTTCTGCGCTAGTGGAAGGCAGAAGAGTGTCCGTGTGTTCCACATGGCAGCAATATAGGAGCTGAAACAGCACTCCTTGAGAAGCAAGTGGGAAATTCAGGGGATTACAGAATGGCATTTCCTTCTTCTTGAGACTGACATTTTTCTGTGTCAGGCTATGTGAATCACAGTTATGATTACTGAAGTAAAAGAGAAAAAATCTGCTAGAAACAAAATACTTTATTTCTGAAACAGATTTGGTTTTCTTCAGAACACACAGATGTTAAATTATTTTCAACTTGCATTTTTAGTGTCAGCTGAAATAAAGTAAGACTGCAGTTTTATTCTCAAGCTTCAGTAGAATAGTGAAGTGGTTCAGTTACTCTGGCTAAAGAAAAGGTAAGGTTTGTGCAAAAGCAAATCTTTAATTGTACCCTGGAGGTCAGAAATCTATGGTTAGTTTACAATAACAGTAATGGCACATTTTCCTGTAAACACTGCAGACATGTGGTATGACATTCGAGATGTGTAACAGGAATTTATCTGAAAGTTTTCCTAGTCCTGTCCAAATCTAATCCCTTTGATATAAATCTGACAGGAGAAAATTATGTTGGTCACCGTTGCTTCATAGTTTTCAAAAACACCATTCTAGGTAGCTTGTATTTTCAGTTGTGGATAAACCTAAAAGGCATTTGGGATCCAATCTGATGTACTTTCTGGGGTATTATCCAGTTTTCATTGGTTCTTTTATTGCACTTCTAATGAGTGTAAAATGTAGCCTTGTATTTGATTAGTAGTGTTTGTTTATCTTTCTGCTTTATTTGTATTTAGATCTTGCTTATTGGTTATTTGTTAGGTAGACTGTCTTTAGAAGAAATATATACTCAAAAAATCATTGTTATAACTGATGAAGGACACAGGCTTTTTTATTAGATGCTGCCCTGTTTTCCAAAGCCAACCTGCCTTTAGCATTTCAGTGATAGCTTTGTCTAGCCATGACTGAGTGAGTTCAGCTCACCTTCAGCAACAAGTCTTCTAACACCTCTTTTGTTTTATACTGATGCTGGAAAAGGATAATGTTACTGGGGAGGCAAGAAAAATAAAAGAAACCAGAGCTGCTTCTAGCTGACCACTCAACTGAATATTGACCAGCTGTCTTCATGAGAAAGAAATAGATGGCAGTGAATAAGGCTAGTAAGAATAGGCTAGTTTTCCAAGAAGCTCCATGATTTTCTCAAATCAATACAGCTCATCAGGCTTCAGAACAAAGGCCGTGGGAGATGTGACAGTGGTGGAACTGCCTATGTGTTCTTTTGTGTATTAAGCACAGGGGCACATGGGGAAACAGGGCATCTTCAGTTATTTCAGTGCTATTCTGTAAACCTCTAGATTAAGAAAGCAGATTAATGTGGGATGAAAAAGTTATCTCCCTGATGGCCCAGCTCCATGGCTTCAAGAGGTATTCCTCACTGTATAGTTGATGCTTCTTTTCTGAATGCAAATGGCAGTGTATAATGCAAGTCCAGGGAATATATGTTTTGTTTGTGTATCATTAAAGGTATAACACAGCTTTTTCAAGCTAGGGTGGTGGTTGCTACTCTAAATATACTGTACTGATGACTTCATAATGAAGGGGGAAAGAAATGACATGCCATTTGAATGAAGTGTCCATGAAATTTAGGTGGACATTACTCAGAATTTACTGGAAATCACATGGATATGAAATAAGTTTGTTATGCTGTTGAAGAAGCTGCTGTACTTTATTTGGCTAGAGTGATGCTGACCTCCTTTAGCCTCCAGCAAGGCAACTTTAACTAAAATAGCAGGTTGTAGCCTCTCAGCGCTTTAACCTTTAAGCTTACTATGCTTTCATAAAGTACTAAATTAACATCACAGCTAAGCATCTCAAAGGTTTATGACTCTCCCAGCGGTATTTCATTATGGTTCTTTTCGTTAATGCTATCCAATCTTCTCAGCTTCATTGCTATACAGTATTTGTTCAGATAAAGTCCAGTGTCCAGGATGACTAATTGCAGATCTGTGCTCCAGATGGTTTGATTACAGGATGTGGTTAAATGACTTTTCAAACATTAAGCGCAGCAGTAGGGCTCTAAAAAAAAAAAAAAAAAAAAACCAACAAAATCAAAACCCCCACCAACAAAACAAAAAAACAAAGACAAACAAAAAAAAAGAGTCCACCAGTCTTGCATTTCCAGGCCACCTGACAGTCATTATGTTCTCAGGCTTGCTGATGCTGATGTCTTTTACATGTGCACCTGCTATAGATGTAGTTAAGATCATGTGCCATGCTAGTTACAGAGTGTGATTAAAGTAGTAAATAAATTGTATGTCTACCAGATCAGTATTCAGTGTGGAAGGCTTGACTTTATACGTAGAATGTTTACTGTTAATTTTAGATTACCTTCTTGATGGAAGCAATCAGGGAGAAATAAGCCATTTGCATTGCAAGTCTAACATAAACATTGTTCTGTGTTTTTTATGCCTGGATGGATTGCAGGTGTATATGTGGCTCTGGGATTGATGATGACGTGGTGGATGTTCAGAGGCAAATGAGTTATACTGCTCTTACTAAACCAATGGCAATGAAAAACTTGAGATAATCGTAAAATTACAAATTTTCATCTTGCAGCTTTTTGCACTTAATGTACTTTAGTTCTGTTAGAACAGCGATGCCAAATAGATATATGTGGAATTAAAAATTTTGCAGTACCAGATGTGGAATAAAATGTGTTTAACCCATGGTGGCTGTGTAGTCCCTGATGACAGATATGCTATAGTTTGGCTGTCCGAGGAATGTCTGTATTATTTGTACTTGGTGACACTGGGACAAAAGGCAAATGGAATTTGGTTTGCAAATGAATTTGTGGATTCACTGATCATAGGGATACGTGGAATTGATTTTGCTGTAATGTTACATCAAGTGATGATGTGATGCCTTTTCAGTACTGAGAATTGCATCTCACAGCCTTTAAGAGCTGCTATACCACAAGAATATTGCTACAAGAATTTGTCATATTAAACTTTTCAGAAATAATCTTTTAAAAATTACTACAAAGCGTAGTGTACTTTGCAAGACCTTCCTCTGGCATCAGCAAAAGTTGTTTAAAATGCCATTTGGAACAGTAAAGGCAGTAGGCAAAATTGTTAACCAAATGGGAATTTTGAGCAACTCCTTTTGAGGACCCCTGTTATGTTTAAACGTATGTGACTTACATGACTTTCTAAACATAAGTGACTTTTGGTTACTGAAAGGCAAACAAATTATTCCTATTTTTGGAAGATTATTGAAATATTCTTTGACAAATCAATTACAGAATTGTTCAGAAAGACACCACACATATCAGCTTTCTCCAGAATTTTGCAGCTACTTTTGAACTGATTCTCAACTAAGAACAGAGGGAACGGCTCCTTTTACAGGAATGGACGCATACCCATTTACCCATTCAGATAACTGGTCTTTGAGTTTTCTGGGAAAATAATCAACCTGAACTGAAACAGAGTTTTGTAGCAATTGCTGTGATCTGGACACAAAAACAGCCTGTCCTGTAAACATTAAGTCAGGCTTTTCAGTCTAATTAATTGAGTAATGTCTACTTATATTGGACTTTGAATGTGTTTGTTTTCTAAAGCCAGTACTTTCAAAAACTGGGCCCTGCATTTAAGATATTAATGTGATAATTTGATTCCTAACCACATGATCTCATTTTCAAAGTTTTGAATACAAACATGAAAATCCTTGGCTTATGTCCATTGCAGAAAACAGAGTCAAGAAATAAAAAGGATTAGTATCTGTTTTAGACTAGATCCTTTGGTCTTTTGTTATTTAGATGAAAGAACATCTGCAGGAGTGTATCCTATTAGATCTGAATAGTTCCTTAAAAGCTTGATGTGACTACAAGTGTAGTGTCAAGGCAGTCAACATGCATGGTACCCTGGCTTGATACTGAAAGTGCTTTGTGGTTGTGATGTTTTGATGTCAAAATAGCGCATCTGTACTTGTTAGGCAGACTTCAGAAGAGTGTGGCTCTCTTTTCAGATAGTGAACAACGAATTTAGGTAATTCACTTCCAATTTATGATGATGTAATGAATTCTATAAATTGAGTTAATTATGAATAGCCACTTTTAGTTCTGGTCTTTGTTATGCAGCCACTGAAAAGAAAGAAGAGGGGGAAGAGAACAGATACATCACATCCCCAGAAATCATAAAAAGTGTTTCTTTCTGTAGATTTCTGAAAATAATTTTATTGCAGATCACTTTTGTGACATGTGACCTTTCATTCCATAATAAAATCCAGGTACAAATTGTCTCAGTTATTTTGTACAGATCATTACAGTATATCTATCAGAACTGCTTATGTAAAATGGTTTTTTGCTCCTCTAGACATGTGTTAGCTTTTCCTGTTGGCTAATTTTTTGCCATAAACAGTGTAGTTATGAATGTGACGAATAAAGAAAAAAGCTCATAGTGGTACATGCACTGTGAAGGAAAACAGCGAAATACAGAATCTTTTCTTGCTCCTACCAGGCTAATTAAATTCCTCTTGATGTTAAACGAGGGACTTCGATTGACAGTGGTAGGCACTAGGTAACATCCTGTGTGCACCTTGGCTGTACATTAAGGCTTTTCTGTATGATCCTGCCTTTGCTAATAATGGGTTTTGGCAGAAAAGGTAGTATAGGTGACCTGTAAAACCTCTAGGTAACATGACGCCATTTTCTTGTGTTAGACACTATTTCTTAATTCTTACACATAACACAGTCACCACTTACTGTTTCTATTAATTAATGATAAAGAGTAGCAAGGGTAGTAACTTTGAAATTTTTGTTTTCTTATTATTGACTGGTTTAATTTAGGATATTTGACAGGACTGCAGAGGATATTGATAATTTCAGATACACTGTGTGTGGTTATGTAGTTTGCAAACGGAATGATAAACTAAATTAGATCAAGAAATTTACACCCTCATTTTAAGCTAAGTGTTTCTCTGTTACATCCAGAGTTAGTGAACTGTGCTCTGCTAATTGCTTAGACTCTTGAGTTGACACCTTTACTCAATAGAAGAAACATTTGCATGCTTTCAGAATATATTCACTATTGTTTGATCCAGCCTCACAAGAACAGGATTAGATATTTGGCCAGGTTTCATGAATTGTAATCTTAGAGCCGTGATACCCTCAGCTACACTCCATTACACGCATCTGAATTTTTCTCCTATTCTTCAGTAATGGTTACTTTAAATAGTTTAGTCCCTTGGGCTTTAAGGTGAAAATATGTATCTGTATTCAGACATTATGAAGTGTGCGGGTTCCTCAGACTGTCTTTGCATTTTTCGCTCTTGTTCAGGCAATGCGAAACAAATGATCGTTACAGGATGTGTAGTGTCATCTGTACTCAAATGTAATGGGAACTCTCATTACGGGGACTTCTTGTGGCTGTGGACACAGCCTCTGTGAGGTTCGATCCTTTATGTGATATGTTACTTACTTCAGAAGGTGGAGGGATTATGTGTAGAGCTATGCCCCACCACATGCATGCTCAAAAGCAGAGTTGGAACAACTCCGAGAAGGGTTAGTGCATCTATGACTGCGTGCCCAGTGCACTCAGATGCAATACTCAGAGGTGAACTGGAGATTGCTGTAGTATTATTTGTGTACTGCCTTCCAGACAAAGTGGAGGAGATCCAGGAGGGGTTTTTGTTCTGAGCTTGAACTCTGCCAGGACAAGTACTTTGGATCAAAGAAATTTGTAATGGTACATTCTGACTGGGTGCAGCAAAAGTAACCATTTCTCTTCAGTGGTGCATTTGGAATGTAGTGTGGACTATTTAGCTTTCTTGTCTCTGTTTTCATTTTCCAGTGCTTGGTCTAATAAGCCTCCAGTTGCATGTTTCCTGAAGGGTCAATGCTATCTCCCATGTTACTTGTATTCTCTTGACCTATTTCCATGATAATCTTAGAACTACCAGTTCTGTGGAGTCTTACCTGTGGCTGAGAAATGGGCTGCTCATTAGGAAAAGGAAATTTATTCCTTGCCACAGTTGTTCTAACACAGCATGGAGATTAATCTTTCTTCTTACTTACGTACTAGTGCCTTTGCTAAGACTAAAAAACGTAATGAGATGCTAAATATAACTGATTTTAAGGGAAGAATTTACTTGTGTTTGCTTTTGAAGTATTGACTTTCTTACCATGGAAGGTCATTTGAATGTCTTCTAAGAATTACTGAAATGTGTATTGATTTCAGGGTTTTTATTGTTATACCTACTCCATGCGTTCTACCTCACCTTATTAATATCACTAGGTCTGTTATATAAATAAATAAAGAACATGCAGAGACAGGTTACAAATTCTAAGGAAGATGGAGATTTATTTAGGAATACACCTTGATTAAAACAAACAAACAAACAAACAAACAAATACATTTTAACAAAGGATAAAGCTAAACTAGTGGGGGGGAAATGAAAGGCACAGTTAATTCTCCCGTAATACTCCATGGGAAGTCAGAAAGCCCTCTTTGCTTTGTGCGTTTAGGAGATTGGATGAACACTGGCAAATGGATGGGGGGAGCAATTGTGCTGCTGCAGGGGTACGGGTTGTGTGACACAATAGAATTTAGCAGTGGAAAATACCAATGATTTTCACTCGGAGCACTATGGAGCTGACAAGCTGTTGAGGTGGAGGAAAAGCATCAAGGTTGCCACAGAAACAATTTTTTAATGCCTCTCTCTAGTGTGCGAGTGACAGATGGGAATGTAGCTTGGAGTTGCTTGTTGCGAGGAACAATTTCCACTGACAAATATTTCCTTGGTGGATCTCCTCTTGCTCCGCACATTTGTTGCCCATATGTTTCGGTGGGTCTGGAGGACTCAAGACATGGCGCGAGTTCAGCACTTGAGCACGGCAGCTGCTGTCCCCAGAGCCCACACGCTGCCCTCCGCCCTGGTACCAATGCCGGGGGGCGCTGTGGAAGCTCCTGCTCCCTGCACACACGGCGGCTGGTTCCACCAGAGCCTGCCCCACCACCCTTGGCCCCGGGCAGCCCCAGATCCCTGCCCCCACCACTGCCTACTCTTGCGGTCATTTCCATTCAAAAGGGGTGAGTGTGAGAGGTGTTCGGTTCTTTTCCAGGTGGCTAAGTTTGTGTAGATCATAAAAATACAGCGTGGCGGTTTAACCCTAATCCTTCTAGGTGTTCGGAGGCTGGCTCTGACCCTAACTGGAAGAGCCTTTTATCTTTCATCCTTCAGACCGTGTAGCCCCAGCATACAAAAATCTAGTTGCCTTATCATGATGCAACTTAAAACCAGATGGGGAATAATTTTCAAATCTGCTACAGAGAATTTTCGAGGAAATCCCTTCTTCCCTGGTACCTCCACTAACAACACTTCAAATGCTTCCCTGCTGTTAAAAGGCCCCTGAGGAAATAAGCGCTGGTTGCATGTTTACCTTGGTGCAGCAGAGAGGGATCGTTTTAGTACAAAATTAGAAATCGCACTGGTAAGACAAATAAGAAAGACCAGCTGGAAACATTCTGGCACAATGCCATTATTATATCCGTTACAGAAAGGCTACAGCTAGAACAAGGGAAGTGTAGAGGAAAAACAAATCACAAGGCTGGCAGCTGCGAGTTTGTATCTTCATGCTTCTCATAAACTGGAAGCATTTTGCATCATGCCTTTCTTTTCTAGGTAAAATGTATTTTTTTATTTCAATGTCTGTTCTAATGAGAAGAGATTGCTGATTCAATAATACTACTTTGTGTTTATCTGCTGCAGTTAATGAATTAAAGGAGTCATTATGCTGACTAGCCCATAAACATGATGATACGTTATGTGAAAAAGTGTTTGAGGGCAACCTGAAAATATTTGAATGGCATCTGCCACATCTCTTTTATTGTTGCTTAGGATATCCTTCCTGTGCATGCATTTACAGGGAAAATTCAAATAAACCAGAATCAGAAGTCAGCTTTAGGTGGACAGATGAATTTACATTTAAGAAAATTTATCAGTGGGAAAAGCAGTTAAATTGCATTTTTTAAAAGATCCCTCTTTCTCTGTATTATGATTCCTCCTTACTGTATGGTTGCAGTTCACGTCCAGTTCCTCGCTTTGCACAGAAGAAAAAGCAATGCAAATAATAGACATTTCCATCCATATCTGCTAAATAAAACTTGCAGTGCATACGTGTGTGTGTGTGTGTGTTTCTGTGTTTGGATATATGCTATTTCAAATAAATAGAAGCATCATTATCATATTGTTCAAAGCAGATTCTTCTCAGTCACCAACTGATTTAAACACTGTAACTAGTGCTTGGTTTATGCTGGCTGGCTGCCAAGCAAAAGCAATTATGTGCAATAATAGCAAAATTAAGAGGTGAGTGTTGCTGTTTTACAGCAGGACATGGCAACACCCATTTCCTTCTGTCAGCTGTATCTTGATTACACACACACAGTCACACAGGCACATACTCTGTCCTGCACACATACACGTGCACACACACAGTCATCTTTGTCATTTACAGTCTTCCCTGTGGGTTTTAACTTGAGGTCACTGAAACCAGAAAAGAGGAAGAGTATAGACCACAGCATTTGAAAGCAAATGAGAATAAAGCTCTCACTTTGTGGGGAAGGAGAGAAAAAATGAGAGCAAAACAAAAAGCCTACGTCAATTTTTGTTCTGACTGTGATAATGCTTTGTTTTTCTCCCACTGGCAGGTGTCCTAGTGGTAAATGTTACGTGGAGGAACAAGACTTATGTGGGAACACTGTTGGATTGCACAAAGCATGACTGGGCCCCTCCTAGGTAGGCAATCATTTGGAGTCTGTTTTTTCTCTGCTGTATTTTCACTCCCAACCTCTGTCAAGAGACTGTACAGAGATTAATAAAAACCAACTGGTTATAATTGAAAACATGCACCAGTGAAATGAGTTATTCTGTGTTCCACACTGAAATGTAGGGTGGCGGTTTTTATTTCTTTTTATTTTGTGTTTTTGAGAGGGAAGGGGAAATAGATGGGATTCAGAGGGCAATTAATTTAGAAATGCCTTTCTGTAAGTTTGGAAAATCTTTCTTTCTATTGTTCTAATTAGGTGGTCTTGTTCTTACCATTTTTGTCTTTTTTTATTGACTTATCCTTTGGGACTGTAACATTCTCACTTAGAAGAAGGACATCCTTCCTTTAACATGACGATGGTTCTGTTATTGGACAGGATATTGTTTTGGTATTTATTCAGTTCACAGCTCCCGCTCATGAAATCTGCTCTTGTTTATGTAGGTTTTGTGAATCACCAACAAGTGACCTGGAAATGCGTGGAGGACGGGGCAGGGGAAAGCGAGCTAGGTCCGCTGCAGCTGCAGCTGTACCTGGGAATGATGCGAGTTTTGCAGAGTCCAGAGGACTTCAAAATAAGAACCGAGGTGGTGCCAATGGTAAGGGGAGGAGGGGCAGCCTTAACTCATGTGGACGCAGGACACCCCCGAACTGTGCCATGGATGAAGTCAAAGCCAGTCCCTCATCCACAAACAAGAGAAAAACTAAGCCTCCAATGGAGCTAGATTTGAACTCCAGTTCAGAGGACAATAAATCTGGAAAACGTGTTCGTACTAACTCTAGAAGCACTCCCACCACCCCACAGGGGAAACCTGAGACTACTTTTTTGGACCAAGGCTGCTCTTCTCCAGTACTGATTGACTGTCCTCACCCCAACTGCAACAAAAAGTACAAGCACATTAATGGACTACGATACCATCAGGCTCATGCACATTTAGACCCAGAAAACAAACTGGAGTTTGAGCCTGACAGTGAAGACAAAATTTCGGACTGTGAAGAGGCATTAAGTAATGTGGCACTTGAATGCAGTGAGCCAAGCACAAATTTGCCTGGCTTTGATCCACTAAAAGCACCAATGTCTCCTTCCTCCATTACTACCCCAGGGACCCCCAAAGGAAAAAGGGAACTGACCAGCAACGGCCCCAGTTCAGTTATCAGTTCCAAAACTGGCAAGAATTCTGGCAAAAAGAAGGGTCTGAACAGTGAATTGAACAGCCTTCCAGTAATTTCTAATATGACAGCCACACTGGATAATTGCTCGGTAGCAGATGGCAATTTGCAAACCGAAATGCCGAAATTGGAGGCTGAAGGGTTAATCGACAAAAAAAGTTTGGGTGATAAAGGCAAGAAAGCAAACAATTGCAAAGTGGATAAAAACCTCTCCAAACTGAAAACAGCCAGGCCTATTGCCCCAGCGCCAGCACCGACTCCACCCCAATTAATAGCTATACCTACTGCAGCCTTTACAACCACGACTGCAGGGACAATACCAGGACTGCCCTCTCTAACAACAACTGTTGTTCAGGCTACACCAAAGAGCCCTCCGCTAAAACCTATTCAACCAAAGCCTACAATTATGGGAGAGCCAAGCACTGTAAACCCAACTCTCGCATCCCTCAAGGACAAAAAGAAAAAGGAGAAGCGAAAGCTAAAAGACAAAGAAAGCAAAGAGACAGGAAGCCCCAAGATGGATTCTAAGCTCGGAAAACTGGAGGATTCAAAAGGGTCTGGGAAAGACTTATCTGGACATTTTTTAAAGGACCATCTCAACAAGAATGAAGTGTTAGCTAATGGACTGTCAGAGTCTCAAGAAAGCAGGATGGCAAGTATTAAGGCTGAAGCTGATAAGGTTTACACATTCACAGACAATGCGCCCAGCCCTTCCATAGGGAGCGCCTCCAGGATGGAATGCAGCACTTTGGTGAATGGACAATCTGCCATGGCGCCACTGCACGTATTGACACAAAACGGTGCCGATAGTGTGGCTGCTAAAACCAACAGCCCTGCTTACTCAGATATTTCTGATGCGGCTGATGACGGTGGCTCTGACAGCAGGTCAGAGGGCATGAGGTCAAAGGCCAGCTCTCCATCGGATATTATTTCTAATAAGGACGGTGTTGTAAAAGGACATTCTTCAGCCACAGCACAGTCGGCTCAAGCAAAAGAGTCCCATTCTCCCTATTACCATGGCTACGATCCTTATTATTCCCCAAGTTACATGCACTCTGGACAGGTCAGTGCCCCAGCAGCTGGGAACAGCAGTACCCCACAGGGGCTGAAGATCAAAAAAGAGACTGAGGAAGAGGCTGAAAAGAAAGAGAAGGCAGAACCATCAGATGCCAAGAAAAGCGAAAGCACTTCCTCTAATTTGCAGCCACAGCATCAATCAGTAATAACACAAAGACACCCTGCACTTGCTCAGTCACTTTATTATGGACAGTATGCCTATGGGCTCTATATGGACCAAAAGTCTATAATGGCCTCTAACCCTCCTTACAGGCAGCAGTATGAAAAATATTATGAGGACCAGAGACTAGCAGAACAGAAAATGGCACAAACTGGGAGGGACTGTGAAAGGAAGAATGAACCCCCCTTGAAGGAGATTGGGAAGGATGACAACAAGCAGAAGAATATTCCATCTGCCACTATCTCAAAGGCCCCTTCAACTCCAGAGTCCAGCAAAAATAACACTAAAATAGGGTCATCAGTCCCTAACAAAGGTGAGGAGACAAGCAAATCACAGATCCTTTCCAATCACCAGCAGCAGCTTCAGTCTGACAGTTTCAAAGCCAAACAAATGGAAAATCACCAACTCATAAAGGAGGCTGTGGAAATGAAATCTGTTATGGACTCCATGAAGCAAACAGGAGTAGATCCAACCACAAGATTTAAACAGGTGAGATCACAGGAAACGGAGCAGAAGTGTCTTGATTTATTAAGTCGTGAAGTTTTACCCCTGATTCTGCTATGTTCTACCTTTGCAGTCAAACAAGCTCTGCCATCCTTTTTTCACACTAGATAGTGCTTTAGTCTTTGAATAGACCAACACACCTTTCAGTTCAGCTGTTTGAGAAGAAAAAAAATCTTGCAAGGTGGTGACAGAATCCAGGCTTAAGACCTGAATAGACTATTTTAAATTACATGCATGAATAAAATAGAATTAGATTTCTCTTTCAGATGTAAATTCTAAGCAATTTGCTTAGTTCAGAAATGAGAAATTTCAAGCAAAATAAGCAGCTTTCATGATGAGAGGACTTATAAAGTATATTTGAAACATGGTTTGAAGTGTTTCTTTTTTTTTTTTTTTGTTAAATGGCAGTTGGCATTTACTAAAGATAGGTGAGCTGGTTCTTTGAAGCTCAGCTCTTTATCTTAACCCAAGGTGACCTTTTTGAAACCATTAAGTTCCCCTTCTCTCCTCAGCCAACCTCAGGCCCCTACAGACCTACACAATGGTTGAAATCCGCTCTCCACTGAAGTTAGTGATGGTTTGTCATTGACTTCAGT
Source organism: Patagioenas fasciata (assembly GCF_037038585.1). NCBI lineage: Eukaryota > Metazoa > Chordata > Aves > Columbiformes > Columbidae > Patagioenas > Patagioenas fasciata. Next base: position 53,813,567 of record NC_092560.1, on the reverse strand, counting down.
GGAACCAGGATTTCATCCAGTAGCTTTGTGGTGACCTTCTTAGATGTCAGACTGCCTTCATTCGAGGCAATGCGACTGTCTCTGTGCTCTAAACTGGAGCCTTGATGCTTTCATGTTCTGGTGTGTGGCACATCCCAGACTTCACCCTTACGGGCTGTCTTTCAAGATGCGGTGGGGTCAGGTGATTGGGCATTAGGGAGCTCTGAAGGAAGTGGGGTAGTGCAGCCTCAAGTAGGAGAATATTTCTTCTGATGCAAATGAGTTCTTGAACCAGAGTGTCCAAGCATCTACTTGTGTGTTTATGTTTCTGTTGCATGTGCCATAAATGTGTATCAATGGAATACAGTGTTTACAATCAGCTCTTGCATTTCCTGTATTAGAAAAAAAAAAGTTACTGCTCAGCAGTGATTTGGTGTGGTCTTGTAAAGAACTCACCTACCCAATCCTATAACATGTCTATAAACCGGTCTATGTAATATTTTATGCAAAAATGTATTTATGATATCCTGTATGTGTGCTTTAAACTGTGGAGTCCTGATCCTGTAAATACTTATCCATGTGTAATTTTATAAACTTGAAATAAGACGGACAGCTGAAGAAGTCTGCCTTAATGTCTGTAACATCAGGCAGCATTAGCATCTTTCTAGCTAGATCAGTTTTTCAGGTTCATTGTTCCAGGTAGTCTAAGTGCTGTGGCATATCGTTAGCCAGATTTCATTTTGTGGTTCACAGATATTTTTTTCTCTCTAGTGGGAAAATCTTTCTGTGGGCTTTAATTAAAATATTTTATGAATAGTATGGTCTCAGGACTTTGATACAATGCATATGTATTTCATGATTAAACTAGTTAAAGTCATGAAGAAGGATATAAGCTGAAGCAATTGAATTTAATTTTGATTATAGTCTCTTGCTCTTTCATGGGAATATTCGTTTGGCTTTGAGCTCAAGACACTCTGTAGCAAGCAAACCTCTTCTCTGTGTAATAGGGATATGTTATTAAAACAGCTATTAAAAAAATATTAACTGAAGTATGAAAAGTATCAATAATGATTTTACTTCAATATCTGAGTTCATAACAAAATTTTTTTTCTCCTCCGTATTAGGATCCAGATTCACGAACATGGCATCATTATGTCTATCAGCCCAAGTACCTTGATCAGCAAAAATCAGAAGAACTTGATCGTGAGAAAAAGTTAAAGGAAGACAGCCCTAGAAAAACACCTAATAAGGAAAGTTCCCTGTCTAATCTTCCTGTCTCATTAACAAGCATTAAAGAGGAGCCTAAAGAGGTCAAGCGTTCTGATTCTCAATCAATGGATGAGAGCAAGATAAAAAACGATGATCGAAAGACTCCTGTAAACTGGAAGGACTCTCGGGGTGCTAGAGTAGCAGTTTCCTCACCAATGAGTCAGCATCAGTCTTATATCCAGTACTTGCATGCTTATCCTTATCCACAGATGTACGATCCCAACCATCCAGCCTATCGCGCAGTCTCTCCTGTCCTAATGCACAGCTATCCTGGTATGTATTCTGAAATTTGCCTTGCACACTAGTTAAGATTTACACCCTCAAAGTGCAGTAAAGCCTGCATTTTAATATTTCTGTTAGTAACTAGGCTAAATTAGGACTTCGTGGGTGACATTTATTTTGCTTGTGTTTCCACTAAAGAAAGTTTTTTAGATGAAACTGATTTAATACAAGATGTTCCTTTTATGCACTGTCACAGTTCTCCACTACAGTTTTCTCAACCCCTGACAGTCTGCTATTGCTGTTAGACTGACAGATAATTTATTGCCTATAAAAATATTCTAAGCACTTAGTGTCAGAATCATTATAGTTACTATTCCTTTCACTTAAACTTTCACTAAAATGGCTATCAGCTCAGCCCTCTTTATAACCTCCATTCATCAGGGTAAACTAGGTGAAGAAATTGAAGAGCAAAGACGCGTTGTGATAGTCACATGATCCATTTTTGATGTTATCCTCTGTCCTGGCATCCCCTCCTCCCACCTTGATATAACCAAAATGTAAAACCAGTAACTTGATGTGGTATTTATTGTTTACCTGCAGGGGCCTATCTCTCTCCAGGATTTCATTATCCAGTTTATGGGAAGATGTCAGGGAGAGAAGAGGCAGAGAAAGTCAGTACCAGCCCAAGCATCAATGTGAAATCAACCACTGAGTCCAAAGCACTGGATTTGCTCCAGCAGCATGCCAACCAGTATCGCAGCAAGTCCCCAGTTGTAAGGCGTCATCTCTTGTTACTGATGAGTGGTATATATGGGGAAGGGTAGAGAATATCATTTTAAGAAGCACACAGTCTGGCATCAAGTTCTGAATACATGATGCTTCTTTTTAGTAATGCTTAAAATAAAAGCGGTTTATAGTCACGATGTATCCGAGTCAATTCTGCATTCAGAGTCTTCCTATCTTAATTGAATGGACTCATGCAGAAACACAGATTTAGAGATACCTCCTGATGCACAGTTTATTGGAGTTAAACACGAAACTCCTGTTTGGAAACAGATAATGAAATCAGAAGTTGTGCTGCGGGATTTGGTAATATCCCTTCCTTATATTTGCCAAGAAGCCACATCTTCCAAATAGCAGATTACCAGCCTGCATTTCTGAAGATTTCCATGTTGGAGCAAACACACTTACTTTACTTTCAGATAAGCTGGTGCTAGTTTTAATTGTGAGCAAGTCACTGACTCCAATTCTATTTTTAAAAGGGCTTTCTTGCTATTCAGGCGGGCTTGATCCCCTGAGTGCATTAATGCGGGCTGAGGATTCATTTACATCAGCTTTCAGCAGCTTAACTAGGTTGTTCAGGCGTTGCCAAGTCAGCCAATCTTAAGGGAACCCAAAACCAGAAGTCATTGTGGTGGCTTCAACCTGCAGCGTGTTGCCTCAAAATCTCTGTGCCTTGGAAAATCTTCCATTGTCCAGATAACACCAGTTTTAGATTAGAATCAAGTGCATATAATCCAGTAGAGATACTACTTCTTCAGAATATGTCAGCTTCATAATTTGAATTTAAAAGGTTGTTTCCAGGTAATGGCAAGTGTGGTTTTGTTGTGATTTTGTCGCTTTTAAAATTCTCACATTAGTTTTCTTTCACCTTTATTACTAGACTGTGGAAAAATCAGCAGCTGAGCGTGAACGGGAAGCAGAAAGGGAACGAGACCGTCATTCTCCTTTTAGCCAGCGGCATCTCCATACGCACCATCACACACATGTTGGAATGGGTTACCCCCTTATACCTGGACAATATGACCCATTTCAAGGTGAGCAGAAGATTCCCAGTGGTGGGATTAACTTGCCTCATGGAGTTGTTACCTTGACACAGGAAATCATGCCTACATGAAGCATTTTGAAGAGAGATGCCCTTGTTAAATCAAAAGTGCTTTACATTTGGGAAGAAGCCTTGAAAATTCACAGCATGGACTAACAGCAAATGAATAGTTTCATGCCTGAGAAACACCAACTGTTTTTTTCCAAAACTGAGTGTTATAGCATTATTAAAGATGTACAGCTAGGCTGTCATTCACGTGAATGTTTTGATTCCTACTGCAAACTGGCATTAACAGGCTGAAAGGCAGTAAAGAACCAAACCAAACAACCTCCTTTTTGTATAATTAGGGTTGTGTAAGCAGTGGAAGAAGTGTAGCAAAGACAAAAGCTTTTTATACTGAACGTATTTTATGTACAAGGCATTGCAGTCACAAGGGTTTGAGCTTGTTATAATTTGACCATCTGAAAAAGGACTCTTTGTATTTTGGCAAATGCACTGCACAAAATTGCAGTCAGGGAAAAAGCAGCACAATAAGATGTGATTCATTCTCCATAGGTTTTATACCAGTCTTGGACTGTGTTTCTCTAACCCTGAACTCTAGCTGAATTAAAGGAGGTTTCCTACCATGCGGCAAAGTACATGCTATCACAATTCGTAGCTAAATGACATTAGTTCATTACCTTCACTTGGTGTCTCAGCAGTTATTTTTCCTGTGTAGAAGTCTTGACATTTCTCAGTTTGATTCAGTGATTCCATATGCCTTTTGGGATGCATTATGCTTGTTCAGTAGGAAAATTGTAAAAATGATAAGTTATTATGAAAGTATTGTATTCTGAGCAGCTGGCATGTCGTTTCTGTAATTCACTGTGACTTTTGGTTCTTGTTGTTTCCTGGTACCTGATATTTCTACTGAGCTTCCTATTCAGGAACTCATACAAACCACTTAGCATCATGCAGTGCAGTACTTGGAAAGGAATACAATAAGTAGGACTGCTGTATTTTCTTGTAAAATATCTAGCAAGGACAATTCAGTTTACTGTATGAAGGCATATTGATCATACTGGGCAGACTGTCTTAACTCTGTTGCCTGAGACATTTGCCGTTTATGTAGTGTTAAAACCCCACCATTTTCTGTTGGTAGATTTTTTTTGTCTGCTTGCCTTAGAAGTGCTTCCTAACATTTCTCTGAGCACACAAATGTATTAAACCCAGAAGTACATCAACATTCCTTCGTTTCTTCTTTCCCTCAGGATTGACCTCTGCTGCCCTTGTTGCCACTCAGCAGGTGGCTGCACAGGCATCTGCATCTGGTATGTTTCCTGCACAAAGAAGGTAAATAGTCAGTAAATCTTAAATGATATATCTTAATGTAGAGAGGACAAAGCAAATCATAGCTTTTATAGCCTGATGGTCTGCAGTTTTTTGATTGACACAGCTTTTATAGATGAAGAAGAACTTGGGACTTTGGCTTAATTGTAGTTTTATTCTCTTTAAGGTGACATTTTGTCCTTACTTATGTCCCTTAGCTGTTACATAGGTCATTGATAAGGAACAAGTAGTATGTCTTCTGAGATTTTCCATAGACTATGTTTTAAGGATCAGTATTGAGATAGAGTGATTATGATTTAACATCCAGATTTTTTTTCAAAGGGTTTTAAAGTTCATGTTCAGTTAGATCCATGTGCTACCAGGAGAACTCAGGATTTTATCTATTCTGCAAGTCTACCTGGTTTGCTGATTTTACTTTCAGAGAAGTTTGCTTGGGAGTCCATGAGAAGTGACACCGTATTTAAGTTACACACCCATTTCATGTGTTTGCTTCTCAGTTATTTACTAGGTTTTCAGTAGAATTTGCTTTTCAACCATCATCCTTACTCTTGAAGAGGACAGAGACTCTTTTGTATTATAATGATACCGTCTCAAGTGAAAAACTCAAAACTTTAGGATTTCTTTCATGTTAAGTCTCAGAGTTTAATGTATTAAATAGGACTGTAACGTTCCATGATTATGGGTGTCTTTCTGAAAGCTGACTCTGAAAACAAGCAGCCACGTAAGGCTCTTAGCTGGAATTATTTGAATGAGAGAGGGTTGTAGCTGATGGATGCTATGGTTTCAGGACCCAGAAGATAAATCCTGACACAGGTTATCTATTGTTATGTTGTTCCCAGCAAGGGTGGGACAAGGACATGGCTGTCTGTCTTGCCTTCTTGGGACTGAGAGTACTGTGCATGTTTCATTTCATGGAGTATCCAAGATGCAGAAAAAAATAGGAGGAAAGGATATTGCATACTAAAACATTCTTCTTTCTCTTTTCAGAGAATGATGAGTTTGGAGATGTACATTGTCATGTGACTGGATCACATGAGGAAGCGCTTTATTACAGACATCAGTTCCATGGTGTTAATTTGAAATGCCTTAATGGCAGGCAAAAACCAGTCATTTCATTTTTGTAAATTGCAGATTTTATCACAGAGTAACAAATGTTGCTGTAATTAGACTTCTGTTTTTATATATATATATATATGCATATATATATATATACATATATATATAAAAATATATATATATTCTTTACTTTTTTTGTATCAGTACCAGGGCTCGCACACAGGGTCTGCTGCTAAGTTGCGAACCACACAGTAAAAGGAGATATGTATTTGTCATGTTTAGAAAGCGTTAACAGCAAGGGGCTGTTTGTTTCTTTTATCTTCTTCCTTTTTTTTTTCCTTTTCCAATTGTAAATAAATAATGTTATGTATCAGTGTGCCTGAACCTTGCATACCCTTCTGATGTTTCCCACAAGCTCTCAGAGAGGCTAACTGTGATGACACTTTGGTACAATGTAGACGTCTATTTGGTGGCTCCTATTAAGATGCATAAGTGTAAAATGTTACTGTATTCACTGTTTTCATTGTAATTGTGTATTGTGAAAAATTATACCTTTGGAAGGCATGGGGATTCTAGTACCACAAAAACTGTGTTGTATATAATGTATAGATTTTAAATGGAGATAATGAACTTCTGTGAATAATGAAATGTCTTTTTTGATAATCTTGAATGGCAGATAACCTAATAGCCTGCATACCAGAAGACATCTGTGATTGTTTTATTACTTGAATAGTCCTGCAGTCCTTTTTTTAATGTTTACAATTACCCGGTTTTAGAAGAGAGACTTTAATGCCATTGCCTGGTTACTTGTTTTATGCTGTAATCTAGTTTGTTTTATGTAAAATGTATATTGAATGCATTCATTTTTATACCTGCCTTAAACAATTTGGCAATCAGAAGAAAGAAAAAAAGTTGTTTTATTCTTAGTGTCTATGGGCCACTTTGAAAGATGTGTCACAGGCGTAGATGTCAGGGGCTGCAGGTGCCACGCAGCTGCTGGTGTGTGTCCCCAGAGGTTCTCCCAGGGCTCAGTTGCTGGTGGGTACCTGCAGCCACCCCGTGTCCCTGCTGGGCGTATGGGATTGTCCTGCCCAGTGATCAATGTAGGGCTCAAGCCCTACAGTGGACCTCTTTCAGTTGACCCGGATAGGCTCAAAAAAGGCCCATGGTAACACTTTGTATGGTATTAATGGAACTGAAACCTCTAATACCTGTTTTAGAGAAGCTCTGTGTGCTATAAATTATAGGCAAATTTTCTATTATATGTGTATTGCCTCCCACCCCCTGAATAGATGCCTGAAACCAGAAGACCTGTCAATTAAAAAAAAAAAAAAAGTCCCTTGCTGTGCTTAACCTGCATTACCACAAAATAAATATTTTATGTGGCTGTATCACCTGTTTTGTTACAGTGTGGTTAACACAGTACACAGTAATATGAAATCACTAATCATGACATGAAAAAAAATCAGATTTACTGGTCAGGTTTTTAAGGCTTCAACCTTTGTCCTTTCCTACATATCCCAGTTATATTGATTGTCAAAAATGTTTTTAAAGTTTTACTGATATATTTTTTTTTGGTTTTGTGTTTTGTTCTGTTTTGTTTTTGACAGGGTGAATTCCTACAAGTTAAAACTTGTTCTTGAAGTCAGTTCCTTTCTTCTACCTTGTGAATACTTAATACAGAAGGATGAATTAAAGATTCCCAACAGACAAGCACACTTGGACTTTTTATATTACTATGATGAATCTGCCATTAACATTGCTATAATTGTTTTATTTTTATAGGCATAAAATAAGTTCCCTTAGTGAGTAGTTATAAGGTTTATTGATTTTTACTACACATCGTTCATCTGTGGCTTACTCTTATTGTCTTGTTCTGAATACATTCTAAAGTCTCACAGTGGTGACATACTACAAATTAGCCTCATAAAAATGGGACGGAAGGGTGTTTTCTTTTGAAAGGGGATATTGTGAATGCAGGGCTCTTGAAAAAAATAAATGCCTTATTACTTCTATAGTGAAGGCTCAGATGGTTTTTGTGTTGAAATGTACCATTGATTTTTTTTTTTTTCCAGCCTAGACCATTAATGCTTCTGCAGCAAAACAGATCTTATAAATTCCCACTATTGGTGATTTTGATTTAACGTGGTTTAACATTGAGCGTTGTAAGTAACTGGAATGAATTACTCTGATTGATACAGGGTATGCAACAGTTAAAGTTATAATTGATGTTATAGCTTTATTATATCCTTGAAGTCCATTTTCATTTATTGTCTTCCACCGCTTACAGTCTTCCCTCTACATTTATAGCTTTCCTTTTGGTTTAACACTTGTCATGCTGACCTCCTTAAAGGCTGTGCAACAGTGAGCATAACTCCCTGGTTCAGCATCCCCAAAGTGAAAAGGTATCCACTCACATGTCCCAGCACTGACATGCAGCTGCTGTGGTCATTTCATCCAAAGGATGAGCAAACAGTAGCAGCAATATGAGGAAGAAAATTTACAAACCTGGGAACTAAGACCTGCAGAGGCTGCTCACCGGGAGGGGCAGCTGGAGCCGCATGATCCAGATACATTTACACTGTTTTCCACTGGAAGGGCTTGTATTTTTCGTTACCTCCAGCTGACGCCTCCACCACTCTGCTCTTCTAGCAACAGTGATCAGTGACCCTACTCCTGTCTTTCATCCAGATGTTGCTGGATGTCTTGCAAAGCTGAAGCAGGGCTCATGCGCCACACTTTTTTATTTAAGTGTCCAGCCTGTTCATGGAATACAGCTAGAGAAGTGAAAGGTCTGTCAGTGGGAGCCCATCACACAGACCCAAATAAAACAGCCAGGGGGCTGCTGCCTGTGGTGCTTGTACTGGGAAGAAATCGATGTGAATAGGGAAGGGGTTTGGATTTTTTTGAGCAATCATGTAGTTCTAGAGACTGAAACATGAACGGGTGTCATGGAGACAACCCAAAATTAAACCAGACAGGTGACAAACTTTATTCTAACCAAAAATCATTCAATAGGAAACCAGTTTTAACTGGGTTTATCCAAAATTATTCGTCACTCCGATAATGTTTAGCAAACCACAGGTTCAGGTTACTGGCTGGGATCTTACAGCTACACATAAACACATGGGAATGATGATTCAAAGTGCAGGCTCACCCACTCACGAAATGAGGACCCTCAAGGGCAGCCTGGAAGACACAACCACTCACCCATAAGGTGAGGGCACTCAAGGACGTCCAGAAGGTATGATCCCTCACCAGTAAGATGAAGGCACTCAGTCCTCGAAGTGTCCTTCAACAGCATCCCAGCCCAAGGGGAGCGTCTCCAACTGCAGACTTGCTGCTCCAAGGAGGACCAACTCAAATGGGGTCTCTGATGGGGCCCCATTTATACCCTAGATTGAATCAGATCTGTGGACATATATGGTCAGCGGTCTAGACATTTCTCTCGGCTAAGGCATCTCAGTGGCTAAGGGTCTGTTGACTGTGAGGCCTTGCCTTACCCACTCCACCACTGCCTTGCATACCTGACAATAGTCAGGTCAAGAAGTTTCTGGAGTTGTAGGAAGCAGGGCGAGGGCACGGGGCAGAAGGTGCCATGCATCCACCCAATGACCATAGTCACATTTCAGCTGGTCTCTTTGGAGTAGTAGTGTAGTCACCTCTTGCCTCCGAAGTTAAAAGGGAACACAGTGTTGATGAGTTTTAACAGCCACTGTGGATCATCGTTCTGCATTGTTTTTTGGCTGTTACAAATTGATAACAGCAATCAGTAGTCAGTCAACAATAGAAACAATTGTATGACAAAGATTTCAGAGGGACATCAATCACATGAATGGGTTTTAAGGGAACATAAATTTCCTGAACAAATTCTGAGGGAGACTACTCCATGGTGGCCAGAAGTTTCATTATTGCACACTTATCGTAATGCGGATTAGAATAATCACACCTACAAATATTATTAAAGTTTGGAGAAGACTGGTTAGCCACCCTGAAAGATAAAATATGTGCCAAAAAACTTTTCCAACTAATTAGATCCTAGTGTGGCAACAAACGCCTCTGAGTCCTTGGCTGCTTTCTTAATCTGGTTGATTTGGTCCTGAAGTGGCATCAATACGTTCAGGACGCAGATGCAACAATTGTCTGCTGATACGTTCAGCACTTCACATATACCTTTCTTCTTTAATAGTGTGAACTCCAGAATGGCTCAGTTTTGAAGGTTCATTTTACTTGTAATTGATTGTTTAGGAGTCCCAAACTGACATATGTGGCATAGGCTAATGCTGATAGCTGCAGGCCTAGTTCTAGAATAGCTTGCTGGTTCTGTGTCAGAGCAACTCCTGTCCCAAAAGTCTATTCCAGCTGCACTCATGCCGAGGCTTTCTGCCATCCCGTGTGTAAATCCCATGGTATACAGCCTCAACACCGCTTTGGTATGGGTCCTTCCTGGTAAATGGACTGAGAGAAAGCACAGCTGTTGTGCAGGCTAGTCGTGGAATGGTTGAGTATGGTCAGGAATGTAAGTGACTGTCAGAACATGCCCACACTAAATCAGGGGTGCAGAGATAAATGACGTTTGGCATCAACCTGGCATGGTAATAATAGTTGGGCAGTAAATGTAATTGGTTTTACTGCAATTCAGGATGGAGGGTTGCAGATAGCTGATGTTACTGCAGAGGCAGCCCTGTATCAAAGCATCTTGAGCAGGGGGATACAGCCACAACAGGGGCATTTCATCTACATTTTTGCATCCCATCTCCGTTTTGCAATTCCAAAGGAGAGATTCCCATGCTGGGGATACTTTACACTTTTCCATGTGCATGGATGTGCCTGGCCCACTTACAGTTAGGAGGACAGTGTAATGAATCATAAACACATGCACTGGGGCATTCATTGCTATTATGCACAGGGTGTTTGATGCACCATGAGGCATTTAGTGGTTTCATATATATTAGAGAACGATCATCAACATCATATAGAGAGCTGTATTCAGTAGTTCCCCATGGAACCTTGGGGCATGGCATGGTGCCATTCAAGGCCCACCCCATGGCCTTATGGGTAGATTGGAGAGTATAATCACTAAACCAGCATCTGCCATGCCAAGCAACCAACCACAGGAAATATAAGTATAGGCTCTTCACTTGGTCTCCCTAAACCTCCAGCTACAATGATTACATTGCTTCCATGTGAGTTAAAGTGTTAGAATTTGTTAATGTCCAGCACAGAGATCAGCAAAGGACCTTCTGCTGATCTGAGGGTAGGTAAACAAATTATTTTTGAGGTCAGATTCATCATTCATGTGAATCCAACTATCATTTTTGCTACTATGTTGCCATCAAGGTCCAAAGCATCCACACTGACTGCTATAGCAAACCACTAGAATTGGTGACAGAATGATCTGTCTCATAAGAAAACACAAAGTGGGGTCTCTGTCCCTTAGAACTAGGCTGTGGGGTTAGAGGTTGGGGTGTATATATGACCATAATCAGGTCAAGAAGTTTCTGGAGTTGTGGAAATGTTGAGCAGAAGTTCTGCCACATAGGGGTCTATCTGACTCAGCTCACTGGCTACCTGGGCTAGACTAGAGCTGGTGAAAATGGGGGCTGGGAGTAACATTTCTCCAGTTTTGTAATTTTAGATTCCCTGGTAGACTTACAGAACATCAGAGAACTCACAGAGTGAATTCTGTGCTGTGGCACCACCATCCCACCTCCCCACACCTTGCTTCTGAAAGGTGCATTGGTTGGACTTAACCACTGAGTCATTAGTCCTACCTGTCACTCTGACAAGTGCTGGCATGGACAAGTGCCCCCAAAGGACATGAAGTTCAAGACCCCCTGAATCCATACTAAAACACTCCAGAGATTCTTGATAGCATAAAAACTGGCATAAGCAAAGAACACCACAGTGCCCTTCTGCAGCTCTCCACCCTGTCTCTTATCAGGGAACCAGTAAAGGAGTCAAGCACAGAATCAAGGTTGTATTTCCTCCTGGCATCATAGTGTTGTCACTGTCACAACTGACAAATGTACTGTCCTCATCTTTCTGCCTCAGAATCTCACTCTAATGTTTGCTTGCCATACTCTCTCACTCCTTTATTTTCTTGCTCTGCCCTATTTGCCCACTTACTAAGCCCTCTTACATCCATTTGATAGAATCAAAATTCATTCTATTTGTGCAGCTAAAAACCTTCTGCATACATTTGTGATCTCAGCCCTTGATTAGTTTTTTCTTTATCACATTCCCTCCTTTGACCTGTGGGGTTTTTTGGTTTGTTTGTTTTTGTTGTTTTTGTTTTGTTCTGTTTTTTTCATGTGTGTGTGTGGGGGGGGGTGTTTGGTTGGCTTCATTTTGGTTTTTCTTTCCTGTATCTTATTCTGTGTTAATGTATCCTGTCTTTCTTCAGAACATGCCTCACTTCAAATTCATACAGCATAGTTCATATTTGTAGTTCCCTCTGAATAATAGCTGTAGCAACTCAGAGATGATAGCAAAAGATGCCATGAGTAGCCAGAGCAGACCATTATTAACAAGGACCTTAACATAACTGACAAAAATCATTACAGCTTTAAAAGGTATTTTAGGTATTTTGAAATGGTCTAATGCCTCAAAAATGGGTAACAATACCAAGCCCACAGAGGAAGTCCGAAGCTGTATCTCCTTTTATCAGAGGGAACTGGAGACGTGCAATCATTACTTCGTGAACCAGCTTTGTTCTGCTTTAAAAAAAGAGCTTTGTTTTATTAATTTGTTTCAGTTTTAGCCATTTACTTAGATTTCTGTACTAAACGCTCTATAGCATTACCGTGAACTCTCCTTCTTCTTGATGTAATCTTTTTGCTTATGTATTTCCTAAATTGTCATAGCTTCATCCTTTTCTATAAGGTTTTTTTCAGGGAATCTTACTGTTACTTTTACCACGAAGTGCAAGAGTTTTTCATTCAGCAGAGGAGACATCAGCTAAGTTACACATTGCAGTGTGACATGTCCCAGCTGTGACAAGGATGTAGATATCACTAAAGTCCTCTCACTGACTGTTAGTAATTTTTGTGCAGCATATGCTACATAGTGCTTTCAACCTCAGTAGCAATTCTGAACCTTCTTGTCTGGGCTGATAAATTAGCAAACTTAAGGATTTAGTAGAGATGATTAGTACTTGTAGCCCAACAATATTTATCATGCAGAAAATTTGTTATTCTCCACATAATATTATAGAGAAGTGCTCTGGGGACTTTTAAAGCAGATTATGCTATAGACAAATGAACTCCTACAGACCAAGCTGACACCTGTAGTTCAGTTCCAGTAGCTTCATTGTTGTTTCAGCAGCATCCTGCAGTCATTTTGGATCGTATAATGGTGTATGGTAATCAGATGGTTCCCATCGTTTGAGTTTTCTGATGATAGAATAGTGCTTATTTACTGTTTTGAGCATGATGCCATGTGATTTCTTCATGAAGGAGTATGGTGCAGCAATGTCTGCTGAAAAAGAGCTAAATCAGGCAGTAAAGATTCTCTGAAAGCCTGTTTAAACCCTTAATTATAGGAAAAAAAAAATTAAAACACATGTCTTGACAGGTAGCATAAATGCTGTTCTCTTAATTGTTTTCAGGTCCCTGAGGGCACTGCCAAGCCTTACTGGCCCTGCCCAGCCACGCATGGAGCCTCCCCTCACCTGAGCTCAGTGGCCCTCAGCTGGTGTCTGCCCATCCCTGTCCCAGGGCTACCTGGTGGCCTGGGCTGGGGCTGTACCCCAGTTATCATGTTCCCTGGCTGGGGTCTGTGGGATGTAACCTGCCAGTCCCCAGGACTCCTCAGCTCTGGCTATGCTCTCATGGTTGTGAACAAGGATGAACAATTTCTGCTCTTCAGAGGCTTGAGTTTAGGCTGTTTCTAATAGTATGATAAGCAGGGAATAGCTTTCAGTAAGACCCTTACTAATATTTTCTTAATTACGCAAATGAAAGATGAAAGAGAAATTTTGTCTTTATATGTTTCAAATAAAACTCTTACAGAATAGTGGAAATAAGATGTGGAATAAAAAGCCACAGAGTTTTCTGACTGAAGAACCTCCCACATAGTTAACAGGCTGCCATGAAGAAACAGTCCATTGTTTCCTTAATTTTTTCCCCATTTTTCCTCAGTAGTATAAACTTGTGTTTGAGAATCCAAATGACACTAGAAATGAATTGAAGGGAGAGGGGAATTTTTTCCTCTCCCCATACAATGTGAATGACTGAAAGGCATAAGATTTGCAATTGGCTTTAAAAGGAGCTGACCCTTAATATGTTTGCTCAAATGAGGCACCTTCCTTACACAGAACAGGTTTCTCCTTGAAATACTCCCTATTCAGCAGAGGTCAGCTCTGCCGACTGCTTCAGAAACCTTACTCTGCCTCCCTCTTTTGGGGCTCAGTGTTCCCCAGAAGAGAGTGGGAGGAACCAGACCAAGGGCTAGATGGATGTCGTGGGGGAGTAATTTAAGGTTCTGCTTGCTGTAGAACAATGTTTAGGTTTCTCAAAGAGAAATGCAACTTAAAAGAGTTCGGTGGTGGGTGCACTCTGTTACTTACTGTGTGGGGGAAACATGCCAAGCCGAATGCTGCTGATCTGCTCTCCAGATGCCTGTACCCATTCACGAAGCAAACGTTGAGGCGTCTTCTCCCCAGTGATAACCTTTTGCTCCCGGGGCTGTGTCCTGGAGCTCCAGAGACAAACTTCCGGGTGAGGCCTGTGCCCATTTGCAAAAGCGGACTTTCAGGATTCTTCTCTCCCTGATAACCGTTCTCTCTGGAGTCTGTATTTTAGAACTCCAGAGGCAAACTTGCAGGTGAGGCCTGATAACTGTATGCAGAGCAGACTTTCAAGAGACAAAATTCTTAGAAAAACGAAAAATTGAATGTAGTAGAATAGCAGAAGGGCTGGCTCAAGCTGGGTGCCTGCGCAGATGTCCCCCCAGGCATAGAAAACTACAAACTTTTATATCTTTACAGACCACTCACAACAAGATCCAGTCCCCCAGCAAAATTTCACCTCTAGGTCCTCTTGTTCCTCGTTGGATCCTCTCTCTCTGATTCCACACGGGCCTTTGTTTTGTTCAGCTGTAGACATTGGTTTTGGTCCATAGCATTGCAGATACTGTTTTGTCTGAATAAATCCTTTCTTAGCAAAGTGCAAAATAAGCCTTATCTTATAAGTGTTCAGGGTAGTTTGTAGTTGCTTTTAGTAAACGTGACCAGAACTTTACAGCTTAAAATTTTAGCAAATCCAGCTTACCAAGTAACATGAAGCAAAGAGCATATTGAAAATCATACAACCTTATATCTCTAAATAATTCATTACATTTAATACGCATTTACTTAGGCTAAATGATTACTATATTGAACTTGAATTAGGCTCATCCACTGACCTGTGAGTAGAGAAACCATTGCCATACCGCTCACTTATTTAGCAGGGAGAGCCCAAAGTGGGGTCATCCAGGCTGTCATATTTATAGAATGAAGTGGTTAGCTCGTAGTCGAATCGCATACAGTAGGAAAAGTCTGCACGAGACTCCCTGTGCCCACAAGCCACCGGTGTTCAGTTGCTGTTGTGCTTCCCTGTGGGTCTCCTGGAAGGAGCTCTTGGCCCAGCTGCAGCTCAGGCCCTTCCCTCCTCTGGAGCCTGGACCAGACAGATGCTGGTTTGGCTGGGGGGTGTTGAGTGCACCCGCCACACTCCACCCCCTGACTACAGTCAACCCACTTTGTTCTCTCATAGAGTGATAGTGCGGTCACCTCTTGCCTCTATGTCATAAATACGTGGCATATTGTAGTTCAGTGGTAAGAGTCCAATTATTTGGTAAACTGCTTGGTTTGAATGTTAATATCATCTACATACAGTGTTAACATGCATGTGAACTTATGTCTAAGCAAATAGCTTCAGTAATATAAAGCATCACTATAAATCGTAGTATTGGGGAATTTGTCACAACAAACAGTGTTTCCTTGCTTAGATGTGCGCCAGACTCTTATACATAAAATGATTTCAAGTAACAATAGTATTAGAATAACAGAATTACAACTGGATGAAGCATCATGTTCAAAGTCCTGGTTGTAGTCAGTGACCATCTGAGTAAGGTTTTCCACTTCACTTCCAACAGGACATGATGTACCTTCAGTAGCAATAGGATGATATATTGTACTTTCATCTTACAGGAAGCTGCAAGACAAAAAGATGAAATAGACTGGTCTCAGCAGGGTGTGCCAGACAGGTTATCCCATTAGAAATAAGGGAGAATCCATTGTGCACTAATTCTGCATTTTGCACCATTGCTTTGGTCTTTGTCTGTAGGAATCTCAAGGATGTACGGCAAGGTGCCTTTACAATTATTCACCGGCCTGTTATCTAAACACAGAGATTCTACTTGTGGTTCATGTGCTTTTCTATACCCCAGCTACAGTCACTTGAGTGTACTTACAATGCTCCTCGTCGCCATTCTTGTGGCATTCCCGTACAATGGACTGCAGGGACAGCTGAAGTTTCTACTTTTCCATTGCTTATGCATGCCAGAACAAGGCTTTTATAATCTGCTTTTGTCCATACCCTTCCTCAGCTCTGCCGCTAGGTCAGTTTAAGTGTGTGCAGTGATGAGCATCATCAAGCCACTGATTTTTAAGCAGAGCTGCAGACAGAAAAGGTCATTAAAATGTCAATGACACAGTATGTCTCCCCATGCTGTACACTGGAACATAACAATTTAATACCAAGCTTTGCTGAAAATATCTGCTGTGCTAATTCATGATCTTCCTCCTTGGAAAGAAGCCGGCTTCCTTTAATAGACAATTTGCCAAATCCTCAGCCTCTGTAAATGGCTTGTGGCTTTGCTGAAACCGGCTGCCCACTTTCCTCTTTATCTGCCAAAAATCTGTCCTCATTTTTGGAGTTACTTCCTTAAAGAACAAAGGTGCAGAAGAAACAACTATAGAAAGAAAATACTAAAAATAGTAAGACAGAGTCCACTGTTTTTTATATTAGAGCACCTCTCATTAGTCTTAGTTGGGTTCTGATTCTGCAACTCAGGTAAGGATTTGGTCCTTTGAGTCAGGGTGATAATTGATATTCAGTACAGTGCTTTACTTCTTCCTTGAGTACATGAACATGTAAGTGCCTCTCAGATGCTCATGTGCTCACTCTCTACTTTGCTAGAGGGTCACAAATAAATGCTGTGTGTGTGATTTGATATTAATTCACTTGGGGGATTCTTTTGTAGACCACGGGCAATAAAACAGCTCTCTAGGGTACTAAGGACTGCTAAGCTTTGGAGTTTTTTCTGCACTGGCACTGCATCACAAGCTTTGAAAACCTGTCCCATTTGCAAAAGGGTTAATTCTTCTGAGTTGTGAATTCACTAAAATTCAGTTCTATTAAAAAAGAGCATTATGCATATGTCAGTGTATAGGCCTGGAAAATAATTCAAGATATATACAGGAAGGGGAGGGAATTATTAAAGCTGGCCCTGATGGGTGGGCAGAACAGAAGATTTTGACATAAAAGTGACCTGGCTGAAAACTCCAGAGTCTGTTGTAGAGACTTCAGTGCTGAGTTCTGTACTGAAATACAGGGATGTGGATAGTCGTGAGTCCAGCAAGGTCACCCAAGCAGCACAATGAACCCTGGCATCGCGTAAGTCACTGAGCAAGTGCAGGCAAATCCCAAAACACTGATACTGTGGACTGCAATGCCTCCTAGTAAAGACAGCTCTGGCACTGGACAGGCATACCTCTATGCAGCTAATGTGGTACAAATGCTCTTGGAGCACATTTGACCTCCCGCAGATAGAACCTGAAGAGTGTCTGAGGAATATTGAGATAATATCATTTTGTTACCCCAAGCAGTTTCTTGTATCAGTCAAAGGTACTTTTTGTTTATATTTTTTCCATATGAAGGATCCCAAAATGTTCAACAAATTGGGCAGGAGGGTGCTTGCCATGCTCAGATGCTTGCTATGGGCTCCATGCTGCAGGCTTTTGAGCTAGCGTGTGAATATGCTATGCATTCTTTGGCAGCAGAGGTCTGCAGCATCAAGAGACAGGGTGTTTATGATTTATTTATGTTTATGTGCTGAGAATTGTCTTGCTAAGTCTGAGCAACCTTCAGAAGATGAGACAGGATAAAGCACGAGGCAGGCTTAAAGCTCAAGCATGGCCTTGATGACTTTGTCTTTAGAAGTCATTACACCTGTCCCATTGTTAATATGCAACTCCCCTACCTCAAGGGAACACGATTTCACTTGCTTCCAACTGCTATACACCCAGAAGCAGCCTTTTCTGCCTTCCATGTGAAGACAGGAAGAAAGAAGAGTCCCTTTTTTACACAGAAATAAAACTTTATTGAAGAATAGAAAATTATCAGCCAGGAGACGACACATGGCAGCATGGCAGACCAGAAGTGTGTGTCTCCATTTATGCTTCCTCTCACAGCAGCTGGTTGGAACCTTTGGTCCTATTCCTTCTTCTTGTTTGTTGTCATCAAGTAGATTGATGCTTACGTTTTTTCGGGACCCATTAAACTGCAGCATTAGATAACTAGCCACCAGTACAAAGGACCTATATCTGCTCGTTAATTGGCTGATGTATGTTTAAGAATACACCTTGAGTATTTTTCTCTGTAATAAGGATATTTCCCTCATGGAACATGATAACTTTGTCCTTACTAGATGCTTTTGTTTTGCTTGGTATATTTTTAGTCATCAGCACTACAGCGTGCAGCTTAGATGATCTCAGCTGAATCTTCAGGATGCAGCTCTTCATATACGTGTGAGTTCAAAATTAGTACTAGACTTTCATATTAAGTGCAATAGACATTCACGGAGTTTTTTTGTCTGTTTCTTTTAAGTCTTGTTCATCTGAAAGGGAAAAATAAGCCTCCAGCAATTCAACTTTGACAGGGTTTTTGTTTGTTTGTTTTTCTGTTTCTTTAAAAGGATAAAATCCATTCACAGATCATTCAGATTCTTGGCAGTATCTGGCAGCAGATCCAAAAGAAATGTTAGAGAATAGACTGCCTTAATTTATTTTATTATTTGGTATACTGCTTCTTATAGAACATGTTTAAAAACTGCTTATGTAGAGTTTGCTTAGCATAACTTCTGCAAGCTGTGAACCATTTAACTTCCTGCCTCATTAAGTGAAAAAGACCATGGAGTCTTTAAGCTAAAAGACAAAGGGAGCTTCATCTTTGGAGATAAGTAGAGGAACAGAATGATGTCTAACAAAAGAATGTTTTGACTGTTACCAAGAACTTATTTTCTCCAGCCATGGGTGCAAAATAGCAACTGAAGGTCAGAACTCTAATTGACAGCCCGCGTGACAAAAATGAAGAGACCCAATGAAGAACAGGGGGACCCCAGACTCTAATTTTGCAATTGGCCCAGAGTGATGCACAGAGGGTGGGGGCTTGGTGGGGTAAAATTGTCCAAGATTTTTTTTCTGCTGAGGGTCCCTCTTCAGGAGGAGCCGAGCTCAAGCTGCTCTGTGTTGTACTTTGCAAATAAGTTATTTATTTTAGAAGAATTTCTGGAATCCATGCCAGAGTTTTTGCTACAGGAAACCTAGGGAAAAGGAACTTCCCCAATAGAAAACAAAATTCAAAACAAGTACTGATTTCACAGAGACAACATGTATTAATAACACAATTACCCCCCTATACTCACACCAAAGATAATTTGATTGGTATACAGTAGGAAGAAAACTGAAAATCTCTCTATGTGAAATCTGTTAAGCAAACACATGACACTTTCAGGAAAAGATCTTATCAGGGAAGCTAAGGGCAGTGAGGTTTGCAGAGCTCTTCCCCATCTTCTTTTCACATTCCCATACCCCTTTTTAGATTAGCTTTGCCCCGGCTCACTTCTTATATTTTCTATCCATTACTCCCTCGTGATAGTGTCAAGGTCAGATGTTCTACTTGAATCAACAGTTGAACCTGTCTTCTGACACCATCATAAACGAATTTCTAACTAATCACCAAGGAAAAGAGGCTTGAAGAATAACAAATAGTTCAACAAATAGTTCTGTGACCAGTGCAGCTAATAAAGAGCGGTTTTCAATGGCTTTCTTGCCTTTTTAGACTCTCAGATGTTCAATAAAGTGTTAAGTTCTTCCTAAATGAGGCCTCTGACAGGTTTTCTTTCCTATGCCTGCTTACCAACATATGTGAAATTATGGAGTGTCATTAGAGTATCTAGTTTAATTGCAGCTGGTCAATGGCTCAAATGTCGCATGCAAAAGAAAGTTCATACACATGGTGTGGTCACAGTAACTGTGAATGAGAGCTGTGCAAGAGTCTCCTCTGCATGGCCTTGCTGTGCGTGTATCCTGAGCAGTCAAAAACCTTAGAAGTGGCAGTGAGCATAAAAGCCTCCCTTGCCCTCACAAAGATAGGGTGTGCTCAGGGCCAGACAAGGACCCTCTCTGTGAAATTACTCCAGTCTCTTGCACCATGCTCTGCACTACAAGTAAGATGGAGAACATCTTCAGCATCCCAGCTGTTGTAAAGAAAAGTGACTGGTTTATAATTCGTTAGGTTTTAGAGTAAAGCTATGAACAAGAGAAACTGAAATAAGCCCAGGTCATGGCTCTTGACTACTAAATCCATCAATAATCACAAGAATGTGTAACTTGGAAGTAGTCCATTTTATTTATGTATTTATCTGTAGGCTTTACATGTCCCTATTATATACACATTGGCAAAAAAAAGGAGCCTGAATTTAAGAAAAGCTATGACCAGAGTCTTTTAAAACGCTTTTGGATGCCATCAAACAACAATGAATTGTTCTACTGTTTAATAATAAGCTAGGTAAGATACAAAAAAGAACAAAGTGTTCTTTATTGAAAGCTCTGGGTAGTAACAACATAATTGTTTCTTTATGTAAAGTTCAGTCACAACAAGGACAAAAAAAAATCCCTCTTGTGTATCCTGAAGAGCTTTTCAGGTTTGAAAAAAAAGTCAATACCATATTCATACTAATGTTTGCTTGCATAAAATATTGACTGTAGTCACACTGGTTGTTTTAAATATAGACTTAAAAGCAATCTTGATCATCTGAAAGGTTGTAACTGTTTTTTTCCCTTTCCTGAAAGACTAATGAAAGGACAACTAAAAGCAGAACTATATAGTTATTTTAAAACTGGCAATAACAAATTTCACCAATTACAGAGTCCATTCTGTAAGCAATGAATGTGTGGCTACCAATTAATCTAGTGTACCTCCAGGCAAGGTCTAGATCAGCTGGATACAGCTAAAGCAATTTGCACACAGCTAACAGCAAATTGGAAAATAAGTGTTCCACACTACTACCTATCTTTCCAAACCAAATACACAATCAGTATTCTGGCAGCAACACTCTGTCATGTTATTTGCAGCTATCAATTTTAATTATAACAATTATTGATTAGTCGGGAAAGTGAAAAATCTAATGTTCAAATGAGGTTGGTGTGGCTACTGGGGATCTTTTTTCCCCTTTCAGGCACATGTACATATAGTGTTAGGAAATATCAAGTGAAGAATGTACCTGATTCACAGTGTGGAGCTCAGATAACTATCACTGAAGTTGCACTGGTGATTTTTGTTTGTTTACAACAAACATCCAGTTTTAATATTCACCAGTCTGCTGTACGAGAATGTTGCAAATTGAATTAGGACACGAGAAGACTCAGTTCAGGAACACAGGCCAATACTTTCACATGTGAGTACCTGCAGTTAGAGTCCTGTTTTCTTATTTAACCACCCAGATGAAAGAGCTGTTCTCTATGGGAAGAGAGAGTGCTCATGTTGCCCATTGACACCAACTATTTTGCTGTCTTATTTACTTTAAGACACAGCTGTTTCTTCTTGTAGAACAATGCTTCTCTTGGAACAGAGAAAAAGGAAATATCCAGCCCAAGCTGCACTAATAAGAGTTTTATGTGTTTCAGCTAAATAAATAGCTGGGGGAAGCATACATCCTGACTTGAGCAGGGTTATAGCCACAAAGGCTGAACATGAGCTTTCTGAGTCTGAGTTTTTAGTATAGGCTCATCTCTACTGCTGATCAAATGCCCTTTGTGGTGTTGCTGAAGACATGATGTTTTCATTTGACATGAACGAATAAACATGCAGCAAATAATTACTGTACCCCAGATAAGCCCTTCAAGAGTGCTGCAGTCTGCCTCTGCCCTGTCTGGGAAAGCAACGGGAGAGTTTCTTCTGTATTTCCTGCTCCTCCTGAGCTGTAACCTCAGGGCCCAGGGGGAAGAGCTGTGGCAATTTTAACTCTGGGGCTTTAGGGTGTTGTTGACATGTGTGCTCAGCTTGCCCCATGGCTGAATGTGACCATTGTGCCAGAGACAACAATGTGGCATGGCACAGAGCTGTCCCATGTCTGCCTCAGGCTGCACCAATGCTGTTGGCCACAGTGGGCTGACACCAACCCCCGTGGGGGGACTGGAAGCACAGCTGCACCTCCTGGCTGGCTGCTTCTCACATGGGCATGGCATCTTTTCTTTAAAAAGGTAAGGAGGGCAACTGGGGATAGCAACATCCTGAAGCTCTGAGCTGCCACTGAGCTCAGATGAGCAGGATCAGACCCATGATCACGACATTACCCATTTACCCACTTTTGAGTTTAAAACAGTGAATGAAGTACAGAGGAAAAAATAAATAAATTGTGCAGTTTCGCAAATAATGGTCACTGGATAACTGGCATGGTAGGTGGTGCATTGCACGGTTGCTTGGAAACTGTGGATGGATGTGAAACTGGGAAGGTCAGCTGTTGCAATTAGTTATCAAGAGAGAATAATCTCAAAGACCTTCACAAGAGTTTAGCTATGCAACTCCCACTGTCTTGGCAAAGGAACAGCTAATCATCTGCTTTGAAAATGAGACTGAATGTGTCCTTGAATTGGACAAGAAAATCTCTGTCTAAACAGGAACCAAAAAAATGTGCTTACAGTGCCTTAGACTGCAATGGAAAAAAAAAAAAAAAAGGAAAAAAATAGCAAAGACGTGGGAAGAAATCCTGGATGTGCCAAACACAGGAATGCCTCTCTCTGATAACAAAAACTGCTCTCTTAGAGATTTTAGTGTAACGCTCAGATAAATATGCGTACGTGCAAGATCATCTCGTATAAACAGATATACCTTCAGCACATGCGCACGCACCATTAATATAATACTGTTGTGTCCTGCTCTGTCTTTTGCCTTTCTGAGCTCTTTCGTTCGGAGTTAAAATTGTTTTACCTTGACGACTCAAGCTGCCAGCTTGCTCAGCTCAGTGTTGCCCAAACACACTTACAGAGACCTCTCCCTGTCATTTTCTTTCTTCCTTTCTTTCTTTTTTGTTGTGTTAAGGAAACCTTCCACATATAGGAATTTCCTGTTTAATGGTATTTATCACTGTAGTATTGTGTTAGTGGAAAACTGTGAAAAGTTACAGACTGCAGTCCTTTAATCTGGTGTATAACAGTGTGATTCGTGTTTTGTTACACCATAAATTTATAATCTCACAGCTTCTCTATTATTTAAGGTGTAGTATTAATATTAAAATTGCTCTGCTTGTCTACAACTTTGGGATCAGAAATGTACCTCAAGGGATCCCACTCCATCTGCGGTAAGTGCTTTTCACTTCAGATTAATATATTTTCATTTGCCCTTTCAGCCTATGCAGATGGAGCAGACCTCAGACCACGCCGAGGTCAAGTAGGAGTCCAATTAGGTAAAGTTATTTTTAAGTTCTGGAGGGCACAGGTTCAGCACACTAGAGAGATTTAAGCACCTCAAGATGTAGATAGGTGTCATGTATTTTCAGAAGTGCTATCACACTGCAATCAAATCGAGTTAGGCATCTGGCAAATATCTTGTGAGACACATTTTGAGATTCCTGCAAAGATCCTGAAAGCTCTTGGAAATCCAACTGGTCTTCCTGTAGGAGGGTTCAGAGTACAGCAGAGGCCACCAGCGATTTCACTTTCCCACTCCCACTGTTTCAGATCCGCTAATATTTAGATTAATGGCAAAGACTCATGCAGCAGTCTCCAGACGTATGTACATTGCTCAGGAAGACACACGTAGATCAGCCATGCTGGGAGTTCAAGGTGCTGGCGTATCAATCAGGAGGCAGGAAAGCCGATGGCCATGAGTGAACCAGCTGTACTCAGGCATGGCATGGGGAGCTACTCATTCAACACTCTTTGTTGTCCTCTGGGTAAAGGAAGGTCAAAGAACAGAAACACAACCACTTCACAGCTAGGCCAGTCATGAGAAGCGGTCACAGGCAAATGCCTAGAGAAGAGCAAGAGTAGGGAATGTATCTATATGTTAATACCCACCCATCTTCTGGCAATTTTCAGCAAGGGGACTTCCTGTTCTGTTTTTTCTATGCAATAGTTTACAAACTTCTCTCCCCTCAGTGCTTGTTCAATTTCCTCTTGAATTCAGTACAAACCTTTTGGATCCACAGTGTCCTCCTTTTCCAAGGAGCTTTGCACATGCATTGTTCATTGCATGAGGACCCTCTTTGTGTCCTGGATGCAGTCCTCTTGCCTTTATTTGATGACTATGGATTTTTATACTGGAAGTAACAGCAAACTATTTCTTTCCCTTATACTTCTCATGATTTTGTAGACTTTAACTAAGGTGATATATTGGTTTGACAGCAGCAGCAGCATGAATCAATTCTCGTTCTTAATAACGAACAGGATAGGACCAAGATGTGAGTGTTATCCCCATGGAGCTGGAAGAAATCCTTTTTGTTGTTTTTCCAATTAAGTTATTCAAAAATAGATGGTTAGCTCTAAAGAACTGCACTGGAAGTCAGTGACTAATAATTCCTGAAGTACTGGCTGAATTATGTAATATGTACTGGCTGAATTATGTAATATACAGTACATACCACTGCAGAGAGAGTGTGTGTGCTGAGTTCAGTCCTAGTAGAATAATGACCCCAGAGGGGGCCATCAAAAGCTAGTAGAAGTTTAAGCAATTCATGACTCTCCAGCTTATGCTGAAGTGATTTCAATACTATGATCCATCAGAGTGGATGTGCAAAGACCAGCTGAGGTTTTAACTGCTGGTTTGCATACTTGAGGTCTCACAGCCTCCAGCAGCTGTGTATTGCTCTCAATATTCCTGTGGCTCTCAGGAGAAGGGATGGGGCGTCACATCAGGGAGACAGAGAAAGCCTTCACCAAGGCACTGAGTGTTTGCTCCTCTGTTTGACAATGTGTTAGATACTACACCACTCAGTTCTTCTCTGCCATTTCAGTATTTCACATATATAAACCCACCAGCAAGTCCAGTGGGAAGGTGAGATGAGTCTTTGCTGGTGATACACAGGTTCATCTCTCAGTCACTCAGCAGAGGACATTTCCCAGAGTTTGAGTATAGTGCAAGGTACATAAAAGCAAGTTGAAATCAGTCTGGAGATCAGCAAAAAAATCTCCCTAGAATAGCTGCTTTCATAAAACTCCTGCTATTTTGATGGGAAACACAGTTGGCAGGTCACATGAGACTCTGAACACAGCAAATCCAACATTGAGTACTTAAATTGTGATCCAGATTTGAAATCTAAAACATTCAGAGCCAAGAATCTGAATCCAGTCTGTATGTCCTCACATCTACAGTCCTGAAATTTATTGCGATTCTCTACCATTTCCTAAAAGTGTGTTTAGTGAGTGTCAAATGAGGAACAGTATTGCAGACTGCAAATCAAACCCCAGCTTTTCTTGGAAACAGATACACGACAGCAACTCAGACCCCAGTAGTAACTCCAGACAGCACGGTCTGCATGAGGGTATATTGATGTCTGTTGCAGAAAAAACAAGTCCTCATGTGCTTGGCATACAGTTCAGTGCCCTTTACACCTGTAGGTGCTATCGTCTTGTTTTGGCTTGTTTG
Organism: Patagioenas fasciata; assembly: GCF_037038585.1. Lineage (NCBI taxonomy): Eukaryota > Metazoa > Chordata > Aves > Columbiformes > Columbidae > Patagioenas > Patagioenas fasciata. The sequence continues at coordinate 53,787,977 of NC_092560.1, read as the reverse complement.
TAAATTCATTTTGGCTGCTATATGAAATCTGTAGGGCTCTTCACAGGCAAGTACACAGAGCTAAGTGCCCACAAATCTCCTTTAAAAGTATATTAATATTAATTGCATGCATGTGTGGGGAGGAAACAGCTCTGCCTAAAGGGACCAACTAGAATCTGATCCATTAAATATTTCCCATGTTGGATATAGTATTTTTTCCAAACTGCTTATACTTTGCATATGCCTTTGTTCATATGTATTTCTGAGATAATAATAAGACTCTTGTATAATGCTTCATCCTGGCTTTCAGAGATAACAGTGCTAAAAATGCAAAGCCATATCAAGCAAATCTGGACAATGTGAAAAATAAATAATAAAAAAAAGAGCAGGCAAGGCTGTCCTTGACAATATTACTGCTGAATGTGTCCTAACCTGACTAATGCATCCATTTTGTAAGAACTGAAATCCCTTACAGTGGGATTGTAATACAATAGAGCATTGGCAAGATGTCTTTTGAAAAACAGGAGAAAATATGATCTGATGCAAACTTTAAATTAATAAAGGTTCATTAAAAAGCTTATAGTTAGACTGAATTTCACAGTGAAGTGTATTTCTTTCCCTTTCTGTTTTTCTTATTTCTAATGTGTGACACATTATATGTAAGTCTACTTTTAAAATTTTATAGACATTTATTTATATATATATATGTATACACACATACATATATGTAAAATGACATTATAGATTTTCAAACAGTTAAATTGCGTGTTATATTTTCAAAGACATAAATAAATTAATTTGTTAACTTCTCAGTAAGTGCAGAAGCCTGATTAAAGACTATTTTGGAAACAAACCAATGGGGATTAAGGAGTCTTATCAGCAGAGAGACTGTGGAAGTCGTGACCTGTTGTCGACTGCTGGTCCAGAGTGCACCCCAGAACTGGCCGATGTCTGTGGCAGGTTTCCCTTCATGCACCAGAAGCAATAAATTGCACCACTCTTATTAGTGCAATGAGATAAACCGCCCTCCCTGGCATGCAAGGCACCGTGAGCCACTGGGAAGGAGAGCAGACAGCATGTGCTGGTGGAGAGCTGTTGGCTGAAGGACATCTTAGAGATTTTGGGGTGTGTGTTGTGTTCTCCTCATTCATTGCTATTTCTCATTTGTTTTAAAAGATTTTAACATGTGTAAGATAACCTACTGCCTTTCACCACATATTTAGCCAATAATCCAGAGGTTCTGCTACTTTCCTCCGTGCAGCAGCATCACTTGGCCTGGGGTGGTGCCAGCCAAGCGTGGGCTTCAGGGCAGCACAGATGCATTTTGCTTTGTATGCATGGCAGCCTCCTTTCGGGCACTTTATCTTCCACTTCTCAGCCATCAAGTCCATCGAGTGTACTACTCTGTTATGCAGCACACGTTTTGAGAAGGTAGAAGCTGCCACCACCAGTGAGGTTCAGGGGGATGATAAAAATCTTATGGTGGCCAAGTTTATTTTGTTATTCTGACTCTTTCTTTTTTTTTTTTTTTTTGCTACTTCAGCTCCATTCCTTTCTCAGCAGGTGAATTGTACAGATTTACATTTACTGTGTCGGAGATGCTGACCTCTCTAATTAATTCAAATTCACAGTGATGTCAAGGGTATAGAGGTAATTTGGCCCAATGGATCAAACACAGAGTCAAAACCATGCTATTCCCACAGAAATTAGTGGAATTTGTTTTCACTTAAAGCAGGGCTGACTGTGGTTCAATTACACTGAATTTCACAGATTTGCATTGATTTGCTAATGAGAAATTTACACCACCATTTACTTGCCTCTGTATTTGACCCTTTCACTTCAGGTTGAATTGATGATTATGGTGGGAACAGAGGAAACTGGATTCACTTCTCTGGACTGAACATAATTCAGTGAGAAAGCTATAAAAGCATTTGAGTGCATAGTAATCCAAAGATTAAAAAAGGCCACTGAACAAACAGCAGCAGAAAGAGTGTCTGTCTGCGAGCTTCTCAGTGTGACTAGTGTGTGATCACTGGCACTCCTAAATGCTGGGGAGTTGCCCTCCATTAAAATTTAATTTGCTATTAATGAAGGCTGGGTTACAGAAATTTGATCTTAGCAAGTCCCCAAAAGGTGGTCTGAAGTCCAGCCCAGCTCCCTGTCTCCTCTGGATGTGTGGATTGCTGAAGGCTTTGCACGGGGATCTGTCTGGGAGCAGGATGGTGGATCCCGGGAGTGCTGGACCCTCGCACATGGGCTGCAGCACGGGAACAGCACGGTCAGACACGTCCCTTGGACCCGAGTTGCCGCCCAGGCACTGGGGGTTCGGAAATGGCTCACAATGCAACACTGAACCTTCCTGCATGGCTGACCTGCTTTAACTAAAGGAAAGAAAGCTCACATTAGCATGTGAGCGAAGGAAGTCAAAATGATCTCATTCATAGAGCTTTCTCCCATTTATGTAAGGGGACCTGGCCCCACAGAGTAGTATGTCTTTCTCTGGGCCACACAGGGCTGTCTGCCTAATTTTCCTCATTCTTAACCTTTGCCTCTCCATGGGACTGAAGTGCAAGACAAAGCCAGGATACTGCATTCTTCTCTTATATCTTAGGTACAATAACGAGGAGGTGGCAGGGTTAAAAATGTTTGCACACTCATGGGACATCTTGAATGCGCAGAGGGGTTCTGGCGTCACTGTCTCTGAGCTGTGAGGACTGGTTTGGGAATATGTATCTCCAGCAGAGTCTGTATGTAGCAGACAGACACAGCCACCTAAGCTTAAGTGTAAGCTATCAAGTTTAAATTAATGATAAAAAATAGCTTCTAAATAATAAAAATCCCTAAAGCAAAACTTTTATCTAATACTACTAATTGTCTTTGAATTAGTTCTTCTCTATAATGCTGTGTTAGCACAGCAGAGCATTAATTATTGAGCAATATTTAAATCGTTCTGAAGTAAGTAATATGTTCGTTTACCACTGCCTCTAGATGGGAAATATCTCTTACAGTATGTAATGGTTTTTAAAATATTTATTATTTAAAATAATAGCTTTTTTTTGTCCTTCTGCCTCAGAGAGTTGTGATTTTTCATGCTGCAAATGAACTGCAGGTTCAGAAGAAAAGTATCATATTTTTAATCTAGTAACTAATCCTTTTTAAAAATTATGCCTCTTAGCAAAGTGTATTCCTGGTATTTTGTTGCTGTATGGTTGGACTGTATGGTTTCCTAAGCTTAGAAAATTGCTTTTTAAAGGAGTCTACCTGGATTGAATTAATTATTTATGACGCTAATAAAGTAAGTATTCATAAAACTATATTGACTGTGCCAACAAGGGTCTTGAATCTGCTTCAGTGTTGAATAGCTGATACTCACATTCCTCTGAAAAAGAATGAAGCCTTTATGTGACTTTATATGCTATCTGAAAATACCTTACTTAAGAGTAAGGGCAGGGATATGCTACAGTAGAAATATGTTATTGGCAATTTTATTCCTTCACTATTATGTTATTCTACAAAAACATTTTCTTCTCTTAGCAAATATTCAAAGTAAGGTTTGTTACTTTGTAAGACCTCTTTTGTGTTGCCCTGTAAGAAATGAACTCAGGTATCTATTCTATTGAGTTTGTCAAACAAATATTCATCCTACCTCCTGGGTTTTTGAGGTGTTCAGACAAGACATTCAGTTCCTCAACACAGAGATCAAGTCAAAACATCCTGGACTTCATAAATAAACACTCACAGACAGCCCAACTTAATAATATACAGAACTCTCTAAGTAAATGCAAATGTTGTCCTTGGGGGCAGGCTAGTGAAGGTACTGATGTTACAGGCATGGAGGACCTCCCCATGATCAGATTCTGTTTGCATGTACATGCGACCAACACAGTTTTGGACACATAGTGGGTCACTGAGAAAAGGTGAGAGGTACCATCATTGGTGCTTGCCCTGACATATGTACTGAAGACATTCTTCACAGTTTACATACAATTTTTTCTTCTGTTTTTCCTCTATACCTTTCTACTTTTCCATGAGCTACACTGTAGGATTCTCTAATACCCAAATGAACCTCTAAAGAGCTTCTCAGGGACTAAATGAGTTACAGGAACATCTACCTTTGCTGTGCCATTTTGTGTGACCTATTCTCAAGTACTATACACAAACTTCGTAGGCACCTCATTTGTGTCCTTCCAATATATGTGGTGTTAAACTGAGAACAGTTCTAGGAAATCACAATTAGATCAAAGCACATACAGATCCAGGATGTTACAAACTTTACTACTGTCCCTGGAAAAATTGTGGTACAGGTCATCTTGTAAGCTATTGTATCCAGGCATATGAAGGACAAGAATGAGTCTGGGTAAACTTCAACACAGATTTACCAAGGGTAAATTGGGTGTGACTAGTCTGGTCACCTTCTGTGGTGAAACAGCTTCTTCAGTGGCAAGCGGGGAGCAGAGAACATCACTTACCTTGATTTTAGTAGGGTGTTTGACCCAGCCTCCCACAGCCTCCTTGCTGACAAGCCACTAAGATACGGACTGGACACATGGACCACAAGATGCTTGGAAAACTATGTGAACTGATTGGTGATGTTAAATGGCTCAAAGTCAAACCATTTTCCCTTCACAAGCAGAGGTCCTCAGCATGAATACTGGTAACAGTGGTACTCAATATCCTTATAACTGACCCAGATTATAGGACTGAGTGGATCTGTTCCAAGTTTGTGTATGACAGCAAGGTGGGATTAGCTGTGCATAGAAGGGAAGGCACAGGTACTCTTTATAGAGAGACATTGACAGGATGAAAGCATGGGTTGTAAAGAATTGCGTGAGGTCTGACAAAGGTAAATGTGAATTCTTGCTCCTGGGGCACAGTAGTCAAAAGCAAAAGCAGTGGCTGGGGTCTGACTGGAAGGGTCATGGGGTTCCTGCTGGACAACAAGGTGGGCATGAACCAGCAGTGTGTCTTGGCAGCAAAACAGGCCAGACCTGGGCCAAATCAGGTCAAATTTTATTCTAACCTTGACACCAGCCTGAAATCTGAATAGTCAGACACATATACCATGTCTGACAGAGCTCTATTTCTTAATTCTCAGATTTCTCCTTTCTCGTAACTTGTTCTGTTCTCATGCCTGTGATGTTTCTATTCTAATTCTGGTTTCTTGCAGTGTCTATCATCTGGATTCCTTACTTCATGCACTTTGCACCTAGTTCAATGAAACGTCATTTTTTTTCAGTGACTGAGATGATATTTTCCTGTATAAACCTCTGACATTTAAATCTCAAGAACAATATTCCCTTTGTGCGAAAATCCTTCAACTCTATAACCTCAGCCTTTACTAATATTTGGATTAATGTTGAAACTATGCCCTTTTCCCCAAGCTGTAAATTTCTTGAGGTGACTAATAACTGCAGAATGTTCAAGTGTTTTATAGATTATGAAATTGTTTAGCTAACCCGCTTGTAGGGCAGGATTAGAAGGAGCAGATAGAAGGAAATCAGAATGTTGTGTCTCTAATTCATAGTCCTTCAGTGAATTTGTTTTATTTTATCAGAACTAATGGAAGGCACCATAATGTTACATAAACATAAAAACTCTCAGCAGAACTTTCTAACACTAAGTGAAAGATTCCACACAGCAATGATGTGTTGTTTTGACTGAGGACCTCAACATAGTAGACAAAATAAATCTTCCAAAACAGATCTCACAACTTTGAAGGATGCAACCTATTTTTTTCACAACACTGACATGATATTCTATATAGAAGACTCAAAGATGGACTTATCTTTGTAAGCACAGAGGAGTACAGAACAATTTTTGAAATTTTTAAAATATATCTCTAAATAAGTTCTGGATTTAAAGATTTTCTAAGGATGCTCGTGCTCTCCAGCAACAGAAGGAATGTCTGTGTAAGTGGTCCTATAAATGTTTGAAAAGCATTAAAATCACTGTTTTCAGGTGGAAACTATGAACGACTAGCAGTTCTGCACTTGGCACTTTATGGAATCCCCTATAGCAAACTGCACTTCGTGCTTGGTGAGCATATTATGAGGGGAGTTCACCTCTGGAGACAAACAGAACTTGGGTCAGAGGTTTTTTGTTTGTTTGTTTGTTTGTTTTCTTCCCCCTCCAATGATTTTTTTACTTCTGCCTCATGTGACTATGACTAGTATTTCACAGAATCACAGAATCACAGAATTGGCTAGGTTGGAAAAGACCTCAGAGATCATCAAGTCCAACCCTTGGTCCAACTTCAGCCCATTTACTAGATCATGGCACTAAGAGCCATGTCCAATCTCAGTTTAAAAACCTCCAGGGACGGTGAGTCCACCACCTCCCTGGGCAGGCCATTCCAATGCCTGATCACTCTCTCCGTAAAGAACTTCTTCCTAATATCCAGCCTAAACTTCCCCTGGCAGAGTTTAAGCCCATGTCCCCTTGTCCTATTGCTAACTGCCTGGGAGAAGAGACCAGTTCCCACCTGGCTATAACTTCCCTTCAGGTAGTTATAGGGAGCGATGAGGTCACCTCTAAGCCTCCTCTTCTCCAGACTGAACAACCCCAGCTCCCTCAGCCTCTCCCCATAGGTCATGTGCTCAAGTCCCTTCACCAGTCTTGTTGCTCTTCTCTGGACCCGCTCCAGCACCTCAATATCTTTCCTGGACTGAGGGGCCCAGAACTGAACACAATACTCCAGGTGTGGCCTCACCAATGCAGAGTACAGGGGAAGGATCACTTCCCTTGTCCTGCTGACCACACTATTTTTGATACAGGCCAGGATACCATTGGCCTTCTTGGCCACCTGGGCACACTGTTGGCTCATGTTGAGCTTCCTGTCAATCAGTACCCCCAGGTCCCTTTCTGCCTGGCTGCTCTCCAGCCACTCTGTGCCCAGCTTTGGTCTTGGGATAGTTCCTAGGTGAATTTGCAGTCTTTTATTTCCAATTTACAGCCATCTGAGACTTTATGCCTCCCAGGGCTTTCATGCACGCCTTCTTATTCTTTCCAGTTCTGAGCTGCTTGTGATCCTTAGCTACTATTTCTTTCTGAATGCTAGTTTGTGTGTTGGCACTGTTCAGCAGTGAGCAGAAAGGGTAACTGAAGTGGAGCACTTCAGAGTTGCTATTTTTATCAATTTGAAACATTGGTCTGAGGAGATCACTGCATCTTTTTTGGGTAGGAGAAACGTTTTCCAGGTATATGACATGCTATTTCCAGTGTCTATACATTACTGTGCAAGAAAATCCTGTTCCTCTACATCTCGTTTTGTCAAAACACACTATATTTTAGACTCACTGTCCATTGCACTTTCCTTCTGGTTTATTTCATCTCACTTGTGCTGTAAAACTAGGTGCCTAATTCTTTCTATCCTGAATGTAAGAGGTGAAAGGAGGTATTTTATTAACTGTCTTTGCCAAAAGCAGTTAGACTACGCTATTTGCAGCCAGTTGTCCTAGCCTCACTTTGCAAGCTGGGTATGAGCCATCTGACCAGGGTATCAAAGTGGTGAGCAACCTGACAGAGGTGACTAAAGCTTTAATAGAAGATATCTTCTCCAGACCTATCTGCTCTCCCTCTCCACTTATAACTGGTCTTGGAAAACAGGAGAGTAATAAAGAAGAGCAAAAGAGCATAACTACCTCGATCATAAATTGAATCTGCAGGAGGGAGGGAAGGATAAACTCTGGTTGAGAGACAGACATAGGTGCTCTTGTTTGTGCATGGACCTGTGTGGTTCCTGCATTGTCCAAGAATAGTGTTTTAAAAATTTCTATGCAGACCTTGTGTATTTTCTTTTTCTCCATGGAGAATTGCTTTTGACCAGAGTGCCATGAAAAAGGAGGTCTTGAGAGTCTATATGAACTACCAAGGAAACTCTGTGATATGGAGCTTCTGCGCTGACCTGGCCAAGACCCTCATCCCAAGGGAAAAGGACGAAGAATACATACCCACAGTACACCAACATGGCTTATAGGTAGAAAATAATTGGGATGATTTGTGTGGGAAATCACAAGATCCAAATCCTGGGTAGGCTGATTCTGAAGCATGTGGTAAGACTCAGCCAGTGCTGTAGTGTAAATAAAGCAAGAGGTGAAAGAGCAAAATGTGAGAGTAGCATTTCTGTCAATGGAAATGTATCCTCTGGAGCAGGACAGGAAGAAGGTCCTCATGAGGAATGAGAGGGTAGGAGACACCATATGTTGAATAGGAAAAGGTGGAGGATTAGGATGTGGGGAAGTCCCACAGTGATAAAGAGATAAAGGGAGGGATTCAGTAACAAGAAAAAGAAGACTTTGGGAATAAAGAAGGATGAATGTGGTAAGGAAGAGCAAGAAAGAAACAGTAGAATTCAATGAAATGAAACAGACAAAGAAGAGAAATATCACAGGACAAGGGGATAGAAAGCATTTGGGTCATTAAAGGTATTCAGAATTAAAACATTAAAGAATGGATGGAAAATAAATGCTTTTTTTCAGAGAGAAAAAGAACAAACAGTTACGGAAGAGAAAGGCAAGAGAGCAACATGCAGGACAACAAAAGACCTAAAATAATACAGAAGTGAATGGAAAGAATCAGAACTAATAGAAAAGAGAAGGAAGGTAGAAAGCCTGAAGAGAATAAAAGGATCAGTCTATATTCAGAAAAACAGGTGATTGGTTTTTAATTGGGTGGTGTTTTGTTTTGTTTTGTTTTGTCTTGTTTTGTTTTGGTTTTTTGTTTTGCTTTTGTTTTTGTTTTTTGTCTATATTTAATAGTCTTTCTGTGAGAGGCATATCTTCCTAGATTTTGGTATTAAAAACAGTAGCTACCTATAGACTAATGTTCAACATTCATTACATTTTATATTGCTCATGGAAAAGCTTTTACATGTACTACATTAACATAATCTGAGTAGCAGAAGGAATCTGTAGGAAAGGATACACTACAGGGAAAGAAAAGTGATGCTCCCTCCCCTTAATTATTCTAATTATTCTTTCAGAACGGAATGGAATTTAATTCGGCCTCTTTGACTTAAGAGGCAAAAAAGAGCTCATCTCTTTTTGAGTCACACACTGTATATATATATATATATATATATATATGTATATATATATATGTATTACAATTTCACTGTTTACAGTCCATCTGAAACCTGAGGGTCACGTGCCCTGTGCTTTTCCACACAGCAAAACCAGCAGCTTATGTCTGAGATGTTTTGCTTCTTTTCTGAGTCTCTTGCTAGCGTACTTAGCAGAGAATGATTAAAACCGGTGCTCTGTTAGAACTGTTGCAGTGTTTAAACAAGGAAGTCTGTGTTTGTTTAACAGAATGGGGAAATGGTTATCTTGACAGATTAGACTGAAAAAACAGGACAGCCACAGTCTAGCACAGATGGCCAGATTTGCCACTTGGTTGTTTTTTTGAGGTCCTCTAAACAAAACTTTCTTGTGTGCTTGTGCCTTTGCTCTGTTTGACACCTGACTGAGGAATGTGATTAAGCACCGCTGCCAGGGATTACATGTCTCTCGTGAGCAAGTGTTCACAGGGCTGAAGTTTCCTCATGTCTGTCTGACTGTGTCATAGCTTGCTAAGGGAATACAGGAGAAATATCTCAAAATGGACTAAAGCCCTTGCAAAAAGCTTAGTTTGTAATGAAAAGACTATTTTGAATGGAAAAACAGTGAACGTTTTTGGAGCTGGGTTTTCTAGTGTCACATTCACTTAGTGACAGAACATGCAGAAGTGAGAAGCATATGATTTGTCTGTGAAATACTGAAGCCATTTGCAAGCCACATTACAGCCTCCCAGATGTAAAGTACCTCTCAATGAAAAGAAACGTTACATCCTTAATCAGTGTGAGATGATAATTTTCTAATACATTGAAGATGCATGCTTCACTTGATAAATCCATACAACTGACTACTCAAACACTTTTTGAACTTCCATTAACATTATCATCTTGAATTAGTTGTCCTCACATTTCTTGCATGATAGAAAAGGCACTTTTAAAGCCACTGCCATTTTAATTTCTTTAAAACCTGCTTCTCTGTAAATAAACTTTTGCTCCATTTTATTAGTTAAGTCTAAAAACAATAGCAGGGATTCAAAAGACAAAGGCCAACAATCTACAAAAGGAGGCCACTACACAATTCACGCTTGTGTGCGTGTAAAGGCTTGTGTTTGTACAGTGCCATATGTGAGAAATGCTTTCCTTGTTGTGCATGTTCTGCGTATTACATACATCCTGGCCTAGTATATAAATTTGATGTATGTTGTAGTGCCTCAGAAATAGGTCAGAAATCTGGGCCAGATCCCAGAAAAAACAGCAGTGCATGGTACCTGATTATGAGAATGTAGAAGTATTAATACTTTTATAGCTATTGTCTTTGATCCCATCCTTCACAAACACTCAGAGGAATTTTGTCTATATATGTCTGCATGATTATAACTGTTGGTTGTAACAGTTAATGGTGAATATACAGTTAGAATGAGAAGGCACCTCTGTTTCTTGAGAAATGACTGAAAATCTGTTGATCAGTCATTTGGACTCCTATTATCACACTGGTGTCAAAGGGTGTTTTATAAAGCATCCGTGGCAGAGGGATTACTGTGGATCTTGTGTTCTTTCTTCAGCTTACCCCAGATCTCCAGTTCAAGTGGTGTTTTACCGAGATTAAAGAGAGATACCTACCACATATATGAGGTACTTTGTCAATACATGATACATGATGAATGTGAAATATGTGATAAGTATGAAAATGAGACTACCTGGGGACTCTGGTTACCACACAGCCAAGAGGACCCCATAAGCAATTGAATTTTATATCTTAAAGAATTGTTCTGAGACCTTGATGAAAGATTTTAATACCTGCTTAGTTAGTAGTTTAACTTACATTGGTATCTGCTGAGTATCACACCGCTATTTAAAGAGGTAATGAAACTGGAGCCATAGTCAATCTACACCTTGAAACTCATCAGGTGTTTTAACTTTTTGTTGGGGAGCTGTTTGAACCGTCAATCTGATGTTAGAAGTGTAACAAGGCCAAGTACCTTATGGGAGAAAGTGTTTATGCCAGGAGACTTCTGTTTAGTTGCTGATGGGCTTTCAACTATTTCTTTTATCATCAGTTGCTGATTTTTGTTTTCTTCCCAAAATTTGAACTGAAACTTACGAATTTTTAGAGATCAACTGCCAAACTTGCTGTAAGAACAGAGATGAGTAAACTGTTATATGTTTGAAATGGTTGGCTTGAAACAGCTGACTGACACAAGGTTCTTTGAGTTTTTAGAGTGTATGTGTAAGTGTGCAAAACACAATTATTTGGCTAAGTAATTGGACCAGTTGTTTGTGTGTGTCACACTGCAGCAATAATTCCACCAGGTTTGCAAGGTGGGGAAAATGGGAATCCAGGGTCAGCACAGCTTGTTAGCTGTGTCCAGTAGGCTAACTTATCTTCAAATTCACAGAATAATGCTACAACAAGTGATAAACTCTTTGCAATCACTTGAAACAATGAATTGAGTAAACTGTCAACAAAACAAGAACAAATCAGGACAAAACAACCAAATTTCCTTCTCTGATAGGACATTAAGAGAATAACAACAGATGCTACCTATCATGATTTTAATATGAGTTTGACTGTGTATTACACAATGCTTCTAAATAGAAGTGAGAGAGGTGTGGTGTTGATTAAGCTGTTGTGATGGAGGAACAAATGTGACTGGTGGGCTGTGTTTGGAGAACAGCTATCATCAATTCTTGGTCAAACTTAAAGCGTGTACTGAGAGCGGATTCCCATTGAGCTGCTTTGAAGCCACTCTTGAGTATGTTAAACAACTTACATAATAAAATAGAGTATATACCCTTTTAAAATATATTGTTTCTACCAAACTGAAATGAGCTGAAAGTGCATTAAAGGAAAAGTGCGATGCAAAAGATATGCAAAATGTGATGCGTAGGTCAGGAAAATGAAGTGTGCAAGTAGTTAGGTAGTCGGTCTGTAGGCGTCTATCACAAATCAAAGTGAACCAAGTCAACAATGTCATGCTCTTGTGAAAGCATCAACACATCATACTGGGATATGAAGCAGCATAATCTCTAACACATGAACTAATGATCCCTCTCCACTGAGCAATTGGAAGAAGTCAGCTCCGTGACCTGTTCATCTTTTGACCATTACACTTTGAGATGTGAACTGAATAAATTGAGTCTGAAGGAGAATGAGAATGGTAAGAAATGAAGTATTTCAGTTTTGAGAAGAGTCTGATCAGAAGTTAAAGTATTAGAGCAGTATAAAAGGAAAAATAAAAAAGGAAAGTAACTCTACTTTCTGGCTAGTGTGGGTAGGCTGAAAAATAAAAGGAATGAAGTTCCAGCAAAAGAGATTTACATTAGCCATCAGAAAGGTAGATTGTTGAGGACTGTCCTATGAGGTCCTACCTAGAGTTCATGTAGTCCAGGCCGTCATCTGTAGCTGATTTTTGAGTCATTGGTAAGGTATGAACTCTGGAGCCTAACATTCCATGCTGAGATCTAACCAGCACCCACTATCTACTCTCCTTTTCTTTTCTTTTCTTTTCTTTTCTTTTCTTTTCTTTTCTTTTCTTTTCTTTTCTTTTCTTTTCTTTTCTTTTCTTTTCTTTTCTTTTCTTTTCTTTTCTTTTCTTTTCTTTTCTTTTCTTTTCTTTTCTTTTCTTTTCTTTTCTTTTCTTTTCTTTTCTTTTCTTTTCTTTTCTTTTCTTTTCTTCCTCTCCTCTCCTCTCCTCTCCTCTCCTCTCCTCTCCTCTCCTCTCCTCTCCTCTCCTCTCCTCTCCTCTCCTCTCCTCTCCTCTCCTCTCCTCTCCTCTCCTCTCCTCTCCTCTCCTCTCCTCTCCTCTCCTCTCCTCTCCTCTCCTCTCCTCTCCTCTCCTCTCCTCTCCTCTCCTCTCCTCTCCTCTCCTCTCCTCTCCTCTCCTCTCCTCTCCTCTCCTCTCTTCTTTACTTTGGTTTAATTTACTTTATTTTATTTATTAAAAATGTTTTGGTGATATCTAGATATTCCTAAAAGGACACTTAAGCGTGGACCATGGGTGCCTTAGTACACTAGATGATGATGATCCTCTGTCACCAGGAGGAGTGTTAATGAAAATGTTACAGATATACTTGCTGCTTTCACAGTATCTTTTTGTTATGTTTGCATGTTTCTGGAATTGCGTGGAATGGATAGGGCACTTCCCCATTAGGTTTTTTACATACCTATTGGAAAAGCATTCATATTTTCTCTAGTTATATTTCAGTCTTCCTGTTTGTGTATGTGTGTGTGCCATTATCTGATACAAATATTTTCTCATGCTGAGTTCCATGGATTTTTGTGTGCAGTGCGTAATCAAAGATCGCTGTTTTTCAGCTCTCACACAGTCGGATGATCTCTTAGGAAAAATGTTTTACTGTTGACTTGCCCAATGGTACCTTGCGGGACTAATTATTAAACCTTGATAACTTTCTCTAGCATTTACTGCTCATTGATTTACCATAGATACAATCTTCTTGGCATCCTGTCTCTGGACACAAACAGAATTCCACACAACCAGGTTAGCTAGAAATGTCTGAGCTGATTTTCTGTTCTCTCATCCTTTTTACACTTGAGAGTAAATACAGGTTGCAGGGAAAGGATGATGCTGTGAAAGGAATATGCTAGTTGAGGTGGGAAAATGTATGAATATGATTTGACTTTCTCAGGTGCTTCTGTGGTGACTATTGACCTTCCTTTAGGAGGTAATTGTTTGTATTTCCTCAAAGTTTTCTGAGTAAAGTGAACATGGAGTGAGCAGATTTACTCCCTGGAAAGAATGAGGAACACAAGAAGAAGCCCCTTTGATATTTCTGTACCATTAAATTAAGGAGAGCTGGGGAATGGTGCTGGGCACTAGGCTCACCCATCCATTCCAACACAATGCCAGGGTTACCTCAGCCCAGTTTTAGGCTATACTGTTTGCTGTGCATGGGACATAACTGCACCCAAGTTGTAGGTTTGATTTGGCTGTCTTCTTTTGAACAGTAGGATAATTTAAAGAAAAGGAGGTGGGCTGTTCTGTGTAGGTTGGCCTCATTGCTAGAGAATGGCCTTGGGCACATTGAATTTACTACCATGTCTTAGGCCATCTATCCTGGACAGACAGGAAGGCATTCATGTTTTACCTCTCACAAAGAAGTTTATACATCAAAGCTGAGGTCACTGCAAGGTTACAGTGAAAAATCTGGGCCTCTAATTGTTTACACAGTGACTACCCTTCCGGTTTGTAAAAAACCCTCCAGCTCCTGACATAACCAACACTTTTGCTGCTGAGAGCACAAATACTCACCGGTGATAATTACAGGGAAAAATCATAGAGCTCCTCATTCAGTCCTCTTTTACAAAACCAGTTTTGTCTTGTAGTATTTGTCACATTTGGACGGCACTAAAGACAAAGGCTGGAAAACCATAACTGACCTTATTTCTTCATAATCATTAGTACACCAAAACACAGACAGAATAATCTCAAACTTAGCCAGAGTTTTACAGCTCAGACATCCCAGTAAACTGTGAGCAATCTTGTAAGTGGCGACTGTTATGAAACCACTCTCCCCCAGAAAAAACAGTTGTCAGCATTGTGCTGTTCAAAAAAGATTTTTGTTTCCTGAGTAAACCATTCTTAGAAACACTGACATCTCTCAGAGAGAATAATACATTCCTCTGGAGACATGGCATTTAACCTTGAAAGAATCTACTGTGGCTGAATAGAATTCTATCTGTAAGTTTCTCTAGGTGAAGTCAGAGGAGGAAAAAAAAAATTCTGAAAATAAAAATTTGACTTATTCTATACAAAAATGTCAATATCAATATTCATATACTGGCATCAAGAAATTTAAAATATGTTTGCTGACAGTACATTTACCTAGAAATTAACTTTGTGGCAACAACTATGCTATTTAAATTTTCAGTAAAGCTGCAATGAATTAAGTTTGTAAAATTCAAATGGACTTTTGGGGTAACATCAATCAATTACACTTTGCATAGTACTCCTGGGTTGATAACAAAAAATACAATATCATGTTATTATTTTTTTTTTTAAGAGCCTTCAAAAAGTGTATGATAAAAATCTGCAGAAAGTGGACCGCTAGGCAGCCCTTGTTTTGTTTTGGTAGCTCCTTTGCAGCTTCACTCTTACTGTAGCTTTAGGTGTGCTCTTCTCTTGACCCCAAGCCTAATGGTAGCAGTGGGCTGAGCCCCACACAAGGCTGCCGGAGTTTAACAGCCATCAGCATAACTTTTGCTTGTTTTTTTGCAAATAAAGTAGATTCTGGTTTTCTATCTGTTCGGGAGTACCTGTAAATTGGGCTGAGCACTGCTTTTGAACTTCCAGGCTGCTGTTGCTGAGGAGCCCCAAGATGACACTCTGGGCCACAGAAACGCTGCTCCAGACCTGTCAGGACACCTGGCTTTGGAGCATGGATGGTGGTGAGTAGCCAATGATGCCTGGTCCCCTGGCCACAGCCTTCCCTGCAGCCTTGTGGCCCTGAGCTAAGGCAGCTCCAGGGTGGCCATGGGGCTGACCTGCTGGTCTGTCTGAGGGATCAGGGTGCTAGGGGTGGAAGAACTGTGGGAGGAGGTTGGCAGCCTCTGGAACAAATGGGCAGGATCTTCACAGGGATCCCACTGAGTAAAGTGCCCAAAGCCCTCTTGCATGGAAGGAGGGATGGCTGGTGGCCCTGCCTCAGCAAGAAGTGAAGAGACGGGCAGTGTTGTAAGGGCTGCATGTGCATCCCACCTAGGAGGCTTCCACAGTCAACTCTGCATAATCAGTGGAAGTGTAAATCTTTTCGCTTTTTTCCAAATCTGCTCAAGTCTATCAAGTTCCAAAGTGAACTCAAAATTTATGCTATGTGTTTATGTCTGAGTTGGTAGCTCTAAGAAAAGAAGCAGAGAGAGAGGGATGGAGGTGTCTACTAAAAGAGAGGAAGAGAAAGCAAGTGCAAGGGCCTGGGTATAGTAGGATGGAAATATAGAAGGTCTTGGCAAAAATAATAGGAAAATAAAAAATTTTGCTACATAATCAATGCTCCATTAATTCTAAATTCTTAAATAAATATGATTAATGTTGCTTACATCTGTTAGAGTTCTACTTCACATTGTTTCAGCACACAGGTGCTTCATATTCCAGTAAAGAAAACCTAAACCATATGAAAATACTTAAACGACTGCTCATTTTGGTATGCTATTGCCTTTTTTTTGATTGACGATGTGAGAGTGCACACCTCATTGCAAAGTAATGCTTTTAACTTAAATCAATTCTAAGTGAACATGTTTTATGCATTTATGCTTATAGTTTGAAAAAAGTGTTTCCTAAAAAACACTGCTAGCTTTTAACTATCCAGTGAAAAAGTCACTGGAGAAGTCTATGTGTCTCAGCCAGTGAGGATTTACTTGTATTGTCTTGAAACTTCCACAAGTTTAGGGCTCACAGAGCTGCTGTGGTCTTAATGAAGTGGTTAATGATGTGTGAATTATAGATCCTGACAGCCTCTTTAATAAAATCACCAGGACTGGATCCACAGTCTACCATAGCCACTGAATAATGACAATACTGTCTGCTTAACGTTATGCAGTATCTTTAAGTAAAGTACCATTCTTGCGTTCTTGTACTGAAAAATTCTTGTCAACACAAAGAGGAACATGAGCAATGAAGAACAAGCTGATACGTATGACACTTCATTTCTTTGGGTTTAGGAAAGAAATGAACTAGCCACAGGGAATTCGCAAATAAAGCACCATATAAAGCAATGTGGTTTTAATTTTTATTGTAACACCTTTTCTGTGAGATCCTTCATTGAAGTAAAGAACAACGTAATGCTTAATGGGCCTCAACAGTCAAAAATTTGCGGAGTGTTTTTTCTGTTTTGTTTTGGTTGTTGGTTTGGTGTGTGTGTTGTTTTTTTTATGCATGTGAACTTTACCTTTGCAACAGCTTTCAATGAACAATTGTCTTCACAGCAGAGCTAGTTGGAACGTGATAGCGCTGGATGGAACTTACTTGTATGAAAATTGGTATTATGTGAATGTGTTTTGAGGGAACTTTCCATACACTCAGCCAATAGAAAAAGAATGATTGTTGTAAGAATGAAAGGACTCTTTTTGCATTGCTTTTGGTGATCAGTCTTGTAGCCAGCTAACAATTCAGAGAAAGTTTTTTGTGTGCTTTGTGTATATATCCCTAAATAATCTTCTTTATTGTCTGGTAGACTGAAACTAAATGCTAAGGGCTCTGGAAAAATCCCAAGCTACTTTAGTGTATGTGTTTGCTCTTGTTTATGTTGCTGGTTATTTTTTTTTTTTTTCCCCAGAATAGTTTGGGCAGTTTTCACTTATTTAGCAGATACCGAGGCAAAGACAAGTGAAAAGAGCCAAGCCATATTCACTAGCTCATGTCATCACTTCATTTGCTATCATGGTTCAGGCAATACCAGAACACCAAAATACCAAAAAACTAAAAAGTAACTGACATGTAAAAGAAAATACCATTAAGATCCAGCTACAGAAGAGGGAACTACCTCTCCTGCATATGGACTTGTGAGTATATTCAAGATACAATAAACTTGGCCTGCTGGACTGAATTTACCCAAGTGAAATTTTCTTTACAAGCTTACAGCTGTGAAGCCTGTTGCAATTATCATGTACAAACAAAGCAGAATGACTTACTTAGGGGGAAGCACAGCCAAACCATTCAATTAGTCCCCAGAAGTTCAAAGTGAACTGTTTTCATGCATTACTGCAGCAGTGTTTGTACAAGAAACATTGACTGTTGCTGTTCTCTTAAGCAAAAAGACTTCGAAGTGCTCCCTGCATTTGCACCTTTCTGCACCTCTTTTCTTTGGCTCCCACCTCAATCCTGCGTGAGCAGACAGATGTGCACACATGTTCATGCCAGCACAGGTGTTTATATCTCCTTCCTTTTTGGATCTTTTAATTTCCAGCATTTCGTGTCCCACATCTCTTCCACTAACCTTGATTCCACCCCTCTCAGTTAATACCTTGTTTAGGTCAATCTTAAATAACATCCTTGTCTCCTGAGATACACTCAGGAACTACAGGGAAAAATCGAACTGAACTTTCTTGCCTTTTTCATCACTTATGAATTGAGAGATCCCTCCATCCCTGTCAGTGGATCCATTTTTCCTCCCTGGGCTGCTCTGAATGTACAGGGCTGGATTTACAGCTTGGAGCAGATGTTGAGGGAAGACGGGAAAAAGAAAGGCAGATCAGCTGTTAAGACCATTAATCTTCCAACAGTAGACTTTTGAGATGAGGGCAGGCCTTGCCATCATTTTCCTCTTTCAAAGTAAACCCAATTTTGTGTGGAAGAAAATAAATGTGGAAAGGGTGGCTGTACCTACTGGGAAAAAAAAAAAAAACAACAACAAAACATATCCAGTACTCTGGATAAAGAAGAAATAAACTGTATTCAGCACTTTTGAAGTCATATACATGAGAGGCTTAGCTTCCTAATACTACTTAATGGTTTTGCTACCAGTGTAGTAATGAAAAACCCAACAGTTAAGAGTCTTGGTAGTAAAAATCTCAGCCTACTAGCTGGCACACTGCTTCTTTCACTTGTCTTGGCATTAGTGTCAGTGACAGCAAATCCTTGAAAAGCAGCAGTAGTAAAAACAACCATCTCAGAGAGGCTGTGGACGTGGGCTGCTCAGGAGTGTGCACAACGAGAATTAAATCAGAGTAAATCTCCCTCCAGTACAACCCCATGTTTGCTTCAGGCATCCTAGGTGGTGCCATGTGCTGCCAGTAGTTCTATTGACATCAGTGACTCCCTTGGAGAACAAAGCACCTCAGCTCCTAGGAAGTATGAGAAGAGCGCAGGTCTTGAATCAATGGTCTCCAGCACTGGAAAACCACTAACAAATGTGAAAAACCTGCATCTGTACAGAATATTAAAGTCAGTTTTGTATTTTTGGTGAGAAAGCAAAAGTATGGCTTACATTTTAGTCATTAAGGTTTTTGTATTTTGCTTATTTAAGATTAAGATAAATATCCCAAACAATACTGGTTTTCTTTTATTTTAGATCACCTATCTATAAGTGAATAAGAGATCAAATCTTACAACGATCCTCTGATTCATTAACACACGAAAGAGGTTTATAAAGTGTAGGATAAGCA
Organism: Patagioenas fasciata; assembly: GCF_037038585.1. Lineage (NCBI taxonomy): Eukaryota > Metazoa > Chordata > Aves > Columbiformes > Columbidae > Patagioenas > Patagioenas fasciata. The sequence goes on along the minus strand of NC_092560.1, from coordinate 53,768,829 downwards.
ATGGGATTTGTGAGCATGTTTCTGAGTCAAACCTTAGAGATTTCTGGGGTTTGCTTACAATCTTTTGCCTTTTTTTCAGCAGTCAGATGATAGAGGACCTTAGAGAAAGGTCATTAAATGATTCAGTTCTAATCTGTAACGGTTACTATTGATATCAGCAAAATCTGTGCTTTTCATAAATCGTATTGCTAAGCAATATTCTCTAATTAGAAAAATACTAGCTTATTCTGATTTTTCAGGTTTTTTTTTTTTTTTTTTTTTTTTTTTGTGTGTGTGTGTGTTTGTTTGGTTTTTTTACCCTGATCCTTTTCATTTTCTTTTATTTCTCAGTAATGTATGTTTTCTTCTGTTGCAACATCCGAGTGAAAATCATTGCGGAAGTCTTGTCTTGCACTGCAAATTACATTAACTGCTTCAGAGATGGCAGTGGCATGTATCTGATTACAAAGATGTCAATATATTATGATCATAAGAGAAAAAGTTAAATGATGAAAATCTGTAATGTACAATAGTATCTGAGAATGAGGTAGATGCTTTCATTTTTTTTAGTGTTTTTCAGGAGGCTGGGGGAGTCAAACAGGTTTCATATGGTTCAGGGACTTTTAAAGTGGCATCTTAGTGGACTACACTGATGCTTTTGTTTAAGTACAGACATCTTTGAACCTGATGACAGAGGACTGTAAAGTGGCGTGGTGCTACCAATATGAATGCAAATCTACTGATTTTTTGTATTGAGAAGCTTGTCCTCAGAATGCAGTCAAAGCTTTTACACTGCAGTTTTCAAAAGAAGACAGTGACATACATTTTCACAGTCGATAAAACAACTTTAGCCCTGCTTTTGACAGTTCTTAGTTTCTAATTTGTGTGGTATTCTTCGCAAAGTACTTGGTCAGGTGTAGCCAGCTGCACGGAGCTGCTGTTATTTCAGGAGCCTGCAAAGAACTCCACTTACCCCGGAACCCCTAATCTAAAATCACCTTTTTCACTCTTTTGTAGGGTGTTATCTAATTAATAACAGTTAACATTCATAATATCTGCATTTTAAGAGAACATTACAGAGGCAAATGTGCATCCGTATACTGAATTCCAGCTGGGCAAGAAAAGAAATCTGGATTCTGGTAAGAAATGCTCAACACCCGTCAGGGTAGAACCTGTGCTTGTATTACTGAATATCTGCACAAAGTGCGCTACAGTGGATTCAGGTATTTTATTGTTGTTCCTACTCTACAGAATCATGACTTTGAGTTCAAAATAATCAATAAATCAAACGTAACATCATAAGCTGTGAAGCATTCACTTGAAAGTGCGCCTCACTTTTATTACTACAATGTCACTTAAAACAGAATTCTTTGTCTTTGACTTGATGAGTAGGTACAAAAGCAATTCCACAGCCAACTGTCAGATAAAGCAAACTCAATTAATGTCCTATAATGACAAGGTCATGCACCATGTAGAGCCACTTTTAGATTTGCTTTGAGTAAGCTCAGATGAAGAAAAGCATGTATCAAAATATATAAAAAAAAGAGCTATTGAAGGGTTTGGATGAGTCATTCAGTCTCACCTGAGAATACATGTAGATAAAAGAGTGTGGCTTTGATGGAGGCACTAGTGAATTGGTTATGTTTTCATAATGACTTCTTTACATTATTGAATACAATGGGAACTTTAAGGCCAACTGCAATAACAGTTTCTCATGAAAAATTAACAAAGAATTTATGGAAATGTAGCAAAAGTCCCAAAGCAATTAGCTTAGATTTCTCTAGAGTCTGAGAAAAGCCTGGATAATTGCAGATAGAAACTGCATAAGTGGCTATTTTCATTATCACAGGATACAGAAAGTCCATTTTCATCACAATGGAACATAATGATGTTAAAACTAACATGGAGATATGTTTAAAGAAATTGAGGCACAGTTTACAGAAAGGTTTGATTTACGTGGCATTCAGATCCATATTAAAGATCCTTCTTAAAGCGATGAGGTAGTTTTTACCTGGTGTCTTCAGAGCCTCCTGCAAGGTAGGAGAGAAAAACAGATTGCAGTCTCAGGAAGCTAATTGTGAATTACCAGTAGGATGCACAGGAATGAGTTTAATTTGTCTTGAATGGAGAAAAGCAAAATTGTGATACAAAGTGGCACATGGATATACATTTGAAAGTACCCATTATCTGTATGTTTATAAGAGCACTTACAATGCTAGTGCTGATTAACTCAGAAAGAGTGCAGTTGCGGCAGCCACCCTTAAATTTTAAGAACATTGCTGAGAGCACCTGTAATGCCTCCTCAGCCCTATTTTCTGTTTTATCTAAGAGACCTGTTGATGCATTTTATTTTAACTCACTGTTCTGCATGTGGTGTGCTCTCACCAGTCTAATTACTCCACACATGAACTGGAAAGTCGTCTTCTGGTTGGGTGCCCATGCTCAAATGATTTATATTACATAACACAAGCAGCATCTTGTAATCATAGATGTCCTTTGCAACGTCACATGCTTCGATTTTCAGAGTATTTCCACCAAAGAACTCAATAAATGACCATTTGTGAAAGTTTTCTGGTATAGCATAGAATAATTTCTACACTATTACAGTACAGCTCTGTGGTATTTATGCAGGTAAAATTAGCATTGGTCTCTAAGGGGATTTTAACTACACAGTTGGGCATTATATATTCTCACAGATGAGTAACACAAATAGCATTCAGCCTAGCCGTTAAGCTTGATTATAATCTTGTTTATATCAGTGTAAATCAAAGCAGCTTTGCCAGTATTTCACGTCAGTGCAAGTCTCAAGTACAGGTGGGGTAGCCATTTTTCCGATTAGTTCATCAGTTTTCCTCTCTCTGAACACCAATACATATTGGTATCATTGTAGCAGTGCCTAATATCTGAGAAGTAAGGATAAACAGTTTCAGTGTTAATGTAGTAGCTGCTCATCACCTGCACATGCACACACAACTGTGTCTACATAACCATACAATCCATTTTATCTGTTGCTTTTTGTTTGTTAGTTTTTACTGTTTTAAAAGTAAATAAGATTATTTAAGTTATATATGTTATCCTATCACATGGTTGCATTAGTTTTTATCAGTAATTGGTGCTTATTAGTATGAAGCAATGCTGAGGTAATGCTTAAATATTGCAGAGGTTTTTGGGTTTTTTTTCCACTTTCTCATTTATTTCTTCTTTTTCCCAAAAAGCTGCTAGGGAAGGGAAGGGAAGGGAAGGGAAGGGAAGGGAAGGGAAGGGAAGGGAAGGGAAGGGAAGGGAAGGGAAGGGAAGGGAAGGGAAGGGAAGGGAAGGGAAGGGAAGGGAAGGGAAGGGAAGGGAAGGGAAGGGAAGGGAAGGGAAGGGAATATTTGAAGTGGTTATCAGAGCATTATTCTGTGATAAACCTGATGAACATCCATGAATTTTCCAGATATAATTGGTATTAAACCAAGTCTGTGCATGTAATATTAAACATGTGCTCTCTACACTATCTCATTAATAATCTGCATAAAATTTGTTCTTGCTTCAGATATAATCTTTACTTGGCAACAGAAACAGAAAAAGCTCCACAATCAAATTAAAACAATTCACAAAAATATTCCTAAAAATATTCCAAAATTCCAAAAATATTCTGAAAAACAATGTGATTCACTGAACCAAGGGCTTGCTTAAAACTCTGCTGTATATGAAACACTGACATGAAACACCCTTGGATCTGAAACTTCTAAATGGTTTAGACACCAATAGGTCAATTGCTCAAGGGCTAGTTTAAAACTACTTGTAACATGTTTTGATTTACAGATTATCAGTTCAGCTGAGAAACACAGGAACATATTCGGGGAATTGCATAAACAAATACGTTCAACTATACTGCGGATTAACCTAAAGTGACACATTTATTTAAAAATCTGCCTACTACTTGTCCTCATTGATTAAATGCCCTTAAGAAAGCAAGCCTGATGAAATAGAAGCCATTAAGATTCAGTACACCTCCTGCACTCCTTTTGATGGTTGACACATTCCCTGGAGTGGGAGATTGGATGGCTGATAAGCTAACACTGAATTATAAGCACTTTCTGCAATGTCACTGGCAAAAGAAAGATCTACTGTTTTGCTTGCAAAGCAACAGTGTGCCTTAACAGGAAAAATGTACATGGTGCAGAATTATTTCATCCTCTGTGCTGAGTGTGTAAATGAATGTATGTATACATATTTACATGCACAAAATGTGCATTTTTATGGCAGAGACCAGCTCAGAGTGCAATACAGCTTGTTTGGAGTTACAGTGCCATTGATCAAGGAAACAGAAGTGTCTAGGACTATTCCAGTGTTGTCAGAAAGCCAAACTAGAGTGGTGTGATATCTCCATTGTGAACACTGTGGGAAGATTTTTCTGAAGCCAGCTCAGGGAATAGAAAAATATTACAGAAAGGAAGAAGTCTCCTTAGCTCTGAGCTACACTGGGTTCAAGAGATTGTGCTTGAACTTTAGAAGGTCTCGGTGAAAACAGTTTTGAGATTGTTTGAAAAGTGAGTTTTAGTGTCTGGAACAAGCCTGCATAACCCCCTTAGGCTGTTGAGAGCCCTTCCTGCCAATTACAAAGTCTTCCAGAAAGGCAATGATTTTCTGGTTATCTCAAATAGTCAGACAGCAGAAACGAAAGCTACAATTTTGTGATGTCTTCAGTAGCATAGAAAGCTGAGTCTTCCCCTTTCATCAGTCATTCATTGCCACAGTAGCACAGGAGACCACAAGCATGCGAGGTGATGCTGGACTGAGTCTCTAGTGTTTTCCCAGATCTGCGGCGTGAGCCCTGTGCTCCCTGTCAAAAAAAACCAAAAAAACAACAAAAAACAACAACAACAAAAAAACCAAAACAAACAAACAAACAACAACAACAACAACAAAACAAAAAAACCCCCACACAAACAAAAAAAACCACCCCAAACTGAAACAACAAACACTTGGCTGATTTTTAAACAGTTTTAGTCTGTTGTAGCATCAAGTATCGCTTGCATTTTAATTACAGATACCTAACTGTGGGGTCTAACACCTGCTGTGAGCCCCTGTGTTGATAACATATTGGTTTCTCTTGTCACTGATTATTCAATTTGATGTTCTGCATACCTGTGGTACCAAGCCAATTTTGACAGCTCTGGATCAGCTACTAAATCCAGCTCTCTTACTCATCTGAGTTATTTTGGGCTCCAAATCAGTCACACTGTAGTAAACAGTAGACATTTTTAGTGTTGTGCTGTGGGACCTTCACTATTATTAAGAACATTTTCTGAGACACAAGCTCTGTGTCTAAAAAGTCAGTCTAAATTGGGAGGAAAAGGAAGGGCTAGAGGTGAAGGCATTTAGACAAAGGACATAATTAAGTCCCACATTATTGTTAGTACCATAAGCTTGCTGGTGGATTGCTAGTGTTGTTTAAAAAAATGGTTTACACTGAACAGGAGAATTGGTGAAACCAAGTTTTCTACAGAGCAACACGCTTTATCCTGCACAACTCCATCCATCTCCTCGGTGTTGCATCTCTAGCTCCTCCCAACCCCTCTGCAGGCAGGGACAGGCTGCTCTGCAGCCGTTTCACCAGCCAGATGCTGTCAGACAGCACTTACTATGGACAAGTATGGCCACTCTACTTGTTTGCAGGGCCATTGGGAGTATTTCTGTCTTCTACTCAGTTGCCAATTTTTACACAAGTTCTAGGAATTTTAACATCCTAGTTTTCTAGTCTGCTTTTAATTTTGATTAAATTGGCAGAATTACAGCATTACATTAAATGTCTTTTCCTTCTTATTATTCTGACTGCAAATTTCTTTCTCAACTCCCACCTGGTGTTTTTATGTCTCAGAAAGATATGAAGAAAAATTCAGCATACCCCTCTCCCAACATGCTAGATGATAAATACGTCTATTTGACGCAGTTGTTACCCAGGGCTCCAAATTACACCATTTAGGTGTTGATGACAGGGAGGAATAAGATAATAAGAACGGACAGGCACTGAAGAACATGGAAGTGAGGAGCATTTCAGACAGATGGACTGATAAAAGGCACAATTAAAAGCACCTTGTAAACTGAGTGGTGGCCAGATGTGTGCCACATGATAACTTTTTTGAGACCATCAGCCTTGAAAAACACAGGGAAATTTGTTAGGGCAGATCCTGACATCCAGCAGCTGGGCATCTCCTACAGTGGCTCTTCGCAATCTGAAGGAGGGACTCAGCTGCCCACACACTGATGTTAGTGGTGTTTGAAGCACCTTTGAGCCAATTTCTGACCACCACTCCACAGGTTTCCCAAGCTCTGGCACCACCTATGCATGAAACTATCAGGTATCTCAGACACACAGAGGTTTGGGAATGGCCTCCTTTTAACAGTGCAAGGTAATGACAAGACTTTAGAAGTTGAAAAAGTCACTAAACAGGCATCTCAAAAGATCCCTTTTGTTGAGATGCACACTGGTCAGTTCATGAGCACAATGACAAGCTTTAACCTGTTGAAGCCCTTGCAGATACTGTCACGAGAGAAAAAATGACCAAATATTATTTGATTTCTTCCTCACGTTTCACTATACCCTTGATATGTATTCTATACATGCTACTGAGAACATATATTTTCAGTCAATAGGTATATGTAAGCACATATTTATTTGTTATAGAAATAAAATGAAAAATCCTGTTTATTGATTTTTAATGAATCAATATAGTATTTAATGTTTATCAGTATTAAATTATGTCAGAATGTTTAGTATTCAGAAAACATGATTATGCATTGTAATTTATAGCTTTGATAACTGAATCCAAGGAAAAATTGCAAGACATTAAAAAAAAATCTTATCCATTTAACCAATTTTATCATTCAAGTTGAAAGTCCTTTAAAATGAAGCAAAACTCAGAATGGAAAAAAAAAAAATTAGTCTACTTTCTTTTGGAGAAAATTGTCCAGAATGTTCACTAGATCTTCGGAAAAATGTCTAGGACTCTTCATTAGTAGAAGTATTTAATCTCATTATATATGTTTTTCCCTACCTGTGTGTATTTCCTTTATAAATAAATTAAATCTTACTACAAAACATGGACATGTGGTTATTGTACCAACAAAAGTGATGGTCATTGGGTTTTACTTGACCCGTAGTGATTTTAGTGGACATAAGCTAATTAATCTGGAAATTGATCCATGAAAATAAAGGCTTAAATGAAGTATACTCCTTCCTTTCTTTACATGTAAGGATGTAGGGATGGTAAGCCTGCCCAGCTCCCCAGCACACAGTCCTAAATAGGTCAATGCTTCTGATCTCTAAATCTTCATCAGTACTTAGCACTGCTTGGGGAAAATTTTTGTTATTTCATTTATTTCAGGTCTATGTATACACAGTGGACTGTATAAAGTACTCCTAGTTCTACTTAACACCAATTTTTTGCAGTTTTGATGTAATAAGTCATGAAAGTAAGGCCTAGATTTGTAAGCTGGCTGTATTTTGTCATTTATACTCAAATCTGAAAATTCTGAAATAGCTATTAGAAAAATCTGAGGAAAGACATAACTGTCAAATATTTGTGGGCTTGATAGAAAGGAGTTTAAGGCATATTGCTTAAGAAAAGAAAAAAAGGAGTGTTCTTCAGGAACTGAACATAAACTTTGTAGTTAATACAAATATGAAAACTAAGAACATGTAAATGGATCAGCCACACGTACTTGACCATACTAATATTAACCATGTTGGACTTTTTAGTATAAATTCAAAGGAATATGCAGACCTATTATCTGACCTGGCCTAAAGCAGGAGGGGGTCATATAACTTCCCTGCTGGAGCATGTATATATTTCAGGAAAATACAAGTGAGAGTTACAGGAAGTGTGCATGCTGTTAAAATCATAAGGCTCAGAAAAATAGTGTTTCAAAATTACCTTGACAAAGATTGTTCTCATATTACTGAGATACCTTCCATGAACATGTATTTCATAAATCTATATTAATGCTTAAAAATACCAGCTATGAATGAAAAAAATATTTTGTTTGCCTAAACTTCAACTGTTCCAGCTGAAAAATACATAAAATACAGGACTGAAGAATAGATTACAGAAGGGTGGAAATGAGTGAGAAAATGTCTCTACTAAAAAAAACCAACAACCAAAATGTGCATAAAGGGTGGTATTAAGAAGGAGGATCTTTCAAGAAGAAAAGACATAGTCATAAAAAGAGAATAGTATTTGAAAGGGCATTTATGTTGTCTTTTCAATTGTGACATATTTTAGCTCTTTGTCATCACATTTTTTGTCTAAATGTCGGTCCAAAAATTACATTCAGCCCTTTGAAGGCAACAGCGAGGCTGATTTGGCCCACTGTGAAAAGGAGTTTCACACCTCTGCCTTAGAGGATCTGATTTGAAAGCTACTGATGTCAATGGCAACCTCTCATTGACTTCAAAGGGCTTTGGATCAACACCCAAATGACTTATTGCACACATTTGTGTTACATAGTGTTTTTTTGTTTGATGGGCGAAATTATTTCCTAAAGAAAAAAAACCCAGATACTTGCTGAAACAGTGAAGTGAGCGATGGAAAAAAAATAATTCAAAGGTATATTGTGACATTAATCTCACAACAGTTTTTGCCATGAAAAAAACCCTGTACGTCCCTTCCATAATTTATTTTTTGTGGACTGTCGTTCTGATAGGGTTTTAATTACAGCTGTTATTGTTGAAGCAGCGTTACCTAATATTTTAACATTGTATGCAATGACAGTCTTGAAAGCACAAGAAAACAGGAACACCACAGTATACTAGATTAACTGTGAATTAAACTGTTTCATATGGATGTCACTGGCTTGAATTTAGTGCATTTTGGCATAAATCAATGAGCATCTGCTCTGAGTAAGAGCGGATAGCACAATGATAAAAACGCAGTCTGTGAGACCACACTAGTTCTGCCATTGCTGCTTGGTCCTCAGTAGGAGATCTCCCTAAAACTGGAGAGCCGTTTTGCCTTAGCTCCAGATATTTTGGTAAGATATGCCAGAAGCTTAAAAGCATAACAAAGCTATTTTTACTCACAGTTTATTCAATGCATGGTTTATTGCATTACAGGGATTTTCACAAAGCAAAGCTGAAATCTGCTTAACAGCCTGGAATTTCTTAGGCATTTCTCTCTGGTCCAGCACTCCTCAAGAGAGGATGCATGCAGCTGTGTTAGATCTTGACATGCTGTGATAGCCAACATTTCTCCACAGCTCATGGTATCTAGTTTAAAAGCAGGTGATAGTACAAATGGGTTCAGCATGTGCTAATAACAGATCATAAACAGCTATTATGTCAATTTGCAAAAATTATAATAGTTTCTCTCTTACAACTATAAATACTGCCAAGAGGAAACAATGTACTGTATTGCACGGTTCTTAAGGAATGCTTATGCACTGTACATAATTCAAATTGGTAACATGAAAATCTGTGCAGCTGAACAGAAGTTGAGCAATGTGTCTTTCATGTTAGAAATGATTGATAGGATTGGCAAATGTGTATGGCAGAAATCTGAGGATAGATTTGAAATAAACCGTGTCCTGCAATTAGTTATAACCCAATTGTCAGTGTATGCTACTAAACTACTTAAAAGAAAGGTATACCCAAATTTACTAGAGAAAAACGGAAGATCTATGTCGGTCAAGTGTTTCTTAACTAGAACTGACTAACGAGTATCCTATTACATTTTTGCGTTATTATTTGAATTTTCTTTGCATGTTCTGTTTTTGAAAGAAGTAGTACTTAATCTTTAAAAATTTCTTCTGTGCTAAAATTAAGCACAAAATTACTAATAGTCTGCATATGAACTCTTACATGAAATCATATATTTATTCCCCCAGAGAGACCTGACTGCAACTTTCTTTTCACTTGACTCTTTGGGTTTATCTTTTTCCTTTCTAGATTGTGTCTACCAGTTAGTTAAATGTATGCTTTTGGGTCAATCAACACAAGATAGTGAAGGACTCCTAAAACTAAGTGAACCAAGAGAGTTAATAGAGGTTTGAGCTAGAGAGAAGAGAAATAGATTGCAGTATCCCTATATACAAGCTTGTGGGAAAAAAATGAAAATAGTGACACTAATACTACAAATAACAAAACCTACCCTCCTCTTACTATAAAAAACAGTGTTTTAAAAATATTTTTTCACAGTTAAGAAGCTGAAGTTGAAAAGGAGGCAGTTAAGAAGATATCATTCCTAAAAAGAACATAGACACAATATGAGAAAGAAAGAAAAAATAGAAACAATATTAGCTCTGACAAGGCAAATTTGAAACTGAAATAAAGCCAGCTACAAAATATTTGGAAGAGCAAGTTGTTAAAAGCATAGAGGCTTGTGATAAAGTATATTTAGGTGTCTCAGAACAGGGAAACGGGCTAGTGGAACTAGTGTGTGATAAACCATAAGACAAAAACTTAGCAAAAGATCCTAAAGTTTCAGTGGATAGGTCTATTATGCATGACATAAGTCTACAGAAGTGCTTAGGTTGAATCATCAGTAACCTGCTTTCAACAAATCAACAGGGAAAACAAAACCAAATTACTAAGCTGAACCACCTTGATCCTATCCAGTCTAGATACAAGATGGTGCTTATTTTATTCACCTTGTTTTCACTCCTCTTCTGGTTGTTTTGAGCTGCTTCCATTTATTTAGTGACTACAGACTTCTAGCCTCTTAGTGGATTTTTTTTTCTAAAAAAGGCTTAATTGACACGGTAATTTGGGGGGTGGTCCCGGGAGTTGATGGAGCTCAGGTGCTCAGATGCTCCATTAGGCATCTCTGAATTGTTCAGAAGGTGAACACTTCACTCATGCAGTCTTTTCCCCTTGCTGTAGCCTTGTTGTCAGCATTAACTCAAGGCTTCCAGAGTAAGTTGGATATGAATGTGATGAAACACCAACCAGGCAAAAGGGGCAATAGCATATGAAGAACTGAGTGTAAATCTAAGAATATTACTATGCAACTGCATAAATCCTAGACTAAACCTAAAACCACGGATCTTGATTCCTAAATATAGATCTGGTCACCTTGTCTAAGGAGGTTTTGTGGGAAAGCACAGCAAAGGACACTAGAGATGCTCAGATATATGGGCTGATTTTCAAACACAGAAAGTTAATTGGTTTGGAAGCTTCTGTAGGATAAGAGACAACCACTTTTTGTTTTGCTTTGTGTGTTGTTTTTATTTTTAGTTTTAAATATAATGAGTTACACAGAATAAGATGTGGCACCAACTTCAACCTTGTTACATGCTGTTTCTGTAAGAAAAAACTAGCTTCATTCTAACCTAAAAAAAGCAAAGTAGCCATGTACATAATAATTGTGCTATTTATAATGAATAACCTTCTTTTTCACGTTTTAATTGGAACAAATTGGCAAGCAGCTACTCACAGATTCACAGATATTAATAACAGAATTCAGATATTCCAAACACTTCTGACGTGTTTATTATTTTCTTTCACCATTTTAATATTTAAAAAAATCCCTACGGCTAATTATGCTGTTAACAGCAGTTCAATATTACACGCAGAACTCATATATTGCTATAGACTGGGTGAAAAAAACAGAAATATAGTCAAACATATTTTGTAAGAATGAAAGATAATCAAACAATAATAAAGTATACATACATTCCAGTGTGTATAACTTTTTGCTAATCTAAGTTTTCAATGAAACATTAATTTAGGTGATGTGAACTTTTTCATTTGTTTGTTTCAGCATATGGGAAATCATGTAGCAATTTGCAGCTACTGCTTCTGCAGAAGGAAATGTAAAAGGGAATAATCCCTCTTCAATAGGTGGATCAAGTGAGGCAAATACCAGAAAGCCCATAAGCACAACTAACGCAGTTGGTGAAACTATGTATTTTCAGTGTTTCCAAGATGAACATCCTGCTTTTTGGGGAACTGCTGAGACCACCTTCATCCTGAGTCAAGCCTGTGAATAACACTGACAATCCAGTTTCTTACCCTGAAAATATAATAGCTTAGAGACCATTACAAAGACATAGGTCAAAATGTTCTCACACAGAGCAGTGACAGAGAAAAATTAGAATTAATAGAAACTTACAAGTCTATGGGGCCTGATGGGATTCATCTGAGGGTGCATAAAGAGCTGATTGATGTCATAGCAAGACCTCTCTCTGTGATTTTTCAGAGCTTCTGGGAATCTCAAGAGGTCCCAGTTGACTGGAGGCTGGCAACTGTTGTCCCTATCTGCAAGAAGGGCAACAGGGATGACCCTGGCAACTACAGGCCTGTCAGCCTCACTTCTGTGTCTGGCAAAATTATGGAGAAGATTGTTCTGGGAGTTATTTAAATACACGTGAGAGACAACACAGTCATGGGTCCAATCCAGCATGGGTTCATGAGGGGAAAGTTCTGCTTAACAAACTGAATTTCTTTCCATGACAAGGTTACTCACATACCTGACCAAGGGAATCCTATCAATGTGATCTTTTTGGATTTCAGTAAAGCCTTTGATACTGTCTCTCACATTATCCTCTTGGACAAGATGTCCAGCATATAACTGGATAAACCCACAGTGCAGTTGGTGAGCAACTGGCTGACGGAGCGAGCTCAAAGGGTTCTAGAGAATAGGGTTATGTTGGGCTGGCGACCAGTCACTAGCGGGGTTCTGCAGGGATCCATCTTAGGGTCAGCTCTCTTCAATGTCTTCATAAATGGCTTAGACTCAGGACTTGAGGGAATAGTAACTAAGTTTGTTGATGACACAAAACTGGGAGGAGCTGTTGACACTCTCGAGGGCATAGAGGCCATGCAGAGGGATCTGGGCAAATTGGAGAACTGGGTAATCACCAGCCATATGAAGTTTAACGAAGGCAAATGCTGATTTTGCACCTGGGACGCGGCAACCCTGTCTACAGTACAGACTGGGGACAAAATGCTGGTGGGCAGTTCTGTGGAGAGGGATCTGAGGGTTCTGATGAATGGCAAGTTGAACATGACCCAACACTGTGCCCTGTCAGCCAAGAAGGCCAACCATGTTCTGGAGTGCATCAAGCACAGCATTGCCAGCCAGAAGAGGGAGCTGATTGTCCCGCTCTGCTCTGCACTGGTGTGGCCTCACCTGGAGCACTGTGTGCAATTCTGGGCACCACTGGATAAAAAGGATATAAAGCTACTGGAGAGTGTTCAGAAGAGAGCTACAAAGTTGGTGAAGGGTTTGGAGGGGAAGCCATCTGAGGAGTGGCTAAAGTCACTTGGTTTGTTCAGCCTGGGCAAGAGGAGACTGTAGGAAGACCTCATCGTGACTACAGTTTCCCTAGAAGGGGAGATAGAGGTGCAGGTGCTGAGCTCTTCTCTCTGGTCACCAATGATAGAACCCAAAAGAACAGCAGGAAGATGTGCCAGGGGAGATTTACATTGGGCATTAGGAAAAGATTCTTCACCCAAAGGGCGGTGGAGCACTGGAACAGGTTCCTCAAGGAGGTAGTCACAGCTGCAAGCCTGGCAGTATTCAAGAGGCATTTGAACAATGCCCTCGAACACATGTTGTGAACTTTAGCCTTGTCGTATTCAGGGACAGGATTTGGATTTGATGAACCTTGTGAGTCCCTTACAACTCAGGACATGCTATGATTCTATGAAACCCTGCCAAATTCACATTTCTGAAGCAGATCCAAAGCATTCAGTCACAAAAGTCACAAGGATTTTTTTTTTTGGGGGGGGGGTCAATATGCATGCAACTGAGGTTGACCCCTGTCCACAGAGGCATGCACTCTCTCCCTGTTTCTGCATGTGAGTTAATGATGTAGAGACAGAGCAGGAGATGAAAATGTCCCAGTGATAACAGAGCACTATGAACAATGCTTTTCAGGACAGTGAAGGAGCTGAGGAGCAGGAAGTTTGAAGTGAATCATGGTTGTACTGCAGAAAGCAGATGTGGAGACTCACACCAGGAGTGAAATTCCTTTCCACTCATCTTTGCTGCACACAGCATGTGACATCTCATCTGCCAAGTCATGTAGATGTCTGTGTGTTTCCAGTTTAAAGTTCAAAAAAGTCGCACAATGGTGCACAGGTAGAAGTTGAGGGTAGGCAGTGTTCATGATAAGCAAGAGCTTCATGAAGCGTTCTCCAGTGGTGGTCTCCTTTCTCAAGTCTTCTTCTGACCATGAGAACATGTTGATTCCCTTCAATTCTGTTTTGTTCATCTGGCTTAGAAAATTGGAAATCAAATACTGCAGACCTTTTTCTACTCTACTTTGAATGGTTTCCATAAAACCTCTGTCTGAAGTAGAAAGCACAGTATTTATAGCTATTTATTGTTGTTTAGTAACAATACTCTGGAGCTGTTGCAGGTTAATTCTGTGTTTCTTATACTGGTCCACATTTATTTCTGGGTAGCAAGTCTCATGGAGAGCCAACAAACTGAGGACTGTTTGCTTAATACATTCATCATTCCCACCAAATTGTAGAATCAAGATGGTCCAAACTAAATATGAACTACATTCCTCCAATCCATAAGGAAACATATCAGCTGCATATATGCTATATGATTTGAAATTAGGAGGTATTGCCACCAGTCCATACTTCAATGCATTTTAGGAAGCATATACTGTTCTAAGTAAGTGTGTAAAGTTACATCCATATAAAATGTAGCCTTCAAATCCATAGGGCTCACCATCACATGCACCTTCCAGTGGAATAAGGAATATTACAGTAAAAAAAATAACAAAAAGTTAATAGAGGAAAAAACATGGAAAAGTAGCAGTCCTGCCCATGTTCAGCTGAAGATCCGCATGCATTGCAAAGGGATTGCTTTGTGAAAGAAAGTTAGGGGATTTTTACTTCCTCAGTTTATAATGCTACATAACTGAATTTGTCCCTTTGCCAAGAATCCAGCTAAAGAGGTCTTTTTAGCAGGAATGAAAGGGTGTATAATTTTAAAAACAAACCTTTAAATGTATATACAGCTTGCTTGGCATAATTTGTTTTCCCTGGATAACCTTTATTTTCACTATAAATTACCCTTCTCATTTCACAAATGGTGACCATCACAGAATGGAGGAGAACTGAGGAATTGTGCACACCCAACTGCTATGTTAATTGTGTGCTGTTTATTCAATAGCAGCATGAGGAATATAAACGCCTCCTCACTAGTTCTCTGAAAGCCTTTACAAATACTACTTATGTAAAACTTAAGGTCCTAATATTCTGTGTTTATGAGTAACTGGATATTATCATATTAAAATCATTACTAATCTCGTGTTCTGAATCCTGTCAATACTCTAATGGCAGTAGTCTTGGAAACTACACATCTGCCACAGGATTAATTACACACATAAAACATTATCATTGCCCTACATCTCCTATGAGGTAGAGAGACTGCTAGAATGATTAATGACTCTGTATGACATACAAAGGAAGAAATGCAAATGTTACCCAGTGGATAGAAAGATCTGTTCCTGACTCATATTAGAACAAGTTGAAGGACTTTACTGGTGCAACATTATTTCTTAAGACCTGCAGGCAATGATAAAAGAAATCTAATCCACAAATTCTGCAAAATTTGTTGTACAGTTGAGAGCATTCTTATCTGCCATGACATTTTGCATTATTTTGAACAGAGGGTGTGAGTATCCTCACAGGCATATTGGCATCATACTAAACAGGTTCCATAGTTGGTGAGTTACTTTTCCTGCTTACTGTAAATAGTGGTGATGTTTCTTGTCTAGGCTGTTAGAAACTTCTGAATTTTGACTTAGAGTCAGTCTTTGGGCACAACAGGGAGAAAACATTTCCTTTTTATAATATGACAGGAAGGCGTAGGTTCAGTTGTGACAGAAAACAAAGAAAACTGGAGGAAATATTTCAAAGACAGTCCATTGTTTACAATTAAAATTAGAGCAGAGTTCAAAGGTGACATACCAGTATGCAATTAAGGCCATGGGCAGACTCAAGCAAGCAATTAGGTGAGAATTATAACAAATGTAAAGTGGAGCTAATGTATTGATCATGTCACTTCTTCACGGTTCATTATTTCTTTAGACGTTCTTTAATAAAAGACCCCAAGTGGTCCTCCATACCTTTGTCACTGAAAACTGTAATACCAAATTACAAAGGCTGAGCGCTTTGTTCATCTCAAACCATTTGTTTCTGTTCCTGTTAACTCACACTTCCTTCCTTTGGAGGATCACATCCTACATGTGGGACTGAGAGCTATAGCTAGTCACTGACACCGCAAAGTTATTCACCTTCAACCACCTTAGAGCACGAACATGTTCATCAGCCAACTAAATCTCAGACTGATTTTGTGATTTACACTCACATCAATATAAAATTATATGCCCTTGTTCCCACGTGGAACACAACCTATATGTGAGCCAGCAAGGAGCAGGCTGCAGGTTGCCCATCACAAAGGTAATTACAGTGAAGATGTAGGCAACTGATACTGACTGATATTCTAATGACATGGCAGGACAAGGAACCAAGCATTTCTTCTGAGTGGATGCTGTGACCTCATAACTTGTGGCATTGCCTCTCTTGTGAATTAAGACAAAAAGATCATTTGTATCAGGATACACAGGCACTATTGCCCAGGCTAACTGCCAGAGCAGAAGGGAGGTCCACAAGTGAAAGGGAATTTTGAGAAGATACTGTCCTGCCTTGATATTGATGCAGAAGGAATCAATGGGGACAGTAAATTAAGATTCAATGACCCCCAGATATCCTCAAGGGCCCCTTGATACAGCACAGATGCTTCCATACTTCTTATTTACCCACAGGCACCTGTAACATTACAGTGTCCTCCTGACCTTCATTTCTTTTTCCCTCGAGATGTGAAAATAAGCAATGTGCATTGCCCTCTGACATCCAAATGCTCAAATTCTAGTTTCATTAATTTTTGGTGCTCAAGTGGGCAATGTGGAGATCTGAGCACGATCTAAGTCACTATATAATGCGCTTGAGCTCCCAGGACCTTAAGGCAGTGGACAAAGCCTTGCAACAGAAGAGGATGGTGTATTCATTGTCCACAGTCCATAGGCATGTGTTTATAGCTAATGTCAGAGGTTTATACCTTCAAACAAGAAGCTGAAATCCTAGATTTGATTTGCTTGTTTTTCCCAGAGGTTGTATTGCCACAGAGATCTTACTATCAGGCTACAGATTTCTTTTCTCCCTAGGGTGCACTGTCACTGGGAGCTTTTCAAGGAGTCTCTGCTTTGCTTTTTCTCCTGTTCACCTTATACATCTGATCATGCTTTTACATAAGAACACTACTTTATCAGAGGAAGGTAGCCTAGTATGTCATGTAGTGTGACTCACCATGTTTCTTATTTATCAGGCTGCTCTTGCTATTCCAGAAAGTCTGACTCTGTACATCTGAAGGGTATGAAGAAATGAAATGCACAGGGCAGCATTATAGGCCTTTGCTAGCAGACCTGTGTTTAGCTTTTCCTATTGACTGCATCTGGACTTCCAGCATCTCTCAGTTTACCCACCCCACAGCTCAGGTGCCTAGTTATTGGGAAACGCAACACACCAGATGTGTTGTTGTACTGCAACTCTGGGGGCTGAGCCATATCTTAAAGTGCCTGAATGTCTCTCGATACAGGGCCCTATGCTCCCATTATTTCTGCCAGCCTCAAAGGTGTTACAGTGATGGCCACAGAAAAAGAGGTCAATACAAGTCCTGCAGCCTGCCTTGTATCTATGCAGTTTACCAAAAGAGAGCAAACAAAGGTTTCAGACAAAGTCCATGTCAACATTTTAAGCACTTAATTTAATCTAAAGTTCAATCTACTTTAAATCACCAGGCTCCTGGAATCTACATGAGAAAATATGTACATATAATACAGGAAGGTTGTTGTCATTCATATAAATGTGCCTGCTTGAGGAATGTGTAATGATATTATAGTAGTGATGAAGTGCAGAGAGTGTAAACGGAGTTTGCAATTAATAACAGCAGAGATTACCAAATTAAGATAAATACAAACTTTGAGATATGCTTCATGGTACTAGCAATATACAATATAAACAAGAAGTCTTGCAATAATGTATAATGACCACTATTATCCTAATCATCACAATTGCACTTGTCGTTAAAATTTAATTAAGGTTTTCTCTTTGCTCTGTGTAATTATTAGAGAAGCTTCTGGTGAAGTCTAATTGCCCTATCATAAATGAACAGAAAAGGGAAAGCTTCTTTGTCCAACAAACCAGTTTTCCTTTAAAGCAAAAATATTACATAATAATGAATTTTCAGAAAGAATTCAGTCTCTCAAAGGTATAATTAATGTGCTGGAATGGGAGGAACAGCTACTGTATAGGCTTAACAGATCAGTACAAGTTCTAAATTTTTCATGTTTTCTGTTTCCTTCTTGGTAGTAAAAACAGAAGGTGAAGAATATGATCATCACAAACAAGAGACACCCTAACTTCCCTGACTTTCAGAGAATACATGGTCCTACATCAACAAAGAGACAAAGTGGTTCCGATCCCCTCCTGATCAGAGAGCAAAATGGAATCTCTTTTGAATTCCCAAGTGTCAAATATGCATCATGGTGTGGATGCACTTCCTTTACATCCCACAAAAGAGCCAACAGCTGCCTACTTCAGATAGAAAAGACAAAACTGGGAAGAGTTTACCAGGGTTGAGTTTGAGATTGTTTTTACCAGCTGTCACTTGAGGAGATTTCATTTATTTTTTCTTTCTTGTTGAAGTATAGAGTAAATCTAATGCTCAATGGATATCTTTCTATAAGAACATAAGTGGAGAAAGGCATTTTTGCTCTAAGTTATGACTGCTCTTAGCCCAGAGTCACCTCATTGCAAGCCTTTGATGCTGTTCCACACTATATCTTTACAGGAAAACACTTTTATTTTACAGTAGTAAACAACACATCTTTGTTTTGTGAAGAAATATCGTAAGAAATAATTTTGGATAATGATACAGATGTTTGGTTGTTGTTTTTGTACAGTTGCAGAATTATACACTTTCCTACATTCATGCACTCACGTAACACATCATGTAGGATAATGACTGTTTTGTGTGCAAGAAATGCAGAGTTGAAGTCCATCAATAGCTGGAATATTATGTATTCCAAAATGACTTGTGCTTTTCTTGCTTCCCAAAACAATACAATTATGTAAATGCAGTCCACTTTAGGAGGTGCATTAGATCATATAATTTAGATAGTTCATGTAATTTAATTCTGTTTATTGTTGAAAGTGGTAGAACAAACTACAATGACCTCTCTGGATATGGTTTTGGAGACTCCAGAAAGAAGTATATTTATATTCTCTGAAATAACTAGAAATTCACATGGCCCATTGTTATTAGTAATCAATAAATGTAATCCTTACAAACTAACTACATTTACATAAAGCCCTTAGGCATCTCTCTTTACATTATACGGTGCTCCAAAATCTGTTTAGGATTGAACCTGCATTTCAAAGTGCTGTTGTCAAAAGATGTAGAGCAAACTTAAGTGCCTTTGTTCTGGCTGTTCGGTAGTCAAAACGCTACATAATAGAAAACTGTTGATCTTAAGGTGTCTTTTGAATGAGTTATGTACATTCATCTACTATAACATATATAAGAAAACAAGGAAATTCTACTTCCTCGTCAGATTAAGTCTGATGTAACAGTCTAAGGAGTTTTATTTTATTATTTTTCTTTCCTTTTCTTTTCTTTTCTTTTCTTTTCTTTTCTTTTCTTTTCTTTTCTTTTCTTTTCTTTTCTTTTCTTTTCTTTTCTTTTCTTTTCTTTTCTTTTCTTTTCTTTTCTTTTCTTTTCTTTTCTTTTCTTTTCTTTTCTTTTCTTTTCTTTTCTTTTGATGTGAATTATAATTATCATGCTATAAAATTCTCTGTACTTACATTTAAGAGTCAGCATGTTCAGAAAGTTGAGAAATGCGATGGACATCTCATTCAACAGCCTACTCTACTCCCACAAAACACAGAAGTTATATGTAAGGCTCCGCTGATTTACATCCCACTGACTCCAAATAAATACAAGTGCATCTTAAATTGCCTGCTGAAATCCCATTAAGTCAGTGACAAATAACCAGTACTTACAGTTGACCTCTCTCATTTTTTTGCTTGTCTATGACTATACTTAAGCCCATGTTTAAATCTTTGCTGAATCTTTGTTTCCCTTCGAAAGCAAAGGTTTTTTGCTCCCATCTGGCTATCTGATGCCCGATGCAGCAAGAACAAGCAAGGCTCCCTCAAAGATAGGCTCAAGTTTTAATTCTGCAACAGCAGAAAGTCTGTAAATGAGATGAAGAATGAAATTTTTCAATAAAGGGTTCAAAACGCAGGACATATTTTGTTTCAAGTAGAAGACAGTGTCCAGAAATGAAGAAGACCCATGTGGCTTCACCTGCTTGGGAGATTCTGATGTTGTTTTTCTACTCACATCTTGAACCTAGGGAAATCAATTACTCTGAACCCCTGATGTTCTTACATGCCTAACTTTGCACATTGTATGACATACTTAATGGTTCAAGAGACACAATAATTGGATCTATGTTGATGTTTGGGAGCAGGTGATTAGTGCAACAGGTGCTATATAGGTGGCAACCATATGATTAGATGGGAAAATTAAGCTTTCTGAATGAACAACTGTAATTTGAGAAATGCAAACAAGATGCAATAACATCATTACAAATCCTCCATCTTTTAATTAAATGACTTCAGGTCAAGTTTCATAACATATTTACAGATAAAAAGATTTAAAATGAGATTTTTTTTTTTTTTTTTTTCTCTCTGCTTTATAAAATATGCTTATACAGCTTCATTAATGTCAAACACATGTACGGCTGTTTTACACACAGTAGTATGAGCTGTGTATAGTTGTGGGAATATCAGCTGTATATCTGTGTGGGTGAACAAACTGAAGATACTGAGATAATTTGGCAGAGACAGTAGTTGCAATGTATGTATTTGAATACCCAATGAGCATAGCCTGGCTGTTTCTATTATTTGGAGGTCTCTTGATTAAAATATTTCTTTTCTAAATTTACACTGCAGTATTTTTATAGACATTAAATTGGGTAAAAAATGTTAGATAGTCTAGGCCACTGTTGCTTTTGAAGCCACTTTCCCAAGATAAACTCACTGTATTATTTTTTCTGCAACATTTTCTCTCATTTCTTTATGTTTTAGAATAATCTTCCTTTCAGATAAGCTAAATACAAGAAATCACATGAGTTTGTAGAAGTGTAAAGATAAGCATTTCAAACTGAAATGTGAAATCTTGAGCTGCATGACTGGATACTATACAAACTATAAAGGAGATAATCAGAGATGAGAACAACTTCTATAAGAATACACTGAAGTAGACTGAGAAGAACTAGAATTTGTTGCCACAAAAGGGTAATGACTTACTGTGAAACCTGACAGAAGCCTCTGAAATGCTGAATGACATGGAGACTGTGGATATGAAGTGATGATTCACATTTAATGCAACATAAGAACTAGCTACCACTCCAAGAAAACTATCAGGCAGAAGGCTTAAAGCTGAAAAAAGGGGTGAAGAACAGTGGAACTTACCGGTACTACTTATTTTAAAAGAAAAAATGTTAACGTATGCCATATGAACATGAAACAGCTACACACATTCCTAAAAGAGAGATTCACCAGGATACACATGCCTATTTGGTGATTATGTACAATGGTCCATGTCCCTGCATCAGCAAGCTGACAACAAATACAAGGAGGAAGAACAACAGTAGCTTTGCTTCTCCTACACTTCCCCTTAACAAACACACCTGATCATGATAAGTAACTGAAAACAGAGCTAAAAAGAGCCTGATAGCAGTATCATATTCTTAAAATTGAAGAACTCTGATATATTCATTTCTCAGACAAGGTATAAATAAGTTTTGATGATGAAGCTAAGAATTCCAGTGTATTGTACCAACAGGTTAAAGTCTGTTAACATCTGCAAATATGAGTGTTTTAATAGAATTGGAAAGTAATGTATCCTGCTGGCAAAATTTACAAGTAACAGAAGTATTGAATATATGACTCTTCCATGTAGTTTATTTTTGTGGCTCCTTCTGGACACTGGGTTTTACACTGTTCACATTCTTCTGAGATCCTTTCAGTTCTCACATGAGTATTTTGTTCCACAACAGCTATTGAAAACAAAAATCCATTTGTATATCTCTTTTGTTACAAAATGTCATTGTATTTGTAGGCATGCAATCCAAAAGAACCGTGAGCTGAAAATGGGTGATCCCTGGCTCACTTAAACTGAAAATACAGAGACATTTTACAACTTATTATAGGGAAGACACATCTTTGATCCTGAGTACTGTTTTCTAAAGTAATTATTAGAACATAATGTGCCTTATCTTTTGTCATGTTTGCACAGTTTCTCACACAATGATGCCCCAACATGTTTGAAGCCTCTAGTAAAATACACACAAATACAGTGGAATAGTGATATTAGTCATTGTTAGTATCATACAACACAGCACATCGTCAAAAAAAATGTTATGTGCTAATACTTATTAGCATTAGCTAAATATATACCTGTTTAAAAAGCAAGAATATCAGTACTCAGCTTTTAAAATTATGTTTCCTAATCCCAGCTACACCTGCAAGAGAAATTCTACCTTTTCTGAATGCAAACACACACACGTTTGTATTTTAAGTCATATTTCAGCCTAACTGAATGTGCTGTGAACTTCATATCTCTTCATAAAAAATATTCCCATTGACTTTGAAATGATTGTGTACTTATCATGTAGACAGATTGTGCAGATCATTTGAGAGTGACATGAGACCGTCATGAAATCTAAAACCAACCACCCAAAACAAAAAAAAAAAAAAACACCACCAACAACAACAAAAAGAAAGAAATGAGAAAAGAAACTAAATGTCCCTTCCAGTCCCTGCTCATGTAGGCTGATCCACAAAATAACTATGTTATAATAAAAGTCAGAAATCAAGGGTTGTTTACTACCATATGATAAGTTAGAAGTCTGATACACATATATCAAGCATATCTGAACACAAATAGTTTAGAAAAGCACAGCTATCAAATTGAAAGACTAGATGACAAGTGTGAAGATTTATCAGTATTTAATAACTCTTCTCTCTAGGGTTACCAAGGAAAGAAAAGTAAAGTATTTCTGACACACATAAGAATGAAGCCAGAAGTTCTGTCAGGCATGGCACCAGGCAGCTGAAAGAACACGCAAAGATGACTGATTGAAATAATTTATCTCTTGTTAAGGAGTTTGCAGAAAGGCCAAACTTAAGAAACATTACAGCAACAGGGACATGTAAAGACTGGTCCAGTACTGACAAGAGAGGTAGATCACCACGTGAAGGATTCACATTTGGATATTGTAAGATTGTTTACCTTGAAATATAAACATCTGTGTGATGTCATGTATACAGTTAATTCAGGTGCTATGAAAACAGCATGTTACATTGCAATTCTGCTAAAGTAGAACATATTCCAATTCTTTGCATTCAAGTCTTGCACAGTGTTATGTAACAGCACAAATAAAAGATTTCCACTTTCATCTCTAGTATTTAGTGTGTGTATAGTAGATACGGCATGCAAGTTGAACCAAATTTCAAGTAAAAGAGTTTAAGATAAGTGATCTGGTATGCGGAACTGATCATGCACTTGGATTAAACAAACAAACAAACAAACAAACAAACAACAAACCCACAGTCAATTCTGTATGGAAGAGGATGCCAAAAAGCTAACACATGCACACAGATGTGCTGCATGTGTGTCAGTCTGGCCTATGACTGTCCCATACTAACATCAACCCTCTAAAGTGATCCATACTCACGTAAAGTCTGACCACTGTGGCTGAATGGGACACTCAAAGGCTGAAGTTATCACTGTTATTCTGCTGTTTTTTAATGTACAGTTTGCAAGAATTTTGTAAGCTTGCATTGTTTTGCTAACTTTGCCAGATATTGGTAGGACAATAGCTAACGGAAATTAAATACTATTTTCACCAACAGAGTATAAGAAATATAGGCTCTCCATCACAGCTCAAAGCTTGCTTAGGGCCACACACTTACTTAAGAAGTTCCCTCATGTAAATAATAGAATAAAATGATACCATGGGCTAATGTAAAATACTGCATGGCAATTACATGAGAATGCATGCCAACATTACTGTATAATTACCTGATAAATGAATGGTTAACTTATCATAACTCTGCAGACAATATACATGCTTCAATGAATTTTCACAGTCTTCATGAACTGTATCACAATTGCATGTTTTTAAAGAGGGACTTGGTGTTTGGATAATTCCTGTAGTTTCTAAGCCCTTTCTAAAGTTCTGATCACAAATTCTTATTTTAACATTATTGAAGACTTGTTTAACATAATTATGTGCTCCTCTGTCTCTTTTTAGTGTCTCAGGCATTAATGGTTTTGTACATTTTTACATAATGATGTTTATAGCATTTTCCTTAGGCTTTTAATGAAAAAGTAATTAAGCAAGCATTGTAGCATAAGAGAAAGCATCTGAAGCCTCATGTAAACCTGGTATACTTCATCCTTGTGGCCCATATTATTAGAGAGGAGGTTACTGGGTGCCTGAAACATGGAAGAAGAGGTATTTGTTAGAAAGGAAAAAAAAAAAAAGGTTTTACAGATAGCTGCAAGAAAGACTTCCTTTGAAATTTTGGTTTGCATATATATGTATGCCTGTGTGGTTTCCCTGTCTTGACCTTCAAAGTATGTACAGGTGTGCCAAAAATGATAACAGTTACGTTTAACTAAACCAGCTGCTTTTTAATTTTATCATCCATTTGACAGAGAGGAATATGTTGCATGTACTTATATCTCAATGAGTTGCTGAATTGCAGAATCCTCATAAAACAACACTCCCAAGCACATGGACACATAATGAAGATAGAGAATTATTAGCCCAGCTAATATCAGCAAGCACACACCCCACGGCTATACTCTTTTTTCTCACACAGTCCTCTATCTGCCATCTGTTCCGTACAGAGTGGAATAAATTCCTTTTGATGTGTGTTAACACTATCTCTGCATCAGCATTTTAAAAAGAGAAAGAAAAAGAAAAAAATATTTTTTAAAAGTGATGGAATATTAAATTGAAACTGTAACACAGTGTGAATTGCAATTTGTTAACAGAACAGTTAGGATTGTGAAATTTTATTGGCACCACTGGCTGTGCTCTGATGAGAGGAGTGTATATGTTTGCTACTGAAAACAAATACAACTGTTATGCTTTTATTCTTTGACTATATTTTAACAGAGGAAATTTGCTTTTCAGAATTAAGACTGATGTTAAATAACTGATGAATAGAAGAAAAAGACCTGTTAACTCCACAAGCAAACACACTTTCAGCTAGTCAATTGGACTGACATCACTGCTGAAAACCAGAAATTTTACTGACACACTAGCTCCTTCGTCTGCCTGTGTGTGTGTGTGTGTAAAGCCATTTAAAAGAATGTCAAGTACTGTTTCAAAATGCCATCAACCTGACCTGTGCATAATTATTAGCAAACCCAGTACTGTTATGTACATTCCTTTGCCTATTTGCTCAGTTCAAAACTGATGAGAATATATATTTTCTCTCATGGTTTCTCTCAAAAGCCAATGACAAAACTCTTTCACTTCAGTGGCAGCAACATGCTTATAGACATAAACTTTTACAACCGATATGTTTCCATTAAGTAAGGCTGAAGGTAGATACAAAATCATATTTCATATCCTGAATGTGTAGCTGACAATGTGTTAGGACTTACAGTAGACTACTATGATGGTAGGTACTAAGTAAGAGATCCATACTGGCACCATGTATATTACAAATTAAGTTGAATTGTGATGTAAATTCTACTGAAAGAGGAAGAATGATCCTTTTCTATATCAAAGGAGTCTCAGTTTTTTTGTCTTCTGGATTTTGGTCAGGCAGAGGAGGTTGCCTGTGGAGAATCCATCAATAGATATCCAATGTCCACTGTATGCTGGGATGTGGCTTTCTAGAGCTCATTAAATGTAATTCTGCTTATATTTTTCATTATTTAAAATTAATCTAGTTAGATTCAGGTAAGTTTTAGGGTATATTTGGGCACTGGTTTCAAACCATATGATTGAAATGCCTTTTAATGATAGCTTCTGTAATTTTGTAACCAGTTACAGGCATAGTTAACTGATTACCTCTGAGATGTTTAATTTTATTTGTGTTATTTGATTTACTTTTGCTTTGTGTTTTGGAATACCTCTTATAGAGTCTATCAGTGTTTATATCAGTTCACTCCACAGCTATTCAACACCACCACAGCAAGAAATAGATTATAAAGAAAAAGTATACAAACCAGTGCTAACAATGCCGCTAGT
Organism: Patagioenas fasciata; assembly: GCF_037038585.1. Lineage (NCBI taxonomy): Eukaryota > Metazoa > Chordata > Aves > Columbiformes > Columbidae > Patagioenas > Patagioenas fasciata. Next base: position 53,742,495 of record NC_092560.1, on the reverse strand, counting down.
GTATGCTACAAGATCTTGCTAGATTAGAAGACGAAAAGAAGACTTGTCAAAACCATTATACAAATAAAGCTGGTGCATCACACAGTTGGGAATCAATTAGTTGAAGAGATTATGGAAAAAGAAGCATTTTCCACACTTCACAGAATTTTCTGTGCTTACCTTCATATGGGGTTGGTGAGACACACACACACAAGCTATGTTCAGGAACAAAAATCTCTTCCACATACTGAATGATGATAAAACAGACAACAATTTTCTATGGTGGATTTTTAACAGAAAATTAATTTCTAAGTAGTAACCAAATTAGACACAAATTAGTATAAATGCATTTGATATAATATATTCAAGTGCGAGTCAGACAGCTACGTCAATACCATAAGATATATTTGGTCAGCCATAGCCAGGCAACACACATAGAGGAAATGTTGAGTGCCAAGTATACAGAAGCTTTAATGGAGTACATTTGCAGAATAATTTGGAATAATGAATATGTTAATGGAGATCATGATCTGCTCAGCAATATTCCATAGTCAGGAGAAGAGGCTAAATTAATCTGCTAAATTATTAATTGCACATTATTTGCTTAACTCTAATTGTGTTGATTAGTACTTATCTGATCTAGAAGGAGAACAGTAAAAAGTTAAGGTGTTAGACAAGGAAGGTGGATAAAAACAATATTATTACTGTACATTTGATTCACAATACATATCTATCACCTGAAGGCCAGGATGTGCCTCTTGCACACTCTTTGCAGAAGGAGGCCACCAACTCCCTCTAATCAGTGAAGGATTTTCCAGTGGCCAGTAACGGAAAATATCATCTCACTGTAGAGAGTTATGTTCGATAGTTATTTTCCAAGGCTTGCCTTAGGCTTGAAGTTTTTATTTTGCCTGATTCTCCACCCTGTCCTGTATGAAAAACATGCTGGTTATAAATGTTTTGTCCCTGCCCTCCCTCTCTTCCCAGACTTCAAGCTTGAGACAAAGGATCCCCTCTACTACTGCTACCTCTGGCCAGGAACAGGGAAAACCAATACTTGGAGCTGCCTTCTTTCTGTGTCTGAGAAGAAGAGAAAGAATGAATATTTTTTTTAACCTGTAAAATTCCTAAATATCTAGTAATTTCCACAGAGGAAAGAACCAGCTCATGCTTAACTGATAGAGAGAGGATATCTGACAGAGAATTGTACCTGAACTGATGGAGAGAAAGACACATACACACATTGTCTGCTGTCCAGAGTTTCTTTTCTCCTGCCTGTATAACAACAACTTATTAATAGTATATTTTACTCAAGCACAACCAGCATGTTAAATGTACTTGTACTCCCTTCTTTCAGAAAATTTATTTTCTGTTCTCCCTTCCTCCTCTATCCATCGTGTAAGGGAAAAAATCTCTGTTTTGGTCACATTCTAACTCTTATTTCAACAAATTATTTCCTTCTTCCCCTAGTCTTTTTGCCTCTCCCAGTCCCTGCTAGACCTCCTACTTTCTGGACTTCCCTACAGTACATCCCTTCCCTCTCCACAGCCACCCATTTCCCATTGTATATGGCTGTCCAAGTGCAGTTCTGCCATTCTGCCCAGTGACTCAAACATGAACAACTTCCAAGAAGTAAGAAATTCAACCTGATCTTGTTCAGCACTGTTTCCAGCACAATACTTTAGCAGTACAATCTAGATAAACACTCTCAAAACTCAATTATTAACTTGCTTGGACTTCCAAGCTCATGGGCAGTGACCTCCAGAAACTGATCTCCAAGAAAGAAGGTGCCTACCCTACACTAGAGAGTATTTGGCTCTGGACAGACTAGTGACTGTCTTTCAGCATATGGGTTGAAACAGCATTTCCAGGCTTTATCATCATGGTGCTGTTATCAAATGAATCAGCGGTAAGCCAGGAAGCCTACAGTGCATTAAAACTGTTGTACTGTCTCTATCCATGGTAATGTATTGCATATCAGATAGGCTGACTCTCAGAGATGCTGGAAATATTTAAAAGATACTAGTGGGCAGGAAGCTTACTTCTACGTTCTAGTACAGTCTAGGGGTTTGTGGTTCTTAGGTATATAAGTGGCCTTCAGAAATGTGTAAACTGCAACTTTTTCCAAGATCATACTTCCATAGAGTAAATAGGTCCAAAATTGCTTTTCTGTAGTTTAATTGTGTTTATTAAGTCCCAGTTAACTTCCTGTTTTCTGCACAAATGCTACCGCAAAGCATGATTTGTTTATATAATAGTCTGTTTAATGATTCTTCTTCTTCAGTTTTAGATTTGAATTACAAATATTTGCCTGTAGCCAATGCTTGAAGCTCTAGTAATGTCTCTGACATGAATGCATACACAGTACTATATGCTGGAAAACATATATCCAACATACATATGTTTTAAATCAATTCATTCAGTTTCACTTTCTGAAAATCATGTATATGTACTACTCTACTGTAATACCTTATTGAGAAATTTTCAGTGCAGTCATTAATGCATTTTCATTGGCATTCCAAAAGGGCTTTTATTGTAAAGCCCTTGACTGACACTCTGTTCATGCTTTCTATAATCCTTCCAGCTTTGTCTTCAGCTGAGCATACTCCTTCAAATGACTGTTTGCATTTAAATGGATGCAGAAGTGCATTAACAAAACCTACACCAACAAAACAGAAGCTGCTCAGTATTTGTTACTGCCAGATATAAATTAAGATAAAATTCAAAAAAATAAACCGAAACCAACAAACAATTAATGATTCATATAGCTGTTTTCAAGTGTCTACATTTAGGAAGAAACTCTTCTTTGGATTATATTTAACACAGATTCTGCATAGAGCATTATTTATTTGTCGATAACCCATTCAGAAAAAAAGAACGATGTCCAAAACCTGAGAGTCATGGATAAGATCCATTTTCTGTACAGATGGACTGGATTCTTAGAATCTCAACATTAGAAACTAGAATTTGCTCTGAAATTATTCCCAGTTTAGACTTGCATTTGTTTTGTAACAAAACCAGTTTAAATGATTTTGGGGTTAAAAAACCCAAGCCCTTAAACCATTGGTAATGTCTGGTTTTTGTTGTGCAGAGCATGGAAATGTTGCAAATGATTTGAATATATAAGAAAGTGCGGTTATGAACAGATCTGTTGTGACTTGCATATAAAGTACAAATGTAAGATGTACTTTTAGTGTTATAAGTGGGAAAAATAAATTGGACTTAGCCAAAGCATTCTATTAAAGAATCATGCTTTCTATTTATTTTTAATGATCTTGTGCTTACAACAGCATGTTTAAATGTATATTATTTGTATAGTAACACATGATTAAACACAAATATTTTACACAGAATATAAAATTAATTTCTAATTATCTTTTAACTCTGATGGCTTGTAACGTTGCTCTAGATTACAAGTTTATGTTTTTGTACTGGGCCCTTGAAGGGTAACAGGCACCAGAAGTACAAACATCCATTTGCAATGTTTTTTTTTCTTTAATATTGTTGTTAAGTTTCATTAATCTAAAAATGGGGTGGGAAAGAGAAAAGAAGAGGAAAAGGTAGGCTGGGAGTCAAGATACAGTATTTATCTTATATTTTTCTGTCTGCAGAAGAGAGGTAAAATGGATAAATTTACCAGAGTTCTGAACACAATATGGCACTGACACCTCTGAGTCTGAAAATGCAATTATTGTTTATCGCCTAGAACCATTTTGCTATATACCAGATGTGCTAAAGAGAAATCCATAAATATCAGAGGTAAATCACTAGCAAGTTTGTCTTGTTCATACAAACGAAAACCAAAATACCTATGTTTCCCTGCCTATTGATGTGGAATATGTCTAAATAAAGGAAATTCATTGCTTCCAATGGGATTTGCAGTGCAGCAGTGAAAGAACATGATTTCACATATCACATTTAGTGTCTTCCATGTCTGTACCTTAACAAATATAATCAACTTCCCCTGTAATCTTCCTTCCAGCCTTTCATACTCTCAAGGCAACATCTAAGAACGAAACAAAACAAGAACAAAAGTGCTTGTGTGTGTTGCCTTCACCTGAGCAGTGGCACAGATCAGCATCCGTCTGTCCAGGCAAGACAATGATTTGGTCTTAAACACTTATCTCATGTAAACTCAGAGCACTCCTGTTGCCTTCAGAGGACCTGCACAGAAGGCAGGGTGAGACCTGTCAGTAAGGCCCTGTGTATCTGCAGGATGATGACTGAAGAGTTGTTAATACAAGACAGATGTGTTGCACTGGTACAAAGTAGAACCCAGGCTGGCAAGCTCTCCTTGATTAAGCAAATAAAGCATAACCCCTTCTTCCTCCTTTGCACCAGTTTATTTTATCTCTGTTGAAGAGTAAAGAACAGTTGATTTAAGCTAACCTAGATTTACTGAATTCAACAGTATTTTGCATCAGGGGAAGATCTACTTCCACTGTCTTCACAGATGTTTTTATGTCAATTTAGTTACCCTTATGAGAATTTAATGCACAGAATGCCTAGTTCTCCTGCACTCTTCCATCTCCAGAGTTGCCATCATATCAATACATTAATTTAGACTGAAAGGAGTTCTCCGTATTGTTCTTAATACACATTTACAATGTGCAGTGTAATTGCTACTTTGGAGCTGATAATGATTTTTTATTGCCTAAAAACCTATTTGCTGTACTGTGTGGTAATACAATCATTGGTCAACGTTGTGAATACATGTCATTATACACAATGGGCCAAATTTTCGTATCAGTTAGAGTTTCTATCCACACACAATAAAAGTAAAGCCACAGAAATAAAGGGATTCCACCTGACATCACCAAGACCAAATTTTGGGCTGTACATATCACTGCCTTCTGGGCTGTAGGAAAAACTTCAGAAAGAGTGCATTCGCATTCCTGAGTGCACAAACACGTAGGTTAGAGCTACTGGTTGAACCTCCTCCAGCTGCCTCTTCTTCAGGGTTGCTTAGAGCTTATTTATATCTCACTGGGCCAAGGTCTGAGATAGACAGAGGACAGGTCTGAGCTTGGAACATGTGCCAGCTGAACACACTGGGGGACTACTGCTTAAACCTTAAGCCCTGGGAGGCTTCAGGCTCCCATATGACAGTGACATCTGGATGCTGGATGTGATGTCTGAGAGAGTCCTTCATACTTAAACCTTTCTTTAGAATCAATTTATAGAATAAAATAGGAATGAGACAAGAGTATTTCAGAGGAAAGCAAAACCAAACAGAATTGTGAAGAAGAACGTGTTAGCTCACCTGAAAGTCTGAACAGAGACAGATTGTGAATCACTTGCAGATGGTTTCAAGCTTGAGCTCAGGAGATCAGAGGATTAATTAATCCTCTCATCCACTGGTATTTGGGAATGAAGTGGGAATCATAAATTCAAAGCAAAGAACTCTGTCCTATTCAGGTCTGGCAGTGCGATGTAGATGCCTAAAGGGAACTGGGAATCTTCACACCCTCTCAGCCTCACCTACAGAGCAAGCTAGTGCTTTGAGAATTCGATTACCGTATTATTTATTTATTTATTTGTTTGTTTGTTTGTTTGTTTGTTTATTTTCTGATACAAGGGGAAATAATAGTCCACAACAGGAAAACTATGTATTTGCAATATAATTTAAAAAATATATTTATCATAGACAAAAAAGTATTATATGAATTATGGAATAAATATAGGTTTAATTTTATTTATTTAGAATTTTATTTCGTGTTCAATTTTCATTAATTTTTGCCTCAGAATGTAACATTTTACCATAGGAAGACTGCCGTATCTCAATAAGCAACAAAGAAACCTAAGGAATAAGCAGTTTAAGGAAATCTAAAATAAACAAACAGCAGTAGATTGCCCTAGGCGCATGCTTTTACTAATTTTGGTTTGTTGTTGTTCATGTCAGTTAGGTTCAATAAACTAGCTTTTTCGTAACGCTTGGCTTTCTTGTGTGACACTTCAAGAACCAGCTGACAGTTTCCTGTGTTGTCATTAGATTTTCTAGTTCCATATGGGTGCGTAAGGTCCAACGTGACTAATTCTCTTACAGCTACTTTGAAACGATGCTTGGAACAAGGCCAATAGCAGAATGCTCTACATTTAGGTGTTACTGCTGTGTTTTGCCTCACAAAATGCTCATATGGAAATTGAAAATGTTGCCTATTTCACCAGTTTGCAAAAATATGCTAATTAGAGCTGTCTAAAATGTGACAAAAATATTAGACAGTCAAAAAGAGTTTGAAACGAAAAAAAGAAAGAGAGAAAGAAAACCCTATGTTTGCATTTTTACAGGTCTTTTTTTGGTGAATAAGAAATACTTTTATAGTATTAGGTATTAGGAAGTGAAGGCTGTTCCTATTTCTTGGAGAGTCCTTTTCCTTGGAGGCAACTGTACAAAGCTGATTTCACACTTACATGAATTCCTCTTCCAGCCACTCTGTTCCAGTCACTTTCTTCTCCCTGGATAAAAAGTATATTAGTGAAATATTAGGCACTGTAAAGTTAGCAGGAATTTTTCAGACCTTTCAGCGAGGCCATTAAAGTCTGGTTGACTGTAAGAGAGAGCAACTGGACAGCCAGGACCTGTATAGATGTTCTGAAAACATCCATGTGTTTCATTCTAAAGACACACGCTTATCTCTACTCTGTTTGGACACAGATTTCCACCAGAATAGATTTTCATTCATTTCCTCAAGTCTGGAATGATATTTGCCTTTATTTACAAAGAGATGCGGAATAATTTTATGAGTGGGTAATGAAACAGCATATGAAACTCGATGTCTATAAATGCAAAGTAATGCAGATACAGAAAAAAACATCGTAATTATGCATGCACAGTTATAGGTTGTTAACTGGTTCAGGAAAGAAGACTTATCATCACTGTGAGTAGTTCTATAAAAATAATTTCAATGGCAACAAAAAAAAGGTGATTATGAAGTTAAGAGTTATCAGGAAAGGCTGTGAAAATAATACAAAAAACCACATTTAGCCTCTGTATAAATCCATGATATAGACCCTTTTTGAACACTGCAAAAAGTAATTTTTTCTAACTCAGAAAGGAAGTAGTTGAAGTATTATATATCTGTATATATGTATCTATGTGTATATGTGTGTATATATAAGCACACATCAAAAAGCAACAATAATTGTCAGGATAGGCAAACAGTTTCTCTCCAGAGAGACAATATAATAAGAAATTTCAGCTTGGAAAAGATATGAGCTAAAAGGGAAAAAAGGAAAAGAAAGGCTTATGAGACCACAGATGGATCAAGGAGATAAGCAGGAAATGTTTATTCATTGTCTCACAATATAGGGACTGGGGTGCTCAATTAATTTATGAAGCAGTATGTTTAACACAAAGTTTTCACACAGTGCATGGTTAGAGGGTGAAATTCTCTGGCACTGAACATCAGGGGTATGGAAAAAAAAGAATCAATTTAGACAAGGTCAGAGTGGATATGTTCATTGATGTCAGCTGCATACGATAATCGTGCTGAGGAAGTCACTGGCCTGCTGTTGGGTGGTACGCTAGGAAAAATGTTCCTGCTTTTTTAACTGAGTCAAAATTAGTTAGATGAGGCAAGATTAATTCCATAAGAAATCTTAAAGATCCTCTCAGAAGAATCAATAGGGAAATGCAGCCGAATGAAAGAGAATGTGAAGTGTTGTAATGGCAAGAAACTGTCCATCATCTCACAATACATGAGTTGTTATTTCAGGAAAATACTATTAAAAAATAATAAAAAAAAAAACACACCAGAAAATATTTACAGCAATGATGTGAAAACAAACAAACAACAGAAAGCAGAAAGTCTTAGGAAAAGTACCAGAAACACTGAAAGTGGTCTTATGTTACTTCAGTGGACAGAATGCTTTGGATACAGTGAACAGTCCTGGCAACTTGGATGATAAAAGATCAGCTAACAAGGGAACAATTAAAAACTCTAGGAAGGGGCAATGAAAATGATTGTGACATAGAAAATGCTCCTTGAACAGTTATTTGAAAAGACTGTTTAGCTCAGGAAGAAAAGGCGTAACAGAGGATGAATAGAGCTGTGTCATGGAAGTAATGGAAAAGGCCATCTTGAAACTTCACCAGAAAATTAATCAGAATACACAGCAAACAGTTAGTTCTAAATTCAAATGAATTGCTAAGAGCTATTTTTCCTTCCACTATTGCTTAACTCACCTGAGTTAAAATGACTATATGTTCAGACAAAGAAGAAGGATAAGAATTATGTACTGAGTGAATCAGGGGAGTATTATCAAACTAACAGATGATTTATTTTTTCTCCTGTGTCATCTTTCCGGTACTGCAATGATGTCAGTATAAGCAACTCCTTTAAAGATCTGAAGCTACAATATTCAAAGGAAAAACCTTTTTTAGAATGTGTCCCCCCAGTTGTCTGCGTTATAGAGAATGAAATTTTGAATGTCAACAGAAGCCAGCTTCACATCTTGGAAGCTGTTTTTCTGGAAGTAGGGACTGCTGATGTCCAGGAAGGCTGAAGACAATTCATAAATTAGGATTGTATGGCTAGTACACTTGACATTTTGTTGGTTTAGAAGCTTCAGTTTTGTTTCCTTCATTTTTCAAGGCTTGTAGAACCAAGTCCAATTTGTATCCTGTAGTTCTACCATCCACTATGACAAAGGTATTAAATTATTTAACTTCAGCTGATTTCTCACAACAAGTTTTCTACTTTTTCAAATTTTCATTGTAAAGAAACCAATAACTTGTCTTAGAAATAAATAGCTGAATTTCCGCCCTCAAAAATATAACTGATGGTTTGCTTTTGGCCTGGAAATAATGAACCACTTGATAAAGATTCACTTTGGCTGCTTCCTTTCTGTACATTATCTTACAGAATCTAATCTTTAGAAATCTAGCTTTTGGAGTTCTTAATAATAGCAAATGATTAATTTCAGCAGATCCTCATTATTAACACTATTTATTTCAGATCCTTATTAACCTGTCAGATAAGAGCTTTGGAATCACCATTGCAAGAATCAAAGGAGGTTCTAATAAGTTGTAATTAAGATGAGGTGAATGAGATGTCACGTTATCTTTCAGTGTGTTTGTATGTTAGTGGATTGATAGCTTTCTGCTCAGACTCAGTTGCAGATACATAATTTTTTGGACTTGGTTGCATTACACCTCTGTCTACAGACGTGGCAGGGTTAATGCTATAGCTAGAGAATAAAAAATTTGATGTTCAATAACGTACTATGCACACCATTTAGCAGAGAAGCAGTCACTCGGGAAAGATGTATTTGGAGCAGTCCTTTTGTAAACATAGATACTTCACGTTTGTATACATCAGCAATTTGGTATATTCAGCCTTTGGGGAACTTCAGATTTAAATTAAGTAGGTAAGAGATCATCGTCATATAGAAGGATGCACAAAGAGCTGAACTTGCTGTACTGCAAAATGACAGAGTCAGAATTAAAACTCCTAATGACAGCCATTTGGTTTTGATCAACATGGCAACACTGAAATGTTCTTAAGGCTTGTCAGAAAGCTCACTCGTTACCTTTGGGGAAACTTGACTGAGTACCCCAAATTGGGTCATTCAATGTTCCTGGGCGAGCTACAAAAAAACCTGCCTCTAGAGTGCAATTGTGGAGCTCAAGTATCATTTATTTTCACACAGATAACCAACACGCTGTAGAGATCTTTTCTGAAATACCTTACGTCTGACAAAAAGGAAAAATTAGGATGGTCTATGGCTGTTAGCATCATTCATGTCTCAGTTCTTTACCAAGGATTCATCTGGTGAATGCACTGGAAGGAGTTAAAAAGGAAGAGGAAGGGTAAACATGGCTGCATGATAAATTAATGGTGTGTGATTGGCAAATTAATTACAGATATGCATTTGTGAAAATGTGTAGTTCATGGCAGCAGTATAATTATGACCACAAAACACAAATGTTTAAGATGTAGTAAGCAGAGTTAGAATTTGCCTCCCACCTCTTTGCCATTTTCTTTTTCCGCCTTCCTTAGCTTTGATGTTACCTTCATCAGCTTCATCACAAACTGCTTGAAGGACAACACAAAGTACATATGCAAAAAGTTTGGTTTGTGAGCATTAGGCTCTTGCAAGCAACTCTAGTGCTTCTAGCTCAGTGAAATCCAAACATTTGCTTTGAAAATTCTGAACTCCTGTTGCTACCAGTGTCTTTCAAGCCGTATTATTATTAATGAGCTTATTGCTTCCGAGGTATCAACAGATAGCCACAGAACTAACAAAAACTGGGATAGGAGAGGAGGGGTGAAAGATGGTTACTAACTTGGAAAAGGGTCAAAGACAGATTGATAACTGTCTTAAGCAAGAAAAGCGATGGTAAAGAGAAAGACCAGAAATGCACTAGGGAGGAAGAGAGGGTCAGGAAAAGAGATGTGGTTAAGATTGAAAACACTTGCTGTTGAAAGTACCTGTTTGCATATGCTCATTGTTCTAAAATTCTCACCTTTCTGCCTCATGATTATATATAGCTATTCTCTACTCGAAGGGGGTTTTATCCCTGTTTTGCAGTTGGAGTAAAATAAATTCAACTGTTTCTGATTTTTGCCTGTGCAAAAATACTATATACTTTTCTTTTTAATGAAGAAAGATGAAAGTTGTTGCAACTGGATTTTTTCTCCTTAGCATAACTTAGAAATGACAGATCTTTGATATATGAAAGTCAGCATGTAACTAGTCCCCCAGCGAACAGTACGTATTTTGCTAGGTTGTGTAAGAGTTGATTGTAAAATAATGGAGTTATGAACATTTTAAAGTGTGCCTCAGAGCAAATGCAGTAGAAAATTCCATAATGAAGTTGTTAACCATAGACATGCATGTGTGCATGTAGCTGATTCTCTGTGTAACACAACACTTGAGCCACAGCAAAATTAACTCTTATATAAATAGTCAAGTATTATTCTGGATTACCTCAAAAGGATTTTTTCCTGTCTTGCTATACACTTACATCTCAATGGGTTATTGAACAAAATCACATGAAATTAAGATCTTTTCACATTGTGTATACCACAAAATACAATTATCTGCTCTGGAATGGCTAATTAGTTGCCACTAGTGAGGCCAGGCACAAGAACCTCGTCTGAACAATCTGGGAAGCTGGATCTATGGTTTTCTCCATTTGGTTTAGTGAAGTAAAACCTCAAATATACATGAATGTGAAAAAAACATTACTGTTCTTATACGAATAAAGTAAAATTATTCCTTTTCGGCTCACTATTTCAACAGAACTATGTTGCTGAAAGCTATTTTTTATTTTCTATAGGTTTGATCTCGTTTCCTTTGAAATCAAGAATAATGGGATTGAGGCCCAAATTGATACAATGAAAATAGTGACAAGACTGTAAATACTTCACGAGGTGCATAACCTGTGATTTCCTTGTAATAATTTATCTCAATATGAATGAAAAGCCATTGGAAGACATTAGTTAATTTTGAAAAATTATGGAATCTGTTTTCCTGGCACGCAACTTTTGCCCAGTCATGTGCAGCTGAGCTACCTCAGACTGCAAGCTATTCAAGATTTTATAAGCTAATCAAGTTTGGGCATGTTTTTTAACAAGATGGACAATGTCCAAAGAAAACCCAGGTGCTGTAGTACATGATACTGATGAAACAGTAGGTGGCACGTTTCTCTACAGTACGCTGTAGACTCTCATCAGCCATAACTTAAACTTATGCTTAAGTTTAAACATGAAATATTCCTTCCAAAATGAATGGGTTTATTCACATGCTTAAATTTAAATAGGTGCATAAGTGATTTTCTGTATTAAGGTCTGAATCCTTGGGAAGGTGTCTGCTGCAGGAGATGTCCATTATGAGAGGACTGAAAGGGAATCCCTAACCACACACAGGAGTCACTCGTGTTCCTGGACTTAGTAGTAGCACTTGAGTAGTCATTTGGTTATTTAGAAATTATTACATTAATTAACTATCATAACACTGGTGTACACTGCTCATGTTAATAAAGGCTAGTATGTCAAGCCTATGAGATTGTCACAGAGGAACAAAATATTTCCATTAGTATATTCAGAGTTAGATTCAAATGGACATTCCTACTCTGGATTTTTGCAGACTTCTTCCTGAATATTGCATTATTCCTTGGCCAGGTCTCTGAAAATTCTTCTTGTATTTTCACTTGGAAAACCAGATTGTTTTTTTTGTTTGTTTGTTTGGGTTTTTAATTTTTTAAATTTTTTAATTTTTTTTAATTTTTGGTGAAGTTCTAGGTGTGCATAAAAAACAAATACAGCACTTGAGTTCATGAGACAACACAATTCTGGACACTTGCTAAGGGCAAGTGTGTCTGTGGAGTGAGCAGTAAATGGTATTACAATTTGTGGAACACTACAGGGTACATCATGATGGATGGTACTATACATGTGTAAGTTATTACTGATGTTAATGTGATTAATCAATGTAAACTTCTCCTACCTTACTGGGAGAATAAAGTGTAACAAATGTTTTTACTGTTTTTTCCAAATATTGTTCTACTATCCTGGCATAGCATCTGATTTCAGCTAAGAAGTTATGTGGGTTTGTTTGTTTGTTTGTTTGTTTTTCCCTCTACCCTTGTTCTATGTGCTTTTGATTATAATGCAGTCTTGCCTGGCAACAGTCACAGCCTGAAATTATATTCCATGCATATCATTTTGAGTTGGAAGTAGAAAACCCAGGAGTGTACTTTTCAGTGCATCTGGTTTTGTTGTTGCTAGAGATCTGTGGGATTGGAGAGCATCTAATGTATAAATGGATATATTTGAAAAGATTAAGTTTTAATTATAAATGAAGCAGGAAAACTCACAATGTGGAGTATTTGCAAAAGAAAATACACTTTTATTTAATATGGTTGCAAAACTTAGCCTGTAACAACAAATAATGTTCATTGATTGGCCATGTTTCATATACTACAGCACACAGTATGCTGTTTGAACAGTGACAAAACAGAAACACCCAGAATTTTGACTTTGGCTTTAATAGGACTGCCTTGATTATACAGCACAAGCAATGATAAACTTGATTAAGTGGCTTTATTTCATTGAGGTCTTTAAATAGCTGAGTATGTAATTTGTAGCTTAACCTGTTCAGTTACCTTTGTGTTACCATGGCAATAAAATACACACTGGAATGACATTTGACATTCTTTTAATTTTTATAATTTGCAATCAAGACAGCTCTATAAGTGTGCTTTATTTTAAAATGGCTTGGGAATAACAGAAATGTAAATAACATCTTCCCAGTAGCTATAAATCATAGTAAACTGTATGTATTGGTTACATTTGCTTTTGAAAACAAGTATATGACTTGGAATCACTTGAATAGCTCCCTCTGGACATCATTTTAATGGTCAGTGTCAGTCTGAAATGCGAGTAGAATATCTGCACTTAATTGAAAAGAAGCTGGAAAGTAGATGGAAATCACCATCTTGGTCATTGTCTAAATCTAATTTCTTGAATACTGCACTTGAGTTCTGGTTCTTTTTCTAATAAAATATACAGAAGCACAACCAAGAGGGGCCACACATGTGATCAGATGTGTGGTATGTGTTGCAAGTGAATGTGAAATAGAGACCTATAAAATGATGATTGGCAGTGAGATTATTCAAGTTTTCTCAAAAGGAAGAGAGGGACCACAAATTTAAAACAAATAAAAAGAAATAGTCTTTTATGGGACACATAAAAATGAAGACTACAAAAATATCCCCACACAAGACTGAATGCTTAAATAGGTTTAAAAGGGAACTAGAAGATAGAATTTTGGTTGGCTATTAAACATAACTGTCCAAATGCAATCTTGAGCACAGAAAGTCAACGAATTGCTGTGGGGAAGAAGCTGGAAGGAGATGATAGGAGACCAATAATTTCTTATATGACCTATTGCTTTTTCTGAAGTGTCTGCTACAGGTATTTTTCAGACATAGGATACATGTTTGATGCAACTTCTATCCAACCTGCTTTGTCAATTCTTATATTAGCTGCTAACAAAATACATTTGAAAGGTCAGTAACATAAAAACGAGTCTCCTCTAGATAATACCATTACTTCAACATTTAAGGACACCTAGTTTTAGACCAGAAAAACTCCTGGATCAGATTACTACATTAAGTGTGATGGCCTGAAAAGAGGTCCTGACATTTTGCAATGTCCAAAATTTGAATCATTAAATTCAAATGAGGTTTGCAGGGACAGTTTTCCAATTTTCAATTGCTGTCTTCTGCCACAGTAATGCTTAAATGTCCTTTCAAGAGGAACATTTTCCTCAGGTACTCAACCATTCTTTTGGAAGAGTGCATGTACTAATTGCTGCAAAACACACAAATTGTGTTTCCTGGCATAAAGGAGTGGAGCAACTTATGTCTTGACTAGATTTTTCCAGTCTCAAGGGAAAGTGAAAATCCTAGCTAGTCTTCTGGAATATATTTACCTTCCAGACAGAAGAGTCAGTCTAGTTAAATTACTGTTTTCTATAGTCAGAAGAATGGTCCCCTACATATATATAAAAATTAGAGCAGTTGATATAGTCAGAAGTCTTGTAAGCTGATTCTCTAGCACAAAGTAAAGGAGGAAGACTCTCTGCCTTCCAAGGTACTTAACCTGAACTCAGGAACAGGTAAACTTGAGGCATCATAGAAATTCTTAGAAATCCCCTTGTCTATTTCAAATACAGAGGTCATGATGATAGACCACAATCAACCAAAACAGAATGGGATTCCTTACTCCAAATTTTATGGTTTTAGCTTGTCTTCAAGTATGACTTCTATCATCCTTTGGATCAGCCACTTAACAACAATACTTAAACATTTAATTAATTTTATTTTGTTACATTAGTTACATGTTTTACTGAACATAAATTCCTTAATTCTCACAAGATACCTATTAGGCAGGTAAATAAGCATTAGATTCTCTGTGTTACAGATGGAAGAAATAAATGTTTGAATAATGTGTGCAAGGCCATGCAGTGAGACAAGTGGTAAAACATTATTTAAAAGTCAAGACTTCTTGACTCTTTTGTCCTCTGGGCTGTCTTCTGTAGACCAGAGCTTCTAATTTCTGTCTCACTTTGCTAGATAATTTTACCGGGACTGCTAATTGGACCTGTTTGGCTTTGACTGCTTTTCTTTCTCAGTGAGGTACATCGTCAGAAAGCTCTGTGCTAGTCCTGTCCTCAGTGTAGGAAGGTACAGTGATGCATCAGACATGCTGTTTGCCAAGTGTGGGAAAATTGTGAGAACCATGACACCTGCGTGTCTCAGGGTACATACAATCAGAAGTCTGCTCCTGGTGGAGCAGAGTGGTTTGAGTGGTGCCTGGGAAGCAGAGTTCACTGAATAAGGAACGACTCCCTAGCTCATTGAAGAATTTTTCTGTGAAAACATGATACAGTTGAAGAACATCATCACACAATACAGCAATATTTAATAACCTACAGTACAGAAAAATCAATACTGTGCTGTTAAATATGATTTGAAATATGTTCATAAATCAAATGCCTTTCTTGTTACTATAAAGTGCTTCTGTTCAGTGAAGTATAATACAAAACTATAGAACCTTTATTGCCACAACAACACTATACAGCAGTATTTTAGCTGCACCAGCATTTTTTCTTAACTTTACAGTCCATTCCAAGCTAACATTTTACATACTGTAATGTCAGTGAAAACACGTCAGCATTTTGTGGTGTTGTCAATTGATATCCAATAGAATTAGAAGAAGGAGGCCAGAGATTGCTGGCAACTGTCACTCTGACATTGTCATGTTGTGGAGTCAAGGGAAAAATAAAACAACCCTATTTATACAGAACAGTTATGTAATTCATTGTTTCTGAAGGCCTGGCAGTCATTTTGAAGTATTTAAAAAGTAAATTTGACAATGAGTTACGTGGGTAGATTATTATTCCTGTCATTTCTGAACTCACTGACTACAGTGGTAGGCACAACCACATTCACCTTTCACTGGCGCTTTTATAAAGCAAATATCTTGAAGTTCAGAGAAATTGAGTATGGACCTGCCTGCTCATATCTGCATTGTGATTGCCTGAAGACAAGTTCTGATATCACCAGAAGCTGTAGATTCTGCATTTTTTCCAAAGAATCTTGAGATAAAAAGTCTGACTGGGGGCTGTGAGGGAGGGGTAGACAGCAAGAAATGGGGAAGGTTACTGGGTCTGCCAAACAGGGCAAAAGTGGGAGGGTGTTAAGTTCCAATGACCAGGCAATCCCACAAAGATGATCAGATTTACCCTGTATTGCCTTCCTGGCAGAGACATCTTCACCGTTCTGTTAATTTTTCATATTGTTCTTACAACAACCAAGATAACATACTGGGAAGTATGGAGTTGCTAAACTCCACTCCCATTCCAAATCAGGACACAGGAAGCAGCATGGAATATCTGTCACCTTTTTTCCAAGACAGTTCTCAAGTTTTTTAAAACACCCACTGATAATAATCCAATAAACTTCCACACTGCCAACAAAGAACAGAGATAAGTGCAGAGAAACACTGCAGTTGTAAATGAACATTTTTGTATAGGATGATATTTAACACAGAGCAAGAGGGATGCAATGTCTTCTTGATGAAGGCTCTGATCTGGAAGCTGTTACAGATATCAAAAGAAGCTCCTAGCCACCCATCAGTCTTACTAATTTTTCCTCTGACAACAACAGCAGAGTAATCTGCATCTGTTGGTAGAGTTGTACAAAATTTCATTCAGTGCTAGGTCAGGTGATTCTGAGAGATTACAGTAAACTGCAGATGGTTAAAATGAGTTAATGTGTTAGGTATACAATACATTGTTGACCTCTGCCTAAAGATACAGCTCAGCATCAGCAACACGGACTGTGTTCCAAAAAGCAATAACAAAGATACTAAGGGAGTTTAATACGATGAAGAAGAAAAACACAAACATGCCCTTCACAGCAGGGATGGACCAAACCACTGGCCAGGCCCTTGACACAGAGTCAATTACAAAAAACAGACAAAAGTGACTATGGCAGACACAATTAATTTGTGTGAATATGAAGAAGGGAAATTAGTTGGAAATTTGACCCTGGCCTACAATGTTATAGTAGCATGTTTTCAAGTTTTGACTTCTTTGTGAAAGGTTATATCAAACGGCAAAACAAAAGATTCAAAACTTCATAGTAACTGCTTAATCCTGATTTCCCAGCCCCTCCAGTTCCATATTCTTCCCATGGAGAATCAAAGATCCAATGAGATGATTCTGCCACCTCCCCTCATTGCAAATATATTTGCCTAATGAAGGAAAGGTAAAACGCATCATTGCATTGAGTCCATTTTAAAGTCCATCTGACAGAATGAATAGAAAATAGACTTCAAGGTCTAGATTCAGCCCAGCTGAGATCTGAGTAACCACTGAAGTGCTCTTCTCTCTAACCAAGGGAAGGGAACACAGTCAGACTTCAAATTTAATAGCATTTTTTAAATGCACATTTTGCTAAATATTTAAAATTGACCCATAATTTTACATATATTGTCATTAGGTATTGTGAAATAGTTATGAACAAGGGCTATTGAAGGTGTTGAAAAAATCACTTAGTGTTGAAAAAACACTAAGTAGAGTTTTATGAGAAAATAGCTTTCTTTTTTTTTTCATGAGCTATCAACAAAAATATCTTTACTGGTATGAAAAAAATACAAATACATTGGACTGAATCTTGAAATTATGAAGAAGTCTTATTTCTCACCTCAGGTGACTGGAGTTCCCTTTTACTGCTCTGTCTGTTTATTTTCCCCGTGTATCAATTTAGGCTTAGCATTTACTTGAAAAAAAATTCCAGGCCAACATAAAAAATAAATAGCTGTTTGAAAGAGAGTTACCTGAACAGAAACGATGAGCAGAACATCGATAAATCTATATAAGATTGACATCAATGTTTCTCAAAGTCATTGCTGAAGACAGACGGTCAGACTTTTTGGTCAAGGACTGCATAGAATCAACCTTTTGTCTGAGCTGGAAGACAGTTGTACACAGGAAAACAGAATCGCAGAATGGTTTGGGTTGGAAAGGACCTTTAAAGATCATCTAGTCCAACCTCCTGCCATGAGCAGGGACATCATTCACTAGAACAAGTTGTTCAAAACACCACTCAACCTGCCTTTAAACACTTCCAATGATGGAGCAACCACTTCTCTGTGCAACATCTTCCAGTGTCTAACTACTCTTATTGTAAATATACCTAGATCCTGTCCTATAAGTACAAGATCTGGAGTCAGGTGGTCTGAATGCTGCTTTTCTTATGGTTGTAATACCCCTCTAAGACGTATTTTGTTAAATTCCAGGAGAGTAGTATTATTTGTATTTGGGATGGAAAACAGAAATGAAGAGCACTGATAAGTCGTTCTCTATATATGAAAGTATTTAGTGCCAAACCCTGGACTACAGAAGATTGTCTGTGAGGTGATCTTCTTGTGAACTGAGTATTTGACAAGGAAAATCAGTCTTCAATGTTCACTTGCACTATCTGTCTCACTTACAGCTTCTACTGTTAATTATAGGAGGAATAAGGAACTTCTGTCTCTGTTGTGTTATACAAATATGGAAGAGAAATATTATTTTAAAGCCTAGGTTTGCTTTGTTGATGTCAAGGGCAGATTTGCCAATGGCTTCAAAGTTGTAACATCAAGGATACAGTAAAGCGGTATAGTGATTTTGAGGGATAAAATAAAAAAAGATTGATTCCTTCAAACAATCATGGCAATGTCTAGACTTCAGCTTCTAACATAAGACTGTAATGGTCGGGAATTTTGTCCATGGAAATTTAGTTTTAGAGTAAGATTCTCTTTAAAAGTGTTACTAAGTATAGTTGTTTCACTGTGTTGTAGGAAACCATTATAACCAGTTACTTTATGGATTTGAGTATATTAAGAAAATCAGAGCAACAGTTCCAGTTCTTGAGGAATTGTTCCTGGAAACACTTAGTAGATAACCTCCATACCAGGCTATATGACTTTCCCTTTCAAGGCACAGATAGAAATTTGGTACTCTAGGTTTTGTGCATTTTAAAGTATTTTATTTTGTCAGATTGAATAATTTTCTAGTTAACAGAAATTGTATTCTGGTGAACTGTAAACTACTGAGGAAAAATAATTGTCAATCATTGGATAAAGAACGTTATTAGAGACAGAAAAAACAACGGATCCATGAGCTAATGGAAATAAAACTAATAAGCCCTGAAAACAGCAAAGGAAACATTAATTCAGTCAGCGCCCTTTCTGTTCACCTTAGGAATCATGAGTAGCAATTTGAAACCCTGCTTTTCTCCTGGGAAGAAGTGATGTCTGGAATATGGTATAAACTATACTGATCAAATAAAAAGGGAAGCCGCAGGCTTAAACAGAGAGAAAGAAGTTACAACAAAGAAAAACAGCTAGTTGTATGAAATGACACATTTTTACACCAGCAAAGCAAAATTAGAATCCTCTCAATTTACTTTGTATCAGCTGCAGAAGAAAAATAGCTGTATTACACAGACTGGACAACAGAGTAAGTAAAACAAAGGATATCTTCCAAAATATTTACTTAGAATCTACAGAGAAAATGATATAATTTTCTAGTTTTTGTATATAGAAATACATATTAAAGAGATTTTTAAAAAAGTGAAAGTAAAAATCTGCAAGTAAAAATCATGTGTGAAGTGATTTTCCCTTAAAAAGACCTACTGAAGAAGAGGAAAAAAGTCCTTTATCTATAGCAGAAGAATTACAGTGTGAGGATTTCTTAATCTCTGGAAGCCTGAAGTCTCTTATTCAGTCTAATCTGACTGATACATGGTCTTTAGGCCTATGCTCTCTAAAGAAAGAAGAAAGGTATACAAGTTACAGTGCTGTAGGAAGGTACTGACAGTTCAAGAACCTGGAACACAACAGTAAACTGAGAGGTGAGACAAAATGGATTTTTTTTTAAATTTTTTTTACCAGCAGTCTCTTTGAAACCTGCTGTGTGCTAAACCATTCCTGTTTTATCTTCAGTCTGACATTATACTTCTAATAGAGAAGGAATAGTGCCTCAGACATACTCTAGGTATTTGCATTTGGTATTACAAAAGCATGGCTCATACTATTGTATATGGTAATTGAAAAAAAATGCCCTGTAGCATTTCAGAGCATAGACGTGCTCTCAGTCGAAAATTTTTAGGAATATGCATCAGTCTCAAATTTTAGCTCTGAAAGTGGTATCTCTGCTAATTAAGTAGCAACATGTAACATTAAGGTAAGTTTCATGGACTCATAACGTGGTAGGTTTAGATGGGATCAAACTCTCACAACAATAGGAGAAAGCAAGGTCAAGATCTTACTTCCATATGAAAATTTACAAAGAATTTTAATTATAGATCCTTTAAGCAGATCATAAAAAAGCCCAATAGAGGTCAACTTAAGCAACTGTTCCCATGCTTCGTTGCTGTGAGAATATACACCATGGCAGATGGCAAAAGAAACAGTACACATCTGTGTTATGCTTTTGATCAGGCAGAGTGTGGCAAAACCCAGTTTTGCTCAAATCACGAAGGACACAGAGAAGCTAAGACAGGTGTGGAGGGTGGTGCAGGTAAGCCATTTCTTGCCAGGCACTGTTGGTTTATTTTAAGTAATAGAAACGTAGAGAAGTTTTATGTTGATATAAATTACAGCGTTCCCTAAGTTTCCTACCCTCAGTATAAGCAAAATACAATTTTAATTTTTGTTTCTAATTTATTTCCTGTGTAAGAATCTACTTGTCACAGGGATGTCTACAACTTAGTAAGAGTTATAGGTAAAAATATATTTTTTTCATTAATTTCTGAAGTGATCTGGACTCTGCCAGGCAAATGGTTGCTAAAGAAAATACAACTGGGATGATTTAAATATAATTGGATGGTACAATTTCACAGTGAAGCAACAAATGCGAACATTAGGTGAGTAAGTTGTATTGGTCTTTCATTCCATCATCATTTGAGTTTCTTTCCTATTCTGACTGGAAGGAAAATGAAAGTTTTAACTGAATTGAGCACAATATGAAATGATACGCTATTTTCCATAGGTCATCTAGCCACTCATTACCACAAATAAGTGTTACTCTCAAAAAAAAAAAAAATAAAAAAATTACTATCAATTAATTTGGTGCTTTTGCTAATGTTTTGTTTCTCTCTGTTCAAGTTATGGTCCTACTTATTGCATGCTATTTAAAGTTTCTTGTCAATGCAGAACTGTAGATTTGCTCAGGGATTTCTTCTGTATCAGGTCCGACTGTGTTTATGTGGAACACCTCTCAGTCCTATGTGTTCTACCAGTGGAGTCCTGTATCATAGAGACATTAAGGCTGAATCCTGAGGTATGGCCATTCCTTTTGGGTGCCTGATTTGCAACATTTGCAGTCTGTTTTTTCAAAATATGATACATTTTTATATTGCTAGCTAAATGCAAAACTAGCTTGATATCAGATACAGCAATAAGCTCTGAAATCTGCAAATTACATCACTGATGTCTCAAGCTGAGGGCTTAGAAAATTAGGAATTGCAGCAGACTTCAGGTAAAAAATGGGTATAAATGACAAGCTGGGAACTCATCTGGAGGAGACTCAATAACTAGCTTGACTTTTAGCTAGTAAAGAGATGATCTGTTTTACTGTTCCTTGCCCCATTAAATATGTAGCTTCCAAATTCTGTGAAAGGTGAGGAGCAGTTTAATAGACAATTGTTTATGAGAATTTACAGAACTGTCATTGCAGAGGTGTTACAATAGTACTTGCAAGCTAAGGAAATATATCATAAAAGCTAATGTAGTGGGAGATTTAATAGGAACTGTGTCTGGTAATTGATTACATTTGAATAAAGGAATTACTTCCTCACAGAAAAACAGGCTAATATACACCTCTCTCTGTAAATTTCTGTGTGCGTTGTTCCACTGTTGCATAAATCTATAAATTAATGTTTGTCTGCACATCACAATTATTTTCAAAATAAACCAATGATGCACCTGGAACATCTTTACAGAACTGCACATTCGCTTTTTAAAAAGACATATTCCAAAGTATTTCTTTTGGACACCTAAAATATAAGTCACTTACAACACATTCACTTGTTTATTTCATGTACACTGCATGAGCAGCAGACTGAGAGATCTATTGCCTGAAACCTGATCATGGGAAGACACTAATTTTGCAAATGAAGACTGGTATCTCTGAGACATTAAGGCCAAATCTTGATGGATGACCACTTTTTGGGGGGTGTCTAACTTGAAACTTCTACGGTCTGTTTTCTTAGAATATTAAAGAGTACTGCAATATTTAAAAAACGTAGCGACTTGATATCAGCCTTACAGTCTGAACAGGGGACGATTTCTCTCCATCACTGTGTTGTATATTTCCAGCAGAATGAGGGCTGAAGCCTCAAAGCAGGATAAGGGGGTAGCAACAAATTGATTAATCTACCTAGAAAATAGGATCCTCTGATTCATCTGGCCAAGTAGGACTCAGAGGATGATTAACAGTCATTTCATATGTCTACCAAACAACATGAGAAAGGCATCAGACAGCCCTCCAAAGATTGGACTGGCTTGCAGAGAATCTATTGTTCAGAACACTCAAGAAAGAAAAGGCATTTCTAAGTTGTCAAAACTTATGACTGGAACAGGGAAAAGGAACTGAGGGCTTTATGTGGAGTTCAACATTTAAAACTGGAAGCTCTCTAGGGCTGCTCTGTTAATCATCTTCTCTGGAGAACTGAAAATAAGGGTCTACAAATGAAATAAAAGAATCCCTGCTTGCTTAACCTTCTTACTGAAGTGAAAACCATGACAAAAAGATCTAAAAAAACCCCAAAGACACCACATTCAGCTGTTTGAAAGTAGCTGTAATGAGGGCTTGTAACATCTCATTAGGAAACTGTCAAACCCCAGGTTGCTTTATAAATGGACAATCATGAGCTGCAATTACAAAAGAGTGGGAAATACAGTGATAGAACCAAACATTGCAGCAGGAGCACATAAGGTGCACAGCATGCACTGGGAATTGAACCTGAGTTTTAAGTTTTAAGTCTTCAGAAAAATCTTTTAAAGGAAATACTAGGGTAACAAAGGAAGAAGAACAGCATTTTAGCCACTTTCCTATTAAGACTGGAATCTCTGAATGACAAGATCAGTATAGTCATGACCTAAGGTGAGGAGCTTCTGGTATCTGACCCCAGGAAAGTAGCCAATGAGACTTTAACAGTTTTTCTCTGATAACATATTCAGAATAAGGGTGGCAATGGGCATATAATTTTTATGGAGCCTACAGAAAAGAAGATATACTGGGTCTTGCAAAAGTACAAAGATAAACAAAATCAATGATTGTTGAATAACTACAAGTAGCAAAAAGCAGTGAATAATTAAGAGTCTTAGTTGATAGCTCAAATCACTTTGTCTCCCTATTTTATCCAACTGAATTTTAACTTATTAGTAGAAATATTTTTCCAGCTAGTGAATACCTAAGAAAAAGAAAAAAAAAAAGAAACACTACTCCTGTGATGAAAGAAATTATAATGGGTCATTCAAGGACAAATTTGAATGTAAACCCCCAGAAGATCCATAGTCTTTATATATGGTGTGACAGAAACAACTTCCTGGGTAGAGCTGACATGGGTCTGGGTTTCCAGTTCCAGGGCAATGACTTTCTCTGCAACTTGAATAGTAGCTGCATTTATCAAAGAACGGCTTGTGAGATGTCCAGCTGTCTATCAAGAACTGTCTTATAATGTACAATTCCAAGATGTCACTGAAATATGTTGACAGATGCTATTCCATGAATAAATACATCCTGTGGTAAAGGTCACACTGGGAAACCCAGCCTTGGGCAGTCTGGACAGTGGTGGCAGCACGCAGACCTATCTGCTGTGGAAAAATGGGCCTACTTCCCATTTCCCAAATGCATTTATGTTATGCTGCTTATGATAGGGATGAAATGACAATGCTGCAGATGAGTGATTTAGGGTCCTGCTTGCCGCAGAGCGGTGTTTAAATCACTGAAATGATGGCTGAAAGCCACCTCTTCTGCTGTAAGAATGGTGTCTTCTTTCTCTTGGGGGCCTAGTGAGATGGCTTGCCAGACAGCAGTTGCCAGCAGCATCAACTGAACTCTCCAAGCACTGTTGAAGTCATGTGCACCTCAGAGCAGAAGCAAGCAAGCCTGCAAGCACAGCAAAGAAAAAGGCATTGCACATCCAAAATGAAGGCCAGATAGATTTGTCCCCTCGGAAATGCACACTGGTAAGCTGCACTAAACTTCACATTAAACATGGAGAAATTCCAGAAGTGAAAGAGAAGTTCAAGGAGGTAACAGAAGATAGTGAATGTTACTGCTGTTCTTGTGAGGCTGCAGTTTCAACAATTTTCTTTACTTCCTAAAGCTCAGTACCTTGACTGTCAAAAACTAGGTTCCCCTGGGAAAGAACCCTTTGAAAATGAGTCAATAATGATAAAGTTTTCCATGTCACTTGGTTCAACTTTGTTCTTGATAATTATAATTGCAGACTTCAGAAAGTTATTGCGTATTCACAATAAAGAGAGCTGTCAAGCATTTTGAGGCAAGGAAACTGAAAGGAAGAAATTAGGAGTCTTAAGCCAAATGTGATGTTAGATAGAGTAGATCTACAACTCAGACCTCGACCATGTTGTACATGCTCTAATGTTTGAGGCCAGCCACAATGCCAAGTGTTCAGAGCTCAGGTTTTTGCTTTTGGATGGGGTGACTTCCCTATTTCTTTTGTGTAAGTAATTTCGTCTGTGCATGTTTGCTCTAACATATTAGTTAACTCCCTAGGTGGACATATGCAGTGACCAGCCCAGCATATAAACTGAGATCTATTAAATTACGGTCTGTTTCTGGAAACACTCAGTGTATTACTGCTCTCCAGCTGAATTAAATATTCTAAATTTTCTTTAAATAAGACACCGATTCTTTTGAGTGTCTTTGTTTCTATTCCTAGCTCAGTAATAAGTAATGTTTATTTAGTTTTGTGCATAGCAACCTATTAAGAAAAATATATAAGCTGATATTCAGAAAGTCCTCTTTACAAAATGTGCAAAGCATAATTCCTTGCAAATTTCTTTATACTTTATTGCCTCAGCATGTATATCATCCAACTTTCACTGTCTTTGTCTCATTCACATCCTGTTTCTAGACAGTTTAGAAAGCATGCATTAAATAACCTTACTCCAGAACTAAAAACTAGCTCTGTGTGCCCAACCACCAAAATTTCTGTGCAAATTTGAAGCAACTTAGTTTTCCTAAAAAAAAAAAAAAAAAAAGTGACAGAAATGCACGTACTTACTCATCATTTTCATGCCATAAGAACTAAAATAAACTAAACAAAAAATCTAAACTTTCATCTTGAACAAAATACTCAAAAGCTTATTTCATGTTTTAGAACATGTGCTGCTGCTAGCTTAAATTAGAGGCTAGTCTGAAGTACAAACAACTGCCTTTTTTCATCACTTGAGCTCATTCACAGTTAACAGTTCAACAGAGCTTGAATTACTTTATTCTGAGAAAATCAGGTAAGTTTCTGTGGATTACTCGCTGTCTGACAGCCACTAAAAAATTCAAAATATTTATGCAAACTTTTTAATTTCTAAAGATGTAAAGTCTTCCTACACTAGTGAATGCTGGATTTCATCCAGTTCTTTTCGTGTATGTCTGGTAGGCATGCGTTTATCAACAACTAGTACTCAGAGAGAGATTTTTACAGAAGCTGAAAAGAGACACCCTGTATTATATGTCTCAATTCTGTTAGCAAGCCTTAGCACAGTTATAATGAGGGTCCAAGGTTTTTCAACAGTGTAGGCAAAACTCTGATTCACTGCCTTTGGAACAGGGGATCTCGAGTGGATCCCAGAGAACTGTGCTCTCAAGACACAACCTGGAGCATACGAACAGCAGGGGAATTACTCATTATTCTTCCATGCATATATTGTTATGTTATCCACTGTCTTATGCATCTGCCTACTTTGCTAGTATTTGAGGCCATTCATAGTAGTATTTCCCCACATATTACTTTGTAAGTCCATACTATAACATGGTGGGCAGGTGGAAAGAGAGTAGAAAGTGATAGAACGTTAGAGCTAAATAGAAGGATCATAGCAATGTAACTACACTTTAAATCCTGTTTTTTTAAAAAAAATGTGTAGTGTCTTTCATGTTCAAAGTGAATATGAAATTGCAAAATATTTCACTTTGTTCAGAGTAGGCATAATGTTGGTGTGGGCAGGACAGATCTTCCTACCTCAAATCAAATTCTTCCCACATTTCAGCTCGGTCCAGGTTACTTATTAGCAGAGGCTATCCATCAGGAATTTTTTCACATGAATAGATTTCTAACATTTGTATGAATGACAAGCTAATTCAAGTTTGCAATCCAGGTTGAAACTCGGTCCAAACATCCCAAAATTAAAGACCAGCAATCCCGTGTAGTCTGTTTGAGAAAAACTGAACCACTGAGATGGGCTAATATGCACCAACTACCTTTCAGATTGGATCTACTAGGAAAACTCAATTACAATTTTGTACTATGTCAATTGAGTGCAAACCCATCATTTTACTAGATTACAAGGATGTTCCACTTCCAATAGCGTTCTTCTTTTGTGCAGTACAAGGAAAAGAAAATCTCTCATGCTTGCAATTGATACAAATATTAACCATAACCAGTATTATTTCCTTTTTTACATTTTACTGGCCTGCCTACACTACCGGATTCTATTCAAGGAAGTCCTGTTCAGTATGGGTGCTCAGAATAGTGTTTTTATTTGGACTACTTTTAACATATGGCTTATGTATTAAATTCAAGTATATATTAATATCTGTTTTGTAACAGTGGTATCTCAAAGTTTATAGGTGATCAGATTCAGAATTTTTGTTAGGGCTAGTTCTTCTGCAGAGAGATACAAAAAAAGATAGAAAAATTTATATTCTGGATATGAAAGTAGTTTCCTTGTGGCACAGTGTGGTATGTTGTATGTGATTACATGTGTCAGTCTTCATAAATAAAGAGATTGCAATATTCACATTTAAAAAAAACTGGTAGGTAGAACTCTGAGCTTGTTTAATTTGAAACAGAGAACTTCCACAACTTCACCATTTTCTTTGTAGTCTGGACCTAATATTTTGGTTCTCCTCACTGTCTAGCGAGAACTTGCCTAGATGTCCAGAGCTAAATCTAGGTTTACCAACTCAAAGCCACAGTGTTCACTATGGTATATCTAAAGATTGGTTCGGTCATATTATCTCAGCAATGGTAGTAACTTTTACAATTCCTGTTTTGCTGTCAACACAATCTCCTTTCTGCTTAACCATTCACCTGTGATGTTTTAAGTACGGAACATTTGATACAAACCTTAATGGAAACACCAATCTTTAAAACATATTTTAACAACATTTGTTAAACTCAAATTTCATAATATCATTCTTATTCAGTATAGTGATATTGACATCATCTGACTAAGCATATAAAACATCCCTTGGGAAGCTTGTAACTTTCTGGTATTGGAAAATACAGTAAAAGTAACAAAACAGAGGTTTGAAAAGGAACAAGCAATGAAAAGTCTATGTTTTCAACAGTCTTTAGAAGTTTGCATGCACAGGAAAGCTAAGATTATGCTATAAAATTGTCACACCACCAAGAAAAGCGATGGAGTGAGCCAATCATTTGCTATGATTAAAAAGAAAAATAAAAAACCTAAGGTAGGTTCTTAAGTAAATGAGTAGTTTTCAGCTTCAAGTGGTGAATGTTACTCATGAAGATGTACCACAGGAGAGCTCTAGGAACAATAAATAATGATTCATCAACACACAAGATCTGTGACCTGATATATTAACCACTCAGATGGGAAGGGAAATGTAGCATTGCCTACTTTCTTTGTTACCATAACACCAGCCCAGTTTCTTGTCCTGGTTCTTAGCAGCTCCTCTGACAGCAGCAAAGCTTTGTGTTCTTTTGTTGATGTGAGAGCAATGGCTGTTTTCTCTTAGACGCAGTATACTGACACTAGAATATGTATGCTACAATAGGTTAGTAAGACATTAAAATAAGTTGAATAATATCATCATTAACAGTCCAGTTTACACTTATCTCCAGATCTTCAGGCTATTGACCTTTGGATGACAAACACATAATGAATCAGAAATTATTAATTCAATCTCCAGAAACAGTAAGAAAATCATATACACTAGTCTTCAGATATTTAACTTTCACACAACTGCCACACGAGTTCTGTGCATTTATTACTGAATATCTTAAACAGAAAATAAGCACAGTACGAGTAGCACTTTGGACAACAGGAACCATTACCTGAATGTTAGCAGCTGAGAAATTCCTGTTTAGTTTTGCTTTTCTTTATTTTGTTCTGTTTTGTTTATTTGTTTGTTTGTTTGTTTGTTTTAAAATGAAAGGTTTTCCACTGGGAACAATTAAAAAGTAGACTGGAGTAGAGTATAATCCAGGTAATTTTAAACTAAGTAGAGTTCAAGTGATCAAATCCATATAGAACATAGCAAAATAAAAAGTGAGAAAGCATATGGTTAAGTTCACCAATATTAACAATATCAAGAACTACAACAGAAGAAAATAAAGAAGAGGTAAAAGCTGCTTTTTGCTGTAGAGTCTTGTCTGCAAACTATGGAAAGAAACAACCGTTTTTCTCAGAATACCATCATGGTAGCAACTTCTTGGGAAGATTGAATTCCTATCATTTGACAACCAGGATTACTAGTAATATAACCATAGCTCTTCAGTACCCCTTCAAGTATAGGCTCCAATTCAAATCTTAGACCTTGTGTCAAACCACAGGTGCCAGAGAAAGTTTGATTCTTTTTTTAATTTTTTTTACTTTTAACTTCAAATAACTAAATGGACAGTCTTAAGTTCTATCAGAAATATTATTTGTGCTTTGCAATAGTAATGCACTCCTTTAAAGGGATTTACTTTGTCCAGTGTAACTACTCAGACTCTTGTGATGTGTTTGCATAAATGTCACTAGCCAAAAGGATTCATAAAAGATATTTTAGGTCTATGATAAAAAAATTAAGTTAGATTTACAGGTACCATCATTTGCTGCTTCCCAGCACCATAAGTCATGCCCTTGCTGGCTTCAGGACTTAAAGGATTTAGCACAAGATTTATCACTTCACTTCAGCAGATAATCCTGCCACATATCAAAGTTACAGTGGCTGGATTTTTGCCCATACTTCATATTTCTGATGTATAAATACAGATACATAGAGATAAACAAAGGGCTTCACACTTCAGGGCTGTCAGGTACTTTGTACAACTGAAACATTTAAAATTGCTTAAGCTTGTATAATCTTGATGTGTATGGTTAGCATTCTTAAAATTGTACTTGGATATGTATGTAAGAATGTGAAAGAAGAAATCTTTTAGAAATAACTAAGTATAAAACTGCCATATTGTACCTCTTCTGACACATTTTCGTTCTTGTGTCATGGTTTTCTCAATGTCAAAACAATACAAAAAGTCCAAGGAAGTTGCAATCTCCCCTCTGGGACAGCACTATTAGATTTTTGTGCTAGTTACTCCAATTCAAAACATGCTAACTTCATAACAGTTTTTCAAGTAACTTCAGAAATACATACTAGCATAATTTGGATTTTGATGAAAAATTGCTTAAAAACATTTCTTCATGTTAGTTGAGGAAATAAACTGTCAGTCATGTTGACTCTTATTCAACATGACTTTTGACCACAGTAGAATCTATTACTCAGTTTTGTGCACGTTCCAACCTGCAACTCAGACCTTGTGTGCTATGCAAAAACTGGTTTTATTTGCTGTTTCCTACATACACCTAAGCTGTGGTTACAAGTATCTCCACTTCATAGACCTTCATAGACACAGGCCTTACGTTATCAGAAGCTCCTGGATGTTGCCACTGTACAAAGTCCTAGATATTGTCCTTTATTGTGAGTGCAGCGAAGCAAATATTTCTAGCAGCCCACCATCTAGCAGTCAGAGACAGAGAAATGGCATTTTGGTCTGACTTAGTCTCCACTTTGATAACACACGAGTAGAGACTGATGAAATAAAAACTTCTGCATGTGGTATTTAAATTGTAATAGTCATCACCCCTGTACTACTTTTAGTCAAAGACTGGATCAACTTCAGCACTTTCGCTTTTCTGTGAAATGGCAACATTTTTCAGTCTGACCATCCAAGTGAGTTCTATTGCTACCCTAAGGGCTAGAGATAAGGTCATGTGACTCTTTACTGCTTCAATAAAAATTAACTTTTAATGTAAAATACTGTTTTCATTTTATTCCCGTGTATTCATGTAATGCTGCTTGGGGGACTAAAAGTGCTTTGAGCATATATTTCATTTTTGCAAAATTATATTTATGCCATTCCTTGCAGTTGACAGAAGTTTGCTGTTGATTAAATGTTCTTTCAGAAAAACAGGTAAAATCTTGGTGGGGATGAACAGTGGTATGGTTTCATAACCCTTCTTCTTTTCTGGTTGTTTTAAAAATACTTGTTTTGGGAAGCAACTGCATTTTTTTCATAGCCTACCACACATTTATAAGCTTATGATGAGGAAACTGCAACTCATCTTTATTTCTGCTGGTTTGGTTCCATTTGCACACATAATAGATATAACCAGTGGTGCCACTTACTACATCCACCTCCTAAGTAAGAATAATGTTACATTTCTAGTAGTTTAATTTAGGGCAATAGACTGTAAACAGAATGAAGTCTTTCCTCCATTAAAAACGTCACTCTTTTATGTTCCAAAATGGCAGAAGGTCAAGTTTGTCAAAACAACTTTTCTCATGTCTTCCCAAAGGCAAGATAATACAAAAAATTACTATGGATCAAAACTCACAAAATTTCCTCTGCTTATTATGGATTAACCCATGTAGAAGGGTTTTGTCTGAAGGGTAATGAAAGTATTTGTTCTGGTATGACCAATAGT
Organism: Patagioenas fasciata; assembly: GCF_037038585.1. NCBI lineage: Eukaryota > Metazoa > Chordata > Aves > Columbiformes > Columbidae > Patagioenas > Patagioenas fasciata. The sequence goes on along the minus strand of NC_092560.1, from coordinate 53,711,551 downwards.
TATAACACTGAGCTTAAAGAGATGAAAAACAATCAACCTGCAAGTCAGTATATTTTCTTGCTACAAGCTGCAGCGGAAAAATGGGTAAAAAATGAGAACAGTATTTGATAACAATAGAAGCCTCCACCTTTGCTGTCTGCTAGCCTCATCTTGACTCCAAAGGCAAAGACTGCTTTCCCACAAGAAAGAACTTAAACAAGCTGTTACTCATCAGAGAAGAAAGGTTGAGCCTGACAACTGGAGTTGGCATTCACAATTATTTTAACAGGAAGCCAGCAACATGTATTTTTTACAGATTCTAGTGCTGCTAAGAATAAATCTATACAAAAGATTTATTACTTTTATAAAGAAAGTCAATTGAGCATGACAGTAATATATTGTTCCAAGAAAAGTTTAACTTGACTAAACTGAGACTCAGTAGGAAATTTAAAGAGAAGCAATTCCTGTTATCAGTTTTAATGAATGCTATTAAGTGATAACCAAAAAGAAAGGGAGAAAATGATTAGTGATTGCTCAGAAAACATCCTTCCCACTCTAAATTATCGTGACACCACGATCTTTAGCTGTGAAGTTAATTTCCTCAGTAATTACATTCTGCTTAGAAGTGCAAACACTCAGAAGCACTCACTTGGTATGACTTCCCCAAGGAATGGCAAAAATCAGATCTTTGGCATCACAGCAGAATTGCAGGGAATGGAAGATTTCTTGTTGCCTATTTTGCAGACCCTATAATGTATATCCAAGCTGCCCAGACCTCATCCAGAGAGTGTGCCTCTTTACTGCAATATGTCTGACAAAACTACCCTCAGAAGCTATCAGTGACATCCAGTTGTCATGACTTAGCCCCAGCCAGCAATTAAAACCATGTGCTCACTTGCTTACCCCTCCCGTATCTCTGGTGGAATGGGGAGAAGAACTGGCAAACAAAAGGCAAAACTTACTTACTGTTTGGGATAAAAACAACTTAACAGAACAGCAAAAGAGAAAAGACAAACAATAAGAATAATAACAAAGAAAGAACACATAAAGCAAGAGGTGCACAATGCAATTGCTCACCAACCCGGAGAACCGAAGTCCACATCGCTTCTGAGCAACAGTCCCCTAGGAAGAAGTTGTGAATACTGGACCACAGGTCATGCTTGAATCCATTTGCACTGAAACCCCCATCCTGGAGCCACAGAGGTCCGGATAGCAGCTCGTGCTCAGACATGATTGTACCACACCGATGGTCTAGAGAACAAAAAGTGCTCTGGACTGCAGCAATCCCCAAGCAGTGACCTCCTCCCACCTGGCCAGCCCCCTGAGTTTTATACAGAGCATAACATCATATGGTATCGAACTCTCTCTTTAGCTAGTTTGGGTCAGCTGTACTGCTTGTGTTTCCTTGCAGCCTCCTGTGAAAATTAACCCTATCCCAGCGAACTTAGCACACCAGTCAATGAGAAGGGTCATCCTGGAAGGACTCAGTTGACCTTCTAAATTTCCCCGAATAAGTTATTTTTGGCCTTTATGAAACAGGAAGAGAATACCATGATGTTTGTCTGCTTTTAATGTTTTCTGTTTAGCTGGATGCAAAGAAAATAGACTCTAACATCAAATTTATTCTTAAATGTAATTTGCCACCACAAGCACATGCCCTGAACTTATGAGAGGACTGCCTTTGTGAAAGGAAAACAAATTCCCTAGTTACTTGCTAGAGTAGCCATAGTAACCATGGCTGACTGACAGTATTGCTTCTCCACAATGGCATTTGCAGGGATACATCTTCAGCCTTGATTTCTGTCATGGAGATTTAGGTACCCGCTAAAGAGCAGAGCATTGGGGCAAAGAAAAATTCTTTTTGTGATACCACACAACAAGAGTCAAGGGTGCAACATGGCTTTGCAGACTCTATTCCTTCATGTGTGTCCTACCATGAGAACAAGACTCAGAGGAAGACAGGCAGTTTCAGATTTTTAACATACAGACATCACATTCCTAAGAAACCATAAAGTATCTTCTTATTTACAGAAGCTCAGTGAAAATTACAGCTCCAGACCAGTGGGTTCTGGAGCTAGAGGCCAAGATGAAACAAAACCAAAACCAAAGCAACCAAGCAACCAACCAAATGTTTTTATGTATGTGCCAAAAGACAGCAGCCTTGTGGATTTCTAGGAAGACAAAAATTACAGTAGTGTCACTGGTGCCACATTTGAGTGATAAACACTGCCATCTGAGAATATTCATCTGTCTCAAATAAACAAACAAGTCAGAACTCACTTAATCACTCTATCAGGATATCTCATCTCATGTGGTGTTTGATCCAAAAGTCATGTAACCTCACCATTATCTGCAGTGCTCTCTGCAGAGTTTACTGTATTGGGTAAAAAGAAGCACTCTTGGATTGGACCTGACAGAAATGTAACAAATACAAGTGTTTCTTTAAAACAAACAAACAAACAACTGTGTGTGGTAACATTATGGAATAATGGCTCTTCGCATGGATTTTCCATGGTTATTTAGAATTCTCTTTTGGGGAAGAACAAATTCTCAACATTGTCTGCTATTTTAGTGTAACTATTATTTGGACAAATGTTTTATAAAAACAGAGCTTTTTAGCAGATATGCCATCATTTCCCTAAGGTCAAGCTCTACAAAATCCACTAATTGACAGACAAAAGTTCGCTAAGTTTTTGGGGGGTCCATTTCTATTCAAGGCAAGCCTCAAATTCCTCTTGCAGCTTATTGTAAAAACACCAGAAGATTCATAGAAATCATGGAAATCCTTGATGTCCTGTTTGAAAATGCCAGCTTGTCTTGTATGCTCTGGCAGCACAGTAACATCTTGTAGCCCAGCTTTAATGTCAAAAGAGAAGTTGTCTTTTAAATTGGCTGTCCAAAGGCTCCCCAGAGGTTCCAGCAATGCAGTGGTCTGAGGTCTAGATTCCAGCTCAAGAGTCTGTAACATGAACCAATTTACCAAGTAAGTTTCTCAGTTAACAGTCAAATAGCAGGTCTACACTTGTCTAAGCATGGAATGAGAAAGGGGTGGTCACATCTCAGAGCAAAGAAAGAAATTCCTTCCAGTATCAAGATGCTATTTTCTTTCTTTTGCCCCATCTATAACTTCAAAGAGAAAAAATGAAGTAAGAAAGTGCTGATTCTCTACACATAGTTTACCATTACATGTAGGGTATTTATTTTTCGTTGAAATTCTTGTCAGCTTACATTACTGTATACATGGTTATGCAAATTAAAAACTATAATCAGTTATGCTTTTTGTTCAGTCTGTGTAGTCACAAACAGTAAATTAACAAAGCTTTGGAGAACAAGGACTGAAAGCAACATCAGAAAAAACCCCACCCAAATTTAGATACTCAGATTTGACCTTTGACATGCAACTTCAGTATATTTCCATCACAGTCTATACTTACTTTTATAGCTAGTGCTCAATTTAATGTGACTAACAGAGTTTAAGTTCTCTGGAAGTTTCTTTTCTTTATCCACTGAATCATTTTGGTATTTTCACCTTAATAGCTTAACATACTTTGAACTACCCTTTATTTTCTTCAATTCACGTTCTTAACTATTTACGTAATATTCAGCTCATGTCTTCTCATGAGCTATTTCTGAGCATCAGTCAGTCACATTACACTACCTCCTGTTGGTATGCTATTAGAAATGTTTCAAAAATATCAAAATTCACAAAAATAAAAACAAAAATACAGTTGTTTTTTTTTTTTTTAAACCCATAAACAACAACTACTACTTCTGTTTTTAATTACTACTACTGATTTTTTAAAAATAGAAAAATACACTTTTTCAAACCGATTTTTTAACATGAGTTGATCTAGCTTGACAACCAGCACATGCACTTTGGAAGAAAATGAAGAAGAATAAACTGGAACCAGCAGTTGCAAGTCACTAGAGAAGCTGCAAGAAATGTTCTTCTCTCTCTCGGAGGAGAACAGTAGGCTTCGGATACGAACTACACATAGACACTACAAGGGAATTTATGTAAATGCAAGTCCAGGAATTGCACAAAACAAACAGGAAGATTCCTTTCCCTACTACCAACTGCAAAAAGGAAGACCCCGGCATGACCCTGTATACTATGTCATAAAAGTACAGATATGTGCCCTTTTAGACTTCTGAAGATCAGTAACACAAGAAGACTGCATCCTACAGAGGGAACAGGCAGCATCCACTTTGTGTAGCACTAACACTGAGATCTGGTTCTTGGCAACCTGGTAGTTTAAGTTGTGTGTATAAACATATATTTACATGGCTTTACTCATTGAAGAGCTGCAAAAGATTTTTCCAGGTATTTTTCTTAATGAGTAAAAACACACTCTGTTATAGGAGTCAGCTCTGAATCTAGACAAAACTGAAATTCCCTGGTTGAAACCTGATACAGAAATGGTAGCGGTCAGCTGCAGTACTCTTTTCCAGTTGTCATGACTTATTAGGACTGTTCTGCTGCTACTCCAGAATTTTTCCAATCCCAATTACCTATTGCACTAATTCAATGCACGACCAAGGCTGAAGACAGACTATGTCCAGAGAGACACAGATTTCACCTACTGCTATAAATATTCCTTTTGTTTTTATTTACACTCCAGCCAAAACATAGTTACACCAGAGTGGTCAATTTACTGAAAAAAACCCAACAACCTGTACCCTTTTTGTACTTACCCTTAGCTTGCCCTGCCACAGAGATCTCTTGGTTTATAAAAACATTTCAGAGAGATACAGACTCCTCTGATCAATAAAGGTGGATACAGGCAAACAAAAAGGGTCTGCCTATTATTTCTCTTATTTATGACAGTCTGAATTGCTGGCATATATTTCATTGCATCTCTAATTCTATTACTGCCTTACACAGGCTGTTTATATTTGCTCATTAATGAAACAGTATCATGATTGAACGTGTGGCAGCCACAGTAATTAGCAGAGCATCTCCTTCCATTCTTCAAAATGTCGTCAAAACACTTGTCAGGAAACAAACTCATTTTCAGTCTCTACTGCCATTTACAGGGTTTCAGGCACTGATGATAGCTTGTCTGCTTAGTTTAAAAGACCTCTTGATATAACAGAACCTGACACTGTTTACTTCAGCCTATTATGCCTGCTGCATTCACTGAATGCTTCAGTGGAAAAGAAAAATCGAAAGAAAGCTATTCATTGTAATGCCAGCTGCTTTTTTAAAAAAAGGAAATCAATTTTTGCTTGAGCTCAGAATGTACTCAGCAGGCCCAGAGTGACCTCCACGTCTGATGTCAAGAACAAAAGAATCTGCCTGCATTTTCCACAACAATCATGAAACAGCTAAAGAACATTGAAAATGTAAGATTAGTTTCATTTTAGTATCTACTAATACAGACAGTATCTCAAAATAGAATGACTGCTGTGTCACAGGTTGCATGTAAAAACACAATGAGAAACAAGGATATTTTTTGAACATAATATCTCATTAAAAATTACTTGGCAGGACCATTTTAAGGCTGAAATAATTAGTTATGTTTGATATTTATAGCTGGTATCATGATGACTTTCTGTATTGCAAATTTATTATTTTATGGTCAGCTTGTTTCAATTGCATTTATCTAAGTATGAAAATGATCACGATGTTTTACATCTTAATGACAACCCTGCATCTTTGTCATTCAAAACTCACTATGCTGAATGTCAAACAGACGTTTTTTTCTTAATATTAATTTTCATATGAACTTGTTTGCTGAATATGCACAAGACTGCATAGGTATAATAATAATAGTGATTATTATTACTCTGGTAGTGTAACCATGCACAGATCAAAATCAGGGCTTTATTGTGCTAGGTTGTGTAGAAATGCAGATTACAAAAGTAGTCTTTGCACTAGAGAATTTATAATCTAGATAGCTAGGAGTCAGCAAAACAAACAAATCTCCTGGATCAGTAAACTCATAAGGACAGTGATATCAAAGTGAACGCTCTCATCACTAAATACCTCAGCTTCTCCATTTCTTGTCTTGTGTTCGTGGTGAGTTTAGAGAGATATCAAAAGAGTTTCACTCGTGCACAGAAACAGACTATTGCACAGAAACAAGAGAATGAAAAAATGCAAAAAACCTATTTTTTCTCTCGTATGCAGAAAACAGTGATTTTAGCACTTTATACCTTTAAAGCACTATGCAGTCCTTCCAGTGATTCAGTCTGGTTTATTAGGCACAGAGTCTATGCCAACTTCCATGATGTGCACCAGTGCTGATACATTACATTTTAGTAATAGATTTCCATTACTCCCTTTGGGTAGAATCCTTACCTTTGGAGACTGACAGCATACATTTGTCTAAGTCACTCTATTCTCCCTTGCTGTCAGCTGAGAGGAAAAGGTTAGATACATTGCACCCTAAAAGCAGTTATTTTTGGTGTCTACTTTAGGTTAAGATGAATAGTACCCTAGAAGGACTTATTTTTCTACATTAACTATAAAGTTAGCTGGAAAGAAGTTTCCCTCCCACCTCTGTGCTTTGTCAGAATTTATTTTTGTTTTATCTTGTTCAATTATTCACTTACTTTAAGACAAATCACTTTTGCTAAATGTATATAATTGTTGGAATTGTCCTGAATATTTTTGTGCACACACTTTTTTTTCTAATGAAGAAGATATTTTTAACTTCGGAAAGGTAAGATTTTGATCTGTAGGTTAAAAGGTTTAATAGCTTTTCAACTGAATGTTCAGAGTTGATGAAAAATATCTTAAATATTTGGGTATTCGGGTTTTCTAATTTTTTCTGTCTCTCACTACTTTTCATATACCCATTGAAAAAGCAGTGAGACAACAGAGTCAAAGGCCAAAACCGAAAGATTGAAAAATAATGCTTTTGATTTTCTTTTTGTCCAAGACTAAAAAAGAAAATTACCCGGGAAAATCTAGATAAAGTTTTTATAGGCATCTTTTCTCGCCTCATTCTCCATGAGAAATATACAATGTTTCCTGGAGCAACTCTAGTGATTGAGGCATATGTTGGTAATACAAAGTATAGCCCAAAGAGTTCTGTGACTTACACACTTTCTCTGTGTAAGTCAGATTTTTCTCTACTCCCTTAGAGTGGAACAGGGAGAACAGCATCAAGAGTTTTGGGGATCTCTGGAATTCAGAAAAAATGATTTGAAAGGCAAACAGGAAGAAGAACTAAGAAAGCAAAAACAAAGTCAAAGAAAGTGAATAATGCATGCACAAGAACCTGTGTTATTAAAAAAAATAAGTATCTGAGGGGTGTTCACAACATACTTTCTTGACATTTGTCCATTAACTTCAGATACTTTCTTGTACATTATTTGGAGTGGTAAGAAATAGTGAGGAAGAGAGGCCATTTTATACCATTTCATAAAGATGACTCAGCTCCAAATTACTGACAACATTAAAGTCCTAAGAAACTACTAATGATATGCAGAGTCCTAAGAATATTTTCTCTCTTAGTTTGTAGTTGAGATAAATAACATCTGTGCTCAGCTCGCCCCAAAAGTCTCTCCTTATTTATGCATTTTAAGTCACAACACTTTGGCCATCTTCCACAGTTCCTCCCACAAAATATTTCAGAGATCTGGTTGGGGAAGTGGAAAGGATTGTTTAGTGAGAAGGTCAAACATCTGCTGGGTTTTTTCTGGGCATTTTTAATGGTATAATTGCTCTCACTTTCACAAAACAAGGGTTTACAGTGCTTGAAAATCTGTTAATCTTGTGCAAAACCACTCAGTTTGCTGAAAGAATAAATTACCCCAAACTACAAGATGAGCAAGAAAGGAAAGACGTTAGAAGAGCTCCACTAGGTAATGCGTGAGTTAATGCTCAGAATGCTTCCCATCCCAGTCATCCATACACCTCCAAATCACTGCTATCACTTTGGATCAAACAGCTCTAAACAGAAATTACTGCCCCTAAGACTGTCAGGTACTGAGAGATCTGCTGGAAATATGGACTAATTCCTTTCTCACCTTCCAGTGAATACTCAAGGCTGCTGTCCCATCAGCCTGTGTAGGGTGCACCAGTGGATAACAAAACACACACCACTGTATATGCTTGGATTGTATGGGCTGAGTTGATTTCCAGTTAGTCATAAAGTGATTTTACAAATATTAATTTAGATTGTCTCATGAAGTTTCCTTCTGCCTGTGAGTTTACTGATTGGTTAGAAAGTTACAGGAGTTGCATTCAGTATGGCAGTCCTTTAATATTTACATCTGGTGAAGACAACTGGTCAAAGGAAGAGACCAGCAATTCTGAATTTCTCTTTCCCTTCTACTTCAGTAGTCACCAAAACAGTGACAAACAAGTGAACTCAATTAGATTTTGCTGTAACTCTCTTATCATGCTAAACTGGGAGGACAGAAGGTAAAAGTTTCAACTTTGGTCCTTTTTTCATTCAACTCTATATTTTTGCTACCTTATAGAAACTTTTGAGATTTACTTCCTGCCCAGAGGTATTAACAGTGTGCAAAAAACCCCCAATTTAAACCACACAATGACTTAAGAAAACTTTCTTTTGCATATTAACCAACTACATTGTGAGACACAGCAGATTGTCACCTGAGAAAAGCACTTCTACAGCATAATTGTATATTGTGTGAGAAACACTTCCTCTGTTTTGTTTTGAATCTGATATTTTTCTTTAATGGCCATTGTATTTTATGATGATATTCAGTATTACAAGAAACAAAACCTAATAATTTCCTATTCACCTTCTTTATGTCACACATAATTTAATGAATCTCTACAATTTTCCAGCCTTATGGCCCCATTTTTTGTTTTTCTATAGTGGAGACCCGTGTAATATGTTTCTTATATAGAAAAAGTTTCAAATCATTGCTCATTCTTCACTCAATCTAGTCACATCAAACAGGTGCAATTCAGAATCTAAACACTGGTGCCCGCATCGTCATAGTTGACCATCCTCTTTGTGCTTTGGAAATGAGTATCTCTGCAAGGAGAAGAAGACAAGATTTTAGAGAAACTTTGCACGGGAAAAAGTAAGAGAAATAGTGTTTCTAAGTCAGGTTGTCATAGTTTAAGCCCAGCTGACAACTAAGCCTCATGCAGCTGCTCACTCACTCCCCCAGCCCCATGGGGTGGGGAAGTGAATCAGAAGACTCAAAGTAAGAAAACTCATGGGTTGAAATAAAGAGAGTTTAATATGTAAAACAAAAGCCACACACACAAACAAAGCAAAACAAGGGATTCCTTCACTACTTCTGATGGACAGGCAGGTGTTCTATCATCTCCAGGAAAGCCAGGCTTCATCATGCATAATGGTTACTTCGGAAGACAAATGTCTTAACTCTAATCATCCCCACTCTCCTTCTTCTTCCCCCAGGTTTATATGGTGAGCATAATGTCATGCAGTACGGAATATCCTTTTGGTCAGTTGGGGTACGCTATCCTGACTGCATCCCCTCCCAACTTAGAACCATAGAATCACAGAATCATTTAAGTTGGAAGAGACCCTCAGGACCATCGAGTCCAACCATAACCTAACCTAACTATAGCACTAAGCCATGTCCCTAAGGACCTCATCTAAACGCCTTTTAAACACCTCTAGCGATGGTGACTCCACCACTTCCCTGGGCAGCCTGTTCCATTGCCTGAGACAACCCTTTCCATGAAGAATTTTTCCCTCATTTTCAATTTAAACCTTCCCTGATGGAACTTGAGGCCATTTCCTCTTGTCCTATCACTTGCTGCTTGGGGAAAGAGACCAACACTCTACATGCTACAACCTCCTTTCAGGTAGTTGTAGACAGCGATAAGGTCTCTTCTCAGCCTCCTTTTCTCCAGGCTAAACAGCCCCAGTTCCCTCGACTGCTCCTCATGAGACTTGTGCTCCAGGCCCCTCACCAGCCTTGTCAACTTTTTCTGCACTCTCTCTAATACTTCAACATCTTTCTTATGATGAGTGGCCCAAAACTGAACACAGTATTCGATATGCAACCTCACCGGTGCCCAGTACAGGGGATGATGACTTCTCTAGTCCTGCTCGCCACACTATTGCTGATACAAGCTAGGATGCTGTTGGCCTTTTTCACAGAATCACAGAATGTTAGGGATTGGAAGAGACCTCAGAAGACCTAGTCCAATCCCCCCGCTGGAGCAGGAACATCTAAATGAAGTTACACAGGAATGTGTCCAGGTGAATTATAGATGTCTTCAAAGGAGGAGACTCCACAACCCCCCTGGGCAGCCTGTTCCAGTGTTCTGTCACCCTTAGCGTGAAGAATTTTCTTCTTAAATTTAAGTGGAACCTCCTGTGTTCCAGTTTGTACCTATTGTCCCTTGTCTTATCGTTGGCTGTCACTGAGAAGAGCCTGGTTCCATCCTCGTGCCACTCACCCTTTACATATTTATAAACATTAATGAGGTCACCCCTCAGTCTCCTCTTCTCCAAGCTAAAGAGACCCAGCTCCCTCAGCCTTTCCTCATATGGGAGATGCTCCACTCCCTTCATCATCTCAGTGGCTTTGCGCTGGACTCTCTCAAGCAGTTCCCTGTCCTTCTTGAACTGAGGGGCCCAGAACCGGATACAATATTCCAGGTGTGGTCTCACCAGGGCAGAGTAGAGGGGAAGGAGAACCTCTCTTGACCTACTAACCACCCCACTTCTAATACACCTCACACACTTGGCCTCAGCCCAATGACCCAGCTGGTCCAGGTCCCTCTGTATGACCTTCTTACCCTCCAGCAGATCAGCACGCCCACCCAATTTTGTTCCATGTGCAAACTTACTAAGGGTGCACTCTATCCCTTCATCCAGACCATTGATAAAAAGATTAAACAGAACTGGCCCCAATACTGAGCCCCGTGGAACACCACTCATGACTGACTGCCAAATGGATTTGGCTCCGTTCACCACGACTTCTTGTGCATTCCCAGCCTACTCACTGGTAGGGTGGTGTGAGGAGCAGAAAAGGCCTTGACCTGCTCAGGAATAACTAAAACATCCCCATACTATCAACACTGCTTTCATCACAGATCAAAACCACTTCCTCATACTATCTAGTATGAAGAAAATTATCCCAGCCAAAACCAATATCCCGAAGTACCAGACATTTTAACCACCACCTAAGAAAGGAAAAAAATAGATAATCAAGAGAAGTGAAGAGATTAGAAGGAAATGGAAAAGTATCTTAATAAATAAATTATTAGATGGTTAGCAATTATACCTCTGCTACAAGTTACAGACACCAATTTAAGCTTCAGATCATCATGGATAGTAGTAATAAACATTTCCATAGTACCTTCCTCCTGAAATGCTTTAAGTGTTTAAAAACAACAATAAAATAAGTAATCATGATGATTACCTGATTTTTGCAGAAGAGAAACAAAGACTACCATGCAGGTTCTCCTGGTCTTTGATGCACTTGAGTCAAATTGGCACTCTTTTTCTTCAGAGGAAAGAGAAGAATTCCTCCTCAGTGTAGCTCAGAGAAGCTCAATGTAGTTCTTGCTCTTTAGTGCTCTCACATGGAGCTTGACTCTCAGCCAGTCATATGGAGAGCCTAATGAGACTAGTCCTAATATCAGATGTCTAGGAAAGCAGATGAATACTCTGCAAACCTTTCTTAAATAAGGTTGCAGGCAAGTCTGTGCAATAAACAAGCATAGAATTGATTCAGGTTGAGACTAAAGCCTCAGCACATTTATAACACTGTCGTTTATGATTATATCTCATATAGTTACTGGTGCATACAGTAAAGAACTTAATGTAAGTTGTATTCAGAGGTCTAACTGCATTCACTGGCATTTTGTGCATATAGGTTAGTAACAACAACTTCTGCACAGTTACGCAATTACAAGCATCTTTGAAAGAGAGATGATGACCCAATATTTCTTTCATGCGTATGTATTCGCAGTGGCAATGCAACATACATTCTGTTCATTTTTAGTCCACTGGACAGTTGCAGAAATGGCAGTTGTGTTACACAAAACTGTTCTTGTGCTCAGCTGTATATAAATTCTTGTTCTTGAGCAGTAAACAGTACACTGAGAGGACTGAAAGTCTTCACTAAATTCTAGGTGCTATGACATCTGTTTGTATACCTGTCACCAGAATAAAATTTCTTTTTAAAGGTAGCTTTCCATACAGTAAAAAATATTTTGAGTTTCTATCTTCATTCGTAATTAATGTTATGCTATAGGAAATATATTGTTAAAAGTTTTGGAATTCAAATTCATGTCCATATTTACAAAACATGACATGAGTACTGTGAGTTATTATCAGACAAAAAGAATTACTCTCATTTTTTATTCTCTTTGGATAGAGCTGCTTGGTTTATGGACATGGTGCAGTCTGGAAAATAATGCACACCATCTGTGAGAAGTTCCTGTTTTCTTCAGGCAAAAGCACAGCTAAATATATTTTTAGTTTAAGCATATCTATAAGTCAAGCTAGACTTACATGGCATGGGTAATGGATGGTAATTTTATCACTGATTCCCTGTAACTTTATAGAGATTGCAAATGTATCTCTGATTGACTTGTGGAAGTTTTGTGCAGAGACTTGACACTCTTACACAGATACCAGTGCCTTGGAAGAAAGTATGTAATAGAGTTTTCATCATGTACTTAACGCCCATTTCCATATTAACGATCACAATGACTGTCCTGATACTCAGAGTTACCATTTTCAACATGGAATCATCCCAGCAGGGAGACCTAAGGACTAACAGGACAAATAACTAATATAACTGTTACCAGTACAGTCCTTCACTTAGCTTTGAAGTAACTATATAGTTTTTCCATATTTTTTCCCAGAACTGGAGAAGTTATCTGAGTGTCCTTCCAAATCTTCCATCAGCTCCACAGATCCCACTTCGTTACATTTTTATGCATGAAAGAGTGTTTTCTGCCATTATCTAGGAAGTGTCTAGCAAAAGAGAGAGCACATTTCATGCTCATAATGACTGCAAGCTATCTGTGTGTTTTATGTTTTTAATCTTAGGACACTAACATTTAAATTAATGATTGCAAAATCTTTCTAATGCAGAGATTCTAATTCATGTTCTATCATTAATAAGTTGCTGTTGGATGAAAGAGTTATAAAGAGATAAACATCAGCAGGCTAGAGGAACATTGGTTTGTTTGGAGTTGAATATAAACTTACATCTAGAGGTTTGTGTGGAAGTTTTTGCAGTTTCAAATTTTGTTTGCACAGATGGAAACAATCAGGAGGCAGAAACTCAGCAGTACCTTAGTTATGGAAAAAAAATACTTCAGACATTTTCCAAGTTGTTTCTTTTCTATTTCTTTCTTTATGTGGACCCTCTTTTATGAATTGTGAGTGTGAACTAGACAGATATTTTAGAGCCAGGACAAACTGAAGCAACTACTGACTTTTTTGTTTGGTTGATTTTATATTGAACCAGTTCAGGGTAGGGCGAAAACTCTGGAGGTGCCAGTGGTGATGGGTTGAAGCCCACAGCGGGGAGAGGAATGAGGCAGGCACAGACTCTCCACCACTAGCTGCCAGGAGCTGCTAGGAGGTCTCAAATCACACTGCTTATTTTTATTCCAAAACACCTGAGTTTCCCCTCAAGAAGTGTTGTCAGAGGGTGTCAGCAATGAGGCAGGATGATGTGACACGGCAGAATGATTTTCTCTACCAGCGGGACCAGCCCATGCTTATTGCCATTGCAGAAACTGTGCTAGAACCACACTAAGATACATCAGAAGTCAGTGTAGAGAAGTTGTATGACTACTGCGTTTCTGTCCAAAGGCAGGTGAATTCAGTCTTTAGGTCCTCCAAACTGGCCTCTTTTCATTCATGAAATACAAAGACCAAAAAGAGCCTTAATCACTATTACTACACCCAGTGCGAGCAGAAAGAAACACAATCAGAAATTTTCATGGAATACAGTCTAAAAATAAAAGGGGAAAATAATTTAAATATTTAAAATTAAAGGCAAGGAGGTGAGTATAAGAGGCAACAAGGAAAATGGCAAACTGAAAAAAAAAACGAAATTGGACCTTAGTGTGTTAAAGATGTTCTCACCAGAGAGTTCACCTTCTCCTCTGTAAGAATTTAAACTGAATGCAGGGAGACAGAAAATACTGTTAATGATGAATCTGTTATCTTTTAATACCTTGGAGTAGCAACTGTTTTGTGGAATAATACAAAGTAATGTTTATTTGGACCTAAGAACTTTCCTCTTATTCTCTATAGGAAAAGTCTGAACCTTAAGAAGATTTACTTGGCATTGATGTAAATGTCATTTGACTGTAGAGATCTCATTGCAATGCAGCATTAACCATCACAATATGTGTTAACACTTGAAATAAGTAGGAAGAATTTTACATCTTCTGGCACACACTAATTTTTCTGTCAGCCAAGGATGCAATACTTTCCTTGCAGGGCCTTTCATTTTCTTCTCAAACAATGCAGTGAAACAGAGTAGTTGTTGGAGAAAACAGACCATCTGTATTTGTTAATACTTACTTTTTTGTTCTCCCAAATGAATGTAAAGACCATACTTCTGAGAATCACTTCATTTTTTGATAAATATGATAGCAGACAGCTTAATGATATCCCAGTAGGACCAATATGGCAATATATACTCTACTACAGCACATAAGAAAAATCGCAGCAGTGCTCAGCTTTGTTGTTACATTTCTTTCTTGAAGCTGATGGGAAAAATGGGTCCTCAGATGATGAACAGCCTGATAAATATTTGTATGAACAAAGATGGAGTAATAACATTTTATTATCTTGTACTACTTTAAGTTTTTAGTCTATCACTACTTTTTGCATTAGACATTATCTTATTTCTCTTCTGCTTTTGGCCTTTAGAACAATATTCTCACACTATAGGGATCTTATTTCAGGTCTTACTGCAGTTAAACCTTCTTGGATCATTAAATTTTCAGATCCAAGACCACATCAAATTAGACTCTAGGATAGGATGTCTCAGAGATTAAATATCCTTCTATGATTGTAATTAGTTGCTTTCTAAAAGACAAACATCCATATCACGCTTTTAGATCTCATAAAATCACTTTCGACACCAAATAATTATTTCCCATGGCTTAAAACTGGTAGAATTTGGTGGACTTGTAAAGTTAAAAATATGTACTGTGACCTGTTATTTCCTTTATATGGCAGTGGTAGTACTGCCTTCCCTAAACCTCATGATCTTTTCTCAATGTTAACTCAGATGAAAGATTGGAAAGGAAATCTGTCTCAACCACAGTTTTATTAGAAGATCAGTTATAAAAATAAGTATGAAGTTAAACTCCCAGCCTAACTAAACTTTTGCTTTTAATAGTGTGTACTACTTCTGAACTATCCTTTGTTTCTCATCTCCATTGAAGACAATCCTTATGTCTGATTTACTGCAACATCTGTGTTTTATATAGAATTAGTCTGTATGTCCATGTACACCCTTGATTCACTTATAGGTTGTTTGTTTGCTTGCTTTTTACTGAGGCAGGTGAAACCACTGTTTAATTGGCCATGAAGGTAAACAGCAGCGCAAGAAACCCCTGCTCAGTGCTAACACAGGAGCTGCCGACTCTACAGGTTCCTCACAATAGCATGTGGAACAAAATGGGAGAAGGATAAGTCTCCTTGGTAAATCTGTATGTACTTATGCTAAATTACTGTTCCTGCTGGGTTCCTGCAGTTAGATTTAGGAGGATGCTCTATTATCCTGGCTCTGGCACAGTTGCCTTGTCTGATCCAAGGCAAGCAAGTTGCAGTTACTCGAAATGTCACAAAAAATGTATTTTCTAAAAGTCTACAGTACTGAACTTTAGGAATTTAAGGTCACGTTTTGGGAATAGAAAAATTATGCATTGTTTTCTTTAGACAGTAATTTGTTGCCTACATAGGTTCTGAAATATCTTGAAAATCAACAGTATTGGGCTTTTCACTCTTCAGCTACTTGGCAGTAAACACAGATACATACATACTTTTCTGTCTCCCTGTGACTACCAGGAGTATTTACCATACATTTGTAAATATGTAAAGTGCTCGAATGTTATGTGGGAGAACCAACAGAATGTCAAGTTTTTTATTGCAGTAACAGGGCAATAAGCCACTCTATTTTTGGCAGGCTCCAAGATTCTATTTCATTCAAAAGTTTACATTAACATCAAGCCACACTGTCTCTCTCCAGTGGTTTCTCCTGAATTCCTGAGGCATCACACTTCATACCTCTTTTATGAGACTACATTCCCAAAACACATGGAGTGCTTTCCCTCTGTAGCTCTTCCAACAGCCAGCATAAACATCTCACCATGCATTAAAAGGTGTTGAATTCTTCTTTAGCAGCATTCATGGACTCAGCTGTCAATGAAGTAATTGGGATAAGAAAGGTTCAGTCCCCAGCAAGGTTAGGCCTTCTAATGTTCATTAGCTACAGTATCTGTTATAACCTCTTGTCAGAACAATTTCTGTCCCTTTTTCTTGTTTTACATAGCCGCTTTTGCCAAAGAGGTCTTTTCTTTTTCTTTAAAATTTAAAACCTACAGAAAATTGTGTGACTTACAGATTTTTGAAAATGGTCTGGTGGCTGTCTTCCATGGGAAATGCATTAGCAAAAAGAAAGAGACTGTAAAAATTGTTAGCTTTCTCCATAAATAGTTGAAAAAATAAATTTTAAAGTACTATTTGGTGTTCGACAGCATATTTAAAGAAGGTTTTGGCTACTAATATTAGGTAAAATCCTCTGTCCTGCAGGAAAATTCACTGGCATGCCAACCTGCAACTCTGTAGTATTTCACTGAAACATACAGCTCCCTACAGGGGTACAGGTCTTGGTACTAAAGGGTTTGAAGGCAGAACAAGAATCAAAGAAGGCAAATATAAATGTACTGGGGGAGAGAGAGGGGAAGGAGACTAAACATATGTATTGTGTCACTGGAGAAAAATCACCATGTGGTTTGGCATCTTACATTAACTTTTGCCTCCCAGACTCATGTTAGCTCCCCTTGAATGTCTGCTTATGCTGTGTAAGCATTATATTTATTTTCTTTTCAATAAAAAACTTGGGCTAAGGTTGATACTGTTACATTAGTAGAAACCCAAAGCGAACTCCACTGAAACGATCAAGTTTATTCTGGAATTACACCACAGTAACTTAGGTCAGAAGCTGCCCTGACCCTCATCTTGTGAAAGCATTTTCTCCTGTGAGTGACAGTTCAATGGAAAATCAGTCACCTTAAGCTTTGCTGAGGTAAAGGAAGTGTTACCATCACAGTATACATGATTCTGGTTATTCTTAGAAATGTGAAGTTTATGAGAGATTTTTAAAAATTGAAAATGTTTCCAAGCACTGTTAGGAGCTATAGTTTCAGAGAAACAGCTTTACATTCTCAATTAGGTAGAGACCATGCCCTTATGATCCCTTTCCTGTTCAAATATGCCAAGAAATGAAATAGTTGTCTGGTTTTGTCCTAGGGTAGAGGATCTAACTTGTTTCAGAAACACAATCAAGTTACACTCTATGAAAGGCTTTCTATGTGGGACATTTCAACATTGATATAAATGCTCCGTTTTTTACAACTTCTCCCTTCTCAGGGCAAATAAGAAGGGCCCATTTGTGTGACCATGTATTGCACTGAATTCAGCAGTCTTTCCAATAACTATTTCACACTAAGAACCCAAATTTAAAGCAGTGATGTGAGACCATGATAATATGGAAATAAAGAACAATAAATAATCAACCAGACAAACCTTGCTTTTTGATCTTTATTGCAGTGACCACAGTCCTCCTACATTACTGTGCTTAGGACAAAGCCTTTGTCTTTTGTGAACTGAGCAATGTCAGAGGAAAATAGGCAATGAATGTACTTTGTAGTAGGTTATGAGAACACTCATCTTGCTTGGCTTTGGCTACAAGCCTTTAAACAATTTTAGCTAAATACTTATTCCATTGTATAATCAAATTGTAAAGTCTAGAAAACATTAGCTTAAACTTAACTGTCCAGTTTTCTGTAGAGTAGTCAAACATCACTGACCTTTTCTATCTTATCAGTTCTAGTTGTATGTTAATGAAAACTCAATATTTTTGCTACAAATAAATATCTGAACATTTTAGATACCCAGCAATATTACAGGGAAAAAAACAAAACCAAAACCACTTTAAGGAGTAAACTCTGCTTTTTGAGGGTAAAAGTTGAAACAAGATATCACTATTTGCTCTATGTTTTTACCTCACACAAGCAAAGAAGAAGGTACATGGGCTGGTCATAAGTCATATTCCCAGTGCCCCAGCACAATATTGTTCAATGTATCATGACCTTTCTTGTCCAGATGCCTACTACATGAACTGCAGCTTCAAGAGGAAGCAGAAAATAATGACATACTACATATCATCAGGAGCACCTTCATCCCGAGTTGAAGTGCTTCGCTTTTTATGTGCTGAATGCAGAGTTGTTCATGATCTGTTCACATCTTTAAGAACCATGAACACATATACATTGTGATATAGCAGAATATAATGCAGACTGCTCCTGTGTGTAAGAGTGTCTTGCTTTACTTCTAACCAAAATAATCTGCAATAAGTTAACAGTACTATAAGAAAGCTGAGCATCTTTTAAAGATGATAGAAAATTAAAATTTTATAAGTTCATATATAATTGGCATCTATGAATTTTCAGTTCTCCAAATATTTTGAATGGTTTTTTAATTTCATCACAGGCATGACTGATACATAGAAGAACATGATAACAGTATTTCTAGTGTTTTCAAACTGAAAACCTAAGAGTATTTCACAAACAGACAGAGCAAGTAATTCCCTTGTAAGGTAAAAATATAATTAATAGGCAGGGTGGCTGCTACATTTACTGCTTCACAGGAAATTCTGTGACACTTCCCCAATATTAAAAGTAGAACAGAAAAAAAAAATAATCCCATGATACAAAATTTCAGAAGTTGTTTCAATAAAAAACGTATCTTTGCAGAATTTAACTATGTAAAATAAAAAATATATAGGTAAAATGTCTCCTAATTTCCAACATTTGAAGTAAAAAAAATACTTGATCAAGAACATTACTTATCTTAAAGTAGTTCAAAACTTAAGCTATTTTTTTTCTTGTTACATTTGAAATGAACACCTTAAAAAGTTTCAACAAAAGCATCTTTTTATCACACAACCTCAAAACTACATATTCTGATCACCTCTAATTATTACATTGATTGATTATTTACTGGATAGTAAAAACAAGAATGCAGATCTTTACTCCTCCACCTCTGTTTTTGTTCAGGTATTAGCTTTCACCTGTTAACACAGCCAAAGCTTTTCAAGAATAAGGTTACCAGAATAATTCAACATTAACTTGATTTCCAACAAACATAAATCCAGAAAAAAAAAATAGAGTAAGTCAAATATATTATAGTTTATTTGGTTGCTGTACAAAACAAACCCTGATTGAAACCAACAAAACTGATTTTAACAATATTTTCATTGTCCATACATACAATAAACAAAAATCAATTTAGCTGCTGTGTACGTTCTGTCTTATGTGTGCACACACAGGAGGTTAGCTGGTTTTGCCTTTTACTAATCAAAGACATTCCTTCTCTTCTAAACAACTTTTCCTTCTGTTTGCTCATACTGAGAGGTCATAATCCCTATTGGTTTTAGGTATAATCTGTTGCTATGGGAATGGCTGCGGTGCTACAAAGGGAGGATTATGACCTCTCACTATATAAAAATGTTAGGTTTCTATTACCTTCCTGAATAGCACTGAAGAATTTTTATTTCAGTGTTGGGAGTTATCTTTCCTAAGTGGATGTTAGGCTAACTATCCATGTAGGTGATAAGTGTTATCCCTAGTCATTACTGATTTTGCCAATGCTTTGATTTCAAAAAGATAATGAATAGCTTAATAAAGAACTGTCAATGGATGAACTGAAGCCTTTAACCAAACAGTGAAAGGCTTTGACTGCTTAAAAAGGATTTATCAGTACATGATAGAGGTTGAAGAATTACCATTAAATCCTAGCAAAAATAATATAAAACATAGCAGGGGAAAAACAAGAATGAGTTTTACACATTTTTTAATTAATGCAAATTTTCATGTTGCTTCATTTTCTTTCATTATATCGCTTAGGATTAAAGGAAGAAACAAGCCATCACTCGACTGCCTATTGCAAGACATCTCTGGCCTTGACTGATAATAAAAAAGAGTGAATGGTATGAAGCCTAAAGAGCAAGGCTCAATCACTCCAGCAATTACTGTGTCTTATTGATACCTTGCAGCTCTATCCTGCAAATGCCATCTCTGGAACAAAGCCCGTCACAGATCAGACTGAATCCATTAAAAAGCTTTGATTAACATGTCCCTAGGGTGTGCTGGGGAAACTTTTTACGCCAAATGGCAGCCTATTGCTACTGCTTCTGAATTGTCCTCCTGCAATACTCTTGTGTTTTAATCTAGTGCACAGTTTAAATTAAAAACAGCAATGACTTTGTGTGACCTAAATACAAGCCGCTTTTATTCATTGTGGGATTTATCAACTGCTTGCAGATTAAGTGTTCAGAGAAGCAACAATTAACCTTACTGTGTGTTAGCTAATATTAATTATATATCTCCTATGCTTTCTTGTGCTAGTGTACATGTGCCTAGAGAAAAGGTCATATTTAACGTGCTCTGTTTAGTGGACAAGAAGCTTTGTACTTGTCTTCCCTTAAAAACAAATT
Source organism: Patagioenas fasciata (assembly GCF_037038585.1). Classification (NCBI taxonomy): domain Eukaryota; kingdom Metazoa; phylum Chordata; class Aves; order Columbiformes; family Columbidae; genus Patagioenas; species Patagioenas fasciata. The sequence continues at coordinate 53,690,893 of NC_092560.1, read as the reverse complement.
GTTTGGATTTGACAACTATAACATCAACAATGTTGGCTTTCTTTAGCAGGAGCTGACATTGATGTGTAAATGGATTTCAGTCTTTTTAAAACAGGCACACAAAAGCTTCATGTTTCTGGGCCTCAAATTTCAAGAGGGTGAGGAATTACCCTCTACACACCCAATCATTTTCCCATCATCCACTGGGGACAACAGCCCTTATCTATTGTGGATATTATTTTTCTTTGTTACCTTGCAGTCCCTTGTAAGACATATGCTGAATACTATGTGTCAGGGCCAGCAGGGAATAATACATTACAAACAAAAAAAATGGCTTCCTTTATTAAAATACATATTTAGAAACACTTGCAGGTGTAAGCCCTTGCCAGAAGCTAGTTTGACATGATGCGCTAGAATCTAGGAAAGAGACATAAAAGAAAAACCCGATTCTCCTCACATTCAGGTCAGTGTTAAACTCATATTAAAACAACGTCAAACCAGAGCTAAATCCATAGAGAATCAAGTGCCAAAATGCTGAGCCATTTGGCACAGTGTTCATTTATTTGTAGCAATTCGAATTTCCCATGTGCTGAATCTTTAATAAGGGCTACCATTCTTATGCAGCACCTGGGTGCAAGCTCACGATGACTCTTTTCTGTACCAGAAGGGAGCAACTGGGCAAGACTGGGCAAGTGGCTGGGACCAGTAGCATAGCACAGCTCTTGCCCTTCTCCCAGGCAGAGCTTGTGTCTGAGGGGAAAGAGGGGCAGACAGGCAGCAGCACAGAGAGTGCTGTAACAGCACTCTGCCACACAAAACTGCCTGAGAACTGAGGAAATAGGGACACAGAGATGTGCATTGCTTCAACTGTTTCGAACATCATCCACTGTCTTCAGAACTGCATTGCAAAATGAAGTGGGGTATAAAGGAGCTCTGCTTGCCAGTAAGGCACTGATGACTTTTCTGGGTTCATGGTAGGGAAGAGCTCACTAGCTTCTGTACATTTAAAAAAAAAATGCTCTCTACATCATCATTTAAATCTGAAGACAATGGTGTGGAAATAAACACAGTCCTTGTCAGCCATTCTTCAGGTAGTGCTGGGGTAAGTACTATTTCATGGAAAAAGCATCTTCTTCTAGGTTACATTGCTATTAACAGCAGTTTTCCACATCCCAAATGGGATTAATTTTCTCAGAATTAAGACAGTCAGCTCAAGGACATAGCCACCTGCTGCAAGGTTTCCTTTGAGTCTCTGTATGTTTATGGCTGAGCATTTCTAAAGGATGTGCATGCAGATGTTGACTTGAAGTGTGTTTTACAACATACAGGAGTTGACACTGTAAATCTAACAAAAGGCAGACCAGCAACCAAGATGTTTAGCTGCTGAGAACAAGTTTGAATAAATATGCAGGACTCTCAGAAAAAAAAAAGGTCCGATTGCTGTTACTGATTTGTGCTATTCATGTAAAATGATAGGACCACATATTTTAAAACCCCCGACAATGTTATTTGTTGACTTTGTAGATTGACCACCTATGTCTGCTTGACAAGATCAACAAAAGCCATTCTATAGAGGGTAATTGTGACTACAAATGTGCTTTCAGTGCCTCTTTTACCTTCCCCTCAGCAGGTGTAGCACTTTATTGCTTGATACTACCCTCTCTTTTAGAGGTCTGGCTCCAAGCCCGCTTTGTTTCAACCCAGATGCCCCCCTTGCCCCCCCCAACTAACCATCTGGAGTAGAACTGATAGGGGAGGAGACTCATTTTTGTACCTTTTTTAACTGTCTTAAAGGTGAAAGGATTTGTCAAAACCATTAACGACCTATCTTAGATCTAATAGACACTTCACATTCAAAAAAGCTTGTTCAGAAACTGGTTCAAACAAAGGCAACAGAAGCAAGGAAGAACATCCACAAGGGGCAAAATATAGTTCTACACAATTATAATTTGAACAAAAACAAGTGAGAAACCGTACTCTGCTGAGGCACTATTGGCCAAGCATCTTGTTTTTGCATTCATGCATAATTAAGCTTTAGACAGCTGCAGGCTTCTCCAGTGTGACAGGGCACAGGATAACACAATACAAAGTAAGATGTATATCAGTGCCTAAAAAAAGCTGAGTTTATATTCAGCACCAAAAAAAAAAAAAAAAAAACCACAAAAAAACCTCTGAAAACCAAAGAGCAACAACTGAAAAAAAAAAAAAAAATCACCAAAATAACAAAAAAACCTCAAATATCTCATCAAATATAAAATACTACTCAAGATGTCAGTAAAATACGAGCTGGGACTCACAGAATTCTGCTCTTATGTTGTATATAATTTTAAGTTTCCACAATGTATTAAATCAAAACAAGAAAGAAACATTAAATAAGTTTCAGCATCCTGTTTTTGCCTATCTATCTGTTAAGGTATTGTGACATGCAGATGGTAGCTTCCAAGGGGATTAAATATTCAAGAAAGATAATGTCTCTCAGTGGGATTTTTAACAAGTGCTTTAAACCAAGCATTGTCTTGCTTGTTGAAGCTGGTCCCTTTCTTCACTACAAATCGCATTTGGCATAAAGACTGAGGAGACAGCATATTGTAACGCCAATCACTAGCAGACCTCTGTTAATAGCTGCCCAAGCTGTGATGATCTCAGAAAATATTGTAATGTATAGGAATTTCAGCTGTCTTTTTACTTTTATTTTCCTCTGAGACTGCTTCAGTTCAGAAAGACTGCAATTCTGTGTCTTGCTAATTGTGTTAAGTTTGTGGAAACTCGTTTGCTTTCTAAGCTGTATGTAAATCTTGGTTATTATGGGACAGAATTCATTGTATATCCCCCCAAAATGGAAATGCATTCTATTTTCAGGCCCAGTATTTTTGTAAATGTATCATTTGTCTATTTGACATGAGATCAAAGTTGCTTCTTGGAAAATGTTAATATGATTAATCACACATGGATGAAAAACATAAAGTCACAATAGCCTGGGGACAGGATAAGTACAGGTCAGCACTCAGTTCACCCTTCTGAATGAAACAATGTAAATCCAAACCAGAGATGTAAAGATCTACATTTCTATAAAACGTAACATGGACAGTTTTCTTAGCTGTGCAAGGAAGTCTAAATAAAGAGTCCACTAGTGAGTCAAATCAAAGTAGCACTAAGCACAGGAGGATGTACAAAATACACAGCCTTGTCTATAAGATGGCAAACCACTAGCACGGATACTGAATTTGATACCTACAAAGATCTGGGTTGCCATCTAAATTTGAATGGTTTGGTTTTTTTAGAAATTAATCTTAGTAACAGAAAACTGGAAAGTTTCAGCCTCTGTGTCTTAGAGGTATGCTTCTTTCATTTTTGCAGTGTAGGCTTTAGCAGAGCTGTGAAGTTGTGGCTTTAGTTCTTTTTCCTTGATTGCTTATTTATAACAAAATATGACAGTGATATGTTCTTTGTTTTCCTATTCAGCCTTCTTTTTTCGTTTTCCTCACAGATGAAGATATAAATAAAAGCCAAGCAATTAAAAAATAACCAATACAGCAACATCAGTGCACGGTGAAGTCCAGGTTAATTGCATTTGTACTTACGATAATTATTTTATCAGTTCTGCTTGTACTGGTCAGTCATAACTCCCCTTTGTTTTGTCATTGTCCTTTTTATGCATGATTTCCCAAAGTGTTATGTTTCCAGCTGAGTTTAAGTGAAACAGAGCACTTTGGAATATCATGCATTTTTAGTGTCTTCAGTATTTGAGAATCTTGGGTCCAGATTTGCTGTGGAGCAAACAGACCACAGTTTTCGAAATAACCTTCTGCAGAGTTGTGGAATTAGAATGCTTTTTGTATTAGGAGTTTTAATATATCATGGCTTAAAGTATTTGAACACTTGGACTAATTAACTGAATGTTGAAATTATGTTCAGAGTGGTTTGTGCGTGTGATGGTTGAGAACTGACAAAGCTGCTACAGGTATGTAGAAGGAGTCTTAAAATACAGTAATCAATCATAGGACTTTTAACTGTAAGGATAGTGCAGCTCACTTTTGATCTCAGTTATACTGGTGCAAATCTGTAGTAACTTCAGTGGAGTAATCTAGAATAGCTACTGAAATGAATGAAAATATTCCAGACACACATACTTGTGCTTAAGACAACATCTCTACTCAACTTGTTCAGGTTGTGTAGCAGCAGCCCCAGGGCCTTTTCAGCAATGCTGTTGGGTAGCCAGCTAGCCTGGATGTAGCAGTGCATGGGATCATTCTACCTCAGGTTTTCATTTGTCCCTGTGGTACTCTGTGAGGTTCTTGCTGGTCAACTTTTAGTGCCCATTCAATTCTCCTCAAGTGGCCGGCCTGCCCTCCAGTGTATCAGCTGCTCACTTTACCCTGAACTTGGTGTCCTTCAAACTTGCTGTTGGTCCATTCCATCCCATTGACTGTGTTTTTAGTTGTTGAATACTTTCCATGACAGTTTTAACCTCAAAGCATGGCACTCATAACTGGCAGCTAGTTTGGCTTCAAGCTATTGACCACTAATCTGTGAGCCCAGATGGCCAACAATTTTTTTTCTCACCTTCTGCTTCCAGTCACCTGCATGTCTTTCATGTTCACTATTCACCTGAAGATTGAAGTGAGGCTGTCCACTTCGTACTTCCAGGTACTCCTCCTTGTCCTTTTCAACAAAGTGCCAAACATGTCTTCTTCCATGTCTTCTTCCAGAGAACCTCTCACAATCTCCATGAAGCTTCAAAAAGGACAAGATCACAATGGCATCGTACAGCTATTCTAGCATCCCTAAACATATCCCATCTGGGATATGAACCTGTTTATATGCAAACTCCTTAAGCAGTCCTTAATGAACTTCTCCCCCACTGCTGTTAGCATCTCTCTTCCCAAAGTTTCCTACCATGTACTGAGACTTGAGAAGTCTGGGAGCAGGCATTGTGAGTGAAACTGAGGCAAAGAAGGCATTTCTTCAATAAATAAAAATATCTGTTTCTTCACACTTTTTTTTTTTTTAATATAAGAAAAGGTGTTCCTTCTACAAGCCAAGCAAGGTGCAGAAAGGCAAGTTTTTCATAGAGTTGTTTCTACCAACTACATAAATTAACCAACGTGAAGGATTCAGGAAATATAACAAAGTCCATTATACAGGCATATTTAAATGAAGATATTAGTAAACATCTTTTCTGTGGGAATTGGGCCCTACTTTAGCGGAATTCTTAAGGGAGAGACACAACTTTACAGGACTACTTGTGTTAGCTCTACTCATGTGTTAAAATATACACATGTGCCTGAGCTGAATAGATTCACACAGCTGAATTTGTTTCAAATCTATGGTAATTAACAGGAAGATAAATTACACAGATCAATAGTTCTTGCCTACACTGCAGGAACAGTGTTCATTTGATCATTATTTATTTCATTGGCTGCTCAAACAGCAAAGCACAAACATGCAGGGCACTACACTTGAGCAGTCACCATACCACTGCATTTATTCCAGACATTTCTTGTCTCTTTCTCCATTGGACAGAGCTAACCAGATGCCATGTCTGAGAAACCTAGTGAAACAGTGCAGTCTGCTAGACAGAAGTGGCCACAATCATCTTGCTCATGTTACTATGTAAGACCTACAGGAAACTAGACCCTTAACAGGATTATCTCCAGATGCACAGATCAGTCAAGAACTATTCACCTCAGGTTATGATTAAATCCTCTAGACAACGAATTTATTAAACTGTAATCCCCATACTTCTATTGACAGTCTCTTCTCTTTGCTGCCTCAATATTCTCATCCATACAGCATTCATATTTTCAAAACAAATAAAAACAAAAAGCCCTCCCTTTGTTTCCATATTTATTTCTTGGTTTTTTTTTTTTTTGAGTTCACAAATACTCAAAATTAAGGGCATAAAATAGAGATTTCTCATTCTGAATATGGCAGGTCCTTCTATTTTTCCCTTAAAGAAAGCAATTTTAGTCATGTTGTATGATCAATAAATGGTACTGTTAGATGTCAAGTAATATCTCTGAAAATGATGGACAGATAACAACAATCTTTTACTTAAGACAGCTATACGAAACTCCTTTTCTGTAATCAGGTAACTGAAACACAACAAAATCATGAACAAAACTGGAATTACATGTTCGAAGAGGTTTACTTGGCTACTGGTAAAGCAAATAAGTAAGGACAGCCTCATGTTTTGGAGCTGCATTTGTCTGCTGGTCTTGGACACAGAAGAAAAATGAGGAAATCTTAAACAGTGACAGAGATGTGCCCCTGAAAGCAAAAGTCCAGAAAGACATACCTTTCGGACAGGATATTGGCTGAACAAGGCCCCACCCTGTTACTGGATTCCTATTATGTTAAAGAAAGGAAGACTAGATATTGTCTGTAAATAAAAAAATTACAACAGATTAATGTAACTCCCTTGAAAAATTCTCCTCTTATGGAAACAGCCTTCCAAGTTCAGACTTTGCAAAATGCTACAAATGTAATATATTAAAAAAATCCTCCCGTGACTCTTTTCCTGTTTTCTTCCACTTGTAGAGGAGAACAGAGCCTTCTTTTATTGGCAGCAAACACATTTAAACATTGAAACATAGATTAACCTTTATGGGTTTGTGTATGCACGAGAGAAAGACTGTATATATGTATTATGTGGTGAATAATTCGTAACAAATACTAGTCAATATAATTATTTACTATTGTTTATATTTCTATTATTCAGGAAGTCCCTAGGCTGCAAATTGTTGGAGGATGGGAAAGTAATCTAGGAATGCAATGTATGCTCTTCCTTGTATGCTCTTCCTTCTTTACACATCACTTATTGAAGGCAGTATAAGCTACAAAGGGCAGTTTATGTGCATTCTATTGTACGCATGCTGTCATGTAAGGACACAACTTTTATTCTTTCTTGTTTTCCTTAAATGAAATTCATTGATTTAGAATTGACATATTTGACTATTTTGAGGATTAAAATAGGCAGCCCTGCTCATGACCGTGCAAGCACACTGACTAAATTAAAGGCTTTTGGAACAGCTTTATACAGGGCTTGGGTTGTATGTTTTCATATGGATAGGGATTAACCTTTTTTGCAGTAGTGATTGACTTTTTTTTGTAGTTCCTGGAAACATTCTGTGTGGAGAGTGTTACCAGAGGGCACTACTGCCTATTTCATTTATCAAAGCTTCTGAGTTGCTTTGTGGCCCGAACAAAAAATATCTGTGGGATTGTGAAGGAAACCTGCAAAGGTTATTTTCTGCAGATCCAGACTGAGCAGATTGTTCTCTTGATCAGACATGGACATTTTCACAGCATTCATGGGCATTTCTAGCTCATATAAAAGGGATGAAAAAGGGACACTCAGGACACATCTTCTATTCTGGATCTGTTTTTCCCGAACAGAGAGCACATATGCTCAGTAGAAAACATTAAGGTTATTTTAAGAAGTTAACTGGACAGTGTTAACTACAAATGACTGGCCAGTGTTGCACACACCAGATCACATTCAGTATTATGTCAAATAGTTATCTGAATTCACACTGAAAACAAGTGCTTAGTGTAACAAGAACTGCTTCTGTTTGTGCACAGCTGGTGCTTATTAGGGCTATGTATGTGGAATTTTGTACCTTTATTCTTCCCCTGCACTGTACGTGTGATAAAATTTTTTGGTCTGTTCCATGGAGATGAGAGTTACAGTGTGATCCTTGTCTTGTGTACTTCCACTTTTTTTTACTTTGTGGACTTCTTCTTCAATAAAGTACCAGAAAATTATAAAGGATTTAATTTTTCCATAGTAAAGCCAATAGTCTGGTTTGGAACAAAAGAAATTCCTCTTTATTTGTGAAAAATAAAGAGAAAAAGAGAAAACAACAACAACAACCAAACAAACAAAACCAAACCAACAAACAAACAAAAAACCAAAAACCCTCAAAACCCATGCAAAACAACAAAGGAAACAAAACCCCAAAACAGCCTAGGTGGAAAACTACATTATTTCTACAAGTAGTTCAATTTAATTTTTACACAGTGTAGCTTTTTTATTTGCTGCCATGACACAAAAAAGGAATGAAAAGTATTAGAGCTACCATTAATTGGGAAAAAAAAAAAAAGTAATAGGAACCAGCTTGATCTAATTCCATATCTCATCAAGCAGAACTGTTACAACAACTGATTTCATGAGGCAAGATTAAAGACTGAATGCAAAGATGGGAGTAAAGATGTGATTTTTATATGTTTGATCACATCACAGCTTTTAATAACTTCAGGACTTTATCACAGAACCTTGTGTTTTCCACCCTGTTACCTTCCTTTCCAGAAGATAATCTAAATTTTTTTGGAATCATTCCCATTTCCTGGATTACAGCATCATCTTGTGTGAGTTAATTTGATATGCTGTGCTGAAATACGGCAGTTCTGGGATGGTACATGAAGATGTGGTAGAGATGAAAAGACTCCTTCTTCCTGTGGAAGTCCAGCTTTAACAAATATGTTCCTATCTTCTGAGCTGCATTTCTTGTATCAGGAATTGTGATCTTGGTGTGAGGCCAAAACTATTTGCCATATGTTATAGATCAAAATAAATTTATAGGCATTTCCTCTTTTAATACTCATTTCCACTTCAAACAAAACTTCAAAACCTATAATGAACAGGAGATCATGTTCTAAGAGGGGCCTTTTGGAAAATGGATTATGATTGTAAAGACACTGGCTTACTCTAATGATGAAAAAACTGGAAAACACTATGCAAGTCTTTGGTCAAATCAATGTCATAGAAGGTCTATCACTGTAACAAAACTCCACAAGAATACATCTTGTCGGAAACTAGTATCCTTAATTAATACAATCTTGAGGTAATACAAAAAAGAAAAGGCAAAATTATTACTGACACAGAAGCAGAACTCCTGTTGATATTAAAGGGACTTTTGCATGCATATTTGAGTGTCACTTTTAGTCAACAGAGTCATGGCCCTGTTAACCCTATAAGTGAAGTTAAAGAAGGCTCCTACCAAATCCTTTAGTCATTACTGCAATTAGACTTGTAAGACTGATTGACACTTCTGTTAACAACAGTGCTGAAAGGACCTTTGCTGTCGAACTGAAAATTGGTGACTCGTAAAGGATTAAGTTCTATATCCTCCATTTTACCCCATGCCAATATTAAATCTAAGTTGGTTTTTTTTTTTTTTTTTTTTTTTTCTGAAACTACAGCATGACATGTAGTTACAGGATGAACTAAACCAAACAGGCACCATCGCTGTGCTTAGGGTTCCTGGTCTCAGAATGGTGAAGTGAAACCAGAATATTAGTTCTTGTCTTTTAAAAAATATTATTTCAAACTCCTGTCTACAAAAAAAATCTGCCAACAAGAATATAAGAGTGAGCATGGGCTGCCTGTGTCACACCCATCTGTCTGCTTACACATTGCACTTAGTGATTGTGTAGATGTTTTAAAATACATACGCAGCTGTTGTGCAGCTCCTGAAGTCTAGTACTCAGAAGGTAAGAGGTTTTTACAATGTATCAGTGACATTTATTTCAGAGCCGGACATCTTTCAGTCACAATTTCTGTACTTACACTATGCTGGTCTCAGACGAGTTTTATGTTTTCAAGCACACTGTATAGTGTTCTTTCATTAACCCCATCCATATAGCTAATGCTAGCAACAATTTTATACCTACGTGTAAAGTGCAATGCTCTGTTGAGCTTGGCATTAAATGTTACTTTTGCCAAGAATGAGAAAATAGTTGATTATATTCCATCAATTCTCCTAATTGCCTCAAACAATTAATCCTGAAGGCTTTCTGACTCATTTTACATTGGATATGTTTCTCCATCACAAACATCACATTATTTCTCCTTTTGTGTTGTCAGAGATACTGCTGTGCTCTCCTATACCAATACACTATAACTCCAGCAAATGGGTCAGGAAGTTGGTGAGGGCAGGGTCTGTGTTTCTCTGCTCACTCCTGCAGATTTAGTAGGACGAACAATAAATTGCGGTTCAGTGTCAAAGACCATACAAGGCTAGCTGTTACATAATGCTTTTGGAAGTAGATAACCTTTTATGTTCTTCATTTTGAAAAGAAAGACAAGAAGAACACAGCTGTCAATGGAGATAAGGCCAGAAATTGGCAGTCTGAAAACCAGCAGCCCCCTACAAATGTAGGGACTGCAAATAATGTCTGTGTTTGAGCAACATAAAATGGTTGGACTGTTAGAAAAATTGTTTGGATAATTTTGCTTGTTATGACTGGCTTTGTTGACATGTAATGTAATGTTGACATTACAGAGGACTCATGGCCTCATTACCTTCCACATCCACACAGGACATTGTAGAAAGCCTGTGTGGCTGAACTGGTCCAATAATCTTAGAAAATGCAAGCTCAAGCTCTGAATTTAAGTTTTAAGTGAGGCATGAGAAAAGGCATCTCATTTAAAAATTTGTAGGCCTCTGTAGCTGAAGTAGTTATCCATACTCTTTATGTAATCAGTCAAGGTAGAGAGACATTACCAAGGCTTCCTTAATCTCACCCTAGTGGAAATATTTGAAATACCTGAAATGGGTACCCATAGTGCCAGTTTCCCTCTGGTGCTTGCAAGGAGGGTCTAGAAAACAGATTTGGGTATGTCTTCACTAGAGAAGTTTAAATTTAGAGGAGCTGAATGCTACTCCCAGGGGTGACTAATAAAAGACACCAGGTGTGAGAAATCAGGGTTCAGAGCAGCTGAGGTGTCCACATGGACATCACCAAGGCAGTCAAGGAAAAATTTGCTTCATTAATGTAGAGGTTGGAGGCAACCTGAATTAAGCACTAATTGGCAAGAGGGGAGATCCATACTCAAAAAGCCATCTTCACATGTTTTTAATCACTCCAAAACTTCTTTTTATACTGTGAATATCAAGGGTCAAGACCCTACCTACTAAAGTCCCAACAAGTTTTCAGAAAATAATGTATTGTGATCCTTTCTCTTATGGCTTTTGTTTATGAATACAAGCACTATTTTGCTGATGGAACTGTGGTCATAATCCTTTCACATTTATTAAACAGCCATTTGTTTTTATTACAAGAAAAGGGGTATTTGCCTTTTGCATGTTGCCACAACAGATGTAAAGAAAAGCAAAAAACAAACAAACAATTTAACACCAATGGGCCAAATTAATTACTTCTGTAATTCAGTGAAGTTCATAGGATTAATATACCTCAGCTTAATTATATCTGAGAGAATTTGCTGCTGGCATTTGTCTTCAGTCTACTTAGAGGCACAGTAATGGTTGCCTTTGTTTCTGGAAAACAATTGCTATTTTGAAAAAGAAAACAAGCTTACACGGATAATCAGAAGTCATTCTTCCTTGCCACAGAAAATAATAAAGCCTGAGATTTCACTGAATATCAGTGAAATAATTTGTAAGTTGACCTTGGCCCAAAATGAACACTGCAGTTAAAACTCAGGTTGAGCAGCAGAGCACAATGGTTAAAAAAAAATAAAAATTAATACTAATATTTAAAAAGCAGCTGGTTGCAATAAAAACAACAAGAGACTTGAAGTTCCATGTTAGGAAGATGACTTTGACTTGCACAGAAGAAAAAAGAAGTTAATTGAAATTTGAAGCATTTTAGTTTGTTCTTGGGTTTTGTTCTCACTTTCAAAACCTAAGTTGTTATAAAATCAAGATTTTATTTGGTCTTAATTTCCAAAACTAACATTTTTAGAGCATGACGCATGTAAGGACATTTTAGACACCCTGGTCTAGCCACAGTCAACTTGAATCAAGACATTGAATCAAGACATTTTATTGAAAGTTAGTTAAACAGCACTGTCTTCTTAAGTAAATATTTAGCTCCTAGCAGAAAGTTTAATGAAGGCTAGCGGGATTAACTTAAGAAAATACACGTGATTGGAGTAATTATTACAATTAGACTCATTCATGTCAGAGTTCTGTGGTTCTGTTAGATAGTTTTACCAAAGCTAGTGGAATTAATGCAAAAGAAATGCCCAAATTTGAGGTCATTATTGTAATTAGACTTGTACATGTTGACATTTCATGGTTTTATTAGAGAATGATTAATGTTTTTATACTGGAGCAAGTAGTTTATTGTCTGCTCCAGGCCACATGTCATCAAATCAGAATTTAGCTGTAATGCAATAATATTCCCCTAATTGTTGTAATCAGTTATGTTAAAGCAGATCTTATCATCCTAAAATATGGAAAGGTTTGTTTCCGGTTGTACCAAGCTACAGGTTCCCATCTTGCAAAAGAAAAGTTAACTAACAGGGATTATTAGCCAGTTATGCCCAGTGTAAAGGAAGCACTAAAATACAAAATCCAGACATAGATACATAGATACATTTGGATTAATTAGTCCAGACGTCTATAGAGGGAAATGAAGGAAGTGATGAGGGGGAGTAATACATTGACATCCTACAGATTTTGTGGGCTCTATTACCAGATTATATATACCCAGACACGGAAAGGAAAAGAAGTCAATTGTATATTCTGGAGCAGATCAAACTGTTTCACAGTATAATCATCTCCAACATACAACTGAATAAAAAGAAGTATTTCTATAAAATAAATAAATAAAGCCAGACAGATTCCCAGGCTTCTTTCATGTTTCCTAACAGGAAGAATGTGATTATGACTGATGTAAAGAGTGCCAAAGAACCATTTCATGAACCAGTTCATGAAGTTTCTCAGGATCCAACAGATAGACAACAGATTGACAGTAACTCCTCTATACCTCTCCATTTATAACTTCTTGTAAAAGACAAAGCCAGCAAAAAGCACACTTTTTTATCCATAGTTTCTTCCCTAATCGCTGGAGAGAGTAGTAGGGAATAAATATCTACCATTCCTTCAGGCCACATCTATATATTATTTCGAAAACTCGTGAGTACTTACACAGCACTAAGGAATTTTATCCTGCTTTTGCATCTTATCTTTCTTCCTCCATTCAAGTGCTCCTTGGTATCAGGTAGAAGGTGTATTCAGATGAGTAACACAAACACTGAGCAGACCTTGGCCAAGGCCAAAACACAAGCTAGCAGACTATCTGGTAACCATAGAAGTCAAAGCTTTGAGTATAAACTGCCTGTACTAACATCATCTATGGCATTTAGACAAAAGAAAAAGGAACAAAATATTATTTCAATAATTGCTTATTCCAGGCTCTTATCATAATTCTGACTTTCTACATATGATATAAATTTTCTGTAATTTTATTATTTTTTTTTTACAAATATAACAGATTTGTTTGTTTTTTAACCAACAGATAAGAACATCCTACCAGCTCCATAATTTAAAGGTATTACTGAAAATGGATAATTACTTGCAAGGCTGTTCACACTGAGATAATGGATTTTGCAAAATTGAAAGCATAATCTGGAATAATTTTTAAATTATGGAATTGAATCTATAGGAGTGAAACTGTGACACTATTGTACTCAAAAAGGATTTTTTCCCTTATATATGCATTTTGCTATGTACTTGGATGACAAATTCCATTCAAAATAACCAGACGAAATACCTCCTAAGAGAATGGACAAATGAAGGGACCACTTTTGTGTGATCTTTATATCTTACACTTTAATATTAATACAATCACATCTGGTGTAGATTAAATGTACTTCCATCTGCCTATTCTTTCCCTAAAACATAGCAAGAAATATGGGGTCATTTCTGAAGATTAGGGGACATCAGCCTGAGCACCCTGGAAAGTGCATTGTGAAATATGCAACTTGGATTACCATATTATTAGGTTTAAAAGTGAGTCATGCAAAGATAAAATGGAATGAACTCTCACACTCTTGTTACCGTCAGGACTCAATGTCACACAACTCCAGTACAGCCTGATTTCTACAGCCATTTTGTGACGATAATTAATAAATTGCCACTACCTTTGATTTTGGGTAGGGTTTGGGCTGTTTTGTTTGTTTTGTTTTTTAAAGACTTTGCAAAGCACTGATTTGTTCAAGCAACACAATCGGTGAGTGCCAATGTGTGAGATTACGTCAAGTCTTCTGAATGTCTACGACAGGACATAACTTGGCATTGCTCCATATTATGAAGCCAACAACTGCAGAGTATGTTGTATAGTAATGGGAGATAAAATGGATTTCTGGAAAACAGAATCCACCACTGTCTATGTTATGTTTTAATAAAGCAGTCTCCACTTCCTGCTTGCCAAAACCTCTTCATTCAGCTTTGCTATAAGAAGAATTGCACAGATGTTAAAATGCAACGAAAAGTATGAAAAGTTGAAGCTTGTTTTCTCAACTGGTGTTATTTACCCATCATCTCCACAAACTGTAGTTGTCAATTCAAAAATATAGCTCACTCGAAATCCCCTGTGTTTAGAACTCACTAACAAAACCTCTATAAAAATCAGAAGACTGGGTCTAAAAAATAAAAAGAAATACTAAAACCACATTTATTTTTGTTCTTTCCCTCTTCTAATTTCTGAAGCTCTTGTGCATTGCCATACTCTCTAATGAAAATACTATAAGGTTAAGTATTCCTGTTATCAGCTGTAATAGTAATTGCACATGCCATATTATGATTTGGCACTTTACCTGCACATTAGCTCCCCCAGCCTCTGGTAGAAGACAGTTGGATTTTTGCCTGTCCTATTCATCACAACAACTTCTTTATCAGGTCTACTCCAATCAGGCTCCTGTTCAAAGATACAGAATTTCTCCTGCTTCTCACATTACCCTTAATCTCCTTTCTTCAAACTACTATATTACTTTTTTTTCACACCTTATCATAGAACCATTTGGGTTAGAAGCACCCTTCAAAGGTCATGTAGTCCAACCCCTCTCTACTTAGCAGGGACACCTTCAACTGGATCAGGTTGCTCAGAGCCCTATCCAGCCTGCTTGTGAATGTTTCCAGCGATAGGGCATCTACCACCTTTCTGGGCAACCCATGCTATTGTTTTACCATCCTCATTGTAAAAAATTTCTTCCTCATGTCTAGTCTGATCTCATCTCTTTTGTTTAAAACCATTATCCCTTGTGTTGTTGTAAACATGCCTTTCTAAGAAGTTTGTCCCCATCTTTCTTATAGGCTCCTTTAAAGTACTGAAATGCCGCAATAAGGTCTTCCTGGAGCCTTCTCCAGGCTGAACAACTTCAACCCCTTCAGCCTGCCCTCATTGGTTAGGTGTTCCATCCCTCTGATCTTTTCTGTAGCCTCCTCTGGCCCCTCTCCAACAGGTCCATGTCTTTCCTATGCTGACGGCTCCAGAGCTGGACACAGAACTCGAGGTGGGGTCTCACCAGAGTAGAGTAGAGGGAAAGAATCACCTCCTTTGACCTGCTAGTCACACTCCTTTTGATGTAAGCCAAGATATGATTAGCCTTCCAGGCTGCAAGCGCACACTTTCGGCTCATGTCCAGTCTTTCATCCACCAGTACCCCAAAGTCCTTCTCTCAATCTCTTTATCCCCCTAGCCTATATTGATACTGGGTGTTGCTCTGACCCAGGTGCAGGACCTTGCCCTTGGCCTTGTTGAACCTCATGAGGTTTGTATGGGCCCACTTCTCAAGCTTGTCCAGGTCCCTCTGGATGGCATACTGTCCTTCAGGCATGACAGCTGCACCACTCAGATTGGTGTCATCCACAAACTTGCTGAGGGTACACTGGATTCCACTGTCTTTATTGTTGAGGAAGACACCAAACAGGAGAGGTCCCAGTATGGACTCCTGAGGGACACCACTTGTCACCACTGCAAAATCTCTTATACATCCTCATGCTGTCTCAAATCTCTCCTCAGAGTTTCACAGTCTCCATGGTCCCAAGCCTGAGTCTTGTTTATGAAGCTATACTTTTTAGCTTCCTTTTTGTCCACACAGTCCACTTCCCAGGGTCTCCTTGCACAGCCTGTACTCCCTGTTGGTGGCAGTTCCCATGACTTACTTATTCCTTTATCAAACTCCTTTCATTCATGTCCTGAACTTAGATTTTCACAGTTTCACTTCATTTGTATGTCCTGGTGGGTTTTTATCCATCTCACACTGAGATACTTTTTAATGTTTTGTAACACCACTTTGCTTCCTTTTTTGCCTTTCCTCTCTTAACTTTGCTATCTTTGTCAGTCTGTGGCCTCCCTATTTTTTCTCTCTCACACTTCCTCATTAATGTCATGAGCCTCTCTTCCCTGCTTCACATGGCCTTTCTCCTCACAGGTGTCCTTTTGTGGAATAAGCACCTCCCCAGGAAGCACTGGGCAGAGTTCTCAGGTGCCATGTTGGCAGAACTAACGCTGCCAACTTACATGGCTTTGTTAAGAGTTTTATGATATCTGATGTCTTATCTGAAACTGTAGTTCCAAGAAATAATTGGCTATGTGACAACCCTATTTACTTGCCTCCTTCTTTATTTTTTTGAATGCTCTCAGGGCTTCAGTCAAATGAGGGATTATGCAAACACACTGCAGCCTGGAGCGTTGAGACCCAGGAGCCAAATAAAAATTATGCAACATCAGTTTTTGTGGTCACACAATTCTATCACTCTCGTGAGTATTTTCAGGATGAGTCACGATCTGTGAAGGTTCAGTTTCATGACAGCTCACAGGTAGCTTGGAACTTCTTGACACCAGCACTCTGCTTTACACGGATCTGCAGCTGTGATGTTTCCCCAGCTTGCTGGAGCTCTCTCATCGCTCTTTGTGAGGCTTATTTGACTTGTTACTTGTTACTTAAGAGATATGAATCTGTTCATTTCTGTTTCTCTCACTCCTTTTCCTTCTTCCTGCATAGATTAAGACATTTCTTATGGAATGGTGGAAAAGTCTTTTGGGTTTCGTCTATATTCCTCTTCACACAAGTGACCACATACAAGCTGTACATGCACATGTTTTCCTACTCATAAGTTGTCTGAAGGGGTTGTTGCTTCATCTTAAACTCCTTCTGAATGGTACAAATTTAATTGAAAAGATCTTTGATATCAGAATAAAATTGTTTACCTTGTGGATGGAAGAGACAGTTATACTTGTAAACTAGGTTGGTTCATGACTTACATCATAGTGGATGCAGTGATCTGAAATGGTTAAAAATAACATGACATATATCTCATGGAAATCACTAGCAAACATCTTCATGGAGTCAACTGTGGACACAAGCTTACTTAGCTTGGAATTTGGAATGGGCTATGAAGGGGCAAAGGAAAAAACAGTGAGCACCATGTTGCAGGAATTCAGTCTTCATAACAAGCTCAACTCTTCTTGCCTGTAACCTATATGCCAGGCCAGTAAATAAAAGCATAATTTTGAGGAAGACAAAGTTAGGAGATTACAAAGTACGTGAGAGAGATCAGTTGTAGATTATGGACAAGGCCAGCTGGTTAAAACAGCCCTAGATGATACCAGTTGTTTTCTACTTCTGCCAGAGTTGTCACCATCACATCCATCATGTGTGCACACCTCTTCTCTTTTATGGAAAGGCAGGTAGCCAACTGCAAGCCTCCAGTGACAATGAACTTAAACCAGCACTGCAGAATGTCCATGAACCTGCTGAGCTGTCATCGCATTTTCTGGACTTCTGTGTCTGTAGTGTGAGACAGGAGACTTGTAATATACCCTCATAGGTAATGCCAGTAGTTTCTTAAGCTGCTCCACTTAGATTTGTGAGATTTGTTCAGGTCTTACAAGAAGTAATATATGGGACAATACCATAAGAACAAACCTGTTACACTTCTGTTGGATTCTTAATGCATAGAAGCACTTTTATTGACATGAGCTTTTATAAGTATTGTTTTCATTGGTACTAGCAAAAGGCAGTGAGTTACTTATCTGTCATGGTGTGAGCGACTGTATTTCAGCGGATAGATTACAAGTCTAGCCTTAGAGATCTAACTGCTGCCATGTATGGCTATAATTAATTGTGGGTATAAAATTAGGAGTGGTTTTCAAGCTCAAGTAGTTAATATTCCTGCCTTCATTATGCTATTTTTTTTTTTTTTTGCCAAAGTACTTAATACATCTCTGCAAATGGAGAAAAAAAGCAAAGAGAAACAACTCTTGCTGACAAACTGACATCTGTCAAATCTCTAGTAATAAGGAACTTTCTCCTTTGGGAATATTTTTAGTCTTCTTATTTTTATGTCAGAACTTCTCAGATATTTTTCCTTCCTTTCTTAGCGGTTCACAGATGGCTTTTTGTTAATATTGGTTTCATTTAGAAATATAGCATTCTGCAGTGAAACAATGCAGCAATTAATGTGTTAAATTGATACTTTTTAATATTGGACTTCTCTCTTGTTTTCCTGTTCCTTCAGTGCCTTGCTAGGTATTTTCTAGGCAGAAAGAGTTACTTACATCTTTTCAAGACTACTAGTGAACGCCTGTCTCTGCGGGAACAGCCTGTTGCTATTGTTTCAAGTGCAACAAAATTAGTAAGACTTCCTATAGGTTTACCTTACATCACTGTAACTAGACAGAGGCTTTCACAAAATCTTAATATGGAGACTTTCAGACTCCTAGTTTGAATGTCAGTGTAAGTACAAATGACAGTCTTTATGTCTGCATTATATGTAGCTTGGTTATAGGCCATGTGTTTTACTACTGGTTTTATTCACCAAATGGGAAAAAAACCTTTTACGTTTATTTTATTTTGAATTTTCATGCTTGATTTTGCTGTCGCAGTGATATGCTATGAAACATTGTGATAGATAAATAGATGGATGGCTCTCCTGAAATAATCTTTGATTACTCTCTTTGTTCTTGCTGTACATGTCAAAAGTAAACAATAGAAAGCCTTTTCTCTGTCATGTTTCCTTTCGGTAGATGGAGATGTAAAGCTGAATAAGTGCAAAATATAAATGTTACGGCAGACTTAAAATAGCTTTTCCTTGATGTTTGATTTTTATTCAGTGTGCATTTTACTTGCTGAAACACAAATACTGTACTAAATTTAGGATCTTGATATATAAAAATGTCCAAGGCATAGAGAAAATCATATACCTCAATCTGGTCAAACCTCAAATAAACACATCACAAATTAAGACATTTTTCTGTATGTTTCACTGAATTTACCTAAATGTCTCACATCTATTAATAAATACAGGTTAGTAACTGAAAACAAAGAAACAAACAAATGAACAAAAACCACAGAACATTAAGATGGTTCATAACGATATTGATGGCAAACCTCAGGAAAGGAAAGAAATCCATTCCTTATGCGTTTCAAGACATGGATATACTCCAGATTTTCTTCCTGTAGTGCATTTTTAATATTTGGTCTGCTAAGCATGTAAAAACAACTAACTTACTACCAGAACTCTTTCATTTTAATAGAAATAGATTTGATAGCTTTCAAAATTCACTTACAGGTTTTAAATTGTTTAAAAGGTGTTCCAACAAGATTAAGATAACAGTGCAGAACAATACAGGTCCTATATCCAGTCACTGTTAAGACCTCACATTTAACAAAACAGTCTCTAGTGCAGTGGTGCAGATACTCAGCTATTGGAGTGTGTCTGTCATGCTCATATTTAATTACAGGCATGCAGTTGCAGTGGGAAGATTGGGGGCTGGGCTGAGGATTGGCTAAAACCAATTTCCATTATGTTTCATCATGTATGGTGCATTCAGATTCTACCTGGCCAAATTATTTTTCAAATCTAAAAGTTTTGGCTTAGTTCCACTTCAGCAGAAAAGTCACAAGCTTTAATAGACCAGTGATCTTCTTGAATTACACAGAGGAACCAGTAAACTTTCTTTGGATGCACAGCCAGTGAATGGAAGGACAGAATTTATTTCTGCAGCAGTTAAGTTAAAAGAAAGAATAATAAAACAAATCTAAACATACTCACCTCCTTGCCTATTGGATATTATTTTAGTTTTCGATTTTGAAAATTAAAACACAGTTCTTGGAATTCCCACTGCAGGCATCAGGCTGTTGCTGTGCAAAATAATTCTCATAATAATGTAGCTGTGAAGATACTAAGTCACCTTGACAAATACCATGTTTGCATTCTAAATTGCATCAGTGAAATTGTGATAGAGAAATATCCAAAACAGAAGAAGTCATCACTGCAATGGAAAACTTCTTTGACTACTAGGTCCCCTTTCTGGCTAGCCATCTCTTGGAAGCCAATTCTTGTTATCTTTTGGCACTGAGAAAGAAAGACATGCCTATCCTGCTGCTGCTATTAAAAAAAATCCTTCATAGTCCCAATATTTTCAATGTAAGAAATACAAATTTTCATTACTATTATAATTAGTAAGATCAATCGCTTCTGTGTTCTTTGAAGAACCATTAAAGAAAGGTAATTAATTTATTTATTTTTTCCTTTCTTCTTTGCTCTCTCCCACCTGTTCTGATCATATTTAGTTCCTTTCATATCTGAACAGGCAATACCTTTCCAAATTAATCTAAGCAACTGCCCTCTTTCACAAGCAATTTTTAAAGTAGTTTTGACATACATACTGTAGTCATGTACTCATGCTACTGGCTTTAAGTTTGGTAAGGATATGAAGTATAAAAGTAAAGTGCACAGAAGACACACTCAAGGTACTTTCAGAGTGAATCTCTGAAGAGCACAGCAAGCTCATTGCAGGCACTATACGGCACTTCACACCACCCGGTTTTCTCTCCATGCCAGTACATTGTAATTAAAGGAAAGAGACAGCAACATGGAATCAGACACAAGATACCGTCCAGGTGAAAAGGTTACTGCAGCAAATGAGCAATTAGTGCACCCTGCGACAGTGACTATTTCAGGTTCAGAAAGGGCTCAGACAAAATACAATAGCTGAATAAACTAGCTTTGTAATCTGTTTGTCATAAATCCTGCAGTCAGTTCTATAGAATGAGTTGGCAGTGTATATGCTTCAAGGACATCTTGAGCCTATTCTATTCAGAATTACCCAGTTTATTCTAAGTTTTTGCCTGCAGCAGGCAAGAAGACCTTTTTTTTTTTTTTTTTTGCCAATGTATGCCATACCAAACTCTCAAACAAAATATGCTGGTAAAAGCACTTTTTGGTGGCAAAGTTCCATGAGTTACAAGTACTTTATTTTAAAGAAATTACATAAAGATCACTTCTCTAATCTGTACTGTCCATCAAATTGGACTTAACAGTTTCATTAAAAAAAAAATAAAAGCCACAAGTACAAATGTATTCGGTGCCAAATGTAATTTGTATTTTTTTTTTTCCAGAAAGCTGGATTTACATTTGATATTTTTTGTTTGCAAATCTAAAATAACTTCACTGATTTATTTGCAGCTATTCCAATTTAGTATCACGCAAGAACTTTTTTTGTCCCTTTAAACTATACACAGGTTCTAGTTATTTTAGAAGATAATATTTTAGAGAAGAACATTTAGAATATTTTAGTTTAGAACAGAATATCCTGAATGTCCTGGGTACAAGCCAGCATAGGTGACAATTCTTTCTTGTTAGCTTGTTAAAAAAATACAGATACAGGTATTAATAGAGTATAAGGTCAGTTTAACACTCTTCAAAGACCCTCTTTAGAAACAAGTATCTAGACACTCATTTGTGTTCACTGAAGAGTTGTGATGCTGTTATTAAGTGATGAAGGTTACCCCATCTGCAGCAGAGCTTACAGAGAACCATGAGATCACAGCACAACTTCCATGTACAGCTCACTTGAACAGAAAGTTTAAAATTCTACATAAAGCTACCAACTTAGAAGAGAAGGTGGTCAAAATGTTAACACTTGCATGAATTATGTCCCACTTTAAAACAGAAACACCCTTGTATGCCTCAGAAGTGGGGATAGGAATCAACATGAATGGCAGCCCCAGCAAAGTAATGCATTTATCAACTTTTTCAGATTCTTATAGCTTGGTCTAACATTAATTTCACAACAAGGTTTCTACGATTTTTTTTTTTTGTCTTATTTTCTTTGAACATTTTGCTTTCAAGCATCGGCTTGACAGCATTGCATCAGTATCACTCTGTCAACATAAACTAAGTTTGAAAGCTCATAATTACTTTTAATGTTTAACATTTACATAGTGCTTTACAAATCTCAAAACACTCAATGAGAAAAATTACATGAAGCAACCATAGTCAAAAGGAGGGGGCAAACAACTAATGCAATGGAAGAGGGACATAAAATTAGAAGAAATGTGAAGAAAAAGGTGGACCAACCACTTAGGTGAGATTTACAATGCTAGGAAAACTACTTACTGGGATTTGTAGTCATTTGTAGCAAGCTATTAGTGTATAATGAATGTGTGTTTTCCTCAGTGTGAAAGATGCTCTTAAAAACAAATATCTTTCCCTGCAATAAGCAAACAAAGACATCAGGATTTGGAAAGGAAGCAGGCAATGCAGGCAGAACCCTTCCTTCCACACACCCAGAGGGAGTGAAACAGATTTGCTGCTTTCACAAAGAAAAGGCTTAATTGTTCATGTCGCACCACTGGTTTCCCCCTCCCCCCTTCTACTCCTCTTGCTTCCTCTCTCCTCCTCCTCCTTCTCCCCTCCTCTCATTCCCTTCTCCCAAAAGCCTTGGGAAACATTAAAGAATGGAAGGGAAAACCTTTCAAGGAAGGAGAGGGAAAAGGTTTAAAAGAACAAAGCAACATGATAGTTTTAAGTGTGCAGGTTCACAGATGGCTTAAACTGGTCTAAGACAAAACTGCAGTTGAAAGGAAAAGTCCTTCCCTCTCATCTGCTCAGCATTTCCTCTTGCCCAGCTCCCATAACATGTGGCTGCAAAAGTGAGTCAGATTAACTTGCTGCTGCCAAAAAAAAAAAATTAAAAAAAAAAAAAAAGAAAAAAGAAAGCTTTCAATGGGGACAGTAGACCAACAGAGACTATGTGAAAAAAGGACTGCTAGGAGATCTGTGTAACAAGTCAGTGTGAACACTCAGGACACTGCAGGACAGCTATAACTGGAGAGGCTTGTGTATCAGCATGATACATACAGCTTGGATTGGTGACAATTCTATGAACAGAATTCACAGTGATTTTAGAAAATGATGCATTTTTGCCCTCTCGCCCATCCCCCCTTATTTTTTTCCAAAGAAACAGTATGACCCAGTTTTATTTATGGCAACATTTATCAAAGTACTTCTGTAAATATAGGTATGCTGAGGAAAACACCCATGAGAATTTTTTATGGAAGTGCTTGCTTGCTGTTTGGCTCTCTTCACTGAGTACCACTGTTACAGGGTGGAGTGCATACAGAATTGAAAGATGAGAGTCACTATGGAGTGGTTCTTGGCTGTCAAGAGGGCTTGATCCTGCTCCTGGCTGTACCAGTACTGCCCAGAGAGAGAGAAAGGCTGCTTACTAACACTTCCACAGCACTCTGCAAACTAGAAATGTGACTTATGATGCCTTAGATTTTTTATTTGCCTATCTTTGCTTTGTTAGTGCTCACTTTAGAACTTTTTTCCTCAATCTCTACTGCCTTCCTTAATGAGTTTCACACAGAAGTGTTTTCCAGAAGCTTTAAGTAATCTTTTCAAAAAAGATATATTTCTCCCCAAGTGCTAAAAAGTATAATATCTTAAAAATAAATGGATTTGAAGAAAAAATTCTTGCTTGTGCCTTGCAATAAGCACAATTTCCATTAACAGCAATGGGAGAGACACAATTACAACTCAGTTCAAATACTTGAAAAATACAAGTATTCATTATCTGCCTTGCATATCTTGAAAAGAGTCCTCAGCAAAAGTAAATTACGCCTTTGTTCATCAGTTACTATTCACCAATATTTGCGATACTCCTTACATTACTCGGTGAGGTAACTCTGACAGTAGAGTTGACCAAACTAATCCTAAGTGGTATTAATGAAAGAAAGCGCTCTCAGGCAATTCCGTTACATGTTGTTGAAAGAAACTGAATCAAAGCATATCTCCAAAGACCTTTTAGAAACAGGTTTCACATTTGTCTCTTGATATCTCCAAGTAAAAGACAAAAGAAGCTTTGAGTTATCCAAGGACAAAAGATAGCATAGAAGTCATTTATTAAAAGGCCATGGATTAGTTTTAGTAAATTACTGTGTAACATGTGATTCTCAGAGAACGGTGGTTTTAATTTAGGAATAATGAGTAGAACAGCAAATACAGATATTTTCCAGGGCTTGAGGTTAGTAAATAAGAATTCAGTTATTGATGACATTGTAGGTACAACTGTCTATTGAGATATGGAGAAAACTCAAGAACAATTGAATAATACAACTAGAGCAAAAGTCGTTACAATAATTGGTCATAATCTAGATCTATCTTTCGGATTGTTTTAATATGATTAATATTCTTGAGAGTGAAGAAAAATAACTAATATTGCCCAGAAGAAAGAACCTTAAATTTTTAAATCTCTGTTTTGTTTGCATATACACTTGTGGCATTGTAATTTTTGTTTGACAGTGATACACCCTTTTTAACACAATGTACTATATAAATGGGATCATATTTTTAGCCATACCTTCAAAGTTGATATATTATTTTTCTTTTTCTTTTTTTTTTTTTCTCTTTGTTGAACTGAGGAAGTTAAGAACAAGAGCCTTGAAGAATATAAATGGTTTCGCATATTTTTACCACTAAATTATGCTAAGACACCTGTAATCCAAAGTCCATTTTCTAGATTCCAAGTGATCCTATTTGGATCCAAAGGAATCTAAGTCAGCTTTCTTCTTTGCCCCAATAACTCGATTATTCTTTTTATAACAGGCAAAACAAAACAAAACAACAACAACAAAACCCCAACTCTCACACAAGGACTCTGAAATTCAAAGGATCAAAACCAACAGACCTGTAACCAATTCGCTGGAAAGACAGAGATCATGATTAAGAAAAAGTTCAGTTTGTGACAAATTCTGGAAGATTTTTTTCAAAGAACAGCAGCCTATAGCAAGATCAAGATTTTTTCATGCTTCCTTGTTCTTTCTCCTCTTGTCCCTAGATGCTTATTCTTGTAGGCCTGAAATTGCATTCTTTAAGATGCTATATAAAACATGTACATGGATTGTTAACTACATAATAGATACCTTTTATAAATTATGGTGTAATTATGAGGCTTTAACAATAACATACAGGAAGAAGAAAATTAATATATTCACAGAAACTGTCATTTTATGATTTTTTAGGAGAGAAAAGTTTGTTTCTGTCCCGATTTCAGAGAATACTCAAATGAACATATTAAGCAACAGAAGAGATCAAATACAAACAAGTGGGGAATTATAACCACCTACTAAGAAATTTAGGCTTCAGACTAAATAACAAAGCAGGTACACCCTGGAGTACCTACCATCCCCCAGGGACAGGTTTCCCAAGTAGTTGTCTTTTGACTTGAGGCCTCATATGCATTTTTGCACACAGAAGGTTTCCTTTGTGTGGCAGACTAAGTGTGAAATATGAATATCTAATGTATTATGGAAACTTCCTTCCTTCTTTCTTGCTTAGTCTCTCATCTCCCTCCTTCCTAAATGAAAACAATATTTAAAGTCAGAGGGCTAGACGCTGTATACTGTCTTTCAGAAGCTTTTATGTAGGGGTGTTGGCACAAGTGGCTTTAAAAACTCCTTTCCATATAAAATCTCAAAATAAAATTTATTTTTACAAAACATCCCTTTTTCATAGAATAGCAATGTTTAGTGGCTGGAAATCAAACATGCATTGTGTTACTCAAATTAAGGCTGTTTCATAATGCTGGCATAGAATAAAAACATTATTAGAAATGAAAATGATTTTTCATTCTTTTCTGTTTGTATCAGTACATCTTTCATGCTACTACTTCAAATGACCCCTCACCCTCAGCACATGATCAGTTATTTTGCAATTGTCCTTCCTCCTTTGTGGATACTCTGTTTGCTTCAAATACCTCTTACATATCCAGTCTCTGGGTGGCCACCCCCACCTGATTGTCCCAGTGTCAAAAATCTTTCCATCAGTGTCAAATATTGTTGGTGAACATAGGCAAAGAGATTTTTCAAAAATCTGCGTTAATTAATGGAGAATTTATGTTGAAACAAGTATTTTTATTGAAAATCCCAAAGAGAAAAGAATGTAGCAATAATTTTCTGTTTCTTTTTTTTTTTTTTTTTAATTTTAATTTAATTTAATTTTGTTAGAACGTTAGTGTATTTTGATAAGTTTTCCCTGGAACTTTAAATTGAGTAGATTTCACTCCCGGCTGAGGGCTGACTACTGGTGGAGATAGAGTACTGGCACAGCTCCAACCCTGAGTGGCAATTCCAGCTGTTCTACAGAGAAGAACATGATTAACAAATGTATATCCACAGTAAAGTTACTGACTGTCAAACTTGTGATGCTAGAGAAATTCCCCAAAGAGAGGCAAGTTCTTCACCAGCCATTCCAGCTGTGACCTGCATTCTGACCTAAATCTCCTGTAAAATATAGTCAGATGTTCCACATTCCCCCTCCACCCAGGTGGAGAAAACAGTCTTTTCCTTTGCCTCCAAAGAAACATTTGCCCAGAAGTCTACTAAGTATCCACAGGCACTTCATATAATAAAAAATCAAAACCTGCAGTTCCTGTGTGAACACTGAAAAATTCTCATCAAAAGCAATCATAGCTAGATTCAAACCAGATTTTCCTCCCCCTCTTCCTTTTTTCCTCACCTAAGAAAAAAAAAAAAGAAAAAAAAAAAAAGGTTGTTCTTTTTTAATCCCAGAGGCCTAATCCCTTTCTCACTTAAACAAATTTCACAGTGGTGAGCCTCCAGATCCTTCAGATTCTTCTCAGTGTAAACAAGAGTTCCTTTTACCTTATCTCTTCAGTCACATCACTCTTCCCTCCTGCTGCACCTTCTGGAGAGGAAGATGCCATCCATACCTTGGACAATTTGCAGTCTGCAAGGATCCAAAGGTGGGAAGGACAGAATTAGAGTTGAGCTGCAGGGAATGTAGCAACAGAACCAAAACAGAAAGAATCACGGAGCAGTTTCTGTTAAGATATTTTTCTTTCTAAAATTTCATCTTTGCTCTTTGATAACGAGGTGGCCTAGAGGGGCTTTTTGAATATGTGAAAAGGAGTTTTCGTTGGAGCACACTTTGGAAAAAACAATCCATAAAAGAACATAAAAAAAACTTGTTAGCCATTACACACCCACCCAGCATATAAGACATTCAAATGAGTTCAATCAAAGCATACAGTGCACACAAGAAGCGCATGCAATTTGCACATTTTATTGTGAAGTAAAGCAGTTCTCATGTCAGCATTCAAAATCTTTAAAAGGAAAGTTCTGTATGCGGTGACTGTTTCACAGAGAAGACTGTAGGATAGATAGTATTCATAAAATACATTTTATCTAAATTGCTACAGTCTTCAGCAATAAAAACGTCTGGAATAGATGTTGACAACTGGATATTATATTAAAAACCCTGCATGAATTCAACATATTCATGGCTATGCTACTGTAATTTCAATATCCTATTATATCTTTGCCATCTGAATAAGGTATATTTGCCTCAAATTGCAATTTAACATAGCAAGCCCTACCTTTTATTGTATCCATTTTGATTTGAGTGGAACTTCATCTTGGGAAAGACTGAGGAATCAGTCTGTATACGTGGGTAAAAAGCAAGAAAGGAGGAAAATTGCTCAATACAGCTGGTGTTCAACATTTCCACGCAAAAATAGGCAACTTTGCATTTGTAGAGATCCGGTACAGACCTTAATTCTCACTTCTTCCTTTTTTTCTCCCTCACGATATTTGACTTAGTTTTACTTCTTCCAGATTCAGTTCCAACCATCCTTACTTTATCAGTCCTTATCCTACCAATCTCGTGTTTCAGTCTTTTTATTTTTCCTTCCCTGGCTACTTAACTTTTTTGAAGCTTAAGTAATTTGATTTCAACTCAGGCTGTTTTCTCCTCCACCTGCCCTGGTACCAGCCTCCACCAAAGAGTGCAGAGGAGGGCAAAGCAAGTAGTATGGAGAGTGGTGGCAGGAGAGACACACTGCTCAGCCTTGGGTACTAAAGTTGCATTTTAGTGTCGCAAGTCTAAAAATATCCCAGCTTTTTTCAAAAGCTATACAATTTGGCTAAATGTAGGACAATTATTTCAACAACAGGAAAAGGCACACCCGCGAAGCAAGCCTAGTCCTCAGCCTTGTTACAATCTATTGCTTCAAACAGCACCTTTCTAAAGAAAAAGCTGTGAAGACAGTCTTTATCTCTCCCTAACCCCATTCCCTGAAGCAAGAGGATCACATGATAGCAAATATTTGGAAAAATGAGTGTGAATGCAAAAAGGCCTTGAAACTTGTAAACAAATAACAGTAAAGCTATAGAGCAGAAGCACGTTGCTATGCAGGACTACATTATCTTGTCATTAACATCACTTCCCCCAAATGAAGCACATGTTGCTTAATACTGTTCATATGTTTTCAATATATTTACATGTTTTCAGTAAATTTATGAACCAACTTCAGGTTAAGGTCTCTGCCATCCAAGGAAAATCACGGAACAGTAGCAGAGGATAACTCTGGTGGGGAGGGAGGTCAGGAGGTGTCTGGTCTAACACGTTGCTCACAGCAATGTCAGCTGTGAGGCTCCTTGGGGAGGGAGTGAGCCTCTGCCAGTGCTCACCTGCCAATCTGGGAAAGAGCTCTTTAGGAACACTCCCAGTCTCTCACATCCCTCATCTTCCCTCTGTGCCTCACTGGGAAGAGCCCAGCTCCACCTCCACCTCCACGTGAGCTCCTCATAGGCACTGGGGGCTGCTCTTAGGTGCCCCTTGGATCTGCCCCCTCTCCAGCCTGAGCAGCCCTGGTCCTCCAGCCTTTCCTCACAGGGCGATTGCCCTAGCCCCAAGCCACCTCAGTGGAATTCAGCTAAGCTCACTCTGATTTATTGGTGCCTTTCTTGAGCTGGGGCGCCCAAAATGGAATGCAGCATATAGTTGTGATCTAAAGAGTGCTGAGTAGTGGGAGAATCCCATCCAGTGCTTGATTTGCCATGTTCCATGTTCCCATGTTTAAACAGCCCTAAGAGTGACTGAACTTCATGCCTGACAGAGCATGCTGCTGGTGCATGGTCAGCTTGCTGCCACCAGAAACCCCAGGATCTTTCCATCAGACCTGCCCCCAAGTAGGCAGTCCCCAGCCCGTATCACAGCAAGGGTTATTCCATTCCATGGCAGGCGTTCACATCTGCCATCGTTCAATTTCATGAGGTTTCTGCTGGCCTACTCCTCCATCTTGTTTGGGTCACTGAAAATTCTTCAGAGGTGTTCACAAAACTTTTGCCTTATAACTATTACCAGTTTCAAAAAAGGTTTTATGCTCATACATCATAATGAAAAATTAGAGGCAAATCTCACAGGAAAGACAATTTTAAAGGGATAATGCAACACATAAATGCATATGGTGAATGCAATAGTCAAAGCAGGAAATAGAGGGAAACATGGTGCACTGCCATTAACATTATTCTCATTTCCATCAACGTTATAGGCTGCTTTTTCGAGTAAAATATAGCGTTCAGGAAATGGCTGCAGTCTGGTTGCCTGAATATGATGGGATTTGTTGCTTGGTAGACCAAAAAGGTAAGGGAGTAAGGAGAGAGTATGCCCTGCCTCTAGTCATTTATAATAGGTTCTTAGGTGAAAGGGCCCAGGCATGACAACCAGTACCAACTGGATGTTGTGTGGGCCAGACAGCTTCTCATTGCTGCAGGAAGTTGAAATGTGTTCTCTTACCAGTGGCTGATCATCCGAGTCTGTCCTCCTGCAATCATGCCTCCAGACTTTACATTTGGGTAATACCACTATCCTGTTGATCATCCTACCTTAAATGCTTGGCATGAAGTTGATCACAGCCGTGTTAGTAGGCATGGTCATGAAGAATGGAGATCCAGGAATTCTGAAAACAACTCAGACCAAATGGTTTGCCTCAGGAACCCTACAACAGAGTGGTATAGAGTCTGTTTTGAAAATCAGATACATGACAGTAATTAGGGCTGCTGACAGGATGCTGCTTAGAATTCTTTCCTTCCAAAACATTTCAAAATGCCTGGGAACCTTAAATACCACAGTATGTGAGCCTGTTTATAAACCTCCCTGGGCTATTTTCAACAGCTCACTCATCTATGCTGACCAACAAAAGCGATGCACAGTTTTAAGGTGTTCCAGCTATTTGGCCTGTTTTATAAAGAAGAATCATCAGTCTGAGCTTTTAGTATTTATCCAATGTAGTTTATTTTGCAATGAACTGGATCATTAAGGAAAATACACTTTGTGTGCTGCTGGAGCAGGTGAGAACTCAGGAACAGTCATAGATAGGTATTTCTGATTCTGCCGTCATCTCTCTCTACAAATATAAGCACGGTGTTCGGCTACTCTGTGCCAGCTTCCACACACACAAAAAAAGGTTATAACAGCACATACTAGAGTGGTACTGAAAAATAAGAGCTTGGTCCAGCTCCTAATGAAGTTAACAGATGTGCCTTTGCTTGTTTTTACTAGATAGAGACAAATTTAAAGACTCTGAACCTGACTGTGAACCTTTCTGTGGCAGCTTGGTTATAGTGTCTGTTCAACAAGAAAGTGTGTGATTTTCCCTCCTGGGTGTGGGACCTGTGGGACTGCAAAATAGGTTGCAATGGTGTTTGTACATAATCTCCTCCTCTAGACACAGACATAAATATCAGACAAACAGGAGAGGATAATGATTGAAACACAGATGTCTCTGTGCCTGGTGGTCTACAGAAATCTCATCTGAGACTGGTCATAGTTTGAGAAGTCTAAGGATGCATTCTTGAGGATCTTGGAGGCAAAGGGAGTAAATGGAAGCTGCCACCATACGCTTTAGAGTTGCCAAGCACGATTCAGACCCTAAAAAGAAGAATCACCAGCATTTCTGTGTTTTTGCTGAGAATAAATTATTTCTTAGTAGAATTCCACAGTTAATAGTACATATACTATATATGCCCAGGGGGAAAATAATTCCTACATTTTGTAGAAGCTTCCACCGCTTGAAAAATCACTAAGAGAATGTAATTATATCTAATAGAGGTGGTAGCTTGTAAATGAAGGCATACTGTAGTCTACAAATTGGAAAATCTGGGAAAACGTGATATATTTAACAGAAATTCAACAGCCTCCTTTGTAGCAGCAGTCAAACAATATTTTATTCCAGAGGAAAAAAAAAATTCAGCAACTAGAATCCTATCATTAGGGCCTAATATTTCCGCCCCAACCCCCCGCCCCGTTTTACTGCCCAGTGGGTTGGTACAGCCGCCTCCAAGAGCTCTGACAGTACTTACACTGTGAGCACCCTTTCCCCACTTCACTGCATGATGATCCTCAGCATGGTGTCAATCTCAGTTGTTTCTCTGGGTAACAATGTGAAAGGCAGCTGCAGCAAGCATGGAGGTCGAGCAAGGCAGGCCATGGATGCAGCAGCACCTGTTTTTTGCATGCAAAGACACAGCAAATTACAACATTTGTCACCAAGGAACTGATCAGCAGTATGATGTGTGATGGCCTCACAAGCACCATTTTCATCATGTGCACGGGTATATCTTTTCAAATCTAGAGCAGGGAACAGATGTTTCATCAAAAGACACATTTAAAATAAAGATAATTACGCAGTAAAAGGCTTAATTACATAGGATTATTCAGGTCCACTTAATTGCTTGACAGTCTGAGAGCCTCCCACGTATTTGTGACAGAAGCACACTTCTCTTACTGGGTTATCAAACTCTCTCATGGCTTCAGGACAAATGTGGTTGTTTTAGTAATTCAACTAATATTAATTTCTGATTTTCAGTTACAAGGAGGAAATGTAAGCAATCCTATCAAGCTATAAAATATTGTTTTATTCCTATAGGTGTTGTATTTTCATCCATAAAATATTAATAGTCTGAACTACAAAAATAGAAGCAAAACTGAATGCTATTATCACAGTATATTCAGCAGAACATTAGTTACAGTTAGATGTGATTTAGATTAAAGAACAGAATTTCCTCTGATTTGGAAGTCTACAGATGCTTATGTCTCTCCATTTTCAGAGGGCCTTTTTGACTTTCATGTGGGCATATAAAAATAGCCTTTCACCTCCCCCCAGAGGGTCACCCTCTTTCTCCACAAGCAAGAATTCCAATACTGTAAAAAATAGATATTTATTCTAAGAAAATACATTGTTTTCTTTGCCCTTGTTTAGACATCATAGTGTGAACTGTGTGGCTATGGTGAAGCTATGCTGAGAGACTGCATTATCACCAGAGTTACTGAGCTGATTTTACTAATACTTTTCACAGCAAAAGAAAGATTTCTGTGAACTTCTGCTGACAGGCTTGCAGTGTGACTCTGCCAGGTCCTGGGAGCTTACCACTTGCAGAGCTTGAATTCAGCACTGCTCCAAAATACAAAATTCTGACAGCAGCTCTGCCATGTAAATCATGCTGAAGGGGGAAGCCCTGCATTTACAAGGTCTTTATCATGCAGTTGGGAGGTTTAAAGAACACCTAGCATCAGTCCAGGTGTTTTTTACTCTATACAGGTTTCAGGAAATATTTTAAAGGAGTTTATGTAGAGAGTTTTGCAATTTAATTGTGTCACTCCCTCCAGCTCTATGTGCATTAGTTTTCCATGCTCCACACATTCCTTGTTCATGTATTGCAAGGCAGTAGCAAAGCCAAGCATAGAATTTATATTTAAGGCATGTAAATGTGATGTTCAAAGCCTGAGTACTAAAATGATCTCTTATTTTTCATCAGAACTTACTACAATATTTGCATTTGTCAAGCCATTGCAGACTTTTCTTGCATAGACAAACTAGGAATGGTTTCACTGTACATTACTGAAAAAAATGTTCAGAAAAATTAACTTTATAAGGAGTTAAACCTTGTCATTTAGAAAAAAATCCTTAGTTCAGTCTAAGCCACTAAATGTAACTTAAAGCTCAGGAAAGACAATTACCCTATAATGACTCCATTCACATTCACGAAGTTGAGGTCATTTTAAACTGCTGCTATGTTTTGGAAGGCTGCCCAGAAAAGCTTGATGTGAAAATCTGCCAAATGCCTTTGTGCTACATTGGCTAACAGTATTTAAGGTCAATAATGCAGGTGCGGGCTTTTTCCCATTCAAGTTGCATGGTAAAAACTTAAAAACCCCTTGTGGACTTCTTCCTAAAACTCTGTTCAAAAATGGCTTTTGTCCAAACCTTTAAAAAGAAGAAACAATGGGTGAAGAATGGGTAAATGATAGTATTTTGCTGATAATCAAGAGAGAACACAAGAGAGGTGCTAATAAACCATAAACCAAGAATATAGCTTTTTGCATTCATTTCAGTGCAGCAACTCTATTTTATAAACATGTACCAGCACTAAGCACAACTTGTCAAGCAAATCTTAGGGACTTATATTACTTTCCACGCTAATGGTGTCAAGGTGCACTAAATGTTTCCCCCTCTGCTGCTTGAGACTGACATTAGAAGCTTTTGGTGAAGCATATGCCCAAGTACCTAGCTCTGTAGCAGTTATTGTATGCTAGGGTGACATGATGACTGATCATACTCAGGCACTGCTTCTGTCTCAGTAAATGGGCTTTCAGTTATAACGGAAATGTTCAGTTCAAAGCACTGTATACATTACACGTTATTAATGGCTGAAACAGATTCCTCCATCTAGTGAAAGGGTTTGTTCTTATATAAAGCAAATCCTCCTGTAAATCTAGGTCTTTTATTTGATTTCATATCAATTTGAGGGATAATAATATGAAAAGCCCTTTATACTTTGTCTTATATAACAGAAACATTTACATTTTTAATTTGTGTTTTATAGAAACAAATTTATATACATCTACACACATTTTATTTCCCATTTTATGTGGCTCCATTTTTTTCTGTTATAAATGGCATAGTTTCTTAATCACTGCTAAACATAAAATACCCTGTTAGTAAATTATTCCTACAATAAAATACATGATGCAGTCGACAAATGATGGTTATTAATATGAGGACAGAAATGTTGCATTTACATTGTGGTTTATGTTCAATTAACACTTGACTGCATTAACACAAAGTGTCAGCATAGAATTGAACCAGAGACTAAATGAAAATGAAGTACCCTGAAAAGGAATTATTGCCTGCTCTAAACAGAGTAAAAGTCAATTTACTTGGGAATTTGCTTGTACAGTAGCACCTGAGATATTAATGAGCAATTCCAAGAGCATAGATCATGTTTCCAGAAGGAAATTATCCAATTGCTTTACCTTTTTATTCACTTTTTGTGGGAGGAATTGTGTCTCTATGTACATGATAGATCAATGATTCTAAAGCTGGAGCAGCTGCAATTCATGAAAACCAGATTATTAGCATGGGGAAGATATCTTTAAAAATAAGTCACCCATTTCTTTCATTAATTATAAACAAATCTGTTTCCTAAGGCACAAGCAGCTCATTAAAGTGTGGCCATGGTAGAAACTGTGATTATGATCTTTTAGAAGTAAAATAACGATAGTTTTGTTAAATCTGATTTTACTAGATGTGCAAAACTCTGTAAGTAACCAAAACGAGGAGATCATAATGATACAAAATTAAAACGCTGAATTAGCTTCTTTTGAGAACAGTGAGTCCTTGTAGTATGGCATTGCTTATATATTTTGAATTTGAATGTTGTAGGGGTTAAAACTATCCCTAACTCCAAACCAAGTGGATTAGAACTATGTTTCTTGAATAAACGGTGAGTCTCACCTCCGATTTCTGCTCTCTCAAACTGTATAGATTGCAAGGCTTTTTCCCCTTGAACAAATATCCAAATGGTTGTAAAATATTTGCATCAGAAAGTAGGTTAGCATCATTAAGCAAATCCTGGATTGCAACATTACTGAAATTTATTTAACGTCCAGAGAATGCATTTTGAATTAAATGTCCCTTTTATTTTGTAAGACATGGAGATGGACAGGTTTAGAAATAACCTCATAGAGGTTGCTTGACAAAACTCCCAAAATCATTCGCAAGCCACTAATTTCATCATGTGGATTTTACATTAGAACTTGGGTATTTGTAGAGGAACTTGGAGTCCAGCTGGCACAAAATCACTTCGAAAAACTGGCACCATGGTCCTGAGTAAACTGTGTAAACTCCCTCTGAGATTTACATTTCATTCATGTGTATTACATCTGTTTAATCATATTGTCTGAAAGTACCTGAGCTTCCCCTCATCTCAAGGAAGGTCTGGAGGAGAATATCACCATAAGGCTTCCTTCATGTCATCTCACAGAATCACACAGAATCACAGAATGTTAGGGATTGGAAGGGACCTCAAAAGATCATCTAGTCCAATCCCCTTGCTGGAGCAGGAACACCTAGATGAGGTTACACAGGAAGGCATCCAGGCGGGTTTTGAATGTCTCCAGAGGAGACTCCACAACCTCCTTGGGCAGTCTGTTCCAGTGTTCTGTCACCCTCACTGAGAAGTTTCTTCTTATATTTAAGTGGAACCTCTTGTGTTCCAGTTTGAACCCATTACCCCTTGTCCTATCATTGGTTGTCACCAAAAAGAGCCTGGCTCCATCCCCGTGACACTCACCCTTTATATATTTGTAAACATTAATGAGGTCACCCCTCAGTCTCCTCCAAATTAAAGAGACCCAGCTCCCTCAGCCTTTCCTCATAAGGGAGATGCTCCACTCCCTTCGTCATCTTTGTTGCCCTGCGCTGGACTCTCTCCAGCAGTTCCCTGTTCTTCTTGAACTGAGGGGCCCAGAACTTGGACACAATATTCCAGATGCAGTCTCACCAGGGCAGAGTAGAGGGGAAGGAGAACCTCTCTTGACCTACTAACCATCCCCCTTCTAATACACCCCAGGATGCCACTGGCCTTCTTGGCCACAAGGGCACAGTGCTGGCTCATGGTCATCCTGTTGTCCACCAGGACCCCCAGGTCCCCTTTGTTTGCACTGCTCTCTTATAGGTCATTCCCCAACTTATACTGGAACCTGGGGTTGTTCCTACCCAGATGCAAGACTCTACACTTTCCCTTGTTATATTTCATTAAATTTTTCCCTGCCCAGCTCTCCAGCCTGTCCAGGTCTCACTGGATGGCAGCGCAGCCTTCTGGCGTGTCAGCCACTCCTCCCAGCTTGGTGTCATCAGCAAACTTGCTAACAGTGCACTCTATTCCCTCGTCCAAATTGTTGATGAACATATTGAATAATACTGGTCCCAGTACTGACGCTTGAGGCACTCCACTAGATACAGGCCTCCAACTAGACTCTGCCCCACTGACCACAGCTCTCTGGCTTCTTTCCTTCAGCCAGTTCACAGTCCACCTCACTACTTGGTCATTCAGACAGCACTTCCTCAGTTTATCTGTAAGGATGCTATGGGAGACTGTGTCAGATGCCTTACTGAAGTCAAGGTAGTGCTCTTCCATTTCTCCTATTTTGCCCCATGCTGGGAGCAAGGTGAGCAGCAGGATTTGATCCCTTACGAAATAGGCTTCAGACACCTAGCTGTGTAGGTCTCACAAACATAGGCACCACCATTGTCCCATGTGTTGATAATTTCTCTCAGCTAGACTCTGCCACAAACTCTCCATCTGGGGACCTCTGTGTGAAGAAAGGAGTTGTAGAAATAAGGAAGAAAACAACACCCTGCTTCCCCCAGATACCAGACAAAACTTTATCAACACAATAGTATAGACACAGTATGGGCTAGTCTGGGTTGTAAAATACTGTTTGCATGGTTCATCAGCAAAGTTTGAAAAGCTGTACTAGAGACAGAAAAATTTACCCCATTCCTCCTCTTTTTTCTTTCTTTTGAGCTCTATTGATTTCTGTGTTTGAATGAATGAACTTAATTTGTACACTTTATTTTGCTGTTAATCCAAACATTTCATATAAAACCAGCTTTGCAAGTTCACTTTATTGAGGAAGCTAAGCAGCATGCACTATTATGCATTTACAAACTACTGAGGAACATCAGCTGTTATTATATAGTCAGCGAGCAACACAGTTAGTTCAGTTTCCTAGTACTAAAAAGGTATATTTTGCAGTGTTGCACTTTCACCTATAAAAGTCAGGGGAGACCTGTGCAACAGCTACAAACCACAGTACAAGACTATGAGCATTTCTGCTGTTCGGATTAAGATTTTCATTAGGCCCCACCGCTT
Organism: Patagioenas fasciata; assembly: GCF_037038585.1. NCBI lineage: Eukaryota > Metazoa > Chordata > Aves > Columbiformes > Columbidae > Patagioenas > Patagioenas fasciata. The sequence continues at coordinate 53,653,848 of NC_092560.1, read as the reverse complement.
AGAATATAGCTTGCATCTGCAAACTGTGGTTCCAACAAACATGTGTCCAGCCCTGGAACTCACTCATCTGCCACTACATGGATCAACTTAAGTAAAATTCCCTCAAGAGATGCATCTCCATAAAACAATTTAAAAGTACATGAATTTTATTTTAATTTCTAGTTCTAAATTATCTTTATGTTCCTAGATCTACCACAGAAGAATTCAGCATTTAAAAAAAGTTTTTCTTTTTAAATAATTAAGACGTATCAGCAAATAAAAAAGTTAGTCATCCAGACCTGATATTTAACCTGGGGGTAGCACCTATTGCAATGAATCTTAGGTCTTGACTGTGGTCCAAAACTGATATTGCTGTTCAAGTAATCATTGTGTGTGCACAGTAATCTGAGAAGATAAAATCTTACTGGAAATTTGGAGTAATAGTGACCTATACATAAAGTACTGTGCTATTATTTAGGGAAAATGAGAACAGGAACATTTATACCTTCTACAACTATATTAAGACAATTTTTATTCCCTCTACGTCTTCACTGAATGATAGGAGATCTTGTCAAATTTTCTGGAATTTGTGATGCCTAATTTACTTTCACTTAGGCCCTTTCTAAGATCATTCTAGTGCCTAAAGCATTTGTGTGTTATGACTGTAGTTTAGAAGTAACTTAGTAGTGTAAAACTAGTGTGTTAAACTGGTGAAAGGAACCACCTTGAAATGAGTTGAATTTCTTTTATGGGACAAAGATATTTTCTAAGCTTAATATTAACTAATTCATAAAAAATAATGATGTTTGGTGATCATATAGTACATATCTTACTGCTAATTTGTTGTATGATGTACATTCATATGCTTGGACCATAAAAGGTGAAGTGATGTACATCAGTTTCAGGCAATCTTGCTGTTGTTTAGAACTAGTCCTGAATTGGTATTTATTCTGTTTTCTTCTAGTTGATGATATATCTCAGGAAAATAGCTCACCTCATGGCTTACACTTGCTCTGAAGGGCTATGAGTGCCAGATGATAAAAATTACTTTGACAAAAAAATGGCCAGTTGAAAAAAGGAAGAATAAAATATGAAGACAAAACTGAGGAAAGAAAACTTTAAAAGAGAGATGAAGAGCCCTTGTTTATGTATTCTATATAAAGACCAAGTTTTTTTTTTTTTTAGGTTGCTTTGTCATATGAAGAATGATAAAGTGCTAAGAATACCGTCACCCATGGCAGGTAAGAGGCAGAAAATAAAGCCACTGAAATACCTGATTTCTTTATAGATAGTCCTCAAGGAGTTTTGTCTTCCAGATACAGCTAAGAGCTAACTGAGGGTGTTACACTTGAAAAATATGACTTCAGCCCCGGTACTTGAATGTCATATTAAGTATTCAGGAATAGCTCAAGAATTTCTCAGCTGGTGGGAAAAGAAAGCTAAACAAAACACCTCAGACACGCAGGTTGGGAAATTACATATTAGAGAGCAGTGTAGGGGAAAGGGACCTGGGGGTCCTGGTGGACAGCAGGATGACCATGAGCCAGCACTGTGCCCTTGTGACCAGGAAGGCCAATGGCATCCTCGGGTGTATTAGAAGCGGTGTGGTTAGTAGATCGAGAGAGGTTCTCCTTCCCCTCTACTCCACCCTGGTGAGACCCCATCTAGAATATTGTGTCCAGTTCTGGACCCCTCAGTTCAAGAAGGACCGGGAACTGCTGGAGAGGGTCTAGCGTAAGGCAACAAAGATGATTAAGGGAGTGGAGCATCTCCCTTATGAGGAAAGGCTGAGGGAGCTGGATCTCTTTAGTTTGGAGAAGAGGAGACTGAGGGATGACCTTATTAATGTTTACAAATATATAAAGGGTGAGTGTCACGAGGATGGAGCCAGGCTCTTCTCGGTGGCAAACAATGATAGGACAAGGGATAATGGGATCAAGCTGGAACACAAGAGGTTCCACTCAAATTTGAGAAAAAACTTCTCAGTGAGGGTGACAGAACACTGGAACAGGCTGTCCAGGGTGGTTGTGGAGTCTCCTACTCTGGAGACATTCAAAACCCACCTGGACATGTTCCTGTGTGACCTCACCTAGGCATTCTTGCTCCAGCAGGGGGATTGGACTAGATGATCTTTTGAGGTCCCTTCCAATCCCAAACACACTGTGATACTGTGATTTGATATAGTGTGATTTAAGGAAAAGTGGCTTACTTTTGTTACTGTTGCCTCTTAAATGCAATGTATGGCACTAATTTTTAAGATTTTCTCTCTTCCACATAACCTCAGATACCTCACTCGCATGATTGTTGCTAGTTTTTTCCCCATAGATAATACACGAATATAGATAATAGCCTTTCAGTGTCACAGATTCAGCACAATCTCACGCTTATATGTCAGTAAATGTTGCTTTCCTTCAGATATGTTTTTAGTTACAAATGCCTTGCACATTTCAATGTCTTTCTCATGCTGAGCACTTTATCCAGGGTTGGATCTGATCCAGCTCTTACCATAAGCAGTGACAAGAGTCTTATTGGCTTCAGTAAGGGCTAAATGAAACTCTGGGTTTTAGTCTTAAACAGATGCTTAAATTTAAGTGTATTAGTAGTCCTGTTAAAATCAATGGACCTCTCACATGTTTATAATTAAGCACCTGCAAAAGTGCTTTACTGGTTTGGGAGTATGTACACATACATGTGTATGGGTGTATATTTTCATAAGTTACACAGCTTATGAAAAAATAGTTCTTATCAACTTATGCATTAGTATCATAGTATCATAGAATATCTCAAGTTGGAAGGGACCCAATTCCCTGCTCCTCTCAGGACTACCTAAAACTAAACCATATAACTAAGAGCATCATCCAGATGCTCCTTGAACTGTGATTGGACTGGTGTCATAAACACTTTCTTGGGGACCCTGTTCCAGTGACCAGCCACCCTCTTGGTGAAGAGCCTTTTCCTAATGTCCAATCTCAACTTCCCCCGATGCAGCTTCATTCCATTTCCTCCCGTCCTGTTCCAGGTCACCAGAGAGAGGAAGGAGATCAGCCCCTCCCCCTCCACTGCCCCCGAGGAGGAAGGTGTAGGCTGTGATGAGCTCACTCCTCAGTCTTCTCTTCTCCAAGCTGAACAAGCCAAGAGACCTCAGCTGTTCCTTGTAAGTCTTGTGATATTTCACCATCTTGGTTGCCCTCCTCTGGACACACTCCATAGTTCAATGTTCTTCTGATATTGAGGCACCCAAAACTGCACACAGTACTTGAAGGGGACCAGACTAGTACAGTTGTAGAGTGAGACAATCACCTCCCTCAATTACTACCTGTGTTGTGCTTGATGCACCCCAGGATGCTGTGGGACCCTTTGGCTGCCAGGGCACACTGTTGACTTCTATTCAACATGTCATCAACTCAGACAAACTCAGATCTATTTCCATGGGGCTGCTCTCCAGAGGGTCTCTGTTTTGCATATTTTTTCACAAGTCAGAGAATTGAGGAAACTAATCCTTTTTGACAAGGCTTGTACTATATCTGACTGAGTCATTCTCTGTAAATAAATAAGCTGGAAAATATAGCCGTTTATCTTAATGTTGTGACACAGGCCTGATTTTTGTGTTTTCCTTTGTTTATTAGGGTCAGATGGATAGTCTGGATGGACTATTTTAAATCAATGGATTATTTAGACAGTGTTCATTTTACTTACTGTTCATTATTTGTGATCTGTGATTAATTACCTCAGTGTTTAACTACTGTTTCTGTGTTCTGATTGGATGCCTGCAACTTCTGAGAACAGGACAAGAATGAATCAGAAACAGTAATTAGTACACAGTCAAAGTGAATGCACTTGTTAACACATGAATAATTTGGTATTAATATGAAAACAGATGTTAATATGAAGAAAAAATCTCTTGGTAATTAGTGGAATTAAAAAAAACTGCTTGTGTAAAATTCTTGAAACAGTATTTTTGCCATATTCAGCCCACTCTAGTTACTACTGTACATCCATTATCAAATTACTGCAAAGTAGTGGAAGTGTCACACTAATGAAAAGAGTGAACTCTAGTTCTTCCACTGACACAGGTTATTGAGTGTTTTACGGTGTTGGTATAGCACGAAAGTAAAAGCACAGGTCCTTAAGCCTTGATTAGTGTTATTGACAGGATTTCACTGAACAGTTTCAGAAGGTATTGTTATAATTACAACTATGTAAGTCATTAAGTAAAAAGTGGTTGTAATGAGAATATCCTACATGATACACAGCCCTCTCTCTCATACCCAGGTGATGTGGCACATGAAAAAATATAAAGCTATAATAATAATAACAACAATTAACTGTCCTTAAAATACAAATGGTAAAAGGTTTTCTAATAATGCCTAGGATAATGAGGGTAGCTAGACACAGCAGCAGGAGCACAGCCAGTGTTTGGGCATGAGGGCAGTTGAACTATGAGTACTTCATGTTCTTTATTTGGATAATCACAGGAAAAGAAGAAGTCTGAGAAGGGAAAATAAATCCGTCAGGTGGAACAGAGTAGCACAGGAAAAAAATAAAGACCTGAGATGACAGAGCTGTGACCAAGAGGACATGGGTCTGGATGTGTTTTTCCCTGGAAGTCTGTTGTAGATCCTCACCTGAAGGGGTTCAATGGTGCCTCAGCAGGTCCTGTGCCCAGTTATCATAGAATCATAGAATATCTTGAGTTGGAAGTGACCCGCAAGGATCATCAAGTCCAGCTCCTGTCCCTGCATATGACAGCCCCACAGTTCACACCATGTGTCTGAGAGAGTTAAGCAGTCTCTTCTTGAATACTGACAGGCTTGGGGCTGTGGCTACAACCCTGGAGAGCCTGTTCGAGGGTTGCACGACCATCTGGTTGAATAACCTTTTCCTAATGTTCAACCTAAACCTTCTCTGGCACATCTTCCCTTGGATTCTATTGTTACTCACCAAAGAGAAGAGATCCACACTTGCCCTACCTCCTCCCCTTGTGAGGAAACTGCAGACTGCAATGAACTCCCCCTTCAGTCTCTTCTTTGCCAGGCTGAATAAACCAAGTGACTTTGGCTGCTTCTCATATCACTTCCCATCTAAACCTTTCACCATATTCATGGCCCTCCTCTGGACACACTACAGTAGCTTAATATCTTTTTTATCCAGTGGCGCCCAGAACTGCACACAGTGCTCCAGGTGAGACCGCACCAGTGCAGAGCAGAGTGGGACAATCACCTCCCTCTCCTGGCTGGCAATGCTGTGCTTGATGCACTCTAGGACATGGCTGGCCCTCTGGGCTGCCAGGGCACACTGTTGGCTCATGTTTGACCTGCCATCGACCAGAACCCCCAGATCTCTCTCTCTCCAGAGCTTCTTTCCAGCATCTCATTCCCCAGTCTGTATGTACAGCCAGGATTGCTGTGACCCAGATGCAAAATCCAGCATTTGCCTTTGTTAAATTTCATGTAGTTGGTGATTGACCAGTTCTCCAATTTGTCCAGACCCTCTGCAGGGCCTCTCTGCCCTCGAGAGCACTGACAGCTCCCCACAACTTTGTATCACTGACGAATTTACTTAGCATTCCCTCAAGTCCTGTGTCCAAGTCATTTATAAAGACATTGAAGAGCACTGGCCCTAAGATGGATCCCTGCGGGACCCCGCTAGTGACTGGTTGCCAGCCCGACATAACCTCATTTACTAGAACACTTTGAGCCTGGCCCGTCTGCCAACTGTAGACTCGTGTACATTCAATAACTGCTCTTCTTCACTGTCAGACTTCTGTTGAATACATTGATGTATATATCTGTATAACCTCAAAATGTTACGTGGCTGTTAATCCTTAGGCATGCAGGACCTATATCATGAAGTCCCACTGTCTCATCCACTGCATGTGCCAGTTCCTCGAGACTCGGGTATTGGGAAAGACTGCATAAAACAAAGATGGGAAGACATGAAGTATCTGTTGTATTAACAGTCAGAATTAATCTTTCACTCAGCAAGAGAGGATACTGCAGTTGCTAAATTTTCTTTCACTATTTTGTAACTGACACAGTCAGAGAATATTCAGGTTTTGACTGGTTAAACAATTACGTCAAGAAACACTTGTTCACTGAAAGAAAACATAGAATCTTGCAGTCTTAGGTCTTACGTAATCCTTTTTGTAATTCTTACATGTTTAATGGAGTACACCATCTAACTGTTTTACATCGAAATAAAGTGTCATGAAAAGACAATGTATTCAATGTGGATTTTTCTCATAGTGATAAAAGCAAGAAGCAGCTGCACTGGAGAGTTACACTACTGTGAAAACAGCTTATGGTTATAGTTAGAACCAGGACCATATTCCCTGTCAAATGCACAGACACTAACTCTGATCGTAACTGAAAGCAGAATTTGAAGTCGGCAATTTATCACCGAAGTGTTACCTGTTATTTAAAAGGACATTTGTTTTGGCTAAATGTGGCTTATGCAAATTTAAGAACAGAGTAAGGCGTTTAGCACATGTAAATATTCCTTTAACTGGTAGAAAATGCAACGTTTTTGGCTAGAATTTAGAGACAGTGTTAAAAACATGTAATATGTTCAGAACAGAACGCCTAACATATATTGAATACTAATGACTGAGGAAAAGAAAAAACTGGTTCCTCTGTATTCCAACATTTAGTTTAAAACAGTTTTAAAAACCCCAGCCCTCAACATGGGCTGATGTTATTTTGAAACCAGTTTGTCACTATGCTGGAGAAATTGTTGGTGCCTTAGTTGATTCACTGTTTTGGCATTTTAGGTGTTTAGAAGGCCTTGCATAGTATTCCAGTGAAGTGGATTGTATTTTAAATGAAAGCTTATCCAGCTATGAGCTTGATATGAAGCTGTTTTTTCCCTTGAAACCAAAATAAAACATCATTTTGGAACCATGAAATTGGACAGCAATTTTTTTTTTTTTTTTTCCCTAGGCAACAAATTAAAATGCACTTTAATATTTCGTGTTCATCATTAAGGTTTCCTATGTTTTCTAGGACTACTCATTTCAGACTTCTAGTAGAGAAGACTCATTTCTTCATCTGAAAAGCTGTCTCACATTTGGCTCATGAACAATCAAGTTTTTTGAAAGTGCCTTGGACTTTGTTTTGGAGCTCTGACATATCCTGAAAAGGTACTGCCATGCAGCAGGATTTGAACTACAAGTGCATGGTAAACAATTAAGTTTCATTTACATTTTACCATTAGGTCTCACCTACAGCTTACTGTAATTTTAGAATGCATCAAATACTTTATTTCACATCTTTACTAAATCCACAAACCATGAATTTGAGCATCCCACATTTTTTATGTTATTCCTCATGCTAAGTGCCAGTAGTCTACATGTAGTTGAACAAAACCTAGGAATCATACAAGAGTAAGCTCAAATTGAAATGAAATTACTTCGAAATCTAAAATCTAAGCTAAATCATTTAGAGCAGCTTCTTAAAAGGCTGAGAAGCTTCTTAAAAGGCTGCAAATTTTCTCTGGCATTAAATAAAATATGTTTAAACCATGTAATATATTATAAAGGTCTGTGTTAGTAGAAATTTGAAAAACTGTCACTTTATTAGAATATACATGATATTTATTGATAGGAGATCAATATGTGGTGCTGGATTCTGATTTTAAATTGTTGGATAAATGCAGATGGTAATTAAATAGGGAATTTCATGATTATACTCTTTGCCAGAAATGGTGTAATTTTAACCAGGCAGCATAGAGTAGTATTTTTTAATCTTTAATTATACTTTAAGATTCTAATAGTTAGATGACAGACTATCTATGGAAGAATTGCTGTAAAATGTTTCCCTTTTAAACTCTGGAAAACAATGCTCTGTTGAATATACATCAAGCCTTGATTGCTTCCAAATAAGATTTTCCCATGTTCAGCTTATTTTCCTTCTTGTAATCATCTTACAAAACAGTGCTACAGCTGCTGCAGTGTTTTATTGTTCATCTTGTATAAAATTTTTCATCTGCTCAGAGTATTTCCATTTTACCAAGTATGTGATTCTTTTCTTTCTCAACATGGAAATAATGCAAAGCACTTTTGCTCAGCACAGTAATGTGAGAATTCACTTGGTGAAAATAATTTGTTAGGTACAGTATCACATGCAGACTTGTGATGTTGTTACTACGTCCTTCTTGACAATGCCAGCTTTGTGTCATGGGTTCCTATTGTTAGTTACTGAATAGGACCTAGTGGGAAGAATGAAAAACCAATAGTTGGAGCCACTGCATCTTATTCTGGTCTGTGCCATTGTAAAATCTTAGTCTACTCACCAATATTTTTTCTGGTCTGATCTGCTCTTCTTCAAATTGGAACAACTGTATTTTAGCTTCACCTCCAGCTTTCTTGGTGCTCAGGTACTGGCATTATCAGAGCATCATCAGCACGGCACTGCACTTGAGCTAAAAACCCATGCCAAGAGACAGGGTTTAGCAGCAGACATGGTACAGAAGTAGTTTATGATTATTGCACCATGTCTGAGCTAAAATATCTGAATAGGCTGTTTTGCCGCTCACAGGTATGTCTGTTCTCACTGATGTGAGCATGAACATCTTTGAACCACATTCTGTTTAATGCCATCTATTGCACCTTTGGTCCAGGTCTCCTAAGCTGAAGTTTGATGACACATGTGATAGCAAAGACAACAAACTGTATTTGCAAAACTAGGTTTGCAGGTCTACACCTGTGTTGTCTTCAGACACCACATTTGGAGTACAATTATGAGCATTTGATTTTATGATTTCTGAACCAGTAATAGAAACTGAATTCAGGTATCCTGCCTGCAAAACCTTGGAGTGTCTTCTGACCTATTAGTGAAACAGTTGTTTTTTAAAGGATTTCTTGTAGAAATCTCTCTTAATTTTAGAAATTTCTCCAAGATCAGTTCTTTCTTCATGAAGACAATCCTAATATATCCATCACAAAATGACTGGATGGCCTTTTAGTATGCTTTTGCATGTGACATGACATTGCTTACATCATGTTCTACTTATAGGGTTTATTGCAGCAACCCCATTTTTGTTGGACGGTAATCAAAAATGCCACATTTTTTTTTTTTCCTAAAAATAATTACTGTTACATATAATTGTATCCCATTGCTTCATTTTTCTGTAATTTATGTCAGATGTGTCCAGTTTGATTACTCCTTCAAAGGTGTATTTGTTGAGTAAGCTCTCTCTCACTGCTTCTTATTTACCTTTAAAAAGTGTAAAACAAAAACTTCAAAATGAGAAACAAAAACGCCAATTAGATAGTTAATTGTAAAATTAATTTTATCTTTCCAGTCATTTGACTGATCAAGGGATACAATGTAACCAAGAAATGTCATCTGCTAGTTTCAAATGATTTGTCACATCAGGCAGAATTTCCTTTACTATTGGTGAAGGAAAATGAGGATAAGTGTTGTGCACTCAGTGCTTCATTTCCAAAGAAAGGGAACATTGTTTATGTTCCCACAACATAGACAGCTGGCTATACCTGTGTAGCACAGCTGTATTTCAAGCCCTGAACATATATATATATATATATACACACACACACACACACACACATATATATACATGTATGTATATACACATATATATACACACACACATGTGTACATATATATGTGTATATACATACATGTATATATATGTGTGTGTGTGTGTGTGTGTGTGTGTATATATATATATATACTTTTCCAAGAAAGTTGTTGGCCCACAATACCAAAGACAGGCCTTGTATCAGTCATCTTTCATATTTTTCACTTGAACTGCTATCTTGATTTTGACTCCACTTGTTGGAGTAAATCAGGAATGATTTCAGTGAAATCAGTGGAGACAGACCACTTTGGCAAGGTCAGAATCAGACTTTGCTTGGGAGTCTTTCTAAGTCTAGTACCTAAATAGATACCAGATATAGATACTAGTACCTAATAGATTTATTACATTCAGAAGTTGGAACCATATTGCAAATACAGGGTTGAAAGATAGGTATTTTATGTCATCAGAACATGTACACTGCTCTTTCCAAAGGAAAATGTTGATCTAATTGACTTCAAAATACCTTTCAGTAAAAGTTGCCAAGTTTGCTTTAATGGAGAATGTGGAAGAATTAAATTTTATGTTGTTCTCTTAATAAAAACAGATAAAAGGATGGTCAGAGAAAGCATAGCTAGCTTTGCAAACCTCTATTTCTTCTACTCCAGTGCACCTGCTTTGACACCTGCAATACATCCTAGAAAAAATGAAGAGGCATCTTAGTCCAAAGAAGTGATTAAGAAAAATCCATGTTTTATATTGATATGTTAATTCACTAGGCATTTTTCCTTTTACCCTAAAACCTTCTTAGATGTCTAATGTAAATAAGTGACCATGTTGAAAATCATCCCAACTTGCAAAAGAAAATGTTTTGCTCCTGCTATTCTGTATCATGATCTGGAGATGAAATGGAGAGATGTCTAAGCTCTGCTGGAATAGCTCAGCATACTCAGAGCTTCAGCGGCACTCACCGCAGCACAACAGCCATATGGTAAATAGTACCCCATTGGTTAAAGCATCATTAAAGGTTAAAATGGGTGCATGATCCCATTCCCATTTCCTCTATTTCCTCTGCTGAGGAGAATTTGCCATTCACATGGGGGAGAATAACATGGCTAGAGGCACTTACTGTCCCTTCTGTGGATATTGGGCCGCTTAAAGACCCAAACCTCCAAATTCTGTGAGAGCAGGAAGAGAAGGGAAAGGTTTTTTTCTAGCTAACTGATAAAGACAGACTTCTATTTCAAAGAAATTTTGCTCTTACTACTCAGATGAAAAGCTGCTATAGTGCTGGTCCAGGACTTGTGTTATCTCTGCACAAAGGCCTGAACTGCAGCATCTTTACTAGATGACCCAAAGAAAGTCACTCATAATTTTGAGTGACAGCTCCCCAGCAGTATAATACAGAAAATGACACTCCCATCTTGATTATGCTAGTGATGAGAATAACTATAACAGGGACTATGAAGCACTCACATTCTGTGGTAATAAAGATGGCAATAATATCATGGGAATACAGCCTCACAATGTAAACAACATGTTAGACTACCCTATGCTAAGCAAGGAGAATCCTTGCATAGCTTCATCTGCTGTTTTTCGTTTTACAACAACGGATGGCACTTTTGTGACAATGCTTTGGCTTACATGTCCATTAATATTTTGTCACAAACCTGGACTTTTAGTACTAAAACCACTAGCAATGTGAGTGATCAAGAACAAGGTAAATACAGTTTGGAGATTTGTTCACAAATGAAAATTTGCAGAGAACTTTGCATTAGCTTTTCCATACATGTGAACTGAGATCACTATATTGAGGCTATTGAATGGTTAGTCTTGATAACATGCTGCTTCAAGTCACATAGCAACTGTAGGAAGGTTTATTCGTTTCCATCAGAAATGTATACCTGATTAAATGAAATTACTTGTGTTTTCATTTTACCTCAAAACTCCATTCGGCAGGCAGGAACAAAAGATGGGATCTTGTACCATGACAGTCCTTTGTGAAACAAGATGAAAAAAAAAAGCTAATCAACAATTCTGATGTCATAGGAACTATTCCCCAGGAAATTCAGTTGAAAATATATACTTCTGGTTCATAAGATGATAAAATATAATATTAATTGTTGTAGACGTATTAGTCAACCTGAAGTTATATTCTAAAAGAGGCGGTATGACATCTTTTAGTACAAAATAGGCTCTTGCATTCTGGTGAGATCTAAAATCCTTACATATAAAGTTTATTTCCTGCCGTGGCTCCAATTTACTTTTTCATGATGTAGCAGATTTCCAACTGTGATTTTCAATATCTGCTGCAAATGTTCAACAACATACAGGAGAAATTTTAGGTCATGTGGATTTTTAAACTTTTAGCATATAAAGATTAAAGAATGAATGTGCAATAAGCATGTTGAGAAACCAGCTTTTGCAATAATGAAATAGATGGGTCACCTTCTTAAAGCCCAGAGGAATTCATAACATCTCCATTCACTGCTACCTCTCTTTTGCGTATTTCCTTCTACTAAATAGGTTCCCTAGAGAGGTGGTTTAGTAAACTAGAAAGTACAGTAGTAAAACATTAATTTCCTTTTTGGCATGACACGGAGAATGTCCGAGCAGTTGTTTTCAATAAGAAATTCAGCACATTCTATTACAGCTAAATTTTTATCCTCACTGTCCCTAAAGGCATGAACTCTTACTTTCTCTTAAATCAGGAGGCACACCTAACCTGTTCTACAGACAATGGAGGCATTAGAAAGGAATCTCTTCTGGATAGTGTCTTGATGGTGTGGTGTGCACAGAAGCGGAGCTGGAGTTATGGGATCCTAAGCAGAAGTCAATGAATGAATGTTTCCAAGTTTCCAAAGTGCATTTACTTTCATGACACTGAAAATCTCCCTTGGCCAAAGTAGCCCTCACCTGAGAGTGACTGAGAGAGGAATGTGCACAGAGATTCAGACACTTGTTCTTGGTCTGATAAATTCACCAGGCCTGTTAGGGACCTCCCCCAGGACAGATGAAAAAGGTTCATTTTGTGCTTTCAGTTGCAGTTCAGAGACTTGTCCATTACTATACTGATATATAGACTGTATTTGGCAATGGAGCAATTCTAAATCCCACTTTGCTGTATTCCTTCATAAGTAGTATCTTCTAGAATCTGAAATTTATTAGACCAGGACTTACTTCCTTATCCCAACAGCTTTCACTAAATCAAACAGTTGCAGCTTTGCAAAACCACAACTCACTTTCCTTCTCATCTCCATATCCTCCAATAGTCAGGAGACATTGCCAGTGGGTACACTTGCAGGCAAAGGGCTGAATAGTATCTAATACACAAAAATAGCAAAATAAAACCATACAAACAATTATTTGAGTTTGATATCTTAGTTGCATAAAGATTTTTACGCATGCCCTGTAGTTTTATAGCAACCTGGCTCTTGTAATCTATTTTAATTATGCATAAACATAAGCCTTTGATTAGAAGAACTGTGGTAACAACTTGTGTATAGTTTTTTAATGCAAACAGACACTCTAAAATAATAATGTGGTGAAAGTGCTAAACTTTTTTTTTAAATCTTGAATTGCAAAATCTGTTAGAACAATTCAAATTCATGCAGATATATGATTGTGTGTAGCTTTGCTTATCAACCTCTTTTCTCCTATTTTTATGAGTCATAAGATACAGAAATATTTTACAATCCAATAAAAACCAAGTTCATTATTTATTTAACAACTAGATTCATTAAGATTATGTAAAATCCTAGTTAGAAATAGACATTAATTATGCTCCTAAATCCACATTTGTTACCTCTGCACTTCATGTATGTTACTTAAAGTGATACATTCTTTGAAATAGCTTTACAGTACCAAAAGAAAACCTATAAAGCTATTGTTAGAAATGAATATTCTGTAATATCAGATATCACAAATGGTTGATCCAATTTAAAGGTACGATCTTGTTCGTTTATCTGAGATTTTAGTATCCATATAGAAAGAAAATTAAATGAAGAATCAGTTTTCTCATACGTGAATGCTATAGACTTTAGAAAATACAGATACAGAAAAGTAGCAAATAAAGCTAGTTGACTTCTGTCATTCATATAGATATCAAGAGAGTAGCAGTTGCAGCAGGATGTAACCCACTGACTTTTATTTTATGAAGACAAGATATTCTTGCAGTAATGAATATTACCATGTAACACCACATGATCACATTAGATGATTTGATTCACAAGGACAGGTAAATATTATGATAGATAAATATAATTAAGTTCAGAGTTGATGACACTTCTAATGAACAGTCTGGAGTTCAATTAGTAAACACTAGGTTTTTCTGCTATGTTCTTGTGCTTGTGGCTATCAAAATTACAAAGCATGTTCAAGAACAAGAGGAAAGAGTAAGGAGATTAGGTTCACCAAATAATTATAATGCAGGTCCTCCCATCTAGAACACACACACATGCACTGAAATGCTATCTCATCAGGTAACCAATTGCATCCAGGAGCCTTTTGGAAGAAAGATGTAGGAACATGTTTGCTCCTATTTGAGGAATGATATGAGGGGTTATTTTTGAATGATTAATTAAAGAGAATCAATCTTCATTGCATTACCACTGACATGAAAAGCACCATGGCTGTGCAATAATCGCATGCAATTATTCAACTACCCCTTTGGCAAGGACAATGTAATTAGTCCTGGTAGTGTCGAGAGATTTTCTTTATGCTCAAAAAATTGGCAGTTTTAATCAAGTGTTGCTGAAAATTTATCATAACACAAGGAAAACAATAGGTGAAGGTACAAGGCCCCAAGCTGTCTGACTCCTATCTATAACAGTACAAATTTACAATACTAACAATGTGATGCACGTTACCAAATCCTGAATATGCTGATTATAATTGTGTATCAGTATCACACACAATAGCGCTTGTTTGTTTAAAATTACGGACACAGCCCTTTTTCTGCCTCATTACTAAGGCTGCTTCAAGCCTTCATACCTGTTATCATGGTCACCTGTTACCACAGCTATCGTGGGTGAGTCTGAATACGGCTCTCAGGGAGCTGCTGAGCTGTCAGGAAATGTCACACAGGTCCAAGCCTCAGGCCTGCTGAAAACAAACACAGCTAAAAAGGGGTTCACTCAACTTTGTTCAGTGCCTGAGCTCTGAACTCCCACAAGTTGCAGGAGCCATTCGCAAGCAACAGAGATCTAGAAGTTCTTGGAACGTGTGTCAAAATGAAACCAGTCTGTTATGAGCTCAGTAAGCTGTAATTTGTGTTCTGTATCCAGACTCTTCACATACATTTAAAAGTAGTTGATGTCTTGAGCACTCTTGAGCCTCTACACTATGCCACATTTTGTCAGATTAGTTTGCTCCTGATTTTTGCATGCTTGTACTTACATTCAACTATTAGGTCAGTTGCAGTCCCACTAGCTACCAGGGGTTTATGCCAGTGTTGAATTTGGTAGCACCTCTTTCTTTAGTGTAGTTGGATGAAGTGACTTTCAAATTTCCACTTTACAGATGGTGATTTGACTGTGTACAGAATGTTGAAATGAGACAAATCAGAGTTACAGAGGTAGCCATTGGAAAATACAACACATACTAAAAATGATTACACATCTGAGATAGCACCTGTCCATGGTACAGAGAGATTCAGCTGTATCTGACATGCTGTTGTGTGCTGTAAATGTGTAAACTGGTTTCTTTGCTAAATCCTATTCAGCAAACCCAATCTGGAAAACTAATATTTAGTGAACAGCTTCCTGTCCATCTTGGAAATTAACATTTCTTTTAAGCTGGAAAACTTAGCAAAAAGCTATGGTCTCTTCCTCACATATAATATTTGAAGAACTGTTGAGGTTACAGAAATGTATATTACTCAGGTCCAGAATAAGTGGAGCAAAAGCATACTTCTATATCTGTGATCTGTTTTTTAACCTCTTTGCAAACTAAAAAGAGGAGAAAAAAAGGTCTTTTCAGTCTTTTTTTTTTTTTTTAACAGCTCTAAACACAGCTCTAACAAATACTGCTGGCCTGTATTGCAACACAAATAAATAAGTAAGATAATGGCAGCAGCATTGCTCTTTCTGCCTTCAAGCATTATGTTCAGCTTTTTAACCTACCTATTTCTGCTAGATAGGTTGCCCAGTGATTCCATACCTTCTAGATTTGCTTGTCTTTTTCTGCAGGAAGAAGTAGTATTTTGTGTTTTTAATATCCACTGTCTCTGAGATTACTTTCGAGCTTAGAATGCAAAACTTTTCCTCAGGCTAAATTTTCATTTTCAGTGTTTTATAACCCCATGAGTGGAAACGCATTGCACACTGACAGAGGCATACATTACTTGTGGGAAAGTGCTGGTTTGTTGCATTATATTGCATTTAGTTGAAGGAAAATCTCTCTCCACACTCCAGGCATCCCAATCTCTCTCCCAAAAAGAGGAGGGGAAGGAAAGGAAGGAGAGAGAGAGAGTAGAGAAAAATCATGGCACACATAAACAAGAGGTTTTGTGTATGATTTGCACAACTTCTATCCCTACAGAGGTCTCTCATCTTAATGACTTTGCTGTTGGTAACAGCACAGCACAAGATAAAGAAACTCCTTGATATGGCAGAAGCATGCAAATGTTGAACAAATATAGAGTTACCAACTATTAAAGAATTTTGATTCTTCAGCATCACATTTCCTTGAGTATAGCCCATTCTAGTAAGTGCTGCAACTGCTATATCACTAACGAAGCCTGATGAAAGCATGTGCTATTCTCTTCTGCATTCCTAGGTGGTATAAATACAACTGCAGTAGTCTGAAAAAAATAAGTTGTCTTGCACAGATGAACAGAAAATGCACAGATTAAATTAATCTTGCAGTGTGCTGGATTTATATATATATATATGTATATATATAATGTTAGTATGCTCTTTCCATTAAGTTTCTTCATTCTTTCACTGTCTCCTGAGTGATGACTGGTCACAAGAAGATGGAAGTTTCTTTCTTCTATTATATTGGAAGAAAGAGAAATGGGAGGAAACAGAGGCGTGGGGGGGGGGGAGGAAGGAAGGAAGGAAGGAAGGAAGGAAGGAAGGAAGGAAGGAAGGAAGGAAGGAAGGAAGGAAGGAAGGAAGGAAGGAAGGAAGGAAGGAAGGAAGGAAGGAAGGAAGGAAGGAAGGAAGGAAGGGAGGGAGGGAGGGAGGGAGGGAGGGAGGGAGGGAGGGAGGGAGGAAGGAAGGAAGGAAGGAAGGAAGGAAGGAAGGAAGGAAGGAAGGAAGGAAGGAAGGAAGGAAGGAAGGAAGGAAGGAAGGAAGGAAGGAAGGAAGGAAGGAAGGAAGGAAGGAAGGAAGGAAGGAAGGAAGGAAGGAAGGAAGGAAGGAAGGAGTTAACCGGAATTTACAATTGTATTCTGTTCTAGTGGGACTAATAGCATTAAATGAGTGCAAAATGAAGAACTGAACTGAAAATAGTGCCAGCAAAGCATAGTTAAAAGGATGGGAAACATCAGAATGAAAAGGAGAAGAAGAAGTTATCAATGGAGAAGTAGAAAAGTAAGGGAAATTGAAAAAATGGACAGAAAAGCCAAAAAGATCAAAATCTCGAAGTAAATATATATACTATTTTCATTTGTTTGTGGATTTGTTGTTGGTTTTGTTTGTTTTATTTTTTAAATTGATTTGTTTGTTTTAACATGAGTTGAAAGTCTGCGGGATGACTGAAAGTCTGGGGATGTACAGAACTCCACAGGATTTGGTTGATAGGGTGGTAGTAAGAAAGAGGGAAAATTTCTTGTTCATTGATGGAAAGAGAAAAATGGATAAACCTCAAAGTACACAAATGATAGAACTGACGTAACAGAGAGACTCGTGAAATCAAACTTGGATCTGGAATGTTTGGGTTATCTTTTGGTCACTTTTCTTCTACATTTTTCTTTTAAAAAATGATGATGATGATGATGATGATGTTGATGATGCATGAGACCTTAGGTAGAAATTTTGGACTGAGTATAACTTATATAAGCACACAAAGAAGAACATTTATCCAAGAACTTCATCTGTATTAGACAAGCAAGTGTACAGATGCTGAAAGTGCCTACCTGGCCGTCCTATATTTAGGGTAGCCAATTACTCACTTCAAATGTGACAAGAGAAAATTGAAAGTAAAGTCTGCAAGACAGCCAATAAATCAGGCTTATATCTTCCTTTCTCCCTTGGCCTGTAAGAAGCCCACATAGTTTAAAGCTAGATTCCAGGAAACCAACCAACAGGAAGACATTAAAAGATTATAGGGAAATATTTTCTTACCATTTTTTTCACCTGCATTTTTAAAATGTTTCTCTCTTTCTGTCAAAGGCTCCCAATCCTCTACTTGGAAAACGCAAACTCTAGTAATTTCTGCTGGAATGTGGTCCTATTTCAAAGGATTTTAAAAGAAATATCACAGAAATTAGGTGATTAAACATAAATGTAGGAAGTGAGACTCTTCAAGAGCGTACCATACACAAACAGTTCACAATACTCCCTCCAATTTTATAGGTATTGAAGGCATGGATTGTCAATAAGTTATGAAAAATAGACAAATGAATAAAAATCATCTTTGCACTCAAGCGCAACCATGAAGTGAAGAACAAGATGGGGTTAAAGTACAGATCCTGTTTATAAATGTGATACAAGTACTTATAAAACCAGAGTCATGAGGTCCTGAATTAGATTCATAAATGTCTAGACCACTTTTAGAAATTGCTCTCCGGCTTCTGAGTCATAGAACTCTTCCGAAAAAAATTCCCTCAGCAGACCTGATAAATTGCTTGTGATGAGTAGTTCAGTCAGCTCCCAGTATGACTGAAGGAGCAGGTGCAACAGGAGAGATTAAAGAGCATTGGTGCATTCCTGAATTGAGGTCAGAAGAAAGAGAGGACATGATTATATAGGAACGGATGCTCCCTCTATCTTACCTCCCATATCAAAGTGTGGTTTGAAATTCTCAACGATAATATGGGAGTTCTGCCATACAAATGCTGAACTTCAGGTCACTAAAAACCCAGGGGGTATCTTCACAGTCTCCTTTTCTGATATCCCAGGAAAGACCATCCTGCACTGAGTGGAAAGG
The DNA here is from genome assembly GCF_037038585.1 of Patagioenas fasciata. NCBI lineage: Eukaryota > Metazoa > Chordata > Aves > Columbiformes > Columbidae > Patagioenas > Patagioenas fasciata. The sequence continues at coordinate 53,635,236 of NC_092560.1, read as the reverse complement.
CTCAGGTAATCACAAATGAAATTGTGTTTTGCCCATGGTTATATCATAGAATTCGTTTTAGTGCTGAAATTGAACCTCCCTGTATTGTGCTTTGTCCTGTTTTGTTATTGTAGAGTCACTCATTGGGCCCCAAGAAATTCAGTGTGAAGAGACAAACACCAAAGCTTGATAGCGTGCAGTTTAGCTAAGTGCATAGGGTGAAATCCACTGGTGTACTCTGAAAACTTGGTAGTCAAGCTAGCTTGAAAAGGAAAACACTCAGTTGTGGCCCATTCCTGTTCACTTTCAAGGTAATCAAAGGTTTTGCAATGGCATCAACAGGAGCAGGTTTAGATAATTTTTAAAGATTAATCCCAGATGTTTTATGATGATTGGTTTATCCATCAGCTCTGTGCCAATTCTGTAAAAACAAACATTTAGAAAGTCAGAATTTGTAAATGTCTTTTTTTCATTCACCATAGGGTTTATTATTATGTGTCCGTGCTACATACAAATGCCTCCAGAAAAAGTAAAATCTCATCTTTTCAAGATAATAACATTTACAAACATTTGCTTCAATCCTTTAGAGATTATAATATTTTTCAGCTGTTATCTGTTGACAAGTTACAGACACAGAAAAAACATTCGTGGCCTGATCTCTTCCTGCTTATGCTGCTGTGGATTGGGAGTACTTCCAAGGAGTCAAAGCATCTACATTTGAGTAAAACTGATTAACAAGAGCAGAACTAAGCCCGGAGTTACAGTTATACTGTGAGACTCACATGTAAGTGCAGCCTGCAACAAAGAATAAATGTGTTTAATGTAGCCTTTGCAAGTCAACAACACAGATGCCTTTCATTTTGTTTTCTGTTTGTTCGTATTACAAAATGCCTTTGTTTAAATATTTCCCTAGCCTAGTTTAACAAAAAAACACATCAATAATGCAAACCCCAACAAGTGAGCCGATATGTTATATTTGTAAATAGTAGAATGTTAAAACAAATTGCATCGGATGAACAAATTTAAGTGTTTTGTTTCCTCAACAGGAAATGTAAGGTCATATTATATATTTGTATTGTTTATATGTACATATGTATTTATGCTCATTTCTTTTACTTTACCTCCCACTTTCTTCTCTCTTTTTCTTTTGTGCAGCCCATAACATACTGCATTTGTTTTTTTTTTATTTTTTTCCATAAAGTGTTAATAAAAGTTGAACCAAAAAAACCCACACCAATTACCTAAACAGGTAATTTTCCAATGATCTTCACTATTTTTATTCTGGGAAAAAAAAAAAAAAAAAAGGTTTGGGATTTGGCATCAAGGATTTTTCTCATCTATTTTCTTATCTATTTATTTGTATTAACACAAAGGAGCACCAACGTAAATAGTACATTATGCTCATCATTATATAAGCCAAAATTAAGGCACTGTATCTGACAAGAAGAACTTCCCACCTAAACAGAGAAGATAGATAGATAGATAGATAGATAGATAGATAGATAGATAGATAGATGGATAGAAGGCTTTGAAAGTAATAAATAGGTTTGTCTTCACAATTTCTTATTGCTCTTACATATGGGGAGCAGTGCTTCAGAGAACACACATTTTTCTCAAGTTGATTCAGAAGGTGTGTGGCACAGTGAGGAACTGCAGCTGCAGCCCACTCCATGAGCACCAAACACAGGACTAGTCAGGGCTATACCTGCCCTGCCAAAGCCCTTGTACCCATCTTAGAAACAGGGAAACTCCAAAATATGCAGTAGGAAAAGAAAACAGGGCAAGGAACAAGTTAAAGATACAGTTTCTTATTAGTACCCATCTTAACAGCTTGCTTGGTTAGGCAGTGGATAATTCTAGAGAATAAATCAAGTTCTTGCCAGAGATGGGGGTCTTAGAGTTCATAGTTTCTTTTTTTTCCTGACAATTAGAAGGTAAGCACTGTAGCTGAATTTTTACTGTTCTGTTATAAACCGTGTTTCATTTTATTTAGCTTTTAAATGCTATATTAAAATAATATATAATCACCACTTGAAAACTTCCAAATAATTTACTTTAAGCAAGTACAAATAAATTTTCCTTCTTTCTGTGACCCTGAAACTTAAAAAACTTTTAGTTTTTAACTTCAGTTAAAAGTGAGTTTGAAAACATTTATTTTTATTGGCAGTATCCTAATATTCTCTTTGTTTTTTTTTTCTTATCTGGAAGACACTCATATTTGGTTTCTCAGAGGGTTTATTTAGCTTTGTATTTGAAACTTGGTCCTAGACTTAAACAAAAAGTACAATCAATGAACAGTGTCTCTGTACTGGTATTGTATTGACTCCACCCAGATTATTTCAAAAAACCCTTAATCAGTGCTCTCTAAAGTAATCGGCACTGACTTTTAGCAGTGCTTCCTCCCTCCCCACACAGTTTACAGGCATTATGTAAGGCCCAGAAGCTGTTCTTTCACAACCATTATCACAGCCAGTCATAGATCCAAGGTCTGGACTGATATTTAGTTTGCGGTTATAACATTACGCATCATTACTCGTTAATTAAAATTAATAGAGCCATTTGCTTTAATATGCTACAAGTTTTAGAAATGGGATTATATTAGGAAACCAGCTTCTCACTCTATTCCAATCTTATTGCCTAAAGAAGGCAAGGGATTTTTAGAGTATTTATCATTGGCTTATATCAGTGTGAAAGAACACTAGAGAAATGTGCTTGCTGTCTATAAGCTAGGTAACCACCATTGGCAGTTATAGTGAACTTTTGGCGTACTTGAACTTCATGACAACAGTAACATTTTTCTATGGAGAAAAGAGGAAGTTCTTCCCCAAGTTCATATTGCAAGTCATTGGTGGAGTCAAATGAAGGACCTGGTAACATCACAAGCCACCTATTTTCATCTCCTTCTAGTATCTAGGCTAATTAAAAAAACGCCAGCCATATATCACTGTAAATTTATGAAATTACTTTTTTAGGCCATTCCAGTATGGCTTCTCTTGTTTAAAGCCAAGATTAGCATCAGTTTTCTTTTGCCAACACAAGAAAACAGAGTTTCTAGGGAACACATATAGACTGAAAATATTCCATGTATTCTGAAAAATGAATCTCTTTTAATGAAAGTCAACTGGCTGCAATGGTCTTATGCCAGAAGTCTTAGCCATTTTCTTCCATTCCCTTAAAATGCAAGGAATGAAGAATTGACTGTCCAGTAAAATCTAATACAAAGGATGACTTAAGCAATCGCCCCAGGTTCTATTAATTTTAGCACATTTGTTTCTATGAGGTACCAAAAAGTAAAACTCGAGTGCTGATAAATGGTCCCCATACTAAAATCAAACTAGCTGGTTTAGTAAATGAAGGCATAAACACAAGCAGGAGGAAGCTAACTCCAAAGGCTGAATATTTTTAGAACATTGTCTGCTAAATCTGTTGGAAAAGCAAGCCCATTCTGTCTGGTGGAGCTCTGGCTGGAAGCTAGCATTGTTATTGAAGAGTACCAAGGGGTCGCTCACGGACCATGGATTCCCGAATCCAGAACAGGTGCAGTCACACCCTCTCTACAAACAAAGATAGTTTGTTTGAATAAGCACAGCAGAGAAGAATGGGCTGTATTAATAGCTAAATAGTGTCTTTATTAACAGTGGAACAGCTGGCATTTCTGTACAACAGCACTCTTTCCAATCTATTTTATCCAATTGCAAAAGTATAAGCACACCACATCAGGGAACTGATGGGGGAGAGGTTGGGGGGGACAGGAACGACCACACACAAGCAATCAGCCATTCAACAGCACTATAATTGCTTCACAGTTGGAAGTTTATTCTGCTCAGCCACTGTTATTCTTTTAGTCTGAATTGTTGGTGCACTGCAACTATCTAGAATCAAGTGTTGCTAATGCAGATAAGCTTGCTGAGAGAAACTCCTTTTGTTTTACAAGCTATGTGAGCTAGCCTGCTGCAGGAACTGCAGGGCCTCCAAGGACCACAGATGCCTCAAGTGATGAGGACTGGGACTGAGACAGAGGAAGGAAGTCTCCAGATCTTGTCTGTATCTCCCACAAAGTAGCTACAGTGACAAGGGAAAAAATAATCTCTTAATAAATTTTTAAGATGTTGTTAGACCCTGCTTGAGAAGCCTCCCCAGGGACTTCCTACTGAGCAAAAGAATGGGCTCTGTGAGTCCATTAGAGATGTATAAATGACCGAAAATATACTAGTAGGCTTAATGAAGCAGGAAAGCTCTTCTAGAAGGAACTGTGTTCAAGTATCAATCAGGTTACACAGGCCGATATAAGTGTGTGTATGCACACACCTTAGTGTGGGTGTAGAAAAGATACAGAAAGGGAAAGGATATTAGGTAGATTTATTATGTCGTAAAGAAAATTATCATTTAACTTTACACATTTATACTCCTAAACAACTAAAAGCCAGTAGAAGGGCCATCTACAGTTTCCAGTATTACTTTTGATTGCTGTCTGATCTCCTAGTTGTTTGCAATATGCACACATGCTAACACTAACATTGTGCATTGTAGCTTGATTCTGTAATTTCTTTCTTCCACCTACCCACATCACTGTTTCCCACCCCACCCCTCAACACTTTTTTCACTCCTAGCATAGCATAATGCTTATTTGGTAAGTTTTCCAAACATCCTTCAGGGACAAGATTAAAATGCTCCCGGCTGTAGCTAGCCTAGCAGAATACATACAGACATGAAATTATAAAATATTTCTAATTTGCAGGGTTCTTTTGCTTTATGTTTACTGTCATCTTTTGGGATTAAATACTCAGAGGACTAATTCTTATTATTCAAGGTTTACTACTGAGTAGATCTCTGACTCACTACACAACAGCACTTTCTTATATTGTGATTTCTTTGTTACTCCTTGACATTTGGCTCTAGGTAATAAAATAATGGACTGTCCCAACTTGTTATCTGTTGCTGCTGTTTCAGGATGACTTTCAGGCTGTACTTTTTCGCTCCATCTCCTCTGTTGGCACATTATGAATAAATGAACAGTTCCTATAGGCATGACAATAGATTTGTATGGATGGAAGACCACTGTTGAAACTAAAGGTAGACACAGAAGAACTTGGGAAATTCTGTCTAGTGAAGAAAATGGCATTTAAAGAAGTTGCTAACCTAATGAGTGAAAGAAGTTTTAACTAAAATCGAGTTGTGAACTAGGCTATGAATGTGAATGGTTAATAAATGTAAAAAAGTCCCACCACAAACCACAAAAGGAGAATGAGTAGGAGATCACCTAGAATTATCTTTAAAAAATATATATTGCTGAAGCTAGGCATAACGTGAAGGTACAAGCTATAATTGTGCATGCAAAACAAATAGGAAACAAAGCTATTAATAACATAATTTTATTTGCCATTTTTAGAATTATTACTGTAATAGTCAAGAATGCACTTAAGCACTGAATACTTATTCTGCCTGTGTCAAGTAGACACTTTGCCATCTATCTCACCAGAGTCAGATTTGCACTGTCCTCTAACTCACAGTGTTTCAGACCATGTCTCCCTGAGCAAGAGGTGGAGCACCTTGGAAGTATATCCATAGAAAAACTTAGGTGGTTCTGAGAAAGCAAAGAGCACTTTACACCCAGTTCAAGAGGACTGGATCCAGTTGAGTCCCATGTATTTAATGTCCATCAACAATGGGAGTACGTTAGACTCTGTGCTGGTATGACTGAAAATGGGCTAATTTTCTTCATGCAGTTAGAAACCTTTCTTTTTCATAGCTAGCACGGTCATTATTTGGACTTAGTTTGAGAATGAGAAGGTAACAACCCAGCACAGAGTTAATGTTTTTAATTGCTCTGGTCTGAGAGCCAAGGACATTCTGAATGCTCTGCCCACAGGTGTGAAGCATCGAGGAAGTGGGGCATGGATGTGGCAGAGTTTGACTGACATCCGGACTGATCAATGAGAGTATTCCATCCCATTAGCATCATGCTAATTATTTGAGTCAGGGCCTTCTGGTTTACTCTCTTGCTCTTCTGCTCTCTCTCTCACTCTTGCTTGCTCTGGGGCACAGATGAGGGAGTTTCGGTCAGGACATTTAGTCTGGCTTTTTGCCATTTAGCAGAGGTCTCTGGGATTTTCTGCGTTTTTCCTCTCTTCTCTCTTTTGGATCAGCTGTTCAGGACTGGAGTATGGCTTTGTGGGACTGGCTGCTTAAGTGTGGACAGAATTAGTGGGGAATTGCCTTAAATATTTTTTTTTCCTACTTTATATATATGTATTTACTAGTAGTGTATTAATATTTTGTTATTTTATTACACTGTGTTTGTCTCAATCCAATTTTCTCCCTTCCTTTTTGATTCTCTCCCCTATCGTGGGAGGCGGGGTGAGGGGGTAAGGTAGAGGGTGGGCGAGCGGCTATCGTGGTTGTATTTCTATCTCAGGTTAAACCATGACAGACTCAAGTGCCATAATCCAGTTCATGCACTACAACACTGCTTTGCCATGTGAGCCATCACTTGGTAAATGACAACAATTGGAGGATGTGCTTTAAAAGTGTGATTCTGAAATAAAATTAAAGGATAGTACAAAAGGTACTTACCATTATAATTTGGAGAATATCTACCTGGAAAATGTCCTTTGCAAAGTATGTTTATTTAGCAGTATTTAATCTTATATGTTACAGAAATTAAATTGTCTTATTGCCCCCAACAGACATTTTGAAGAGTCCTATCCATTAAATTTCTACTGTCCCTGACAATTTTGGCTCAGTATGCCACTATCTTCCAGTGTCTCCAGAGGAGGCATTAGGACATTATTATTTGTTTTAGAATGCTTTACAGGTAATGTTGCAAGTATAAAAAATGAAGCTAAACATATCATTTGAAAGTCAGAGTTCAAGACGATTTGGAGTAATTGGTCTTTTTAGGAACCTGCTTTGAACGCTAAGAATTTACAAGGTCATTCAAATCACCTTATTCATACCTTAAGATAGGTATAATAATGTATCTGCAATTTTAACAGCCTGAGCAACTGCATTAAAAAGTACTTTTTGGAACTGTATTTCATTGAGCTTTATCTTACATGAATTTTTCACCACTACCACACCACAAAGGCAAGGAAAGCCCTAGAGTGATCACAAGGCAAAAGAATAAACAATATCAGAAAGGAAAGGACTGTTGTTTCTTAACTGATATTGAAAAAAATAATTAGTGATGAAGATTTAGTGATGACAATCCTAAGAATATCCCTCTAACAATCTGTATAGCTAGAACAGTTAAACATCATCTCTACATGACCCTGAACAGTATGATACACAAATGCAGTGTATCTGTACATCAGTTTAAGGAACATATACATTGTCCACAGAGACACTATCTTCCCGTGCATATACTGTTCAGGCAAAATTGTTTAAAAAAAATATTTCCAAATCATGCTAGGCACTCTCCCCTCTCTTTTATTCTTATCTCTGCTCTTGGTTTTCTAATAGTTCACAGAGTTAAAGAAAAGTGCAGGGAGTTCATGCCTGTTGAAAAGTGATCTCTGCCATTGGCTGGCAGCTGCATATTGATGTGGATGCACTCCTTATGGAGGGTGCCCAATATAAATGTATGGTTGTGAGCAACACACTTCTTACAGTTTCTATTTAAGTAGCAAGATGGATAAAAGACACAGTATCTTATCATGAGAGATTTAAAAAAAAAAAAATAACAACCAAAAACATTTTTTTCCCATTTTCTGACTGTGTTGGGAAAATTTACTTCGCCTTCAAGGATAGGAATAGGTTTAATAGCATTAGTTTAATGTTGCCTGCTAATTGTCTTAATTAATTTACATAAAATCTAGGCTCAGAAGGGGTGTGTGCAGTCTAAGCTGTCTACGTGTATTCAGAACACTAATGCATCATTTGCAATATATACCTCTGCTTTTGAAGAGAAATTCAGTCACTTAAGCACGTTTTGCGGGCTCTTTAATTTTCCCTTTCTTTCAGATTTCAATAGAAAAGGTTTATCAGTTGTTTCAACCACCTCCAGCTTTCCAAAACCTCCAGCAAACTGTTCTTTCCCTTTTCCTTGGATTGTTCAGGCTGAGAGGCAGATTGTAGGTATATAAGTCAGATTTAGACAGCACAATCGAATTATGAGCGCCCACTAGAGCTCCTTATGCTGCTGTCACTACTGGTATTATATTTGGTATTATATTGAGATGTCTTGGGCTGGTTAGTGCCAAAACATGTGACCTCCTATGTAAGTTGTGCTTTTTTTTTTATGGAAGACTAATAAAAACCTCTCATCTGATTGCTAAAATGTTTTGCAACTAGTAGTCTCTGACAGCAGGCAGATGGGCTGGAACCACTCTCAGGAGCATGGTGCATGATACCCATTATGCAAGGAAATAGATAAGAAATTGAAAAGAGAAGTAGGTTGTGCTTTATAGAATTGTAGATTTTCTTCACCTGATAATGGATCTTTTGCGGTCTTTACATCCTTCCATTTCATGGAGTGGACTGTATTCAGGGACCTATGTTCTGACCTCAGTTTTGCTAAAAAAGGAAAAAAAAAAAAACACAGGACAAAAACCAGATCAGATTCTGTTCTTGTTTACATGAGTGTAGCCTCACAAAACTCTTGATAGTGTACAGGTACAATTGTTCTCATTCAGAAATTTCTCACATCAGATAGAAAGAAACAGTAATTTAATTTAATAATAATTGATTTTAATTAATTAATTAATTATTTAATTTAATAATAATTAAACATATAGAAACTATGTATGGTGGAACTGTTCTGGGCACCATGTGTTTTTTTTGGTTGGTTGGTTGGTTGGTTTTTTTTTTCTGAGTTTACATCAGCAGACTGAGTGATATCTCTCCTATCAGTAGAAAAAATGAATCTGCTCTGTGATACACTTGCAAGACCACTCCTTTACTGCTTCTACCAGTAAAGGAAAAATAATTGTTTTTACTTCAGGCTTTCATGGATATTTTATGGTAACCTAAGTGGAAAAAAAAAGTAAGTTTTTCAAGAACTTCAAGGAATATGGGCAGGCACTCGATGTAACTATTAGGCAGCATGACATGTTGAGGAGAATTAGGAAGAGCTCAGGTCTGACCAGGACCCATGTCCATCCTGAAGAGGAAGGACCAAAGAGAAAACTCCAAGCCTGTGCTACTTCAGAAGCTTAGGACACAGGAAGGGGAAAGGGTTGATTTATTTGAGCTTTCTGACAGCTAACTAAATTTCTGTCTTCTTCAAACCATCTTATCCTGGCCACGGTAGAAAAAAATATCTTCAGAAATATCTGCAGTTCTTTCTTCCACCCTAGGTATCCTGGCTTCAAGTCTGTTATAGTACAGTAGCAGTACTGAACTGGTCCATATTCCCTTGGCCTGAAAGAAGATTAAGAATCCACTGTGAGTTTTTTAGTTTGGTGTTTTGTTTTGTGTTTTTTTGTTGTTGTTGTTGTTTGTTTGTTTGTTTGTTTGTTTTGTTTTTTGGTTTTTTTTAGATTTATCAGCTACTTTCAGTACTGTTGAAGATGTGGTTTTAAATCAGTGGTATTAGACGGAGATGAACTTGGCCTGCTTCCTTGAGCATAATAACATCCAGACTCAGCTTCACTTCTGGAGCAGTTACATGTCTTGAAATTTGTCAGCTTCTCCTATCAGTGATTTGAATTGTGGTAAATTGTTTTTTTCCTCTTTGACTTAGAGGTTTTGCAGGGCTGCAGATTCATTCTCATGAACACTGCGAGAAAGTTTCAGGGATTTTTGTGGAGACCTATGGCTCTGAGATAAGAACCTCTGGTGAAGCTCTCCAGCACTAATCAAAATGCTCATTTGTTGCACCAATTCTGACTTCTGCTGAAGGATGCTGTTTGTAATGTTCTGTGTGATATCCTTCTTGAACTCTGCAAATGCATTCTTGCAAAGATAAAGCCAAATCCATATTACAAAAATGCTACAGTTTGTGAAGAAACAAACTAAAACATATTGTTAAAAACCTGCTTTGCATGGAGGAGGGTGGATAGAAGCAGAAACATACACACTATGTTGCAGCTATTTTGTATGCTGAAAGAAACTATTCATTTCAGGAGACTTACGCTTGATTTTTTTAAAAAATAAAAATACATACATTTCATAAAGGCAAATAATAATAATAATAATATTAAAATATCTACAGCTGCCCCCAACAACAGCAGCAGAAAAAGGAGAGTTAGATTTGATGTGAATTTTAATATGTATGGGTATTTCCCAGATGTATGCACGTAATAGTAAAATTGTATTTAGTATAATAGTGCATTTGGTATCCAAATACAGAAGACAGTGACTCTTTTAAACTGCATAATAGGAATCACATGTGCTGGAGAAAAAAATGTGAAAAAGGCGTAGTCTTTTCAAGCAAGGCCAGAAATAGTGGACTAACCCTGTGTTTTTAGGCATATGACCTTTGTCTCATTAACTGTACCTTTAGCTGTGATAAACATCCATTTAAATGAATATCATTTCCTTACAATTACAGAAGGGTCATACATAATACACTAAGTTCCCCTGGTAGCGTATGTGTTAGTCATGCATATTTCATGAGCAGTTTTATTCCCCAAGTCAGCTTCAAGTGATGCTGAAGCTCATGGCTTTGGTGTGTGGGAAATGAAGGTCTTGCCCATAAAGAGATTCCAAGGCAATAGTTGTAACTCTCCACTTTATCAAGAAGAGCAACAGAATGACCTCCTTGTAACATTTGATGGGTACTGGTATCAATTTTCTTTGTAATATACATTAATTTCTCTTATTTGTCAGTTGCTACAGAAAATGCATTATTTCCACATGTGCTTGAACATAAAAGTTGCCAGTGACACTATGCACTGAAGAGGAGCTAGGAATGCTGTAGTTGCATGAGAAACTGTGGAATAAATGAAACAAAGGGTGGGGGGTGACTTAAAAAAATAAGTCAAATATGCTACATGATAAAAATTTATAGGGCAGGCAGCAAAAACTATTATTATTACCCAACATATGATCTGAGTAGGTAAACCAACATCTGTTTGTACACTGTGGTGGCTTTTCCTGATGCAAAAAGGGAAGGACATAAAGGGCTGGAAGTGTAACAAGAATTAAAAAAAAGACTGCAGCAATGAAATGAAAAACTCTTTAGAAATTCTCAATAGCACCAGCAGCAATATCCCCCTTTCTTCTTTCCACAAAAATCAATTTTATCAAGGCAGCTATATCTAGTTGATATTTTTCGCCACAGTAAAGACGCTGTTTGGAGGCTCATAAGTCACAGATGCCAGCTCAGACAGTGAACACATTCTGCTTTTGTGGCAGGACAGTTTGGTCTCAAGTCAAAAGGAAAGGTTATTCTGTGATAATCTTTCAAACAGTGTAAGGCCATGCAAAATCTAATCCAGCAGAAGCCCCCCTTCAAAGTGTGGATAATACTCAGAGATTGTGATGCCATGTTTGATGACTTGTGTTTTTGGGAGATTTTTTTGTTCGAGTGACTGCAGTGAAGAAAGCTTGTTCTCCTTGATGTGCTAAATTAATATTTATGTTGTTAAAATATCAGAGAGGCCACAGAAAAATATTAATAAGGTTATAATTATCTTTAAAAATGTGGCAGCAATTGAAATGTAAATCCTAGTGAGCTGGGAGAGAGACTTGTTTGCATTGTGCCTGAGGCACCCTGCCTGCCTGCTGCAGCTGCCATTGATCATTTCAAATCAAAGGAAGCTGGAGATGTCTCTGGTGGCTCGACTGGGAAAAAAAGCAAGCAGAGAAAGATGCTCTGTTCTGCAGGATTGTTATCAAAAAATGAGCTGGAATGTGTTTCAAATCTTGCTTCTGTTGAATATGGAGCGCTTCAAAGCTTTGCCACAATAAATAAAGTTCTCAAAACACATAGAATCTAAAAGATGTATTTAAAGTCCCTCTGAACTAAGCATTTTCCCCTTTCTTGTCATTATTGGAATACAACAGTATGAAACTGATGTGCATGTGGTGATTAAATCAGAAACCACCATTTTGGAGTAGAGTTTCTTATTTCAAATTCCTGTAGGTAGAAAGAATTATATATATTATATTTCAGAGGAAAGTACACACAACACAGGAAAGGAGAAATGCAAATTTATATTACTATTATTTCCAGCTGTAATGTCTCTGTACTGTACTGGGCAGTGACAAGCAATATGCCGTCAGCTGTCTACACATCAATAACAGGAGATAAAATGCATCTTCACTAAACCCTGAATATTACAGACTATGTAGACATTTCTTGAGGTCCATTAAATTCTATTTGACATACATTAAAAAGATTTAATCAAATGCCAGTCAGCTACTAGCCCATTAATCTAGCTGTTTTTCCTATGAAAATTGTATTTAAAAAGGTCTTTTTGCCCCTCAATTTAATTTAGTCATCCATTTAAATTTCATGTGTTTATCATGTAAATGTGCCTTATTTGCAAAAGAAAAGCTCAGGACTCAGTGAAATAAATAGTTATTTCATTAAAATGGATACAAAAACCCCTGTGATTAGGGTAATTAATTTGCACACTAAAAGCTATTTTCCTAGTTCAGATCATTAATATTGATGGTGTTCGATTTTGTTCTCAGTAATGTTCCTTGAAATACACTCAGAACTGGCAAGCAAGGATGAAGGAGCAGCCGCTCAAACTGAAAATGATGATTCAGTAAGCACTTGGCTACTTTCCCTCTTCCACCAATTCAGAATTAATAACTTACAATCATGATGCCTGTCTCCCAAAGTGAACTGGATTACTTCGATTGCATGGAGTTACATGGTTCATCACTAGTGACTCTTATTTACATATGCGGTTCTCACTGCATTTCTCTGACTTCATTTGATTGCAAAATAACATTAGAAGAGATCATGTCAAGGTACCCAATGTTGCTATACACATCATTGCCAGATGACAAGGAAGAGTTTGCCAATACACTCTTTGTCATTAGGTCTTCATCTGCATAACACGCAAATTGTATTGAACAGTTCCGCAGTTTGAGTCCTTTCTACAGTAAGATTCAGTCAAGATGCATATTTTGTTCTCCCACTGTACAGCAGATGTATTCTATAAAAGACCTTGCAGGAAAGGTGTCACATCACTGCAGTGCACTATCAATTACAGCTGTAGACAAAGTGCTGTGAAAAAAACTCAAGCTCTGGAAGAATTTCAGACACATTATACTGCCTGTGTCTACACACTCAGAGGTACTTTGTAATGGAGAAGTCAGACGTACTTGTATGGGTGCTGTATGTTTTAGTTATATGCGTACATGATATATGACAAGGCAATATATATGTGAAATATTTACTTACCTTTCTCTGCTGAGACCTTCAGTCAGCTCTCTGATTGTTACCCTTCTCCAACATCTATTTGAAACCTCCAAGAAGCATAAGAAAGCTTTCATTTTTTAAAAAGCAGCTAGCAAAGGCAATTATTTCTCTCTTTTCCCAAATATGGAACTTTTTGTAGTCTTTTATCCATCTCCAAGATCACCTTTGGATAGCTTTTGTCCTAGGTCAAAGGCATTTTCATATGTTGGCAGGTTAAAGATCAACACTTTCGCTCATGAAGGATTAGAAACATGCATCTTATCTTATTAGAGACAGTAATTGATTCACAGCTGGCAATCTTAGATAGTCAATAGAAAACAGATTTTGTAATTATTATTTTTATTTACATATATTCTTTGTAAATATGGACATCTATATAATTTTTATAAAAAATATCACCCAGGTTTTTAAGTAATTTCAAATTTACAGTTGTTAATTCGTAACATAATTGCATCATTTAAGAATTTCCCCTTTCTCAGTCCTTTCTTAGGTACCATATTTGAACTTTTTTTTTTCCAGGCAATCAGACACAAAATTCTATGAAGTGCTTTTCATGCCACAAGATGTGTAATTTTTCTGTGACATAGATGCCATACATAAATATTATGTTAGAATATAAAAGGATTTAGAACCATTTCATTCTTCACAGTTTGTAATTTGAATCAGGGCTTCACTATCAATGAGTAACAATTAGTTTTTAGCTAATACAGTAATATCCTTTGTTTATTTTTTGTTTGTTTGTGTGTTTGAACAAATTACAAAAGGTATACAAAAACAATCCATGATTTGGCGACCTGAATGTTGTAATGCAAATGACCAGAATAGTACCATTTGAAAAACCAGCCCCTTCAAAAAATAGCATGCAGAATTAGTAGCTGCCTTTGAAAGAAAGTCATATGTCTGCATACACACAGTTATGTGAAAATATGAACATACATTTATATATAATAGCTATCATATTTTTGCACTCACACTGCATAGAACTGAAAAGGTATGTCCACTCTTTTCATTTCTACACTGTATGAATGATTGCACATATATATGTCTCAAGGAAACAGTATGACCTTTTGAACTTCATATCATTTTGGAAAAAGTCTTATTTGTTGTTAGGAGTTTGGTATTTGCCTAATCGGTCTTCCTACTCATCTGATGCTTTTTAAATGTGGATTCCCAATGTCACTCATTCACAAAAAAAAACCAAAAAACAAAAAACAAACAACTGAGAATAATATAGTGCATACTTCACGATTCTTCTACTGCAATCTGTATTATTTATTGACAAAAGTATTTGCATTAACATTTAACTATGATGTAGAGAGCGCAGGTCATAAGACAGCCTAATTTCTGTTCACTCTTGATAGCATAAAGCACACTGTAGGTATTTAACAACTGATATTTTCACAGAAATCTGTTTTAAAAATCTTGTTTGTCTCTTAGATACTTTGATGTCAATCATAACTCAGTTGTTCACATTCCTTGTGCAGTAACAGATGATTTATGCACCTTACTAGTGAGAATCCATTACCAACTTTGCAGAAATTTACCATTTGCATGTCTCTTTTTCTGGTTTCAGTGAACCCTAGATGGCCACACAACTTAGATGTACCTGCCACAGGATATGGAAGAGAGGATTCCTGGGGCAAAAACCTCAGAGGTGACAGATCTCCTCTATGCAAGTTCCAGTATAGGCTGGGGAATGACCTATTAGAGAGCAGTGTAGGGGAAAGGGACCTGGGGGTCCTGGTGGACAACAGGATGACCATGAGCCAGCACTGTGCCCTTGTGGCCAGGAAGGCTAATGGCATCCTTGGGTGTATTACAAGGGGGGTGGTTAGTAGATCGAGAGAGGTCCTCCTTCCCCTCTACTCCGCCCTGGTGAGACCCCATCTGGAATATTGTGTCCAGTTCTGGGCCCCTCAGTTCAAGAAGGACAGGGAACTGCTGGAGAGGGTCCAGCGTAGGGCAACAAAGATGATTAAGGGAGTGGAGCATCTCCTTTATGAGGAAAGGCTGAGGGAGCTGGGGCTCTTTAGTTTGGAGAAGAGGAGACTGAGGGGTGACCTTATTAATGTTTATAAATATATAAAGGGTGAGTGCCATGAGAATGGACCCAGGCTCTTCTCAGTGGCAAACAATGATAGGACAAGGAGTAATGAGATCAAGCTGGAACACAAGAGGTTCCACTTAAATTTGAGAAAGAACTTCTTCTCAGTGAGGGTAACAGAGCACTGGAACAGGCTACCCAGGGAGGTTGTGGAGTCTCCTTCCCTGGAGACATTCAAAGCCCGCCTGGACACATTCCTGTGCGACCTCTCCTAGGCGTTCCTGCTCCAGCAGGGGGATTGGACTAGATGATCTTTTGAGGTCCCTTCCAATCACAAACATACTGTAAAAACTGTAATACTGTAAATTTCTGGTGAGTATTCATTGTCTCTTTCATTCAACAATAGCCATAATGATTTTCTGCTTTAATATTACTGCTTTAAAATTTTGCTCTGTCTGGAATGGCTGTGAGAATTTTGAAAAGCATTTAAAATAGTATATCAAATATATTTATCAAAAATGTCATTTAAAAAAATTAGCTTTTCCATATTATTCAATTACAGCCCCCCAAATTTCATTATATTTAAGGTATACAGAAATGGTTTCTAACAAAAGAACACACTAAAAATGCTTCTGTTTTTAAAACAGCATACAAACATTTCAGCTCTGGAAAAATCCTTTTCTCAACTTTGTTTACAAAAATCTACTTTAAAGTTATTTTTATACAACACAATACCTACAACTGGATTTACTCAGAGCTTTAGCAGCCATTTCTTTCCGTTAAAAAATGACTAAAACATTGAAGGCTTTTAAGCCAATCCCTAAATACTCTGTGGTATTTTTTTTTTCTGACTTGTTCCATGAATTGCTTCAAGTGGTACCCTCTAGACGCATTCTAATAAGACAGTAGTCATCCATACAGCAACAACAGCAGCCAGGTTATAGCAATGTGCTAATTAGAAAGAGGAACACACCACAATTCTACTCGTTACTATTCATGGCAAGTGTGCAGCAAATCACTTAGCTGTTTGCTTTTAAAATAAAAGCTTTTGTCTGCCATGTTTTGAAAGACACACATGGGCTCAAAAGACTTTTACTAAAGCGTGACATTGAAAAGACATTGCCCCAAGGTTTGACAGAGGAAAAGGCTGAAACATTTATACTGTTTAATGTTAGACCTTATTTTTTTCCCTAGCTATTCACCTTTCACAATATGTTTCCTTTAATTCACTCCAAATCAACAGCTAGGGGACCGGTGTAAGGAATCTTCCAGGAGATATTTTGTTCCAAGTAAAAGGATAGGGAAAGCACCCTTTCTAATTAAAATAAAGAGATCTCTGATGTCTGGCAGTTAAATACTGTTCATCATTATTAAGGCAGTAGGAGAATAGCATTGCAAATAGTCAGTAAAACCATTACTCTCTTGGGTTGCACTGTAAATAACTGATTCACTGAAAACAATACAGTGTGAAGAATGGGTGAGGTTTATTCCTAGTAATGCACAACACAGTATGTTCCATTTTACTTAAAAAGTAAAAAGAGAGAAGTTTGAGCAACGACATAGTATTTTAAAAGCGTAGTTACCTGAAGTGAGTAAGATTAGCGAAAACTATACCAAAATAAAATGCTCCACTAATCGACACTTCATAGTAAAAATAATAATAAGATGGTAAGAATAGTGTTTCTCTTGGAATTTATTTTTGAGTAGAATAGCAAACAGATGTTATTATTGTCCTGGGATGTGAACAAGAGCAAACACCTAGCAGGGCCAAAAATAAGATTTCCACTGTTCTCAGAATTGGCCTAAAGTGGAAGTTTTACTACCACCTTTGATGGAAGCAAATTCAGGCTAATCCTTACCATGTTTGAAAAATCCCATTTCAGCTGTACACAGTTCATGGAAAAGATGGCATTGACTGGCAAATAGTAATGGATGGAAAAGACCCATGTCTTTTTTTTTTTTGAGAGGATCCTATGAGTTATGTATCTTTCTCCTTAACAGAAGTTACAGCTTTCTTGCATTGTCTGTGTGTAGTCTAGCATCAATTTATAAGAAAGTATGGACTTAAAAAAACTTTGGGTTCTCCATTAGTTCTTTACTCTCCTTCCCACAAAGCCACTAGCTGGTATCATTTACGTTTTACTGGGACCCTGATCATACCAGTAGCATGGCAAGAGAGCTGTAGATAAAGGCTAGAGTCTTTCTTCATAAGCAAGGCAAGTTTAGCAGGGCCATAGAGCTAGTCCTGCCATTCCCCCATAAGGTATTCAAGGATATGTTTGGTGCTGTCAAGCTGAAAAAGGGTCTCACTCCTGTCATACATTCAATACTGAATGGGCTCTGTACACTGACTTCTCTTTGAGATTCCGCCTGTTTGTGCGTGTACCCTAACAGAATATCTATTTCAGCTTTCAAATCTGTATTTCAGCTACCGTTTAAGATGTAAATACTGTCCTTTACTTAAGGACACATTGATTAAAAGCCATGAGAAAAACAGAACGGCACAGGTAACTTGTGGAAATAGCTGAGTGATGGACTTTTTTAGGCTATGGGAAATGCTCTTATTGAATAAGTCACAGTTAGAAGGATTGGATGGACTACCTGCAGTGACTGAGAGCAAGAGCAATGTATTTAAAAATAACCATCGGCATCGATATGAATCATTTAACAATAGGTAGAAAAAATCACTTAAAAATTAATTAAATTTTGATTTTTTTTCTCTTCTTGCTTCTTGAGGACAAGTGTGTAACTGGTGGAAACAGAGAGCCTGGAGAGGAAGAAATATTATTAATTTTATAGGCTGACAGCTTAACATCACTTGGCTTGGTAGGGGAAAGGGCAGTGGTTGTATCATCAACAACACAGGACAATGAGCCTTGGCACAAGTGGCCATATATTATTGTGCATGTCTCCTTTCTTTTGGTTTTAGCGTCACCACAAGAGGTGAATAAAAGGTCTTTAAACAAAGGACAAATCAGTGTGGGGGAGGGGATCAGGCTACAAAATGCTCTTCGCAGTGGGAAAGACTTTGGAAGGCAGTAAAGAAAAGGCAGTGCCTTATGTAACTTCCTGCAATTTTTTATTAAAGGACATTTGGATATAGACAAGATGAAAGGACAGGACACAGGGAATTCTCTCATATTAACATTTAGTTCTTTCCACGGAACCTTTAAATAATAAAAGTCATCAAATAAATGTCCTCCCTTACTTTATCCAGAACCTGTGTTACACAAAATGCCAAGAGGTTTGGCAATCAGCTGCAGCACTACAGCATGCAGTAATAAATATGAACAGAAATAAACAAGTTGGCTTGCTGCCTGCTGTATACATGTCACTGCAAATAAAACAAGATGCCTCTTGCTCACATTTCCAGCCATGTCTCTGAACCTACATAAAGGTTTTGCTATTCACAACGATGAATAGACGTATTATTGCAGCCACTTCACCCTGCAAAACAGACCTTTGTGTTGTAGCAGGAAAGAAGAAATATCATTCCTATTTGAAGCAGAAAGGAAACTAAAACCAGGAAGATTTTGTTGAGGATACTGTTATCATAGCATTTGATTAAAGTTTCAAAAACTTCTGACTTAACCAGAGTGGTTGAATATCATTTTAAGAAATGCTACCAGCTATTCTTTGTATCCCATGATGATTAATAGGAACAGAAGCAAAGTTGCCTTTGTAGTATTCTGTTGCTTGGACAGCTGAATAGCAATACATGAACAGCCACAAAGCAAGACAGTAAATTGTGCACCACACTGCAAACCATTTATGAAGAGTGAAGAAAAAATATATTCAGTTCTCCACAAACAAAATACCAGACAAGTGTTTTTGAGATCACAGTGAATGACAAAGAATTCAAGTAAAACTGGCAGTGGGCAGGTGATCAGCACTTTGATAATCTCACAGACGGCGGGAACATGTGCTAATAAAACAGCATTTTCTAGCAAATACAAGCTGTGAAATAACACTGGCAAAAAATACACTTTACTATTGTCCTTTAACAGATCTAAGAGAAAAACATCATGCCAATTTTCTTCTAAATGCAAATTACACATGGAATTAAACCTGTTTGTAATATATTACTTTTTATTTAATTTTTTTTCCCCGTCTTGATTTTATACTGGTCTCAGTCAATGCACACTCAATGGAAGGGTGCACAGGCTGTATTTGCATATGAAAAATTATAAGAGAATAAAACTTCAAAGACCTGTGATGGAAATTTTTCAATGTATCTAAGTCCCTATATCATTATAGGAGTTATCTAGAAATTATATCTCTATAGTCATATATATCTGAGACATAATCTTCAAAAATGTCTGTTTTTCAGTAATCTGTGAATTGTTAGAATCTGCTGCAAGGTCAGTAATTATGAAAAATTGCATCACTTATTTGAAAGCTGACCATAGGCTTGTTAGATGTCGAAAAACAGAGGCCATGCAACATCAAATGCTCCTTTCTGTAACTTTTTACTTCTGTAATTATTCTATATTCTTTTCCTATTCCAAGTTAATATACTAGCCTAATAAGGATCATTGACCACAACATTCACACAGTCCCTCTAAATTCCACATGAAAAATAATTATACTGACTGCACAGCAAAAACACAACTCTAAGTTAAGAAAGAGATGATGTAAAGGCTACAGGTCTTATTCTCACACCCAACAGGACACTTTGCACCAGCATTTTGACTAAAGAGTGCACATGTTCCAGGTGACAATACATCCGTAATTTCAGAATATTAAATTGTAAAAACTTAGTAAAGCTATAGAAATGGGATTAATCTCTACTTATTCAGAACACATGCTTCCCTGGCACCCACAGGCGTAGAAGAGTTAATCTACAGTGTGACAAGGCAGACACTGCACTGTGAACTCACTTCCCAAACTGCATTTTAGACTCATGGATAGGCTGCAATCAGAGGAAGTGGATAAGTTTCTTCTCTTTTATCCTTCCACAGACCCCCTGGTTGTGGTGAGGAAACAGATGTCCCTTGGACTCCCTGGACTTTCAAGACACATCCATGAGCAGTGTTCAATCTCTTTTCAGTAGTAATATTCTGTTTAAAAAAAAAAAAAACAAACATAACGCTGCACAGAAATATTGTGACATGATACCTATCTAATTTAAATTAACTGGGCACAAACATATCCTGTGTTTCACCGTATATACATGCAAAATGAAATAATATCTTATATTTGAGATGAAAAAAGAACACACATATGATTACCTATAAGTACCAGATGGCAGCATTCCAAATTTCAACATGAAAGAAAATTCATGTTTCAGAAATTGCTACCCATGTGTTAAGAGGAAGTAAACACAGCTTTAATGCCGCTTTTGAACTCTCCAAAGCCTCTGTTGCTGTGTATAAGGGAAAGACTCCTTGCATTAATTCCACAAGTCCTATAGATTTACAATTTGTACCAAGGACAAATGTGAGAGTAGAGATTTATTTGGCTTAAGAAGAAAAAGATAAAGAGGACAGCACCCACTGACTGGACAAACTGGCTCTACAAATTCCATCTTCTATCCATGAGCCTGAGTCATGTTGTACTTTAATTCTAGTAGGCTAATCTTGAGAGCTCTCCACATACATGCTTAGCTGGTTTAATTGTTTGTCATGATTTGGAAAAGCATGAAGTAGATAAGAAACAATGAAGGTGGTAGCTTGCAGCATTTAGGGCACTAGATATGCCAAAGCAATTCAGTAACAAAGGTTCAAAAATCTGTCACAGAAAAATAATGAACCCCCTCACTCCCGAGATTCAATTGCATAATAAGCAATAACCTAAAAAATTAATAAGGTTAAATAATTTTTAGAAAGGTACATGAGGAAACTCTGTACAGATTAATCTGGACAATTACTTCCAATTTATTTGCTGCAAGAAGATACCAGTTTTAGGGTATTTAAGGCGTTTCTACACAAAAGCACATTGTGCAGTGCAGGAACATGTCTTCTTTGGCAACATATAGTTCACAAGACCACTAGAGGCACTTTGTAAATGTTTTCCAAGTGTCAGACACCTTTAAGAAATAGTTTCAGTAAGACCAATATACTTACAGAGAAGCTTTTGGTGTGCATATGTTTTAGCAGTTGAGCTTTTACAGCTCTGTTTCACTCCTTGTACAGCAGCAAATCAAAATGCAGTGAAATGCAGGCACAATCACACTCAAGCAGGCATCATTTCATGACCCAAGTACTCTCTTCATTGTGTATTTCCCTTTCATTCTCTTTCTGGTTGTCTCTACTGGCATGTGTCATCCAAAGTAAGTGGAAGATTGCAGGGTTCACTCTAACCTATAGGTATATGTTATAAATTGTTGAAATGGAGAACTAAGCTCAAGAAACTGTACAAGTTGAATTTGCTGGAATAAAGGTCCAGATGGACAGGCATTTCTGACACTGAATGTGATAGATTTCTGGAACATCAAGCAAAATCATAAATTTTGGTGGCAGTAAGAGAAAATGGTCTTGAAACAGCAAGAAGGATGCAATGCAATGAGTGTTATTTGCTTAAATAAGTCTCAAGAGGCAAAGAAGTATCCATCCTAGATAATTCCTTTTTAGAGATTCTACAGCTTGCTTATGAATGGCTCATAAAAGTTTACTAAAATGTTCAGAATGTCTAAAATCATGTAGCTAGAAAGCACACAAGAAAATGTAATATCATACAACCAAAATTGTTTCACCACGGACTTGGGCTAATCTCTAGAGGCTGTAAACAACTGAAACTGTAGCCAACTACCTAAAAATAAATTTTTACAAGCGGGAATTGAAATGATCACATCTAAACTTCAGTGCTGGCTGCCTACTCTTTGTCCTCTGAGCAGCTGCTATATCTGCACTTCCCTTTACTTTGAAACTCCTTACAAGTTCTTTACCATGTTATATTGTGAAGTCAGAACAATGCCTACACATTGTATGAAGTTTGACAGAGTTTATGGCTTTGGAGACACATGTTAATGTTCTGCATTTCCTCAAGTGCTCTCTCACTTGGTGGTTAACCTGCAGTCCAAGATAATTATCAGCAAGGCAAGAGAGAAGAAATACTGAAATAATAAGATAGCTTACTTAGGTCACTTTTCCCATATTTTACAAAGTTACAGAAAAGATACCAAAATTCTGGAAACTAGATCATAGAAAAGGAGTTAACAACACAGGAAAATCATGTATTGTCTTATTCAGCAAATCCAACGGAATGTGAGGGGCCATGTCTGTACAGGGGGTGTGAGTATGGGGAGACGGGAGGGCGCGTGTGTGTGAGATATGTGCCTGAATACCAATAAAACAGACAAAACTTCATTTGTGCCAAAATCCCTCTGCAATTTTTCTTGATTGACATTGCCCAGATTATATCTATACAGATAAAACAGGTAGATCTGTACATAAGGGGATCTGGTAATACTATACTCATAAACAAGCTTTGTTTTCACAGGAAACTAATGTTAGGGATGTACACAAAGATGTATTAGTAGTGTTTACATCTTTGTGGCTGGGTGGTCTCTTCATCTGCTCTCTATCTCTTACTATATCCCTGGTTATTCTCCCTAATTAGTTGTGGAAGGTGTTATTGAAATTTTATTTTTAGAGAGAAAGAAACTCTGGTAAATATATAAGAGCTGTGTTTAACTTGATGAGAACCCAAAAGGATCTACTCCCATTTGACTTTCATAATGCAACTAAATTAATATTGTTAAGATTAATGAGCCAATTATTTTTGACAAGATGGCAAGCACATAAAAATGCTTGCCTCACATTTTTTTTGTATATGACTAACAAATGACTAGCTTTTCCACCACAGATTGGTGTTTACATCCTTAATATGTTCCCAAGGAATTAATATCTTGAGATTTTAATCTGAATTCTAGGGTCAGAAGATATACTGTAAAACTCCTCTTAATGGGAAGAGCCCAATGTGCATTTTTTCACAAAAATACATCTCAGAAAGTGATTCTAGTAAACCAAAGCAAAAACCAGGCCTCCAGTGAGTCCTGAGACAAAATTGCAGGAGGAGGCGCTGGGAAGTGGACATGGGTCACATCTTCTGGAAGAGGACATGGGAGGAAGCAACAGATCAACCTGCAGGTTTTGTGTGTGTGTGTGTGTGTGTGTGTGTGTGTGTTCACTATGGGGTTCCTGTTCTCTGCCTCTCTCTTGCTAGAGGAATCTTATCCCAAACAGTAATGCTGCTTTAAAAATTTACTGATGCTGGATTGCTGCAAGGAACTGTGGGCTTCAGTAAATTGTAACACTGGAGCTGAAGAACAAAAAACATCCTGCAGGGAGGTGAAAATAAATCTGTCATCAGGCAAAGGCACCCTTGCAAATTTTCATTTACTGAAGGATACAAACTGCAGGAGAGAGGGGAAAAATCTTTGTAGGAAAAGGCAAGATGTTTGGGTGGTTTTGAAACTAGACCACTAGACTGAAGTTGTTCTGACTCTTTTCAACATCATTAATATCTTTCAACATCAGTAGTATCTTTCAACATCATTAATATCTTTCAACATCAGCTTCAAATGGATAGGTTGCTCACAGTCTTGCCAATAAAAACTGTGTTTCAGGCTAAATTGGGAACAGGTAAGAGTCTTTTTACTTTACGTAAGGATGAGTTTCAAAGTTTTAGTCATTAGAGTTTGCTAAATGTCTTGACATTCCTTCATGTAAAACATTATCAAAATATTTAATTGGGGAAAACAACAGTTTATGAAAGTACAATTAGTCTGGGCATGGTTTCATGAAATGCCGGGCAATTTAATAAAAGTATAGCAAATGTCATAAAGTGGTGATGAAAGTCATGATGGCATTTTCCAAAGCTAGCATTATTTGTGTTCTACCCCCTCAATTCTACATAACACATTGGGTATTTAAATATTAATTGGAAAAGAAAAAAAATGAAGAAAATCTCTCCAGACCTACAAGTAGCACCTTGAATTTTATATGGTCCATGAACAAGAAAATGAAAGTCACATGGTATACTGGATAAGAAACTCATAAATTATTAGCCAGCAGTCTCTAAGTCTCTAACTAGCAGTACCTTGTCAGTTGTGGACAATTCCAGTGCATTTTTATATTGCTCTCATTATTATTATTATTATTTATTTTTTGGCTCAAATAGGAATATAATCATCCTGTCAGCAAATTTTCTCAGTAGCTAAACAACTGCAGGCAAAACTTCTTATCCTTGAATTGCACTCAATTTTCTGCCTCTTACAGTTAAAGAGACAAAAATGCTCAATTACTCTATGCACAACATACCCAGTGATTCTATCATTTTAGGGCATCATCAAGCAAGCTAAAGAATCTTGCAATTCCTTGTGATTCAGAATCAAATCTCTGCAAAGGAAAACCAAATACAAGGTACAGAAAAACATTATTTTATAGATCCTTTTTAACACATTCAAAAGTTTCTAACTGACAGGTCTTTGTCTTTATAAAGACACAGTTTTCAAACATCTTTTCAGGCAAGTCTAAGAACATGTAATTCCAAATAAAACCCTTTCAGTACCATGAGAAATTCATTCTGCTCAAAACTATTTTTTTTCCACTTTGTGCACCGAATTAAAATAGTTTGTCAAATACGGTGCAGTAGCCTTTTAGCTATCTCAAAAAAGTGTGTTCAGTACAGACCTACTTGATTTCTTACATATGAGCAAAAATTTACTTTGTCAAATTATATTATTTGAAAGTGTCTTTCAGCTGAGTTAAATATCTATTTTGTGCAAAACAATGACCATGCATCAGCTTAGAGTGCTTGCACAGTAGTTACTTAGCCTGGCAAATGGCAGCAAAATGTCAGCTGAAATGAAAGACACACAGCCCTGGGCTTATCGCAGAAAGTGCAGATGATTCATGTAACATCGTAAATAAATAACACACACTTTGTGTTATGGTAGGTTTAACAGCAGAGGTTCTCTTTTCACCACCAGCTCATTTCAAAACACCCGTAATAGAAGCTTTATTTGGTGACAGTGACATGCAGCAAGATAATGTATCCTGTCTTTAATGCTCATATTTCAAGGTCACAGAGTGTTACATTCCAAGTGAACAAGCAGAAAACTCAATCAAATAGGACCTGCATTAATGGATCATCAAAAAATGATAGTAGATTCTCTTCCTTGCCTGCAGGGAATGTTTAGCCTGGGTGGTAATTATGCAGGGCAAGAGAAAGCAAGAAAGGTATAGAGAGATGTGTCAATCATGATTTGTCTATATTTGTCACAAAAATTATGGGCAATTATTTGGCAATGGCGTTTGAAACCAAGCTTTGCAGAAAAGTAGAAACTTCTAGTAACTGATCTCAGTTTACATTGTGTAGCCAACAAATAAACCATTTTCTCTTCCTACAAGGGATGTGTGAGAGATAGCAACTTCTGTTGCTAAGAGTCCACATATTTTTGCCTAACAGGTATAGACTTCAGATCCACTCATTCTCCTTCTTCTAAATTTGGTAGCAAGCCTCAGGTTTTATTCCTAAGGAAGTGTTGGTTGCTCAGAATGGTAAACTGGTAAAAGAGAAAACAGTGATGAATTACTGAGAGGGAAAAAACAAACAAACAAACATATGTTGGTGAAAACCCTGTGAGAAATGCTAAACAAACTTTCTTTCCAGTTTAAGGATACTACTATTTCCCAGGCTCAAAATTATTCTTAAAGTAGGGTAAGTAATGATGTTTCTACCAGACCATTTACTACAGGACAGTTCCTTGTATTTATTATTTAGTCTGTGATATGCCCAAGCGAGAGAATGAAACAGATAAGGTCAGAACGTGTTAGCAGAAAACAAATTTGCCTCTGTATTTCAGTTATTTATGCAATTTATATTTAAAAATAACAATGTATTATATGACAGCACGTTAATAACTCCTACTATCCATTCAAATTCGGTATTCTCTGAAAATTAAAGTTAAGCTTACAGTAATTATAAAACAAATGCTTAGTAACTCAACCACTTCCGTTCAGTGAATTTTGATTAATATTTTTACTTCAGCAGTGATGACCGTATGTTGGGAAAAAGAAATAAAAAATAATGTAGATTTAGTAAAACTCTATTACCCTTCAACTCAGTTATTCCAGTTAATCACAGCATGTATCTTGAAATCTCTGCAAATTTGTAAGAAGCACTTGGTCATCAAGTGTTCAATTTTTTTCCCCACTTCCTACAGCTGGTGAGAACCTTTGTATAACCTTGTCATCCTTTAGATGGATGGTTTGGAAAACTGGATTCCAGCCATCTTCAAGGTTTCTAAACAGAAAACTATCACTATCTGGTTGTCTCCAGATAGTAATTTCCTCTCAGGCTTCCAAAAATATCTCAGATATGTAAAACCAAAAGACTCTGACACAGAAGAACATGTTAAGTCAGCTTTTGTTCGTTGTCCTAGAATGCCTGAATTCCTTTTAATTTTAAACCAGCAAAACAGGTTTAACTATACAAAACTTATAAAATACCAGGTGAAATACCCAGATGATTTTCTCCAAGGCTGCCATGCAAGGCCACCTTAAGTGAAGTTTTCCTTCCTTAGTTCATAAAATCATAAGTTCCACCATCAATAAAACATCTATCAAAAATCAATTCCTTTTTTCATTTAGGATATTGTCACAGGCTTACTGTTTTTCCAGTACTGCTTGTCCAATAGTAATCTCTTTTAGTTCTATAGTGATATTGGATAAAGCACTGGGATATTAAATTCCAAAGTTTATAATTAATCTTCTATATTCTAGTAGTAGGACCTTATGAAGACTTGATTATATGTGAGTCTGTCTCCCATTTATGAGTTTTCAATTGCCTTGCATCAGAAAGCAAAATTTTCCCTTCAAAAAGTTAGCTGCTTAGAGGCTATCCTGAAACTATGTAAATATTAAGATCTTGAATTATAGATTCTATTGATGATTGTCTTGCAAGTATATTAAAAATTCTGTCTGACATTAAGTTAGAAACCTCCAGGTGATGAGCAGGGCCTTGTCATCTGACATTAGAAATGCTTGCCGGATGTGAGAAACAAACTCCAGAAGATCAAATGCAGTCAAGAAAACTGGACATTTAGTAATAAAGATACAGCTGAAACAAGAAAGTTCTGGATTTGTTTTGTTTTTGTTTTTGTTTTTTTTAATCTGAGAATAAAAAAACCACAAGAATTAGATGGTCATGACTGCTGGGAACAGGTTTATCTAAAGACAAATCTTGAGATCTGTAATAATATCCTTACTTGGGGAAAAAAATGAGTGAGTGAAAACAGGAGTAAATTGACAGCAGAGACATCTGGAAAAAGGGAATCTAAGAACAGAACACTAAGCACAGCTGGACTGCAAGGGAAATCAGTCCTGAAAGAAAGATCTTATCATAAATGTGGTAAAAAGATAAGGGAAGCATACAATGTAAGGATGGAAAAGCCATATTAAAGTAGTTTCTCTGTACTCTTAAAAATAGAAAACAAAAGTGACATGACAGTGAAAGCCTGTGATCTGAGACTCAGCAAGATCTTCACCAACTTCACTCAAAGTTATTGACAGACGCCAGAATTAAACTTAGGAGCCATAATCAGTTCAGTGTTGTTTTAAACAGGAGTTACTTAAATCATATAACTGCAGATTCACATCTGAGCTGTATTTGGTGAATGGATTGAAAATATGGTTGAGAGATCTTTGAAGTTTTCCTTTGTCTCTTTTCTGCATCATACCAAAAACTTTAGCAAGGTATAAGCAGAACTGTAATTTCTTTCATTATTTCTCTTTCAAAATTATTTTTTTTCCACATACACCTCAAAATATACACCACTTCATAGACTATCCAATGGGCTTTTCTAATGTCTTAGAAACTTCAACATTTTCCATAAGAAAGAACTGTGTAAAATTTGAATCAGCTTATTAGTCATTCCTGCAGTTTCACTAAAAATAGATATATAGATTACATACATAGATTATATACATAGATTATATATAGATTATATAGATATAGTCTACAATAATAGGTTCATTATATGTAATGAATATTAGGGTGCATATATTTCAGAAGTACTATCTTATAAACAAAAATCTGAAAACTGAAGAATGGTTAGAGGAAAACACAGAAAAACTTGGTCAAGTGAGTCATTGGTCATATAATACCACACAAGTAATGGTTTGTATTTCATCTTTGATGTGTTGAGTAAGATACTTAAACAGAAATCAACTTATGGATTAAAAAAATATTTGTCACAGGAACTTAGTAGGAAAAGTTTTGCAAGGAAAATCCAGGTGATATAATGAATGCTCAAGAATGTGTAAGTTAGAGGTGAGAGACTTATAGCTTCCCCAGATTCCCTTCAAAATATCCATCCTAATTATGCAAGATCAATACTTTGGTCATGCCACAAGTCAAAGAGCCAAGACAGATGCAACTCAAAGCCCTTATTTTGGTAGACAACTTACTTACATTTTTCTGCTTTCCACATTCTTATAAGATGCCCTTTATGCCATTGTTCTTAACATTTACAACTACAAGAGATTTATATGGCACTGCATGGAACTATTATTGAATTAAAAAATATTTTATGTTCTTAAGGCTAAGATATTCAAAGCTAAAAAAGGTGTGTCTGATTTTTGCAGTCCACTGAAGTTCATGGTTTCCAGTTCTAAGCATATGTTAAACTCATTCCACATCCCTACACCATGTTTTTTTCATATCCTACTTCTTCATGTGTATGCTTTGAAATTTTCTCTCAGTCCTCTCATGGGAGATACGGTAATCAAAGAGTATCATCATCACCAACAGTAAAATATAAAAATACATAACTAAATGAAGAAAAAGTTAGTTGTGCACAGTTTTATGCAAGCAAGGGTAAAGTATTTCAGTCCCACTCATACTCGTAATACAGCATGAAAAGAGCAGTAGGCATTTAGTGGTATCGGAGTACATCAGATGGTAAAGCAATAAAACTTAAAAAAACCTTGAAGTGAAAATCTTACAAATAGCCTGCAGCTATGATTTAATCTGAATGGCCACTTTGCAAATAAGCTCAATGAGTAAAATATTCTCAAGTACAAGGCCAAGTAAATAAGCAGACAGAAAAAAACTCTTCTTGTAGCAAAGTGCTCCCCAAATTAATTCCAAATACTTACTAACTGCAATCAAGACTTCTAAAAGCCTTCCACAATTTCTATCTGCTTTTCACTAGAGAAATAAGAAATAGGAAAAGGAAATAGTAATAGGAAAAGAATACTCCATGGTAAAATATGACTGTCTTTTTCTTGGCTAAGAATTCTTCTGGTTCACATTTCTATTATAATGCCACTACATCATGTTCTCTTGCTGAAATATTACATACACAGTAGGAAGGAAGAGATCTTGGGACTTGGACAATTTACCTACATTTAACTCTATTAATATCATTAGACAGGAGAATCAGTGACACTGCAGCTAAAAGCTAGAGATGAACTAACTAACCAGTGCTTTATCTTCTGTTGCCATGCACGACATGATGAACTCTGCAGTGACCTAAATTTATTACAGAATAGTGCTCGTTGCTGCTGTACCAAGCACTCTGTTGCAATTACAGCACATTAGGTGTAGGACTGAATCTCAAGGGGAAAAGTCTAGTCTTTTAATCAAGCAGTAGAAAAGTCAGAGTGGACAAAAATTACACTGCTGTATATATATCTACAATCAATCTGTACATATACATTTAACAGCAGTCTTAATTTTGCTAAGAAGACATTTTTATTATATACAGGGGTCATGGTGGTACAGTTCACTCAATCTTTTCTGCACTTCGGTCCATATTTTTTCTGTATTGTGTTCTCAACCTTCCTGAACTTTGTTGGGAACACCAGAGAGCTGAAATGACCAGACTTAGGATTTCACCTTTAGACTGACCTATTTCAAATTAGGATAATCCTTTTTCTGTATTTTGTTGGTGTATCTCAGAAATCTGAAGATCTGGGGGAAGCACGCTGTGAGCCAAACGCTTGAAGACAGGCACACTGTTCTTGCAAACAGCTTTTAACATTTAATGGGATCTGTAAAACTCACCTTACAAGCACTCTGATATCTGATAAGTCATTCATTTGTTTTTATGCATAAGAAGAAAGCTTCTGTAAACGGAGTGTTTCAAAACATTACTAATGAGTTTTCAAAACAGAAACACTGTCATTTCTGTAGCAATAGCTGAAAGTGCTGAGGTTTAAAAAAGTCTAATCTGAATTGCAGAAAAATATAGGTTGAAGGTTTATCTTGAACTCTGGTTATGGGCTGAATAGAAAAGAGAGAGAAAGCTCTTTTTACTTCTGTTCAAATGAACAAAAGGATTTCTAATGCTTTCAGGGAAGGCAGGAGCAGACACAAAGAGATAATTCACATAACCCAACTTTAAGCACCCAAGATACCAAAGCCAGGAACCTCACTCACTCTGGGACACCAACAGTGCAACTGCAGAGGGCTGGTCATCCCCAAAGGGCTAATCAGCACAATGCAACTCTGAATCACAGTCTGAATGCACTTCTGTTTTTTCTCTTTCCTAAATAAGGTACTATTTAACTGCAACCAGGGTCATAACTTGCATGTATAATATTACATGCTTGAAGGTGACTGGTGTGAACCCTCCCTTTGCCCAGTGAAGAAAAGGGAAATCAAAATATTGAGTGCTTCTCATGACAACATAAAAATATGATCTCAAAAACCCTTTTGCAAGTCAGATTTCTTTGTCACTCAGGGGGCCACAGGAACATGTGTCACTCAGCCAAGTAAGGACTTGCAGAGTTGCAAAATCAAAGGGCTTGTTCTTGTTTTTCACATTCTTCTCTTTTAGATGTACATGGCAATGTTATAAACACAGTAGTAAAACAATGTGGATGCAGAACAAAATAATTTACGTCCCAACACCTTTGCTATTTTTCTTTTCATTGTGATTTCAGAACTTTGGCCATCACCCCAGGAACAGCCAAGTTACATACCTTTGTGTATCAATGATTCACATTTTCTGAAGAAGCACATTTCCACTAGAATTCCACTAGTGGAATTATAATACTTATTTGTAACGGCAACATCTTTTATAAACTGTCAGTATTGTTGATAAAATAAAAATGTCTTTATGTTTTATCATAAGAGTTCACAATAAGCAGTCTGTGCTATATTCTGTGAAATATATGGCTCATCAAAATACTTGCTAAGAGGTGGGAACAGATATGCCACATGTGCTATGGTGATGTGTAGACATTACAAGCTCATGTCTTTAAGACATATTTCTTCCCATTATGTGTTTTAACCACTAAACAGACCACACAGGACTTCGAGGACATGTCAGAAACATGTATAAAAAATGCAGAAGGAAATTGTTCCTATATCTGCAGGCTGACTAATATGCAAATACTAAACTGTTTAGCAAAGAGAACGGTTAACACTGTTTGAAACTTACTGTATCTGAACTCTGTACAGTGCCTTAACACAAATGCTATCTGCCTCAGGTATTTTTTAAGAGTAGCTGACATATTGTATGACTCTTCCCTTCCCTCAACACATGCTTTCCATCTGTGCAGAACAAAAAGTGCTGAGGATCTGAGGAAACCAGCTAGAGGTAAGCCTGTTGTCAGAAGGTCAAATGAAGATCTGGAGAACTGGATCATTCTTTGAAGTAAAATATATCCTGAAATGTGAGCAGAGTTTCGGAGAAAGGAATCTAGGTAGTTTGGAGTCAGAGCTTAACAAAAAAAAAAAAAAACCAACAACAACAAAAAAACAACCAAAAATCACAAAACAAAACAAAACAAAACACAAACAGAGAGAGGAAGTTTACTGGAAAGTAAGAGTCACAAATGAAGTTTCCTCAAAGCAGAAATTAAGAAAATGAAATGAGTCTTCAGCAAGAGATAGATGTGTGCATCTTCCTCTGCATGTAACATTAGGAATCAGGGGCCAAAGAGAAAATATAGTAATTTAACACCAGCACTCACGTAATGCTTGGCACATTCAGGTAATTTCCCTTCTTTAGAGGGAGTCAAAATTATATATTCAGTCTCACTGCACAACTGTGAGGTAGGATCATATAGTTACATTTTACAAATGGTTGCAACAAGCCATAAATCAGGAAGAAAATTTGCTACACTACTTCACTTAACTACAAGTATGACCTAGAATGCTTAACATCCTCTATTAAATTAACCATTTCTACATAGAATTGCATATAGAGGAGCAGCGAAAATTAAGGAGAAAGGCTAAAGCAGACATCCCTTTCTCGTTACATTCCATATTTACACCTTGAAGAATAGCCAAAACCTTGAAGTAAAAAGAAAGAAAACATTGAAATATTTAAGCCTTTAAAGAATATCTATTTCATGGTTGTGGAGCTGAACATATACACACACATACCCATACATATATGTATATATGCATGCATTGACATGGATGGATTTTTTTTTTTCTCGTACACTTCACTGATCCTTATTTATAGTTGGAATCTCCTTTACTCTTAGGGGAAAAAGCTTCAGAGATTTCAGAGGAGCTGAGCTAGCTGGTTTAACAACATTCAACATCTCAAAATGATTAAAATGACGACTACACTCTAGTTGCTTGATGGGAAACTTTTGGCAGCATAGTAATTCCCCTGCTGTTATTATTTGATGTGCTTTCATGGTTATTTGTATGAGGAGAAAACACTATAAAAGTGCATACATTAGCAGGCACTGACATCAACCCACACAGAAATAAAAGAAAATCTGAAGATGTTAGTAAAAGAAAGGGAATATGTAGAGGTTTATACAGCTTCTCAGTGTATTTTTTTCTTTCTTTATTATGGCATGCTAAACAGCAATCTGGGGTAAGATGGAGGACAATGTATAGAAAATAATTGTGTATTTGGTACTCATTTTCAAGTACTGCTAAATGTTTTGGAATCACTTTGAGTCTGCAACAATATTTCAGACATATATTATAAGGAAACTGTTACCACATATCAGTAATATTAACCAGGAACAAGTATGTTCTGTGGATTTCTTCTCTCTGGCTTCCCTTTTAGAGTTATTCTCATTATTTTGGCTCAAGGAAATCAGAAGATCACCTCAGTCACCTATGCTGGTAATTTTCTCACCTCTCACAATTACACATAGAAGTCATGCTGACTGGAAATAAGACCAATAGTTTTGGGAAAGAATGAGACAAGAAGGTTAGGCTACCAGCAGAGAATCCTGGAAGTTTTGCTTCCTGCCACGCCATTAGGTACACATTCTGACCATTGCCACTTTGGTCAGGAGGATTAAGATAATACAGATTTGCTTGTATTATTTCAACTAATTTAGCTAAAGCTGAACAAACTGTGTCTCAGGAAGAGACATGAAAGCACTGCACCACATCAGAAAACACCAGCATTCAGGGAACGAGGTCCCAGCCAGCGCTTTTTTAAAGACCACAGCTCTGTAGTTAATGAAGTCTAGTTAAGAACTGCTGTTGTGTGTCAAGTTCAGCTGGGACAGCACAGCCTGCATCTTTATCAGAGAGCTCTCCTGTTTCCAGAGAAGGAAGACAAAGCAAATTGACTTTTGGAGTGGTCTACAGGACAAATTAGTTACCCAAATGTCCTCAGGAGTATTTTTGTATGCTGCTGTTTTCCATGACTTAAAAATGTGGTAACAGCTTAAAGGTATCACCAGCGCTGCATCAGGACTTGCTCACACTCCTAGGCACCATTCAGAGTAGTTGTATACCATGGTCTTGGAGGATGCTGGTAGGACTGGCTTTGATATTAGTGTATCTGGGCAGATGTTCAACGGATAGGTAGTGTTGTCACCATCACCATTCAGCAACCTGACCACCTTGACAAACTACTTGCCTAATTATTTAAGGCTCCTATCAGCCCTGACACCTTAGTACCTAAGATGTTCCCTTTCCAATAGCTAACAGAATTTACCTTTTGATGGTTCTGGGATGTAGGTAAGTACCAAAATGATAGAATCTGAAACATAAAATAATTACACTATTTCTGCAAGTCTACAGTCTATAATAGGAGTGGGAATTGCGTCAAGGCTTCCTGCTAAACTGAATCCTTATCTTACAAACTATTCAATAGTCTATTCCTCATTCTCTCACGATTTCGTCCTCTGTGAGAGTGATTGAGAGCTAAACCCTGGAAGATGCCTGACTTCTGCAAAGGAAATATTGCCAGAGATAATCTCGCAAGACTACTTAGTGTATGAGAGGACCACAGCCTAAGTAATCAATGACTCTCTCCTCTTTGTATTTTAAAATTTTGTGGATAGTTTCCTACTTAAAAGATCACAGACCTTTCTCTGCCTCACAGCTTTCTATATTAACGAACCAACACTATTTTTTTTTTTTTTTTCCCTACAACTCTTACAGTGTCCAGTCCTGAAATACAACATTTTACTCTGGCTTCCATTTTTAACTAGTTTCATACCTTCTGGGCAAACAGAGACTCCCTGTTTGCTGGAATTTTCTAAAGCACAAAAGGAGGTAGTAACATCAACATTACAAAAAGAATAACCATTCCTACTTCATTTTCAGGCAAAGTAACATTCATTCCTGTAACTGTATGGAAATGCATAGAGAAGGTAAAAACTTGTTACACAGTATTCAGACACTTACTGAAGTATCCAAAATACCATCAACTTAACTTGGACTGGATTTTTTTTTTTTTTTTTTAGCAGTGATTGAAATTAATGTTTCCTAGCTGTTTTATGAAAACAGACTGAACTGTAAAATTTTTGATGACTGTATTTTTTTACTTTGCCAGCCTTTTTTTGATGGTCTGAGCATCAGCATATTTACCAGCCAAGCTTGTTAAGGCCTCAGCATGTACAAAATATGACAGATAGTGGTCTGAATGGGTTCTGTTTTCTACAGAACAATTCCTCAGAAGATGTGGAATTAATTTCATAAATAGGTAGACAAAATGTACTAATAGATTACCCTCATCTTGTGCTTCTACATTTCTAGCAATAACCACTACACTAGTATATAATTCAAAGGACTATAAATGTTGAAACAAAAGGTGTCGTATTAAGTTAAAAATCAGAAACA
This sequence comes from Patagioenas fasciata, assembly GCF_037038585.1. NCBI lineage: Eukaryota > Metazoa > Chordata > Aves > Columbiformes > Columbidae > Patagioenas > Patagioenas fasciata. The sequence goes on along the minus strand of NC_092560.1, from coordinate 53,599,882 downwards.
CTGATTGAGAATTAAGGCTGGTGATGGCATAAACACATTTAGTCATTTACTGTTACACTGAGAAATTTTCCAAAGATTTGATTAGCACTCGATGATTTGTTCAGCGCACCTTTTCCTTTCATGGTACATGCTGCAAACAAACAAATAAATAAACAAAAAAAAAAGCAACTCATTGCTCCTTTTCATGCTTTCTGTGTCTTTTGAGATGCTGGTACATTTTATAACAACATTACAATGAGTTAAGTCTGCTTTCTAAATAAATCTGCAACAGAGAATTCATTCAGACTTATCAGTCTGGCATCTTTCAGAAGCGGTGAGAGGATTTTGAGCTTCTAAAAACATTCAATGCCCAGTTTTACTATTTGGCCACCTTTGTTCCATGTATTATTTTGAATTCTCTTCCCTTGCCTACATATCCAAACCTTTCCAAAGATAGCACAGGTGCCTGCTCCCCTCCAAACAGGAAGATTCTGGGAGGCCGTCTTTCAAACAGCCCTTTTCCACATCTCATGAAGTTGGTTATTTTGTTCTTTCTTTGATATCACTGACTTAACAATGACAAAATCAACTGCCACTGTAGGTTTTTTCTGTAGTTTATCCACAGTACATAGTTCGCACACACACACACAAAAAACCAGCATGATCCTTCATTCGATATTATATGAACTGACATGACTACTGAATTTTGAAGACTAGTAGTCTCTTCTGTGCTGTATAGGTCAACAACTTCCAAATACAATAGTAAGAACTGGTCAGTGGGAGTGACGGCTAGGACACCAACTCCTTCCTGGTTCCCTGTCACACTGGGTGAGGATCACTCGCTGAAAGCAGAGATTAAAGACTTAAGAACTTTCCTAGTCTCACTGTAGGTAAAAGGCTTGCGGGGTCCTCACTTTCATTTGCTCACCCTCAAAACAGAAATTCTCAACACAGTCCTGCAAACATGGTCGTAACTGAAGGAGGTATGATATATAGAATGGCTTTCTGACCATTTTTTTATGTTTTTTCTGATGAAGGACACTATCCCGTGTCACACAGAGCACCACATCGTGTCAATGCTGATACTACTGATTTGAAAGATGAATACCTGACCAATGGGACCTAGATGGATACTACCTACATTATAGGTTGAGCTGAACCTTACTGTTTACACAAAAGAAAAGCTATTTTTTATACCTGTTGAAATGAGGTACTTGGTAAATGTACGAAATATAGTTTCTTTTTGAATTTAAGAAAAAGTGGTTTCTAAAGTGATGTTGGAAAAATAATTCTGTTAGCATCTACTGTAGTTCTTCAAAAGTAGTTACTACTGGTATACTGTTGCTTGCAAAAAATGTTATACATACTCTGATATAAGCTATCATGAGCACATTCCTTCATGAAACATGCATTAAAACTGGATATTCTCTTGGCTGGAAATGACACCTTAACTTCAAGCCATTTTTTTCTAAAATGATGTATACTTTAATACAGTGCTAACAAGGTAAATAGTAGCAAACCAATCATCTTCTATGGTGTCAAACAGACCACACACAAAATGTGTGAATTAAATGGATGCTGTCTGATGTTTGTGCTTACTGCCATCCAGATTCACAGTCTGCATTCTTACTATTCATATGCTGAAGCTCCTTCTTCTCCAAGTAATTTTCTCAAATATTGATTTAGAATAGAAAATTATTAACCTAGAAGTAACCAGCAGAATACACGATATAAAACCATCCATCTATGCATATGATGACATTGAGGTAGTTACTGCTGACTTAAGAGCACAGTATGGACAGAGCAACAGGCTGAAACACGAATTCAAATGTATGTACCGGATGTTAATCTCTATACAAAAGGGATCACATCTCCCTCACATGCAGCCCAGCTGCACAGCACTGTACCAAGTAATCTTCTGTCCCAGTGTTTGTACTCTGCAACACAGGACTAGCGAAGGCTGATTAGCTTGTATGAAGAATTATAGTCAAGACAACTGGAGTAAACCAGGTTGCATTGTGGGGTGTTTGACCCGGGAGCTGAATCATTATGTGTTACGCATGGTTTTACTGCAGGATACCATGAAGCCCTGGTATTGGCCATAAGGGGCAGCAGAACGTGTGCTTCCAAACCCTCTGAATTGTTTATAGGTGTGTGACTCTCCTCCACATATTGCCATGGCTGAGTCAAGCCCTCTCTATTAAGGAGGCAAAGACAAAAGGAATCATGTCTTGGCTTTTAATTTTGCCTAGGCATTGCTTTCAGAGGAGAGTTGCAACAGGACTAGATACTGAGGTTTGGAAGGACAGGGCTTGACAACAGTAATGAAGAAATGTTAGAATTCACGTAAGCAGCTTGTTTTATGTAGATAATCTCCTGTGTGAGCTAAACTGCCATTTTGTCTGATATTCCTGGCTTTTCAAAGCAGAAGTGATTTTCATGAGTTAATGACTAATTTCCTAATCAGCTGTCCGTCTGTGCTTTCCCTGATACACCACTACATACGGTATAGAAGGTCTACAAAGCAGCAATTGTGAATATTTGGATGATTACACTTAGTTGATTTTTATATGCTAAAGTACTAAATGACTAATGGCTATTTGCCTGACAACTTGCTGTGATAAATACTAGCACCATCTTGGTTTTCTTTCTGTAGGTCACAACACTGAGAAGTATCATCCTGGAAAGCTCTAACCTTTCTGTTCCTGCACACTTTGTGACACAGTTACTGTACTTTTTGTTATATGGGAGGATGTTCCCAAAAATATCATCACTGGAAATACACATTGGTGTAATAAAAATCAGGGAATAAAGTTTGTGTGTAAGGGAAAACTTGCAAATGGAGAATAAATAAGAAGGAAGCTGCATCAGAAAAATTATCTTTTGCATTATTATGTTGAAATACGATATCCTGGAAGCAAGAAAAATACTCAAATACATTTAGGGGAGGAATTTTATAGATTATATAATGCAGAACAGGGCAACAATGGCTAAAATTATGCATGTAGTTTCATCTAGGTTCATGTAGTCTGCAATGAGTACAATGCAGTCTCCCATGAGTAACTACCTTAATATGATACATTAGTAACTGCACAGCGCCCCCCTCCAGCTGCTTCACCTGCCCCTGCAAACTTACGCAAAAGTTGTGATTCAGTCTAATTTCTCTTTTATCCTAAGTTTATTTGTTGTTTTTTGTAACTGCTTCCAACCTGAATTTATTGGAAGACTTCGTGCTTTATACTGTTGGGTGAATAATTTTACGTAAAATTAAAAGGCAAAACTCCAGACAACCTGAAGAATTTTATGAATTTTGCATTGTTCATAAAATGTTGACAATGAAAACCTGAAAAACATGGAAAGAATCAAAAGTTTTCATTCTGATCATTCTAAAATTACATTTTCATTACTTCACTTTATAAAGCCTCTGCATGTCTTCAGTAAACTACATCTTCTGATACAAAAGTGGTCTTGCTGAATTCTCAATTAACGAGAAAAAAACATTTTTTGTCAGTTTCAGATCAGTTTGAACTACATGTTACTATGTTCTTGTTAGATCAGAAGTTTAAAGAATTGATCATGTTCATGTAGCTTAGACTTCAGGACCATACTTTAGATGGGGCTTTGTGGCAGGGAAAAATAAAGTAAGCAGAATTTGGAATTTGAAGGAAGAGAATTTGGCCTATATGCCTGTTATAATTCTAGAACGAAAAACAAAATTGTGACAAAGCTTAGGAAGAATGTAATTTTTTTGGGTCTCTGTTCACAAATTCTGAGGAGCTGCTATCCAGTTTTCTGAGAGGCCAGATACTACTGACTGCATGTAATGTTTGTGATACATGCAGAATACACAGTCAGACTTTAACAGATTTCAATGCAACAGCCATTTCAGAACATCTTTCTTCTGCCTCTTACACAGTAAAGTTGTTTTTCCTTATAAACTATGGTTTAGCACTGAAGTAAAATAACATGGTTGGTTAACCATTATTTAAAAATAAAGATGAAGTCCTCGAAAATAACCAACATACACAGATTAACATGGGAATCTCAAGACATCGTTTAGTTTTCTTGCTGATGAAAGCTGGCATCAATTTGACTATTGCCAGCCTTGACAGATGTTAATCTGACTTGTTCTTAAAGACTGTCAGCAGGTGAAGGGGGAGCTCCCAGACACTCTTCTCCCATGCTTTGCTGTCCTTATTCTTTTAAATGTGGCTTTTTCCACCTGCAGTTTAAGGCTACAGTCTCCTGTTCCACCTGGTAGAGGCACAAAGATGAGGAGTGACCAGGGACCAACTTGCATCTCTAGACTGGGGCTTTATATCTGATCTGTTCCTCAGCCAATATATGTACATGTGTCCCCTGCTTAAAGGCTCCTATCATCTCTCTCTGAAGCTCTAGTGCATGAAAAATGCAGGAAGAGTAAAATATAGGTCGTCCAATTTGCCAGGAATTATGCACTACAATTGCTGAATAAATGTTAATGCTACAATTAAATACCCCAGTAGAAACATTTCATCACTGAAAGGGATTATGAAACTCCTGAGGTCATAATACAATAGAATGGAAAGAAAGGTGTTATATATATTTACTTTATGTATATAGAAACATGTTCATGTCTATCTAATGCTTCTCTATTTGTATACTTGCACATATATATAATGTACTATTATGTGTATTAAGTTAGGCCAACATCATCTACTTTTTCACATGGACCATTGTGCTGCAGTCTTCTCAAATATCAACTCTCCCCCCAAAAAAAAACTCCCAACAGCTGAAAACATAAATCTTGGAGTCAGTAAAACAAAAAAAAAAAAGACATTTTATTATACCACAGCATTTCCCTCCACTTTCTCTGTGGTATCATTTGAAGCCTGCTTTCTAAAACAGAAGTTGAACAAATGAATCCTTCTGTCCTCACTTTGAGTTGTCAGCAGTGCTTCAGCTTGAGATGAAATAAATTGCCAGGCTCTTTCATCTTCTATAATCAGCTCTGCACAGCTGAGTACACCCACAGCCCTGCAAGCTGCCTCTGCCAGCACTAATTCTGAGTGGAACGGGAAGTCTTTGTTAGTGCCACGTTTCTAATGTTCTACACAGGAGTGGGTTTTATTATTTTTATTTCTCCCTCTTTCTCCTGTGCACTCTTCTCCAAGTGATACGATATAGTACAATCCATTTTCTGCAGGAGAGAAGCTTTTAGGTGGTAGCATTATTTTCAAAATGTGCTTGTTGTAGAGTACTTCAATTCCAATGGGTGCCACTATCACTGATTGTATCAGTGCTTTTGCAACATAATACTTATAAATTGGAGTTGCTTCAAAGAAGCCTTCCACCAACCTAAGAGCAGGTCAAAACATTGCATTTTCAGAAGTGTGAGAGCCCTAAGTTCATTGCTTTTGCATCAGTGTGCAGCATTGTGGAGCTTTACATATCATAAAGTTATTTTTGCTTCTCTACCACACTGGCCATGCTCAAGAACAGTGTGGAAGACATCAGGCAAGGGAGGACCAGAGTTTCCAAAGACTTGCAAGTAGCCTAAAATCCCAGGGTGGTATCTTGTATCAAATTAATCCTTGGGGAAGTGAGAAGCAATTAGCTGAAAATCTGGCACTCTATATACAAAAATGTAGAGATGGGCTTTGTTACAGTTCTTACTGGGCCAGGTGATGGGTACTACAGCTGTGGCACCCCCAGCCTTCAGATCATCAGGTCAAATCAAGGACAGCTCAATACACTGAAATGTGTTGTGGACACCTGTGCAAGTCCCAACAGCCACACCAAGAGCATTACCCTACCCACCAGTCTCACTGTCAGCCTCTGAGACTGTGGCAGAGATGAACTTGCCACAGAAACTGTACTATGATTTTCTCATTCCTTCTCAGAGTCAGTCTTTGAAGGTTAAAAGTGTACACACTTTGGCATTCGAATGCCACCTTCTATAACCAGGTTAAGGACTGAAATCAGTCTCTTGCCTTATCCCAGTATGCATTAGATATAGCTAAATAAAAACACTGCATGCCACACTTCAGTAATCAATGAGCTAAAAATACCCAGAGAATGGGGACCAAGGCAGAGCAGAAGATCAACTTTCTCCAACCATTTTACTTCAATAATAGGAAACAAGCCCTTTTCTACAGAATAAGTGATGCCAGTAGTACAAATCTAAGATATGGATCCCGGTTGGTTTCCCGTGGGCTGGTAAGTTATTTTTCAAAAGAGTATATCAATTAAGCAGTGCAAGCTAGCAGGAGGTGCAGTTTTATCATAAAATAATCACAATCCTATCCAATTAGGAGGCAGAAGCACAAAACCCGACTACCCCTGAGAATTTGATTATCCCAAGACATCCAGAACCAACAGATTTGGTTTATTAAATCTCTTATAACTAAGTAGTGTTATTCTCCAGAAAATTAATATTTTAGAATCTGATTAAAAGAAGGCTGGCCATTAAGGATATTGTGTAGCAGAGCAAGCCATACATATTATTCTGTCTTTTAAAAGACAGAATAATACATGTTTTAACAGCTAATAATTTTTTTTCGCTGTGCCACGTAGTTTTCAGTCTTCAAGTCATAGCTGAAAGTGCTGTTAACAATTTTTAAATTACCACATCTTCACTGTTGAACTCTCAATCGCCTGGCTGATCTTTGGTCACACACACACAAAAAAATATTATATGCATTTTTCCAACATCTGCGTATTGTCGTTGCACAGAACTGGACTCCACTCTTGTCAGGGCTGAGGAGTGCAGCAGGTGATCACTGTCTTGTCAGTGATACTGGGAGAGGGGAAGGCAGGTTTCTGGGAGGTCTTGTTATCTGCCTGGTGCTCACTGACACATTCTGTCATGAGGGCTTTCTGTAAAATACATTTCACCTCCTGGCTCTGATGACTTTGTGATGTGCCCACTCCCACCCAGCTATGTTGAGCAGCAGTAATGAAGCTGTACTGTTAGAATCGCACTTCCAGAGGACTTTCCTCTGCAAGAATGCTGCAAGCTTGCCTTTCAAAAGCTGAATGGACACACCATGTAAAAACATTTCTGGCTGAAGGTTAGTCACAAAGGCTGCCAAATATTTGCAAATACTGTATTAACATAAAATGCAGGTATCACATGTCCCCTCCCCTTGCACAATCACAGATTACAATAATAATATCTTGTAAAAATAATGTAGTCATAAGTATGCAAAGCTCTGGAAATATAAACCCTGTCACTATATTGTAAGTAGAAAAGGATCTGGGCCTAACTGCAGTTAGGCAATACCTAAGTGCTAGGTTTATCAGAACTTAAAGCCAGATCTGAAGTTTGCTCTTTATAAGAGGCCAAAACAAAACTCCCAGAATCGAACTTCCTTGAACTTTGAGGTGTTTCAAATCTGAATTCAAAATGGGAATGCCAAGTCCATTTCTCATGTCAAGAAAAGGTAAATGAAGTTGAAACAGTAATATAATAACAAAGTGTGAGGAAATTAAAAATAAAGCCTAGTTGTGAGTCTAGACCACTGGACAGCAAATTTTAAGCTTTTCCCCATAGATTTTTTCTTGTGTTTTCTTCAATTAACTTGAATGCACTTCACAGAAATTTCTATAACAGATCTAAATATTATCAGGAAAAAGAGCAGTATAATTATATCAGAAATAACTTGTCTCAGAAAACGAATAGCTGGGATTTCTTTCTGAATCAACAAACCCTTCTAGTTCTCCATGCTTCTAACAGACTCTTGATTTCTGTTAGTGCTGTTAAAATCAAAGGTCAGAGATTTCAACAACAGGGTTAAGGCCACCCTGAAAAATATGGCTGAAGTATTTGGACATGAATGAAGGAACAGGCTATACTTTTCTAACCACCTTTATGGGAATTGAGCATGTAAATGTGGAGGTTTCAGGGCTAACCTCCTGGCCATGATTGCTGGTAGGGCATGATGGCCAACACCCAAAGGACCAGGAAGATCCAGCCAACATGCAGGTACTGATCTCCTGTGTTATTTCTCTTTCTGTCACTGTGAATCTGCCCAGCTGAAAAAAAAAGAAAAAAAGGCCTCATTTATGGTTATGAAGGAGGGAACACTGGTGTCCATAAGCAATAACAACCTACAACTTCTCTTTTTCACATCTCTGTCTGATAAAGAGCAATCGCCTACATGCTTTTGGCAAAGCTAGCAGGACCAAAACAAGGTTCATCACGTTAGGCAGGCAGGAGCTAGGTGATAAGTATATTATTTTTGTCAAAGCTTAGTTTCATCCAAAGCAATCTCCCACCCCATTAGGGAAAAGAAAGACAGCATAACAGTTACCTGAAAGTGAATGAAATCAGTACCGCTCTCCCAAAGCAGGGAATATTTTATCTCTCTTACCAGCATCTAAGGAAAATTATAACCTTTGCACAAACATCTAGATGCTGCAGGCTAGAACAAATATAAAATGAAATCCATGTGCGTAAAACAACCTACAGACATGTATGCAGTAGTTGTAGTATTGTTACTGTTAAAATATTTAACAAACCTGCTGCAAACTAGTTCCTTTAAGCTTGACCACAGGTGTATTTGAGAAGTGTAGGGCAAAATTAAGTTTATGGTGATTATTGCTGTTTACTGCAACTAATATAAATCAGAACATTAAATGTTAGCCTAGAATATTGCCCAGGGTCATAATTTTTCTTTGTATAACACTAATTTAATCTAAGGACTTTTAAACTCATTTTATTAGTTAAAAAAAGGACCTGTAAGTCTCACAAAATGGTTATGTTTCAGATATTTTTTTTCCACATACTGATCTGTCTTGTTCTCAAACATCTGTTGTCTACAAAAAGTTCTTTGTAAAATATGCCAATTGAATTTATCTTTTCTCAATGTGGTTTACTAAAGAGCTATACACTTGGTATAAAAATACTATCCAGCTAAATGAATATAGAATAGATGGTGTTGGAATATAAGTACATGAAATGAAAGGAACCCGGCAAACAGGTGCACAGTTAGATCTCAGCACACTGAATGTCAGTAAACACGATATTTGCTTTTTAATCTTTTCTAGCTGTGTTTGTATTTAGATAGAATGGTTTAATCTTGCAAAACATGTTTCATAAACCTCTCAGCAGTAGACTGATTGGCAGAAGGTTCTTTCTTACCTTTTTTTTTTTTTTTGGTATAATTAACTATTAGATCTTATTACTGCGTTTGCTGTATTTGACAGTGGTTTTTCTTTTGAAATCAAAAGAAACTTTCTCGTTAACTACAGCTGGCACAAGGTTAAGACCACTGACAGAGAAATTTGCCTTCAATCATACATTCCCATTAACAGTAATACATAGCATATGGGTAAAAGAGACACAAGAGGCAACTAATACTTTCAGACAATGCTGAGTATCACAGCCTTACCATATTGTACATTAAATTTGCATTACATCTGGCAGTCAAGGAGAACATTAAATATGTTTATATTACAAGTTTGTAATATACTCTCTCCCAAAATGCTGATACTATATTACAGTACAATGACAATCTAGACAGAACTGTGACTTTATTGATGGTCACATTAAATTTCTGGATTCCAAATACTCTACAATGCGGAGTTCATAGACTGTGGCCAAATCTGGCAGGCTCTGTGGGTAGTCTACAGAACAAGGTGCACAGCATGTTTTTGCAGGGCAGATTTTTCACAAAGTACTTTTTTGATCTTTTTTTTTTGCCTTATTGGCCCTGTGTTTTCATTACTGCAGTGTCAAGAGACCTTGTTATATTCACTAGGCTGCTAGTAAGGGTAACAACACTATAAGCATATTGATAATACTATACACTGGGAAAACCACTTCCACAAGTGTAGATTTCCTTCTCAGAGAATTAAGAGTGTGCAGAGATGCAGTTGAATCCCAAGCTGAACTTCCTGAAAGTTTAAGACTTTATAGAATTAGCGTTTTGGCACTACTTATCACAGAAATGGGACCCAAGTGCAATACTTGCATTCAGACTTGCACATGTATCCAAGTTTTCTCTATTTGGTACTTGATGTAACTTCTGTTGAAGCCAGTGGGAGACTTTCCACTGACTTCACACTAAATACATCAGGCCCTTGGCTGAGAAAATATTTAGACAGAGGAATTCATCCCACCACTACTTTTAATAAACATATTTTAAAACTTTACTTACAATATTTTTCATTAAGAAAAAAAGCTAACACACTGAAATGTCTTTCTGAATATGAATTCTATCTTGACAATATATTGCAAAGACTTTTCTAATGATAAATTAAAATGATCATATGAAAAACATATGCTTGTTTATTATGTATATACAGTTAAGATTTACAGAGGTTTAAAAAATACAAAGACAATTTGGTTATTCTATAGGAGTCTAAATGGTCATGGAGAAACAACAATATTTGTGTGGTTTAGAGAAAAATAATTGACACAGAGCCAGGTCACATTCACTATTAATTTTAGACACTACAACTCCATACAGGTCTCTTGAGAGGGCAAAAACTATGTCTGTCCTTTTCTTTGTTGATTCTTTTTGTTGTGTGTATATCTAAGGTTTTTGTTCATGTAGCAGTACCTTGTTTTTACTAAGAAACAGTGGAAATTTCCTTAGCACATGTGGGGGGAAAAAAAAGCCTTTAAAGAAAAAGGAAAAAGCAAAACAATACTATGAAAACAAAGTATCCACAAGTGCTGTCTTGCTAAAGCTAACAAGTTCCAAAAACTGTTAATTTTGTCTGGTTCCTTGGTGGAAGGTTTATATTGCAAACACATTTCCAGTTATGCTGTAATCCATCTCAAAGGTGGCATGATATCAACACTCCTGCAGGCAGGGCCAAGTCTGTGGGTATGAGAGTAAGAGAAGGGCGTAAAAAAAGAAATAAATCTTGTTTCCTACAGTTTAAAGACTCAGGCCATCAGAGCAGAAGGAGCTTATTTTGATTTTATATTTTGGTAAGAAAAACTGACACGAGTTTGTTTGTGTCTATTTGGGTTCTGCCAGATGGAAAGGTTTGCTCATCAGAGGCAGCTGTTTTAGCAAATTACCTCACTGTGGTATAATGACTGAGTTATAACAAGCTATTGAAGAAAATCCTTTCATTTCCCAGTGAGATCATGATAACTAGAAACAATTTCAATAAGATTTTTTATTTACTTTGGAAAGGATTCAGTTACAAAGACTGGTGATACAATGATGTATTTATTTTGTTAGTATTTTTTATGTATTGAGCATTTGGGTTTGCTTTGAACTAATGTATTTATTATTTTATTTGGGGTGATATATTTCATTATTTAAAAATATAACTGTAATTACACTAGGAAGGAAGCTGCTCTGTATACAATACGTCTTACTGAAAAATCTATTCCAAAAACTCACAATTAATTCATTATTTGCTTTTTATACATATATCCTGTGTGTTACATGGTTAAAATGATCACAAGAGAAAACACAAAGCAACACAAATAGCAAAAGCTGCATACAGTCTGTATCCAGAAGGGTTATTCAAAGGAAAAACCTTTTTCAGGAGTTCGAGTGAAGTTGGATTGGTTATTTTGAACGGCTGAAGAAAAAGCTAAATTTTCCTCATTTTGATTCCATTGCTGTAACTTCTAGAAACAGAATTAGCATGCTGGAGAGTAAATTACCACAGAAACTTGACATTTGGCAGGAACTTGGTCCCTGGTCACAGAGGTGCCTTTGGAAGTCTAGTAAAAACTGGTTGTGATGATTTCTGGCAAAAGCCATGCTTCCTGTGGCCGCTGCAATTGCAGCTGCCCAGCACTTGCATTTCTAGAAGCAATGTCTGTGTTTTTTACCCCAGCTCTATTTTGAGATATTTGGTACAGGCTACATTCTCAAAATGAGACTTGAACTGCATATACAAAAGACCTTCTTCCTAACAATTATCCCTCCAAGCAAAGGTGTGTGCAGTGACCCCTGCCCATGCGCTCCCAAGCAGAAATACTATTCCCAGAGCCTGGCCCCACACCCAAAGAGCTTAAAAGCAAAATCTTTGTGGCTTCCTTTCTGATCAAGGTGTTTCATTCAGTCATGCTTCTTTTGACTGTTAGAGCAGATGCACTTTTAGTCCCACTTATGAGACTTCCAGGATATGCTACAGAGATTGTCCAGACACTAATCCTTCAGGAGCCCCTGGCCTCTCAAAGGGCAGCTTCCCTGTGGCAGGCACTTGCAAGACACTGGGAAAAAAAACCTTGCAATTAGCTTGGGAAAATCTGTTCCCCACATATGGATTCTACAATTTAAATTGACCAGCAAGTAGCCTACACATCAGTACTGGAAACTTGATTGCAATACAGCTTGACATGGTTTATTACATCTGGCCACAGGAAGGGCACTTTTTACACCAACACATTTTTTTAGGTTTTTCTGGAAGGAATATAATACTTAAGCTCAGTTAGCCAGTTCTGCGGTTGCACAAGTTCACTGGTCTTGGATAGCCTCTGTGGCTAGCAGCCACAGCAGCAAATTTAGTCTAGACAGAGCTCTTATTTACTTTAACGATTGCAAGTGTGTACTTGGAATGGACAGCTTCACTAAGCTGCTCACAGTGAAGCCCACATTGACCTTTCAGAAGCAGTGACCAATTCAGAACCCACCAGCAGTTTAAAACACTCCTTCCACCATACATGGTTGTCTTGAATTGAATTTGTTACTGGTTGTCCATTTTTGTTACCTTTTTATGATGCTCTTATCAGTTTCCTTCACCAGTGAATCACTTCAGCACTTGTGCCATCTGCTGTGCATTCTTCCACCAGAGTATTTACCATCTCTACCAGCTTACTAATAAAAAACTAAAGTGCCACCATCACTTTTTGTCAGTTGGGAATAAGTCATTTATTATTCTTCTTACCTCCCTCTTTCAAAACTCACATCACTTATACAACAGGGTGTCAGTTACCATATGCTGAATATTCAGTATAGGTACACTCAACTAGCACTACGTGGTGATATAGAATATTGGTGACTCATGTCTGGATTTGGGTATCCAGCTGTAAAGTCTGTATTTCACTATCATAATTCACATATTCTGAAACCTGAGGAGCTTTATAAAAAATGTGTGTATTTTTCAATAAGAAAGATCATAATCATATATAACAGGGGAGTTCTTCTTCAGAAATATATTATGCCATTCTCAAATCACAGAAAACCTTCACGATTATCCTATCTCTAGTCCACCTGGGAAACCAGCTCAGTTTAATAGCTTGTTTTTCCCTAAGCATACCTTAGGGATTTATTAACCTGCAGTGTTTCCTTCTTTATATCATCAGACATATTATTTGGGGAGGGATCTTTAGACAGTGGTGTCACTGGGAAATCTTCTGGAGACTTACACTCTTCAAATCTTGCTTTTTGCTGGCCACTGAGAAAGGAGGTAGGTGCATGTGCAGGTAGGATTGACTGGTTACAGGCAGAAAAGTGGTTTCTGGGGGGGACGGTGCAGGGAACAGGGGGAATGGCACCAGGAAGAGCTCAGGGGAAGCTCCCAGGAGAAAACACAGGAATGTGGGACTGCGGGGGGCTGCCTGAGCTGCCATGTCTACCCCTTGCAAAAGCAGAGAGTCTTGTGAACAGCCCTCATCAAAAGGGTCCACAGAGCTCCTGCTTCCCTTCCCCCACATGCTCTACCAGCTAGAAAAAAACTTTCCAATAGCCCACAACGATATTAAAACCTTTAGTACAAAAGCAAAGCCACAGAAGCTATAAAGTATCACAGGAAACGAAGCAGAAAAGAACAAGGGCACTTCTAATGTACTAAATCCATGAAGCAGAAGGAACTGTGGAAATTACCAGGTGACTTTAGAAGACAGATTGTGCCACAGAGGAAGACAAAATAATTGCAATAGGCCAGCCAGTATGACCTTGGGAATTTTTTTTCCCAAAGACATATCTGGCAAACTATAAGCATGTGCACAAGTGATACCAAGAAATACTCCAAAGAGAAGCAGGAAACTTTGCTTTTGACAGTCTGCATTCAAATTTGGTAGCTTTCTTTCCCATGCTGCCAAGGATCAATAAATGTTTAATGAAAGGGAGAAAGAGAGTCCTTGCACTCATTTAAAATGTTCATATGTGCATAGTACTTACTTGGAAAGTCCTGTTAAGTCCTGGGATAAAGTCTGCCCTATGCCGAATGAGTTTCCAGGTAATCCCAAAAACCCTGCTGATTTTGAAATGAACTATGCTTTTTCAAGGTCTTATGGTTCTTGATTACTGTTCACAAGGGTGGAAAAACATACTTATTAAAAAATCCACATATCATTTCTGCCCTGTGACATGTGGAGTGCTAATTTCTCAGAGGAGAGTTTAGTAGAATTTACTTAACATGGGCAAAACAATGCATTTTTCTCTTTTCATTCCAGAAAGAGTCTAAACAGTTCCACAGAATTAATAAGACAAGCAAAGGTTTCAGACTAAACTGTTACAATTAATTTTCAATTGCTTACTAATGTTTATCAATGAGAATGGATAAGTGGGTTTAAAAATAGGGAATGCTCTTACGACAGAGTTTGTTACAGGATAGGGAATAAAGGAGTTTTAAACTGCACAAAGACAGTGTTTTGTGAAAAGACACCCACTGGCTTCCAAAGGATTTTAGACACATTATTCCACAGCACTGAATGACAGACAAAATGGAAACAGCTGGATGAGACAAAGGACTTTTAAATATGCAAGGTTTTTATTTTATTAAGCGGAGCACATGTAACTAATCTTGGAACCCAGATAACTTTTCTTTTCACAGCAATTAGCCTTGCTTCATTAATATGCTGCTTAACATTTCCTTGGGACTTTATTTTTTTTTCCCCTCGTGAGTGAAATATATTTTAAGTTTTTAAAAAAGATAATTAGAATAGATTGCATGCATTAAATATGTGAACATGTACAGCCAGACACTCCAGAAGGCAGGAGACTGACATTTGACCTTGAAGCATTAAAGAAACCATAGACATTTGGACTGAGACACAAGAGCTGCAGTTTCCCTTCTTGTATATTACAAAGAGGAGATGGATTGGGCACTAGGCAAGCAAGATCTTAGCCAGAATGCTCACTAAACTTACACTCTTCTCCAGTTTTTTAATTTTTCAGAAAAATATAAGGAGACAGTAGCATGAATGAGGATCAAGTATCATTCTGCAGCATCATAATGAGTAATCTGGAGATTTCTGTATTATTTTATTTTGATACCAGAAATTATATAGCTCCGTCTGTATTAGAAATTAATTGAACAGGCATTCTCATGAGTCCTGCCATCAGTTAAGAATCTGAAAAATGTATTTTTTTGAGGTGAAATTCAGTAGTTATCATTCTGTCTTGACCTTGATCCTCTTTGGAATCTGTTAATGGGTCTTAGCATGATGGAGCACATTAAGGCAATGCCATTTCATTTCGGCCAGTTGAAAAGTTCATAGTGAATGTCAAGCAGTGGTGCATAAGCATGGATGAATCTTTGCTTCACAGCACCTAAAGCTAGAGGGCCTGTTCAGACCACACCTTCAGGGTAACTAACTTTTAACAAGTCCAGTGACATCATTTTAATCAAAGCTTTTCAGTCCAAAGCAGAGAAAATGGGAAAAATTGAGGCACCACTCCCAGCTGAAAGTCCTTTGACAGTGAAAAACTGTGTCAGAGAGGCAGCTGCGACAGCAAATTGCAGTCTGTCCCTTTGCTCTACAGAAGATACATCTCCATAGCCTTTTTGAAACAGAAGACACTTCCCTCCTTACTTGAGCTTCATGTGACCTCTGATTTGGCTCTGCACATGTGACCCAAAGACACTGGATTCTAGAGGGATCACACCCTCTGCCACCAGAGAGTGGTGGCAAACTTGGTTTCAGTTTTATCAAGGAATGATTTCAGAGGACGGAGGAAGTGAGGAGAAAACAAAACTATCAGAATGCCAGATGAAGAGATCTTTAATCATAAACTCCCACTGTTTCACTTTGTCAGGCAGCAGCTGAATCCACTCCCTCTCTTTTCTATTCAGTGATAAACAGTCTTTATTGGTGAAGTCCAGAAGTGTGTAATTCTGTTACCATTTTTCCTGAAAATTCTGACAAAAGAATTGCTTAACACCAGGCTTGCTTCAAAAGAACGTGGATAAAACTGTGAGCCCTGACTATCTTTGCTGGCTTCAGCTTGGGCATTTGCAGCTGCTACGGCTCGTGCTCATGTGTGGGCTTTGAACCAGGGCAGCTGAGGAACCAGTGCATATTCACATCTACCATGCACTCTTCAGGGCAGTAACCCTTGGTGGCAGCAGCATGAAGGGACAGCTGAGTGCCATAACCTTGTAAATATTCCCATTAGGGCTTGCCAGAGACCTTGAGTCAGAGTCCTCCACATGAACATGTTATCTGTAAGATGATGGAAGATTTGTGATGAATTTTTTTCATGTATCAAAATAACATCTTGTCCTTCTCTAGCCTGTGTGCCTCCTTGCTCCCACAGGCAGATTGTTCCTCATCATCTTTTTCCTTCACACTGCCACTGCAACTAATTCACCCGGAGCAAAACCCTGCTAATTTTTGTTGCCTATCCAGCTGATCAGCACAATGCAGTCTCAGGGTTATTTTCCTTTCACTGAAGTGTAGTTAACTGGATAAACCCTCTGCCAGCAGCATTGCAATTGACAGCCATTTCTCAGAGGCAGTCCCCCTCCCTCAGCGTGCTGAACCATTATACAAGCTGAACTCATCATGAGCGAGGGCCAGGCCGAAAACAGACCCCCAGGCTCCTTGAAGCACAAGCCAATGTGTTAAGCAGCTAAGCACTCAGACTGCCTTCCCTGTGCTGTAGCTACAGCAACACTGTGACCGTCTCATGGGGCTCAATGTAAATCAACTGCTGCTTCTTAACTGAAATGCCTTAGTACAGTATAATAATGAATCCATAACAACAGCTTTGTACAGTATATTACTATTCTAATCAGATATTTTATTGGTAGCAGTATACTTCTTAAAGCTAGCATTTAATTTGCCTCCTTTGCCTTGTATAATAGAAATCCTGCTGCTGTGACAATGGATAGCTGTAAAGCTAATGGTGTCTCTTAAAGTCCCCCTTCTGAGAGAGAGAAAGGAAGAGAAATCATAGTCATTTCCCAGCCATTTGTGTTAAAAAACAAAGAAAACAAGAATCATTCAAAAATGATGTGCCAGGCAACCTGCATTAATATTTATGTTGGCATTAATATTGATAAGAATGTACCTTATGCTTTGTTGTATACCTCCAGCATCCGTAAGTTCCCTGTTATTCAAGCTAGTAGCCATTAGCTCGCATCTTCCTCTGTACACAAAGCTCTAAAAAGCCTTGGCAGAGCTCCAGTTCACTTACACTTAAATGGACACTCAAGCTTTGACGGACACACAGCTAAATAGAGGCCAATAATTCAATACAGTATGGCTGTACTGGGGCTGCTAGTAAATCCATCAAGCAGTAAATATCATCTGAAGCCAATGCAAGCTTTTATCTTTCCAATTTTGTGTATGTCTGTGTGAAGCCCAGGCATTCAGTGAATCATGTAATTTATTCTGCAGTGCAGAGCCTGGGCTGTCTCAGACATCATATTGACTTTTTTCCATCTGTCAGGGGCAGTCACTGCTCTGCTTTTGTGCAAACGCATCACATTACATTTATTTATTTATTTAATCCCACTCTCTAGCGCAATTGGGCAAGGACACATTTTCGCAGATCAACAAATACCAAGAAAAGCATTGAATATCATTACAACAGCATGTTAAACATTTGTCCTAACCAGTTTGTTAACTCAGCAAATGCACTTCCAGCAAACCTTTGTAATGGCTCAGAAAGGACTCCCTACTGCAATGTTTTATTAAGCCTCAAATATGCCCTGTTATTTTCTTTTGCTCTTTAGGTCAGCAGAGATGCCAATATAATATAAATAATACTGAACAGCTGGGCTTATTGACTTGTGGTCTGTGTTTGGGTGGATATTCTGACACAGTAGATGATACAGACATAAAAATAGATGGCATGGATCAGGCTAGCTTTCTCTGCCAGAGCTGGAGGGGACAAAATTGCCCTTATAGGGAGAGAACATGTCTGTGTATACCCTGTGAGAGCAGCTGGGCTGGCCACAGCTTTTCCTGCAGGAGTGGAAAGGTGGCATCACTATCAGCTTCGCACTTGAGGCTTTCCCACACGCTGACAAAGGTAGCAGGAGAGAAAAACCGAGTCATGACGTTTGCCAGCAGTCAAGCACTGTCACACCCAGGAGAGAGCCAAAAGGCCTGGGCCAAGAGGTGCAAGGTCAAAATGACAGACTATGGAAAGTTTGTGTCTGCATGGTAGATTTTAGTAGCTGAACCAAACATACATATCTCTGTCAAATCAAGGAAATGAGCCAGGGCCAAAGCTTATCTACGTCAATTCCTTGACATAAGAAGAACTTTTATTTTAAAGAGGGAAAGGTAAGACTTCACTAGCTGTCTATTTCAAAATGTAGGTCCTTTTTTGAAAAAACTCACACATTACATACATATTCTCAAGTTGCTTGTTCTCAACAACATTCAGGCCATATCATTTCCATATACAAAGTCTATTTCAGAAATTCTTCAGGCTTATATATGCAAGGAACATATGACTGTGGAGGCTCATCCAACTCGGACCCTGGACCCTTGTGCTTCTACTGCCTTTGGTGTGTATGATTGATTTTAAGTTCACACTCATAGGACTGGGGACAGTCGCAGCCACATTGTAAGCTTTTGACTTGAGCCGTTGGTCATCAAATTGAAAGATCAACCTTGGATGTGCTTGTTATCTCATTTGCCTTTGCGACAAGAGACTGCAAGAGCAGACAAGGCATGCTGGCATTGCAGTCCCACATAGTAAGCCCTTCTGGATCTACATGGGGCTGGGTGTGGGAATGCAGAGAGCTGATGACTACTGTGGCCTTCATCCTTCAAGGTGTAGTAACAAACACTGCAGTAATCCTGGCCAGAAAGTTGCCGCCTTTTTCATCCTTTTTTTAGCCCAGGAAAACTACCATGCTTCAGGCTGCACTCCTCCCAAGCCCTGTCACTCACCGAGTGACTAGAAATTTTGTTCTACACCTCTACAGTGGACATGGGAGATGTGTCCTACCACATCAGGTATTTTCTTGACTACAACAATTTTTTAGCAATGCAGGAGTCCAAGATTCATACTCCAATCTGACACCCACCCAAGGGAAATAACCATAATCAGATATGCAGTGGCTGTTACTGGGTTATAAACCCATGGTGGACCACTGGCACTGATTTATCAACACTAACATAAAGCTGATGTCTGGCTCTTCAGATATCTCAACATGCTTTTTTCTTGGTCCAAGACAACTTCCTTTTCTAAGCCACAGGCAGGAAGACTACTGGCTACAGGGAAATGAAAGGTCTTAAGACTCCTGAAAAATGAATAAATAGAACAAGAAAAAATGACAGACAACTTAAAAATATGAAATGTATTTATTCCTTTAGGAACATGGAAAAAAATGGCCAGTCTGATCACGCTACAATGACACAATAACGAAACTAAAATCCAGCAGGTAGATTATTTGCCAGCATAGAAAAATGAAAACAGAAGGTTAACATCGAACTTGATGCTCTGAATATTATGAAATACTTGCAAAGGTTATGAGACAATAAGCTCTCCTATAGAAAAGCAAATCAATAATGTGTATTTCAATTGGTGTAGTAAGTAGGCATTGCCCTAAATGGGACAGCTTTCCTTGTCCTTGAACAGTTCCAATAAAACTGAAAAGCTCCTATCCAGACTGCCTGGTGGGACAGGGCTTAATTTCAAGCCATTGCTCCACTTTAATCTGATTTTCACTGCTGGGTAAACGAGTTGCCTTATGTCACTCCAGACTCAGCACAAACACAAGGTTCTCTGGTCCTCCAGGAAGTTTAGATGCAGAAGCAGCTCAGGCCCAAGATAGTAACATAACACAGATGCAGCTGTTTTAATCAAATCATGTCACATAATTCCACTCACAAAGTGTACCTCCAGCACATTTTGAACCTCACTGGCACATCAGTTATAAACTGTAGAAACATTTGCATATGAAAGAGCACAGCAAGGAAGGAGAAATAAATTATAATAGTACTGTTAATCTCTAAGCATGATACCCATAAACCAATTCTGCTTGAATTTCATGTAATATGGGCTTATAAATTGTGTTTTCTTCTTGATTCTGTAGCAAAGCAGATAAATTACCTAATGAAATTAAGTCTACTCCTTAAAAAAAATCAAAACTATGCTGTTTTTGATCCAGGTTCTTGTCGGTGTTGAATAATATCAACTATACTAAAATCAATAGTTGTATATTCTGCTTTTTCCTGGATGAAATCATAAATGTACAGCCCAAGACATCAGGGGAACATAAATTATACTTTAAAACATCAGTACAGAGCATCTGAGGCTCTTCACTTTTTGTACTTCTCTGTTTCATCCCACTGTTTTCCCACAAACACAAGCACACACACACATACAGAGAGGCAATAGCACCCAAACATGCATTCAGTGCACCTTTATTAACCTCCAGTTAGAAAGTATTGCCTAGAACACATTACTTACAGTATCCTGAAAAGCAGCATGCTGCTCTTCTAAAGAAACAAATTAAAAGGGAGCTCACTGAGCAATCTCCAACACCTGAGAGCGATTAATGTAAGCAGAAATAGGAAACATCATCAATTATTTAAAACAAACTGAATATGTAACACTGACCTTCATCAGCACTCGTCAGTTTTATACCTTTGCCTGAATAAACTCAGAGGAGACAAAACCACAAGACAGGTGTACACCACAGGCTATAAAAGGCAGCAAACACAGAGCTCTCTGTCTCCATGGCTGTCTTCAGCATTTCTGGTTCTGCAAGTGAAACTCAGCTTGTTGATCCTTTAGTTTTGATACATGTACCACTGCCTTCTGTATTTTTAAATCCTATAGCCTCTTCCGTGCATTTCAGACTTCTCTTGTTGAACAAAGCAGGCCAGACATACTTTTCAGGCTGTGAGAGAGTGTTCAAAGAGCAGTAGATGTTTTCTGTAAGTTGTCACTCCCCAGAAATATCTGTAAGTCATGCTGATTTGGACAATACAGAGAAGGGGTTTATAAGATTCTAGAGCAACTTCCAGCCCTCTACATGTTTTTTAAATGCATACCTGAGGTCTTTAGGAAAATATTATAGTCCAAATTGTCATAAACTTGGGCCTGGACAGAATTTCAAGAGAACATGGAATTTATTAGCTAATGCAATTGCTGAACATAACAGACACCAGAAGGAGAAGGATGTTTGGCACACTAATGGCTAAAGATTTTCAGAGCAAAGTCCTATCAGACTATCAGACACAAGTCCTTTGTGACCATTCAAGCTAAACAAAGTTTGAAGTGCTAGTGTCTGTTGTACTAGCAATTTCAGGAAAAGTCACATGAGTGGTTCATGCAGAATAACACAAGCTTGCGTTAGATCATCTGCTGAAAATCCTTCTAGAGACACCCAGAATCTTGACTAATTGTCTCAAAGTGTGCTATATGATTACCATGTAGGCAAAGTACATTACTAGTCCTTAGGACCAGATTATTTTTAACTGCTGTTGGGGTGCTATTAAGGATGCTTCAGACTTTCCATCTTTAATATTTTTTTCACTGTTTTGGAAGAATAGACCTGTAAAAAATGGCAGGGAGCCAAAGAACAGCACACAGGATGTCAGCATGGAAGCTATTAAAAGAAGTGATGTGCTAACAGCTGAGTTTTAAAAGAGAAATAAGTAAATTATGTCAAGTACTGTTGGGTATTTTAATTATATATTTATTTACTGTAGCTGTGTAGCTCTTTATGACTTCATTAATAAGACGTTTTGAGTACAAAATCCCTTCAGTGTCACCTAACTACCTTTTGGAGGAAGAGGAAATCTAAATGATTTCTCTCAGAAGAAACCTGGTATTGCTTGCAGGTGTCACATTCAGCACCAGCAAAGTAAAGCACTTTTTCATGCAGTCCAGGGGAAGTCCTCACCAGACTCCTGCAGCCAGTGCAGAGGAATGGCCATGCAGAGGCAACTGGAGTACCACAGGATCTGGGAAGGGACCGCTTCAGCAAGGATGGGGGGGCAGATGTGGAGAACATCTCTCCAGGAAATAGAGAATAATGCTGGAGGTCACGCTGGTTTGACCTCTCCTCAGTGAACAATCCTCCCCCAGCAGCTGGGGACTGTGGTACCGCACAGCTCCACAGCCAACTCTACAGTGCAGAGTTTGAAGACGTATTTGGGCCAGTGATCCCAAGTCCCATGCCGGGGTAGGTGGTCCTCCTGCAAGGACTAAGCTCCTACGCTGGCTGTTCTGTAGAGGAGAACAAGATTCAGGACCTGTGAGCTATAATCAGTTCAGTGGGTTAGGCACAGCTAGAATCACATAAAGGTAGAGAGAGCTTTGCAAAGGAAATATTTAGGACTCTAGACTTGTTTCAAAAAAAATTAGGCCCCTTACTCAGAGTGATAGCCAGACACATCTAAGAAAATTCTTTAATGTCCTAAACATCTCTTTTATAAATAATTTTAAAAGACTTGACCCAATTCATACAGCCTTTGGCAAAGATAGACATAAAAGCCAACCTTTGTTTGCAGCTCCCAACATGATCCTCTAATTGCTGATGCTCCATCCCCAGTGTATAGTCCATCCCTGGGCCTCACTGCCTCAACGTATCCTTGGAGGAAAGATGCTAGCAGGATCCAGAAACAGATGAGATATTCATATAGGTATTAAAATATGCTAAGTTGGGAAAGCAAGTACTAGAAGTGAGAGCATTAGAAGAAATGTAAACTCTCACAATTCAGTATTTAATTCTGTGTCTCCAGAGGTGGAAGCATCCATGCACATCTTGGAGAAGGCTGGTCCAAAGAACTGAAAAGTCCTAAGAACCAGAGAGATAATTGATACCAAAACGAGAGTCTTTTAATTTATAAAATATTTTCATTCTTGCATTTAATGTGGCAGCCAAATAAATGGTATCAAGGGTCCCTTGGAGAAGAACATAGTGGCTGTGACTTGCCACTGACAACAAAATGAAAAGTGCTCTTTCACTGCGCTTCCAGGTAAACGTTTCAAGTTCAGAAAATCGTTACAAATTGCTAAGCAACAGATTTAATTTTTTTTAAATGCACATTTTTTCTATACAACCAACAGTTCTGTATATGTTAAGTATCCTTACTTGAGCTGTGTAAGAGATCTATACTTTCTCCATTCTTTCACTCTCAGTGTAACTATTTTAAAATAACATTGTATTTTAATTAAAGCCAAAAATTTCTCCCACACTCATCCACCTCCAAATCGTAACATTCAGACAGATTCTTTCTGATATTCAGGCACTTGTATCATTCTACACCTGTTTTACAATCAGCCAAAGCGTAATTCAAAAACACAGAATAGTCCAGAGAAGTAAATAGGACTGGGGCTCAAAACCATGTGCAAGCTATAATCCAACTGCAGATCATATATAGAGTCATTTCATAGGAGCAATCCCGTGCTTCAGACTCTGACAAGTGCCAAGAACTACTCTAAGTAAAGACTTGAGTTGTCATGACTGTAACACCTGCATAGCATCTTTGATGGACTTATGTATCCATTATGTCCAACCACCAATGAGCAGGCGTTATGGACCTTTCCTCACAGTCCAACACCACCTTGTCAGCTCAGCTGCAGAGGAACAAACCGAAGTCTGAGGCCACGTTTGCAAGCAAAAGAGACGCTGGTGCTCCCACAGCTGTGTGCTACTGTGTGCCCACAAAGGGCAGCTGCTAGCCTTCTGCTGATTTCAGCATCAGTCAGGACTTTCAACTTAAAGGTGACCTTCAGTTTCAAGAGTAAGAAATTCTTCTTTGCAAGTGTTTATCAGCTGCCATGGGAGATAATGAAGTAAATATTTTCTAAAAGCCTTTAAACAATGTTGTTTACAATAGGATAAGATGCAGTTAATGCTGGGCTTACCTCAAACTGTCCAGATTGACTGAATTTGACAATTTTTCTGGAAGAAGATGCACAACAATATCTTCAGCCAGTTTGTTCTTAAAATAAGTCAATAATGGTGTGTTTAAAACTGTTATTTTACTACTGAAAAAAAATGACAGCAGCATTCCCACTGAAGGATAATCATTCTGTATCAAATATTTATCACTCCATCATCACAAATAGTTAAAAGTGTACTACATACATGACAGTATGCATGACACTAGTGTGTAAGTATTTCTGTAATTTCGGTCTCTGTTTACATACATCTAGGAATGAGTTTGAGTAGGGAAAACAATTTCATTTTTCACTTTGAACAACGCGTGGTACATA
The DNA here is from genome assembly GCF_037038585.1 of Patagioenas fasciata. NCBI lineage: Eukaryota > Metazoa > Chordata > Aves > Columbiformes > Columbidae > Patagioenas > Patagioenas fasciata. The sequence goes on along the minus strand of NC_092560.1, from coordinate 53,575,580 downwards.
TGGTGCTTTCATGGACAAATGGAACACAACAAGTCATGGCATTAGTCTTCAGACAACTGTTAGCTATATTTTCATCGTAGATAGTTAAGTATTTGATATGAAGATCGGACTGTGGTTTGAGTAGCTTGCATAAGACTTATGCTTTCTAGAGACATAGTGTTAAGGCTGGATTGCCTGGTTAATGAAACTATCATTGTAAGCAAAATAAGCAAGCATTGTTTATTGAAAGATACAGTTTTAGGGACCCTTTACCGTTGTACTTTCTTTCTCTCTTACATCATTCCAGAAGTTTACATTGTATGGTCTTTATTTATCAAATGGAAGCTGTGCTTTCAATATATTTTCTATTTATGTTTCATTTAGCCATATTCAGAGTACTTTTTATTTTACTTTAATTGCAACTTATTCCAATATTATTGCTAATGACTGACAGTGTGTTCCTGGGAAATAATCTCAGTTTTATAATGGTAGATGGAAATATATACTGCCTGGCTAGGTAAGGAATAAATCTTCTGTTCTGCAAGTGACTATAAAAAATCCCTCAGTTCTATGCAGTAGCATATTGGTATGTGACATTATTACATTACTGTTGCATATAGCTACTTGAAAAAAATAGAAACTACTTTGCAGTTAGAAATTCACTTTTCTCAAAAATTTTAAACAGATACTCATATGTGAGGCATTCTGTCTTTATGATTATTGTAAAAGTAAAAGGGCTATTTATATATTTTTATTTTCAAAAATTCAATTTAGGTCAGTTAAATAAATTAAGTAAGTGTAAAATTCTAAATTTGGGTCCCTCTTAAAAGAAATTTTCAAATTAAAAAAATATCTATTACACAGAAAGCAGTATCCTGACTGGAAATTCTGCTCTCCTGTTATGATGTCAAAAAATGTCATAGACTCTTAAGCATGGCTGAAAATCAATCAGTTCTGCCAGGCAAAATTTCAGAGAGTAATTTTGTTAGGTTTGTTGTTAGGGTTGTCTTTTATAAATCAACGTGATAGCTGATCTCCAAGCTGCTTCAGTTAAGAGGATTCTACTGCATTCAGAACCCCTGCATAGTATTTAGAAACTCAAAGGCTATAGCTTTAGAAATTATTACATATCAAAGTTGCAGCATATAATTCTAATATGGGAATTAAATTATTTTCCCCCAAATGTCCTTTGAGGATCTTAAATGCCTGCCTGTCTGACGTGTCAATTTTTTTCTGACCCAATAATTTCCAACATGTCCTTTACCCTAGATCCTTGAAATTAAACAAGGATGACATTTGTCAGCAAGTTTCTCAAGTCTGCTACCTCTTATTCCATGAGCTGTCATTTGAAGAGGTACATTTAACTCGTGAAAAGGTCATTTTTCTACTCAGAAGAGAACTTGATGTTTTAGATGACTTGTGTTTTGATCCAAATTCCTTTTGACTCTACAGAAATATCTTGCACATGCATACTTGTATATACATCTACATGTGTGTGTGTACACAACATTTCCTCATAGAAAAAGACAACAGGCTGTAGGATAAGAGCCACTTCAAAAAAGTCTTACATATTCATTAAAACTGGCTCTCAAAGAGCCATGGTGTGAGACACAAGAGCAATTGTGTACTTTTTTCGTCCTACCTGCACCAGACCCTTCCACCATGTAACCATATCTTGCTTGTGTGACATAAATCACACTTCCCATTCAGGTGTGAGTAACAACATGGCTTATATTATTCAGTAAAATGTGTTTTGGAAAGCCTAGAAAACACACTGTTAGAAGGATACCTTCAATATCATAGTGTAGTTATAAATTAATAATATCTGCTTTTAAAGGTCCATCATTATGTACTTCTCGAGTGTTCAGGAACATTATGACTTGATAAGTAGATATTTCTAGATCCCGTTTGTTGTCAGCTTGATATTAAGAGAAATGTATTCCAGACGTCTGTAATACATCTGTTTGGTTTGGTTTGGTTTGGTTTGGTTTGGTTTGGTTTGGTTTGGTTTGTTTGTTTGTTTGTTTGTTTGTTTTTAATAACTGCTAACCCAAGAATTCTCTGGGTTTCTATTTTCCCATTCCTCAGTAGCTGCAGTATGAAAATGGGTTCAGAAGCACTAAAGAGCTAGCTAAGCTCTTGGCCTCTATTTGTTTTGGGACAACTAGGAAAAGGAGAATGCTTATGTTACAGAGGAGGAAACAGGCAGCAAAAAATACTCCTCTAGTACTAAGCAGGTGAATCTGGAGTCAATTTATGTGAGTTTAAGTCAATGATGGACAAGAGTGAAATAAAGTTCAATAAAGTTCACTCTTGATCCATCTCAGATGTAAAGTCAGTAGGGGTCTGCCTGGCTGCACGTTATTTTAGACATATGTCAGCTATAATAGAGACCCCACTGTAAAACGTAACACTTGTTACATCATGTGGATGTCTGATTTTCCTTGCCCAAGTTGTGCTTCAAGTTCTTTACACAGTGCAGTGAGAAGCAGACACAGCATTTGCATCTGTATCTGAAACTTTTTTCAATACTGCTCATGTTTTCTAACAAACTGTAATTCTTACCAACAATCCAACAAGCACTAATTTAAAACCAAACAGGAACTCTTTTTCAACAGTAAGCTGAATTCCTTTAATATCACTGTTTAACTATTTAAAACTTTAGAGAAAAGAGGGCATAGATTTCTTTCTTTCTTTTGTGTCAACAGCTCATACAGTGATGAACTATCCATGAGCTTCTCTTTTATCAGGATCACTTCAAAAGAGGAAAGCAAGGTCCTTACAGGTTTTGTGGACAACGTCTGGGTGAAATACCCAGCATGTGTGAATTTGCACTGTGATAATAAGGTCATTGGCACTAAACTTACTTAAATAATTTGCCTTCTGATTCCCCCACATAACTTATTCTACATCTTTCCTATTAAAATTGTATAGTATTTTGATTAAAAAAATTGAGGACATTAACAAATAAAAAAATACTGATAATGCTGGGAATAAAATCTACAGAAGGAATTAGTACATTATGTCCTCCTGTATGAAATAATTTCCTCTCCTCAGGAACTGAGCATATGCATGCATGCCTTCCCGACAGAAGCCTATTTCCTTACTCTTGCCATATACAGTTCAGTTTATGGTTACTTTGTGTCCACCATACCCCAGATTTGATTTCCTATTATAAAACAAATCAAGACATAGTTTATAAGAAATACGTATGTGGAGTTTAAAAAACAAGAGAGAGAGTCTTAATTCAGTTTCTCAGTGTGTTTTCCTATTTTTCTAAAGCACTCCAGAAGAGAAGGGGAGAGCACTGCTCTTAGAAGCAGCCAGACAGAGAGATAACCCATCAGGGCATCAGAAAGAAGCAGGTCCCCAGTTCACCTGGCAGTACTGCCTCAGTCACTGCTGGAGTACCAGTTGTATACACAAGAGGCAGATTTACAGATATTTGCAGCACAAATGTCCACCACACATCTCGATCAAGGGCATAAGTGACATGAAAAATTACCCATAAATATATGAGAAACCACACATCAAAGAGCTTCAGTTGCCTCGTAGTTACTAAGGAATCATGTGGTGAGAACCTTTAGATGTACTGTTGTTGTCCCAGTCTGTTTCTGATGTTTTAAAATCTTCATTATCTAAATTAGAAAATCATGCCTTTTTTTAAAAATCACCCAGAATTCATGTAGGCCTCCCTCAGCTGTCTTTGATAAGGCACTGTAGGTGCAATTCAAAGGTAAATTCTGTAAAACAGTGTCCTGCTAATGCTGTCTGCAAGGGAGCTTGGCACCTCATGGCCCTCTTATCAGCCCAAGCAGGGGCCCCCTCGTGCCTCTGTTCTGCAGTCACATCAACTACACAACACATTGGTGGCTGCGGGTAACCTCCCTGTCTGGCAGCATAAAGCATGAGCTGTACGTTCTGCAAGAACAGACTGAACAGTAGCAAGTTCTACCTGCACCTCTGATGGGTATGTGAGTTTACAAGACCAAACCAAAGAGTACTGAGTATACACTGTCACTGGGACAAGCCCTGTGAATAGGTCTTTACAGCACACAACTGTATTCCCCTCTAACAGCTGTCAAATGTTTTCCTGGAGCAAGAATATGTAAGTAACAGCAGCTTGAATGTAGCTCTTTAAAAGTGTTTGTGTTTCATGAGGTGAAGAAAACTCTTTCTGGTCCAATGGAGACATTTAACTGAGTGTATCATAAAGGATATTTTCTTTCTCCCTCTTTCATATCATGTAGAAATGTGAAAGTAATGGTAATAGGTTTTCCTCTTTGCTGATAATATAGGGTGTTTCAGACAAGAAGGAAATTAAAGCTGACACATTCCTGGCTCAGTTCAACTACTCTGACTGATGGGATCTGGTTACCTTTTCCCTCTATTTGCTTTTTAAAAATATATTATCACTGGGAAATCTGCACCTCAGAACAAGCCATGTATTTCTGTTACAAAGGTCAGTCCATTATATAATTTTACACATATGTCGAATACAAATCAATTCTGTTTGGCTCAAGTGCACCTAAAGAGGCCCAGAGCACATTCAATCCAAGTTGTATCACATTCTCCTCAATCAAATTCCTAAGAATTAGATTTTTCTTTTTTTTTCCCCCCAGTCCATTGCAGTTAAATAATGTTAAAATCCACCTAAGTACTGGAGAAAAAAACATTTCGCATTAGGTTGTTTGGAACACTTCTAGATGAGGCAGACACAAAGACACCAAAACGAACCTGCAAAAAGGCATTTGGTTACTTTATACAGTCACTACAAGGTAGTTAATATTTCATCATTGTTACAAAAAATTTCTGTAGAATTATAAATTATTTCATTTGTATGAAAATGAAAATCAAAACACTTGGCTCCATGGTATGTGGCTATCATTTATGAACCTCAGTAAGATGAGATAGATCTGTTTTATTTGGTGTGTAGAGTTAAAAATTTTGTAATAGAAAATGACAAAGGGATCACTGGCTTCTGTAATGATCTACCTGTCCATTTTAGTCCAGAAAAGCATTATTATTTAGTTAAAAATTAGGCAAACTTTTTAGTCTTTGATAGGAATCTGACACAGTTTAGTCAAAGTTCCTGTTAGCTGAAGAGATTTCTGCCTTTTACACTCTGAGTGGATACACCACTTGGAAAAAGCCCCTTGGCAGAAGAAAACAAGTGCTTCTCTTGGTACAAAACCAACCAGGTAAACGACATTTTCATAGCTGTGCTGGCCAGAGCCTGACTCCATGTATCACTGGATTTATCAGCCAGGTCCCACATGCAGCCCTGTGAGATGGCATCTGCCCGCAATATCGGGTTGCCAGGGTTGCAGCAGTGCCACTTTCTGACTAACACAGCTCTGCTCCTGCAGTCCTGGGGTAGAGGCAGTTCTACTGATGAGATGGCGCTTTTGTTAATTAGGTCTATTTCACTCAGCGCACAGCCTTACTGTGCTTGCCCAAGGTGCATCCTTGCTACTGCTTGCACTCACTTTCACAGGACCATGTCTTCCCACCTCAGACCAACACTGCCAGCATGGGCAGCACCTTAGCAAGACCAGTGAAGGGACAGATGCTCACTAACAGGTATAAATTATTCAAGAAATGAATGTTCAAGTAATATTAATCTAAAGGTATCGTCATCCATGTTTCTCTGATAGATGAAATTGCCTAGTTAGTATTCAAGTGTTGCTACCTAAATAAAACTGATTGATGTTAACTGAGCAGACTCTTGAGAAAATTTTATCAGGATGCCCCAATTCTGCTCCTTCTTGCTTAATCAATCACTTCTCTGCTGAGCTGTGTAACATTTTGCTACAAAAGCCTTAGCAGAGAAATTGGGCTGTGGCAAAATGAATAAAACATTTCGTGCAGTGCTAGAGTAATGACCCTTAAGTGCCTTAGAAGAATGAGCTGCATGGACTCCTTCCTTTTACAGAGCGACTGGGTCATAAGCGGGAAGTTACTACTAATAAGGTAATAAGAATGATGTCTAAAGGTGAGGATAAAGCAGAGTATGTACCACTTACTTGAGGTGTCAGCCCAGTGTCTGCACAAATACCCATCCATGCAATCCTGAGGTATGTGTTTGTTTTTATCCCCTCATCACTTTCCTGTTGCCAGATAGTTTTTAGAGCAACATTAGTCACCTTCATGTATTCTCTTGCTGTTTTCATGGAGCTTATTGTGTCACCACGAAGGCACTGATCAAGTTATGGCTGGCAGGATGCAGCTATTTACTTTGAAGAAGTGGGAAGGTTGCAGGGCAGGGAAGCAGAGTGAAAATCTGCATTGGCTGGTACTTACAATACCTGAACAATTCATAAGTCTCCTTGAACAGGTCCCTAAAGGCAAAGAATCGTAATAGTGGCTTAGATTTCCTTACAGAAATGTCATTTTTATTTGTGGTATACAGTAGTAAAGGAAGAAAAAAGTCTATGTATTAAGCATGTTTAAAAAGAAGCTTATTCAATGATAATTACAGAGAAATATAAAACCAGTGACTGAATGGTGGAGGATTGTTTACTGTCATTTCAAATTAACTCACTTTAAATCCATCTAAAGCATACTTGAAGTTAAGTTGCAGCCTTTCTTCTTTCTTTTTTTTTTTTTTTTTTATAAGGTAGAAAGGGATAAAGAAGAGACATCACTGGTTTGGGAGGAAGGTATTACATTAGGTAATCTAATCGGTAGATGTTGAAAATAAAATATTCCTTTAAGAAAGCAGTGATTTAAAACCTGATGTGAGAGCATGTAACCTTGTTATTCCCTTTACATCTTCTATTAGGTCAAAATACCAATACCCATCTCAGTAGCTTTCATCTCAGGCAACATATGCCAGTCCTTCACTTTCATTTCTGTTATTTTTCTTCTTGGGATTACAATGTGCAACACTACTGCTTCGTTTTCATTACGTTGCTGTTCTATCTTTTAGAGGAAATCAGTTTCACATTGTGTCATTCTCATATTCCTTAACAAGGTTTACAAAGAAAAAGAGGAATCCTTTTAAATTACAAGGTCTCAGTTTGATAGCACTTCCCAAATAAAATAAAATTAAAAAAAAAAAAAAAAAAAGAAAAAAAAAGAGAAAAAAAAAAAGAGAGAGAGAAAGCTCTATTATCTGAATAGTTTGCTTGAAAAGGACATGCAGCAGTGGAACATTCAAATCCCAACTGTCTAAGCTGAAGTCATTGATGTGTATTATCTGCAGGCTTCTATCATTAATAAGACAGCTTTAAAAGGGCACTTCTTAAAGCCTGGAAAATTTCTTTGTGCTAAAACTCTGAGGACGCCCTCTCTATCCTTTAGCTGAAAAAAGAAATCCTCTTGTGTATGAGCGTGTACAAAAAAAGTTGTCTCTTCCTGCTGGACTTTCACAAAGTCTTTTTCAGAGTTTCTTTGCTCAACTCGTAGTTCCCTTTCTGTACAAGGCTAAGACAAGAGAATTTCTGCACATCAACACAGAATAATAATGAAGTGCTATGACTGATTAGTAGCATGATAACTGCTGCAAAGGCTTCCTTACAAGTCTTCCTTAGATACCTGCTACTGCTTTCCTCTGCCTCCTTAGAAGGAAAATTTTATGTGAAAGTTTAATGTATTCTATTTGATGATTTCATGGGCATTAATATAGGTGTATTAACCTACAAATATCTGTAAGATTGTCTGTGTTTTCTTCCTCTTCTGTTTTTTTTTATTTTAAAGATGGAGGAAGTTATGACTTTTCACTCTGACCCCCAGAATGTAATCTGGTTCTGATAAATCCTTCAGATGAGCTGATTCCAATAAAATATCAGTATTTTCCTTTTAGTCTTGTTTGAATGTGGCTACAATTATTGGAAAAGCAAATTTCTTTCTTGCTGCAGTGCATACATTTGATACAAAAAATTGCAAATGATAGAGTATGAAGCAAAAAAGGGCTTAAAGAAAATAATTATTGATATAAAGACTACTTTTAGTTTATGCTTTTCTGTAAAATATTGGACAAAAACATGAAATCATGTTTATCAATTTATTGCAACCTGTTTAATTACCATTGTCGGATGTTTATTTGATTGTAACTCTACTGGTCTCTGACTGGGAAAGTGACATAGTTTCATGGGAACAGAACTATATATTAAAGAGGAACCTCTACCACAAACTTCTGATGAAAATCTGTTATGAAATGTCAATGTAACACGAGTGACAGAATCATTCAGCTTGCTCAGTCAATAATATAGCCTGAAATGTCAAAGGTTTTGCAACAAAAATAAGGTGACTTCATTCATTAAAAATCAATCCAATCACAGGAACAAGGAATCAATTTCTCTGCCCTGCAATGGAATCTGATAGCATTTAAAACCTACATCTCATATTACCGCAATTTTAAATAGCCATAATACTATACTTTTTTTGACATGTTTAGAAATAAATTACTCCCAGAACTATTAAGCTGTATGTTATTTTCAATGCAGAATGAATATTAATAATTGTAAATCAGTGAAGGAACTAAATGTTGATAGTAGAATTGGGAGCTGTCATCTGTAGTGATACCATTCTTTAGGCAGACAAAATTCCAGATGAGGAGCACTGATTATAACAAAGCTCTACAAGGTATACTAGAAGGCAAAGTTCAGCTTCTGGGTAAGATGTAATATGACCTCTCACTGTCTTCAGTCTCTGACTCTGAAAGCAGACATTAGGCAGATGCTGGTTACAGACTGCAGCAGAACTATATTGCTGCACAGAATTCAGCGACGTGGAAAGGGAATGCACAAAGTAGTTTAGGCAAAAGGAAAAACACTTTCCAGACCTAGTTCCCAAAATTAAAGAAAGTCCCTTAAGTTTATTTCCTTCTGATTTATTTGCATATTCACACTTCTATCACCACGTAAAGATAGCGTACCTAAACACTGCTCAAAAAGACCAGTTTTGCAAGAATTTCACATAAAAAGTGTGCCACTTCAGTCCATGACTATGATTTCATTCATGGGATTTTCATCCTCATTGTACACTGCCATGAGATTTGATTGTTTCAGCTGTGGTTTGCATTAAGATGCAAGATGAACTACTGCACCCGGTCGCTCAGAGGTAGCTTTCCCTTTGAACTTCAGAAAGCGTACATTTTATCTTACTATTTTAAAATACAGCAAGTGAATCCACTCTCTGAATTTTCCTAGCTGTAAATGGACCGTGAGCACCCAGCATAGTGGATTTACCAGCATAAATCAAATGTAAAAACACTCGAGCTTGAGAAATTACACCTATATAAAGTCCAACCAGGACTTAGATCAGAATGAATAAATAAGCACATCAGGGGGGTGATTGTATGTACTTGTACTCTGTTTCACACATTCACATATTGAAAAAGCATGTGAGCTGCAAAAAAAAAGATCTGCCTTTCTTTGCACACAGAGAGCTCCACATTGCACTTCAGCCCTCCAAAGTGAATGACAGATTTCAAAAAAATCCTCAAAGACTAACATTACCTAAATTATAGTTTAGGAAAAGAATATATAAGGAGCCTGTTTTGATATATTTTTGGCAGTGGACCACTTCAGTCAACACAATCATGTCCTGTCTAACAATGTCAAGACCACACATGATAGGTCCTGACACAACTGATGCATCAGGAATATTTTAAAAAAACTTTGTGTGAAAAGCAACTTCTTAATGTTACTTGCAATTGGAAAAAAAAAAAAAAAGAGAGAAAAAGAAGAATCTTGATAATATGTTTTGTTCTAATTTTTTATACTGCCTTTGATTAGCATTTTTGCATAGTGAAATGTGACAGACCTGTACATGCCAAGGATGCCCCAAGAGCATTTTCTCTGTGGTATACTGTCAAAGACTTAAAGACATCCTACTTAGCTAGTCTGGTTTCACCTTCACAGTAAAGTTGTTCTATTCCTTTATCCAAGGATTAAGACAATATGATTCAGATGTTTGCTAGATGACCAATACAGTTCAGAAAAATAAATAATTTAAAAATCCTGTAAGTATAGAGGGGAGGAAAGGACATTAAGTTTTTATTAAAACAGATAACAGGATTGCTATCATTACAGCAGTTTCCTATTGCCTGCTGAGCACAGTAATGAGGATTCAGGACTCTGTTAATGATACACTGCCAGAAAAAACCTCTGAATGCACAGTAACAGCAACATAGCAGTTTCATTTTCCTGCCGAACTTAATCTTATGAAACATTTATTTAAGAAGTACCAAGCAATTAAATACATATGTGAATGTATGTGTGTGGGCACGGTTTTTGAGAAACATAATTTCTTAGAGCTGAATATATATTCTTGCAAGTGTATCCCTAGAATCAAAAGAAAACACTTTGAAAATTATAAGTTAGACCTATGTAAGAGTCTATCCTCCAAAGAGAGATTTGTGCTTAAAATAGTAAAGCCCATTAGTTCTGAGGTTAACTATATATGCATAATATAATAAACAGTAATAGTCATTGCTTGTTTCATTTTGCATGTCCAGTTTCTGCTTCTAGAGGGAACACTGACCAGGCTAAGTAATTGCAAAGAACTGCTATAGCGTTTGCATTATAGTGCAGACAGAGTGAGAGCTGACAGAAAGCATTTGTCCATCAAAAGTCATCCTAGACCTGATTATCTTGTCCCTTCTGCATATTTTCACTGACTTTTATAGAGTTCCCTCTTGGTCACTCTCACTTAAGGGGAGAATGAGACCCACTGTTTTGTGATGTTCACATTAGTTTTGACACCTCCTCATGCCCAGCTATATTTTGGCATTGAGTCCAGAATCCATACTCATATTGTACACAGCTCTTCAATGCCTGGTAGGTTGTGTCCTTCAAAACAAGCTATTCAGAATTCTTCCTCTTTTTTTTAGAAGTGGAGAAAGTGACATTTTAATACTGAAACAATCCTAATTTTCATCAATTTCTTTCCCAATTGCTAACTACCAGTGTTATGTTTCAAGAATAGTTCTCTTTCCTATTGTATTTGCACCGTGCACTTTTCATACTATGGCATTCCTGCAGCAGCTCTCGTCCTTCATCCTTCTGATAAGCATTAGGCAGGAAAAAGAAAAAAAAATTAGGGCAAGTGCTGCCCTTCTTTTCAATCTCTTCTGATTAGAGATAAGAACATGCATTCGAAAAGATTTAGAACATCAAATTTATTGACATTGTGGACAGGATAGGAAAGGTTGTGTCACTGCCAGACTGAGCTTATCGAAGCTTATCCCTTACAACAGCTAGTAGTTGAGGGCCCAAATGAATAGTACACATTCTTTCTTTGGTGCAGTCTGGCAAGGACCCAGTGTGGTTTCCCATTACTATACTATGAGATCAGGCACCCTGGAGATGTTATACACCATCCAGTTATATAAGTAACAGGAGGAATGCGAAATACCCAATCTAGGCTTAATCTAGCTATAGCAAAAAGAGCTGAGCACAAGAGATCAGACTAACCAAAGACATCTTTTACTAAAGCCTTAACCTTCATGCTTGTCCTAAGCAGCAAAAAAAAATATGATTCTCTATGTTAACTATGGCCCTGGCTCATAATTTTTTTTTTTTCCATTTCTATCTCCTTCCTAGGGACAAGTTTACAGTTTTTACAGTTTCATCCATTGTTACTTGCATTTTCCAATTCCCATCCATGGGGCTGCTTACAAAAACTATGTGGGTTATACTGGGCCAGAAAGAGAAACACTCTTCATGTTCTCAGTTGTGTACTCAGAAAGACTTTTTTTTTAATTCAATTCATTCTCTCTTGGCTTTTCCTTTTTAGTTCAGTCTAGTTTTCAGTTCTACTCCCCACCTTTCCCTAACCGACTTGTTGAAACACAAACACCACCAACAATGCACATTATATTGTAAGATCAGGTTTCTTCAAGCCATGAAGAGCTGACTGCCTCACTCAGGGTTCCCCTTTTTGGCTTGCAGGGTGAGCTAGTTTGGCTTTGTTCAGGAGTATAACAGACCACGAGAAAAATAGATCAGCTTGTAGGGTTTTATTTAAAATTCAGAGCACTCAGAGACTGTGACAGAGCCATGTATTCAGAATCAGACAAAGAATGAAGAATGTAAAATATATTAGTCTTCATTTAAAACCCAGGAAGTCACTATTCCTTTTTCATATACTTGATTGGTAATTTTGTGTGCATTAGTTTCAGAAAGTAATGTTTTCCATGAATGTATTTTGCCAATAAAATGTCACACTGACTAAGATGAGAACAGTAAAATATCTCTAGCTACTGTTTTCACATAAAATAGATTCAATATTATGTAATTGCAGAGACCAAGAGAAAGAAATTGTAATTAATGTTAACATGCTTTGTGCCATAATACTAAGAGACATTAAACCTTTTGTTTATTTCATTGCACTGAAATTGTTTTTATGCAGGGCAACACTTTCAGAACCCTAAATAGTAGGAATGTATAGAATGGTAGGGAAACACAAGGATCAGCTGGGATCACAAAACCTAACATAGTTTCATGCAAGCTATTATAACTGAGGGCAGTTGGAAGAAACAGAAGATATTTTCTTTGTGCAATTGTTTGAGTTGCTAGTGTTAGCATTAAGTTGTGCAGATAAAATAGTAGTATTGGTTGCTGCTGGCTTTTAGACTGCGGTCATTATAATCACTGTCAAGCAGTCTCTTGCCAGAATGTGATAAACATGTCTTTGTGTATTCCCACTTAAAGTACAATGCTGCTGTCATCTATGAACTCTATTTTGTTAAGGAAATTACCCAGCCATGGAAAATGTTTAAAATGTAGTAAAAGGAGCAGTGCTTAAGATTTGTCACTCACACACGGATCGTGAGAATGGTGTTCCTTTAGTCCAGCTCATATTGACTAAACTACATAATAACATAATTTTGGGATGACACTATGTATGACATTGTTGACTCCCTGGGTTAATGAAGAAATTCCATGATTTCTCTCCAATAAGGAGTATAACTTTTTACAGTCATTGGTATAGTATAGTGTTCCATGTTGGTACTTGAGGAGAACTTTACTGAACACTTCTAGTCTACAGAAGCAAAACAGAATGTATGCTTTATTGAGGGAAACTTCACAAAAGGAGTCTGTGTTTTGAACAGACATAAGGGTTTGGGGGTTTGGGCTTTTTTTAAAGAACAGGCTTTTGTTGTTTTGAGTTGGGTCAAAGATTTCCCTTTCATTTCTTTTCTGTAGCATGGTGGGAACTGGGGATACACTACTATTACCTCAATTTCAGTGGTGCTTTAGGCTTACAACCCGAGTTCAGAAACTGACCCAAACATGTTCACAGATCCATTGAAGACACATAATTAAACTGCATCTATGCCTTGGTATACAGTACTTGGGTCAAAGCTTAGACAATGCTTTGAGATTCTTCAGGTAGAGAAGCAATAAATAGCATGATAATAAACATTGTTTTGCAGCTGTCCTGCAGGAATAGTTAATGGTGAAGTGGTCATCACAGAAAAATCTGCGTTGTATCTATTGTGGATGCTTTAGGAGGAAGTGAAATCTCAATATATTTACGTTAAAAATAAATCAGTTAAAAATGGTATTTTTCTTGTGAAGCAGATTCGTTTGCAGATTCACTCAAGCAAAGGCTTTAGAAAAAGTGAGACCAGTTTGAAATTAAGGCTGAAACTGAAAGACTACAAAATAAGTGGTGGCAATTTGCATAGGTGATTTCCTCTCTCAGTCCATAGAATCAGTGAACTGAAATTCATTCACTGGAAGAGGTTAGGAATTTCACATGAAGCATAGAAAATATTATTTCCAAAGATTCTGACACACAACTAGTCCTTCAAAAGTCAAGATCCATCAGTTTAGCTCTTTAGCTTTTCAGAAGTTTCTATTTGATCTTAGACCACTGACTTTGGACAGCAGCTTTAATCACAGTTTGCAGGCAAGTGACTTGTTGCCAAGAATAACTTTGTTTGGCAGCAGAGGCTTACACATATGCTTTAGTTCTCCTATAGTACTGCATGTATCTTCCAAAAACTGTGATTAGAGATGGTAACAAAGATCTAACTGTTTCAGTGTATTTGTAAAGAAATTTACAGCCCCTGGCTTCAGGTCTGGAAAAAGCTTGGAGCTTTGGTTTTTATTCAGAGGCCTTTTTTAGGGAGCATTATTTCATTCAGCTTTTGACAGGCTTTAATAAAATGTTTGGGTATCAATATCTGAAAGTTTTTAGGTGACATCTTGGTGGTGGTGGTGGTTGACTGGTTGGTTGTTTTGGTTTTTTGTTACGTTTTGGTTTGGTTTGGTTTGGTTTGGTTTGGTTTGGTTTGGTTTGGTTTGGTTTGGTTTGGTTTGGTTTGGTTTGGTGAATTCTGAGCAAAACAAAGAAAGGAGAGGAGAGATTACAGAGTCCCAGTTGTCCTAGGGCAGCCCACTGCCTGGTGGTTAGGGCACTCACAAAGGACATGGGACAACTCTCTGCTTGTGAACTATTTTAGGGCACTCTCCTAACTTTTCAAGAACATTTCTGCAAAATTTTAATTTGCTTCCCTTGCGTGTCTAAGGGAAGCATACTTAGGCATGACCAAATATTCTCCCAGAATTCTTGCTTTCCAGCCAGTCTAACATCCTCTTCCAGCTTCTGCAGAAGCGTGACTACATACTGCTCCACTGTATGTTTCGTCATTTAATAGTATGTTAATTTAGGGAGGAAAATAATTAACAGAAAGAATTAATCGAACTAGATACAACTTGTTGAATATAGAACAAAAACTGACCTGAAAAGATTATCTGTGTGTCTATCTAGGGCCTTACAGTAGAGACTCAGTCATTGATTTGTGGAACGATAATTTCTTTAACACCTTAAAATTTATTTCTTAGCTGTTTTATTCATTATATTTTCCTGCTACAATTTTGTGGTGAATTTACACCTCTTTTGTTGGAACTGGATGCTTACTATTGACATTATTTAGCCAACAAACCAAATCCAGTCTTTTGGTATATTTGCATAGAGTATTGATCTGTCAGTTGTCTCATCAAATAAAAGGAGGCTGATGAAATCCATTCTGCTTTATCCTACAAACTTCTTTGAAGATTAAAAATTTAGGTTTTATGGCAGAAGACAAGCAAAACAAAAGAAAATCTAAGCAAGTTGTTTAAACAAATTCTGTCTGACCTACCTGACTAAACTTTTGTTTTTACTATGAAATCAATCTTTTAACTGAAAATTTGAAGATTTAATCTTTGAATAAAAATATCCAAAAAAATTTTACATGAGCGGAAAATAAAAAACATACATATTTTCTAATAGCCTCACCCAAAGCATCTCAAGAGCATCTATGTCTCAGTAGCTCAAATAAACACTTCATGGTATCTTTGTTATAGTAATAGCTTTCTCTAAATAATGTTACGTGCTAGACAAGGAGAAGAGCAGTTGCATTTCACTGATAATGAAGCAATCTTTAGCAAGATGTCAAAACATCCTAAGTGGTTAATGACATTTCTTGTGATCCATCTGTTGGCTGTCCTTCCCTTGGGACAAAAAGGGAATCCTTTTTATTAAATGCAAATCAGTATTCAGATAAACACTAGCCAGACGAAGAGGAAAACACTTTGACAGGCTTCAGGCTTAGAGACTGTAAGTGTACTCAACCACAGTGTAAAACCAATATTTTTTTCACATAGACAACCTTTGTGAACGTCTAGCAGTGCTGTCACCTCAATATACAGCTAAAGAGGAACCAGATACTAGTTTATCTAAATAATTACATACATATCTATATACACACACACAAATAAAAATTTATATATTTATAATGTGGATCTATATCCTATTTTGTCTTTGTTTTAACTCCCCAGATGAGACTGACAAGAAGAAAAGTACAGTGGCCTTAAAAGAAGAAGAAGCAGGAGGGATATGACAACATGAGCTGATACTGTAAGGAAAGAAACGATGACTCCAGTCCGTGGAGGCTGTTGTGGGAAGGTTGGCATATGCCAGATCTAGGCCAAAAGCAGCCACAGGACAAGGTGCGCCTGTGGCATATACTGATTGTTCGGTGTCTAAGCTTGTAGAGAGCTGCTTTAATCTGTGCCTGGCTCCACTCCACCTACAGCAGCGGCTCTGAGATTCCTGTGAGCACCTTATTTTCCTTCCCCTTTTTCTTCTTATTAGATATTTTCTCTCCAAGACAAAGTTTAATAAGGAAAGTATTTAAAAAATGACATAATTGTAACATAAAAATACTCATAACAAGCTAGTAACTAAACTATATCTTACTCTTTTAAATATGGATAGAGGTTTAAATCATCAGGCTCATTCTGTGGGCACTTCCAACACCATTTTCTACCTATTTTTGGATATTAAAAGGAATAGCAGTTGTATATTTAAACTCCTACCTCAGTTTAAATCACCTAAATTCACAACCATCAAAATATGACCCACTGTCAGAGAATACTGTGTTGTGCCTGTCATGTTTAAAAAAAAAAAATTACTTGAGAGGTCAGTAAAATTTGCCATAAGGTTATTATTTCAAAGTAGTGAAAATCACATTTAATGAGCCTGGGCTACCCAGACAATCCTGCTGCTGTCAAAACCTGCTTTTACTGTTGTCTTTCCTGACAGTATGGGGAGATTTTGAGACATGTTAATAGACTAGTTTTAGCCACCATCGTCTCTGACCACAACTCAGATTCTTCTCTTACCATAGTACTGCACATATCCAAATTAATATATGTGTTGCACATGTATGGTTTATGTTGTACATAGATTAGTAAATCTGCAACAAGAAAATTAATCCTTTCCTGAAAATGCAGAACTGCACAGCAGGTTCAGTGCTTCTTGGTATCTGCATCTTGGTACCTGCAATTAAACCTGTCAGTAATCAGATCTGTCACCTTCCCTCCAGGATGGAATCACATCAAATACCCAGTCTCACAAAACAGGTTTGAATGCTGTTTACTGTAACGAGTATAGAGCTTTTCTTCTGTAAACAAACTAATGCTTATTTGTTTTAGAAATCTGTGTTTGCTGGACTGGTAACAATAGCATTTTTTGCTTTTTCTGGTCTTGAGGGTTTTGGCATGTGCAATGGGCCTTAAAGCTCCTTGCATGTTCCTGTTCATTTGAAGTCAGTATCAAATGTCTCAATATTTTCTCACAGACCTCTCAAACCTTAAATGACCCTTTGTGTGCTCTGAAACATGTTTTCATCAGCACCTGAGTAAGCACCATCTCGTGGTCTTTAAATAAATCCCATCAAATATAGAGTGTTTGCTTGTAAGAACATAATATTGCCTGAGAACAAGCTGTCCAAATCACCATGGTCTAATACGCTTCCTTACCTTTGTGGGGTCTTATCCTTAACGATAGTTCCTGCAATACAGTAGTTCCCTTTTGATCAGAGGCAGATAAGGATTTCTATGACGCTTTCCTTCTGAAATGACAAGTCTGGAATTGAGTACTCTAAAGCACTATGATCAAATAACCCTGAGGATTTGCACGTAAACATCAAATCCCTCCCCAGTTTGTTTTCAATTTGCAAAGCACAGTTTTGTAGCTGAAAAAATATTCTCTTTACTCATGTGTGTTTCACAGGTCCCTTTTGGCAATGTTAGTAAATGACGTGATTGGTTTCAGGTATCAGCAAACCAGTCATGCATTAAAGGTGGACAAAAAAAGAAAGGAACCTTCTTACATCAGTGAACTAAAGGTAAGACGTCCTCTGTTCTATTAATTTATTTTTATTAATTTTTTGTTAGCGCTAAGGCTAGATTCTCCAGTCTGGTTCTGAAAATAAGAAAGAGTACATGTACTATGAGGAATTCACTGTGTGGGCTGTGAGATCACAGATGTTGCCTGTGTGAGATCACATTTCCATGGATCGTCTTGTCAGAGCAACAGGGTAAAACTTGAGAGGTTTGGGTTTGAAGCTCTGCATTTATAATTCTGTTGGAGACTTCCTCAGCTTCAGTACAGCAATACAGGTATTTCGAGAGTCAGATGGGAAGTGCCTAGATACAACTCTGCAGAACAGCTACTACAGATTCAGAGCTTATTACGCAAAGCCTGGAAGTTGTTCAGCTTGTACTTAAAAATGTGGTTTATCTCTCGTCACTTGGGTGAGATGGGATGTAAATCACTAATAAACTGCTCAGCTGCACCTGTGAAGCTCTTTATAAAAGCACACAACATAAAGAGGATAAGAGGGAAAAATCAATCATTTTAAATCCTTAGCACATTTTGGCAGCATTTGCCTTGATTTCTTAGTCATTAGCTAGAAAGATCCTATATTACTGCTCCTTCTTCTACCTGCAACACATTTATTTTTGTACAACCTTCCCTTCCCAGCTCCTGTACTCCGTAGATGCAGCTCAACACAACCGTCTCCCTGCCTCATGAGTAGGGTGCATCCTGGCAGTGATTAGCTGATTGATAGGCTGTACCTAACCCATTTTGCAGAAGGGCTGCCGAGCTTCACCACGGCCTTTTCAGCAAGGTCTAAACCTCGCAGGAGCAGCCTGGCACCAGAGACTGCCCCTGCCTCGGAAGACCCAGTGGTCTGGGGCTTCCAGCAGCCTTGATTGAGCTGAGCATAGCAGAGCACTGTAAACAGGGAAGAAAACTTCACTGCAATTCAATTAGAACTGCAAAATCTACAGACACCTACAAGGGAAAAATTTGCATCTACCATAGCTAGACAAAAAACTGATGCTTCTGTTGGCCAAGCAACTGGATTCATGAACTCCGTTTGGAATGCAATTAATCACAGAAATACCTCCAATTAAATCTACTTTTTTATCCTCTTGTTTGTTAGAGGGACTGACAGATACTACATGGTCATAACTAAGGATGTGTAAGTATATGCTTGGGGTAATTATCAATAATTTCAAAACAGTCTTAATTGCTAATAGAGCGATATATCATCTTTTCCTTAGGGTTGTAAACCCTTTCCCACAGAAAACGGAATACTAATAACTGTTTTCCCATGACAAATGTATTGGAAATGTATTATTTAATATGACAGTCTACTTGCTTACTACTTGGTTTATACCATGAAATATCATACGGTAAATTATCATTTATGTATACGGACTAGCCTTTTCAAGAACACATCTATTGAACTCTATATTTATTTTCTGAATGAGGAGATAAGTGTTCAGTAACATTTTGGGGAATCAGTGTCATATTAGATACACAGACCTACACTCTGATCTCCTTTTCCATGTTCAGAGACAGAAATTTCCAAAAGAAAGCCTACATACCGTTCAAAGGTTTATGTTTTGATTTTGGTTTTTTGTTTGTTTTTGTTTATTTGTTTGTTTGTTTGTTTTGTGGTGGGGTTTTTTTGCATATGTTTTTCTTGTTTGGTGCATTTGAAGATGTTTTCAAGCATCATTTCACCATGATAGGTCAAATGTTTTGCAGTTTGCTGATATATTACAGTACTTAAAAGACTTCTATACTAAGAAAAGTACTTAAAGGTTCTACACAGGCATGAAAGTTAAGAGCTTTTTTTTTTTTTAGTGAAACCTAGGCAAAAAATAACCCTGAATAATTTGAAGACAGCATAAAGAAAGAGAAGTGACTAGACAACTAGACTTATGAAAAAAGTTTATGTCATAAAGAACCTATCTTCTAAGCGGGAACTATGAAAGTGGAAAAACTTTGAGAGCTCATAGGAAAACACTGAGATCAAAAACACTTGGTAAATTTTTTGTCATAAGGCTAATGGTAGGAATTACCTATGCTCTTCCTGCTAGTCATGATGAAATCTGTGTGATTTTTCCTGCTCTGAACACAAGTGCTGTTGAGCATAAACAGAGACAAGTTGAATCACACGTGGATTCCTTTAACTGAATCAGCTTTGTAAACAAGAGAGTTAGTAATATATCTGTAAATCTTTCTGGCAATTCTCTGCGTTTGGGAAATGATTGAAAGCCTAGCTCCAAGCCAAATCTATGTTAATTCTCATTTACTCCAAAGGATTAGAAGCAAAAGCAGTGCTGATGGCTTGGAAAATTGGGCCATATAAGTACATATTTCAAGACCTACAACAATTTTTGTTGTTGTTGTTTGTTTGCTGTAAGTAAAGAAAGATTAGTTCTTCAAAGCAAAACAAATAATTGTTCAAGTGATACCCTGGATCATTCCAATGGTGCAAAAGCAATAGAAATGCAACAAGCTAGTAAAAGCAATGGAGACCTTAATACATTCATCCAGCTGTTGTTCATTATAGTTTTCGGCACTTGACACTTTGCACCATGTAGCTTTTGACCAAAGAAAAGGATGGGAAGGGAAGAAGGTGGATGACCCACTGGCTGTATGTAAACAAAAAGGTTCCATATAAATGACTCTAGATCCTGGTACATTAAGTTCTGTCCCAATATGGAAATTGGATCTTATATGTGTTGACAACAGCTAATGTTGGGCGCATGATTTGATGAATACTGCTTTCAGTGGCAAAGCCAGTCATTCATGTGAATTGCAGTGCGGCCACATTGCAGACAAGACTGGAGAACTGATCTACGTGACTTTTTGCAAAGTTATTTTAAACTCAGATCAGCTATCCAATCCAGGTCACCAAGCTACCCACACATACCCCTGCAGTTATGTGGAGCTGTGTCAGGACAACTGACAGCTGCCAGAAAAAATGCTTACCAAATGACATTGCAAGGATTCTTATTTAGTATATGTCTTCCAAGGAAATCCCAGAAAAGGATAAAGGAAGAATTTTAAGAAAGTGTGGTAGGTAACTTGGAACACTGCAAGTTTTCTTCTCTCTGGCTGACAGTGATTCTTATGGCTTGCATGAAGTCTTTTCTGGCACTTCACCCCCAAGAACTGCAATGGCCAAACTTCTACCTTCACCTTAACTGAAACACAGCAGCAACAGGAGGATGATTCATCAACAGATTTGGTAGACTGTTCACAGCTACAGATAGAAAAGAAAAAGGAAATAAAAACCTAATTTATTCAATAAGGTCAGAAAGGAACTTTTCAGTTATCCCAGCAACAGAAGATCATAGCAAGAAGAAGGAAGTCAGCTAGAAACCACGGTCCTTCAGCTTAGCATAGCTGACCTAAAAGTGACATGTATGCTAAGGGAATGGATAAGACACTGACCTCTTCAATCAGAGTTAGGGATCCTGTTGCTTCTAGCAAATATTCCAACAGTCATTTTCTGAAAGCAGGGTTCAAGAGCAATACTCCCTTCCTTCAACAGTATGCCCAAAAAGACTATATTACTGTGAGTACAATGAAAATTACAGTTTTCTTTAAAGGAAAATGGTACTGCTTCTCTTGCTGCCTCCGAGCATGTGGTTTGTTGCAGCACTGTTGGCTAAAAGGCAGTTTTTAAGAGAGAAAGAAAAAGTAGGACACTAAAGACCACTTTGTGACAAAGGGAAATATTAACAGTGAATCTTACACGATCGTGCCAATGTCAGACTCAGGGAACCTGAGCAGAACACACTGCCCTGAGGCAGGTGTACATACTCCTCATCCATCCTGTGGCAAGCTATACTGCACAACTCAACAGACTCAGATCTGGTGTTGGCTTGGGATTACTGGAAGCACGATGGTCACACAGCTTGAGAGTCTTCTTTTTTACAGTTCAAATGCTACTTTCCAAATACTTTTTGCACTGCAGTGGGAGTACTTTTGACTCACTGTAGCTACTCCTCCCTCCTGTCTGCTGTGCAAAAACACAGCCCAGTGATGGAAATGTAAAACTCATCTGTCATCAAAAGAAAACAAGATATAATACTTCTGAGGAAAAAAAACAGCAGCAAATTCCACACCCTCCCCCCCCCCCCCCTTTTTTTTTGTTTTCTTCAAAGGCAATCGTTACAAAATATAATTTTAAGTTACTAAACTCACTTATTCCTTTTGTTAAACAATGCAAAATGACAGAGAGTGAAAGCAAGTGCAATAGGAGTTTAGAAGTGTCATTTATCACACTTCAGTTTGGGTCAAGGTTGCATGTTATAAAGTCTAAGATAGATATAAGCTCAATCTCTCATAACTAAGTGGTAATAAAATACTGAGAAACAAGTTGTGAGATTGTGGAAGCATTATAATGTTTTTTGCCAAGAGTCTGGTTCCAAGAAAATTTCTAAAAAGGGGGAGGGAGGCAGACAGTCCTGCAACGATTCACACCTGGATTTCATGGATCACTCACTTCTGTATCAATAGTGTCCACACAAAAGATGCACTATCATTTCACTTAATGGAGGGGGCAGCTAAATGACTGGCTTCATTTCACACTGCAGCTACATTGACATTTGTAAAAACGTCCGAATCCAAAGGAATAAATAATTCATAGCTCTGCTGAAAGATAGTACTAAAGGGTTTTGATAGGTTGATAAAGAAGAATGCAGCTCTAAAAGTCTGGCACGTCCAAGATACAGGGAATTTGTACAAGCCTACTATGTCCTCACTTTTCAAGAAAACTGCTAAACTAAAGCCCCTAAATGTTATTTTCCAACTGCAAATGATCCTTATGATAAAGCACGGGAAGATTTAAAATAAAAAAAATAAAAAAAAGAAAAAGGAGAAAAAGAGAAGTGGTAAAATGGGTCTGTAAAGGAAGCTTCAGGAAGGCATTGAGAAAGGGGGATAGCTTTTATTTTTGTAATAATTTCTTTAAACACATTTTTAAATGGCAAAGAGAATTATAACTTTCAGTTCCTATCTCTGTGGTTTGACAAATTGACACTTTGTCCATTGTAAAAGCAATGATATGTTTCATTTATTTTTGCTTGTTCCTTTAATAGAGTATTTTACTCCTAAAATTGCAAGGACAGCTGAAAAGCTTCTTTGAGATGGCAGCAATCTGTGCATTACAGAAACATCTGTGATGTCTAATTCTGTTAACAATGAATGTAATGGTTTTATTTGTTTCTCATGGTAACCTCTGCATTCCATTGAGGATACTCACTCAAATAGACATTTATCTGATTTTAACCCTGGACACCTCTTGTCCTGTCCACATTCTCTCCAGTCAGAAATGGGATGCATTTCAAAACCATTCTTCATCAGATAAGTGGACAATCATTGAAGAATAAAAAAAGCAGACAATTCTATCCAGAATACAAGTTTTCCCCTTTAAGTACTTCACTGCCTGAAATGACTGTAGGACTAAGCAATAACTCACTCTACCACATCTTGATATGGCATATACAGCCTGAAGTCCTGGATTAAGGATTGTCAAACCCACTGCCTCATGTTGCAGACAGTTATTAATGCTCCTTTTGCTTGTAGGTCCTTCTTCATGCCATTAAGAATGTTTCTAGACTTGGCATTGTTTTGTAGACTTTCGGGCCCTGAAAGCTTGTTTTTGTCATGTGGCTTATTTTCAAAATGTGTCAAACTTGTTTATTTTCATTTTTTTCTACATATTTTTCTGACACAGAGAGGTCATAAATGGATTCCAGATATGCCCTTTTCACTTGGATAAGCCCTAAGTTCTCACATTCCTTCAGTACTGGACTTTAGAGGGTTGTTCTAATCCCCCATCCTAACTTCATCTCAGAGTTCCCCAAAGCTCTGCTTTCCTATCTCTCTGGCCCTCACAACCACCATATTATTTGGAAGTTCATCTACTCTCTCTGACCTGCAGAGTCACAAATCTATCCTTCTTTCCAGACCCAGCTCTCTTCCAAACTGAAGTCTCAGCGTGTCTCTTTCACCTCTTGTGGATAACTGTCAAATTAAGCTAAAAATGTTTACATCTTTTTCCTCAGGCATTTCTGTTACATTCTTTCTCAATTACTGTGGACAATGTATTCATATCACAAAGATGTCATCTTTAACTTGGATTATTCCTTGTTTTCAAATCTCAAGAATATGCTTAAGGTTCAGACTCCTGCTACACAGCATCTCCAAATGTTCTCTTCCACACCTTCACACAATTAAAAATTTTGTCCAGGTGATCATCTAAATGTCTTCATTATTGCAACTTTATTTTGTTTGGAACTGACAAAAGGAACCTCAGTGTGTCGGTGTGTTTGAAATACTGCTGCTTGCAAAGATAATTTCCCTGGCTCACTGAGTGAAACAATCAATGCCTCACCTTGCACCACAGCATCTGTCTCCTCTAGCACCACTTAAGTGACTTTTTGTAGCTGTTCACAGTCTTTCCTTGCCCTATTTAGCTATTATCTCTCATTCAGCTTCAAGAGGTTGAACCCCACATCCAACTCATAATTACTTCCTTCATGATTCGTGTGGTGAATTTTCTAACAAGCAGATTCAGGCTTACACCCAGGATCCTATTTATGCTTGGGAGAAGTTCCTAGTAAAACCTAAAGCACTACTTTGTAATCTTTCAGATAATTACTATGAGTGCCCTTTCTCCAACAGAAGACAGAAAACACTTAGACCATTGGTGCATTCAATCCATTAGCTGTTATTTCCAACCACGTCGCTTCCTTGTTGCCTTTTGCTTCCAGTCTCCTGTGTAGACCAGATGGCAAGCTGGCCAGAGACTGAATTTGTGCTTCACATCTTTATGAAGGGCTCAGCAGAGGGAAATCTGACCTCATGTTTCATGTGTAGGCCTCTGGAAGCTGTGGTAACACAAACCTATAAAATACTAGTTCTAACATTCAATATGACAATAATGACCATAAACTTTTTAAAGTGAAAAGTTTCTAATACTTCTAGTATCTTTCTTACAACACCAAATTTTCTCAGTGGAAAGTTTATCACATTTGACCTACGTACAATAGGGTGGTATTCAGGTCACCTGACATCTCCAAGGTAGACATCTCCAAGGTAGACATCTCCATTCACACTAATTACCTAGACTTCCTCTAGTCTGGACACCAGAAGAACAAATGCTTCTGGGCATAACTCATCCTAGGGAGACAGCTATGGCAGATGTGAGTCATGGCCTGGTGGTGCTTGTTCCCTCTTATTTGTTAAAAAGATGACTGGGGCAGCAATGCAGAAGCACTTGTATGCAGTGCAGATATCTGAAGTTAGGTGGTGTAAATCCTAGTCCTGTTATAATATCTGAAGGTGCAAGGCAGCATATTTTGGTCAGAGCCCTTCAAGTTGCATCTTTACTCAGGGTGTTCTAAGCACAAATCTTATACCAAGGACTTACATGCAGGGAAAGTTTGTCCTGTCAGACACTGCAAAAGGAACATAACAGTTATTTTCTGTTCCACAAAAGAAAGAGCAGCTGCTCATTTCTGATATTAGAATATACACTGATCTATAGTTTCAGCTGAGAGCTTAAGTCTTGCATTTTCCTTAATCTTTATTCAGTTTTAATTCATTGTAAAGTTTAATCACCATCATCCCGTTCACCAGGTTTTTGTACTTGACCTGAAACTAACCTTTAGACAAATGTGGAAGCAAATAGAGCTCTGAAACACTATTTGTATGTTCTTTTGTCTTGGGAAATGTAAATTAGGGGACTGGCTGAATAATACTGCTTGGCTTTGTGTCATGAAATGTAATTGTGGGGCTATGGCAGGGTCAAGATTTATGAAGCTATCAGGACTGGAGTGGGCAGGGTGCCAGCTTACACCTGCAGCACTGTTTTTGCTGCTTTCCAGACAAGTAATTGTGGAGTAAGGAACACTGGCTTCTAAGCTGACACTATTTAGCAGAACAGCAGGCACCCTTCCAAGATGGGCAGGAAATGTACAGAGCAGGGAAGAAATAATGAAAATGAAAGACACAAGAACGACAAACTTGAATCTTCAGAATTTATGCAATTTAAACAGAAAATATCTTTGAATAAGAACAAAGATAATAATAGAGCTAAGAAATAATCCAATGAGCTCAAAAACAACAAACCCAACGATTTTGACATGAACAAAAGGGGAAGAGGAATTATGACAGGGAAATAAAGTGAAGAAAGGAAAGGATATTTACACAGAGAGATGTCTCAGTCACAGTTTATTTTTAACCCAAAGGGCTAACCCCCAAAAAAGTATAATGCCTTTTTATTGCTATCTAATATGATTTGTTAAAAGCAGAACAAAACAAGTCAAAACAAAACCAATAACAACAATAACAAAAATGAAAAGCATCCACATATGTAAGTTTCTCTACTTCAATGCCCAAGTTTCTAATGCTGTTTCTAATGTCCAAGTTTCTAATGCTAATCATACTATTGTCCTTCTTGCTTATTCACAGCTCAGTGACTGGATTACATAATCACAAGCTCCTGAGGCTGCTGGAGAAAAGCAGAGCAACCTTCACATGGGTCAAATGCACAAAATGAAGGAATAAGGAGAAAAGATTCAGCATTTCTTGTGTATGCTCTGCATTACCTTTCTGGATTTTAAATGGAACTAACATTAATGGCCCAAAAATAATGTGGCAGAATTTTGACAAGACATATGCAACAAATAACTTATATATGGAAAGTAGCCCTTTTGTACTGAGGCAATATATGAGTAGTCCCAATTTACATGAGTGTATTCAATTTACAAGTTTACAAATCTCTGTACTACTCCTCTGTTGATGGAGTGCAAATATTCAACATTTTCACTAAACACAAGTGTCAGATCAAACAATTATTTCTAGGTTTCACTTTATGAGCATATATTCACATTCACATGTTAATTTACATTGCAGTCCTTTAAGTGTTTGAGTCTTCACTTTTCCTAAATATTTTTCCTCAATCACAGAATACAAAAGAAAACGTACATATGATTGAATAGGCCATTAACGACAAAACAAAATAAGACAAAACAAGACAAAACAAGACAAAACAAGACAATGCAAAACAAAACAAAACAAAACAAAACAAAAAACAAAACAAAACAAAGCCAAAAATGGTGTATCTTTTTTCTTGGGTTCACATAATTATTTAAAAAGCTTTTTTTTCAATAGAGTAAATTTGTATATTAGGAAAGTTAGCTAAACAAGAGAAATGAGAATGTAATCTATTTGGTGTTGTGTAACCCTGTAACAGGGAGAAATGAGGACTCTAAAAGCCAAAGTGAAGAAGAATCTGCAATGCCATATTGCAATCACACAACTGTGCCTCTGCTTCTGTGCTCACACCAGCTGGATATGCAAGATCCTCTCCGTTTAAGACTCGGGCAACCCAAGTCTGTCATTCTACCTTATCAAACACCTGTTCATGATGGACAGCTGTCAAACACACGACGGGCTGGCTAGTCAACTAGAAAAAACCAATACAACTAATTTCAAAGTCTGTGGGATTTTCAGATACCAATGTTTTGTAACTGCTCTATTTCTAGTCCATATTTTGAATTTCTACTTAATCTTGGTCTGAAGCCTTTTTTGTCTTTACAGAATCCCTAACTCCACCTCTGAGTTCTCCAAAGAACTCAGTATACTCTTAATTCTCTCTATTTGGGCTTGTGTTTTTTGTTACATGTTTAACTTGGCTTCCAAATGATAACATTAGCATTCATTAGCAAGATCTTCTACGCTCTTGACCATTCAAGTGCAAATTTTAATAAAATCTAATCAGGAAGACAGATAGCACAGAAATGGTCATTAAAATATTTCCATTTCAAATAAAATGATGTATTTAACACGTTAGTTCCATCTGGCCAGGCTGAGGTTTCTGTTGGCTTGCAGAAAATCCAGTGTGCCAGTCTTGGCATTGCGTTTCTCATTGGAAGCATCCACTGCAGTAAAGCATACTACTAGAGGCTAAACAATTGGATGAAAATCATCTCATTATTTGTTTGAAAAAAGTCAGAGCTTTACCACCACACAAAGCACAGAAAAAGGCATAAATGATTCAGGAGGGAAGTATGTGTTTAAGTCTGGACTTTAAAATAAACAGGAGAGTGTACCTAAAGTCTGTGAACTGGATTACTGTTGTAAATTTTCATTCCTGGCAGCACTAACTAGACAATAGGTGTGGAAATAACAATTAAGTTGAAAAGCCTGACTTACATCATCAGTATATGAACTTCTGTCTCCTTTCTGCTGTTTTTATCTATATATAAAATGAATACAAGAGTATTTTGCATCTAATGCTTGACAGATCCTATTACAATTCTTACCTTCTCTTAGTGTACTTCTTAGCAGTGCATACAGCAGAAAAGGACAAAGAATTAATCAGAATGCCAAAAGAGTTGGGTTACAAAATACGTAGAAAGCACTCAGCTACATTATTTGCCCAATTTCTGTAGGGAGTTGTGAAACAGAGGTTTTAAATTTAACATGTCTGGCCTACTTCCATCTGGATTCAGTTCAAACCCCTTGCCTGCAGCTTGCTGAAGAGAGAGTGGGAAATCAGTCATTATATTAAGAACTGATGGCAAATTATTCCAATTCACATTTTTCAGCTAGGATGGTTTTTAACCTGGAGCAACACCAAATTGAAAAATTCTGCAATTCTGCAAGCTGGGCATAAAAACCGTCTTGTAAATACATTTCCAGTTCTGTGAAGTCAACGAGGAGATTTTTCTCCAACGTTTCTCCAGTTGCTATGCTACCAGTTGAAGTTACAAGGTACACTATATCATCAGCTCTCGTCCTGTTCTTTTTCTCCCAGTTATCAGTCAGTGTCAAAGCTGCTGAGCTGCTGTGGTCTATGGTTTAGCATTGTTCCAATTTCAGTACCTTTATAAATGCCTACTATAGACTTAAAGGCTATTTGCTACAAAGATAAAAAGGTACCTCTGAAATTAACCTGTTGCACTCTCTGATTTCTAGCATGAATTTTGGTTCTATGACATTTATATTTTTCTATTCTCCATCAAAAATCGAGCGGTTACTCAAATATCTTTCAATAGCTCACAGAAAAAATCTAATTGATGGTTATTTTTCCTATTTTTGATCAATGCAGTTTAAACAAGATATAATTTCTATTCCTGTAAGAGTTTAGTGCATACCCTATATTGTTCCCATAGAAGTATTTCTACATGTACTCGCAGTACAACGGGAAGAGAGATTTAATTTGAGCTTATCTTTCACAGGAAATGCAACTGGGACAGAAACATCTCTGAGGTAGTGTTTCTCAAATCAAATTAGTTCTGCCTGGACAGTTTTATGGGATTCTTCAAATACTTTGCCTAGCTCACCAAGCAGGTAGTTTGCTTCAGTACCTTTTCTTACTTGTATTTCTGTAGAAGATTTGTATGTTCAGATAATTTTGGTTATCAATAACTATAAAAACATTGGTCACTGTAACACTTTCTAGCAGTAGATCTCAACATGTAAAGGGAGATCTTAGCATCCATGTAGAAAATTGGGAGAGGGAAAGAGAGGAAGGTAAGAGAAAGAGGGAAGAGTGTTCGTCAGGATCATAAAGTGAGAAAGTAGCAAACTTAGGAATAGAAAGATGAATTGAAAAGTGAAAAAGAGAACTCGTTTTGTTACACAGCTTTATGATAGCTTCATGTTGAATGGAAAGTTGTTTCAACTATTCTATCAGAAAAATCCTACTAAAAATAAATTATCAAGGAGAGAAAAGGGTCAGCATTCTTGTCATACTTCCTACAATGGCTCTTGTCTGCAATAAACCTTCTTATGTCCCAGGAAGAGTGAAGCTAGTGTCTATATTTGCATATTTGAGATACCTTTCCATAAAGAAAAGGCAGAGATATAAGGGTTACATTTTAACAGAAGGAAAGACAAAGATAAGCAAAACATCTCAGTTTGCACATCTCAAAAACTACATGGAAGTCAGCACAAAAGCTCACTCTTTAAAAATTATGTGTTGCTATACCTGATTTCCTACTTGAATCTAGTATGGAAAACTGAAAGGCAAAAGGTGTTTTTCAAATGTTTTTTACTTAGAGTAGCAACTATGTCAATGACACAGCACGAGAGGTTCTACATTTATGTCAGAGATGTGCTTGGAACTCAAATTCAACTGTAATGCAC
The DNA here is from genome assembly GCF_037038585.1 of Patagioenas fasciata. Lineage (NCBI taxonomy): Eukaryota > Metazoa > Chordata > Aves > Columbiformes > Columbidae > Patagioenas > Patagioenas fasciata. The sequence goes on along the minus strand of NC_092560.1, from coordinate 53,545,838 downwards.
ATGCCAAGATAAAAGGTTCTCAGTCAGAAAGCTGAGATTCAGTTCAGGGACAAACCCAGAATGTTCTGTTTCTAAATTTGATACCGGTGCAACCCAAAAGAATGAACATCTTGTGATAAAATCTGCTGTTGTGAGAATACCACATCTGAGATGCTCTGTTAACCCAAACCTTACATTTGTGCTGCTGGGGCCAACAGAGAAGTAGAAGTGTCTGTCAAAATCCCGCAAGGAAATTGACGGTGTGATGGGTAATTTAAGCTAGTAAGCAATACAAAAACTGGCCACAGTTCTAAAACCTCACTCAGCCAGACCCAGCATGCTACCAGTACAGTCTAGCTTTAAGGTACTTTAAAAAATTTGTTTTAAGACTGTCACTAGAGTGGTGACAAGAGGAAGGAGAATCCATGACCAGAAGTGCCCCCGAAACTTCCTTATTTCTACAGACCGAAGACGAACGATGTCCAAGATCTAGTCACACATTTTGCTAGAATTGCAGGTAGTAGAGAAGTTATGTACATTATGTGTTGGTTTGGCATGGTGGTCTCTGCTTGCACCGCAGGTCCTTGAAGCAATCTCAGGCACAGCTATAATTCCCCATTGACTCTTGATTAAAATTATGTGAGATAAGATATAAAGCATTAGAAGGAAAAGATAATATTAAATGTCTCTCTGAATAAGTAACAGTGGTAACAGTGGTATCCCAAATTCTATATTTGGCTGAAGTGCAACATTTTCATTATGACAACTTTTTTTGTGTGTGTTTTAAATTCAAAAGATTGTACTGAAGAACTATATAAAAATGTACTGCTGTGGTTCACAAGCCCCCATAATTGTGCTTGAAACATATTTTAACTCCCATTTTCTCATGTTTATGATACCTGATATTGATAAAAAATAAGAGTTTGGTCAAACAAGGTAGATTTATGAACGCATTTGGGCCAGAGATTTGCTCTTTAGGTATTTGTTCTGAATTATAAACATAGTCATTTTGACATCCACTGAGATGACAATGAATTCTACTGGCAAGTGGAAGCTTCCACACAGTGGAAGCACACATGTGTGTTTCCCCAGGACAGTGTCTAAAAGAAGGTTGTATGCTCTTGAGAACCTAAATTAAGACAGTTTCTTAATCTTTTTATGCTCAATTCTTTCAAGTGTTTCAGAATCAAAAAGTTTCTAGGATGTCTTTTGATCATATATATAACTATATGCCTAGAAATCAAACCCAGAGATAAAGTTTTATTTCCAATTACAGGCATCCTCAGTTTCATTAACTGATTCACTTCTGTCTTCCAACTCTAGTACACAAATTAATTAATAAATCTGTCCCAGATATAAATGAAAATGAAGTTTCTATTTTCCAGAGATGTCTGTTTCTTCTGTGTGTAAATCATTTGTCTCAGAATGGCAACATTCCCAATAATCTCCCTGTTAAGGTTATGTTCCTAATATTTGACCCACCCTACTTCACTCTGGTAGCCTACAGGAACAAAAGTTTATGGACAAATTTGGATCATCATTTTGTAGAGTTTTTTTTCTGCCAACCACACTAGATTTTCAACAGGGCTGATGAAATCCCACTGTTTACAAAACCTGCCCTCAAGATATTTCCACAAGCTTAATGTTTGTGTTTTAGGAAGCAATTCTTCATCTCTTGTTTCTCCCTCATTTTATGCATCAGTGAATGAGTTGGAAGAACAAGAGTCCAAATTAATTCTTTAAGTAATTCCATTTACTGAAGTTGACTTATGATATAGCAAGGCATCTAGGATAACTCATAAACAAAGTTTGTGAAATAAATCCATGTTTGTTTTTTTGTTGTTGTTAATTTTGGTTTTTTGGGGGATTGATGTTTAGGGTTTTGTTCATGTGTACGTGAGTTTGGGTGCTTTTATTGTTGGTTGTTTGATTGTTTATTTTTAAGGTGGTCTGGTAAATTCAATCTCAGATATCACACTTAACCACCTACCACAAAAAGCCAAAAATCTCCTAGAAAATTATTCCCTTTTTACTGTACTTGGAGGTATGAACAAATGTTTTCATTCATTGTTCAGGTTAGAGAACACCAGTAGTACCCTGATGAACTGAAGTACATGTCATCTCTATCTTCTTACTTTGCTTCTTACCACAACTGATTAAAGTTTTGGTCTGTTGATGTCTCTTCTTGAGCTTATTAGAAGTTGCTGTCTGTCTGATAAAAACATACTCAAATAGTCACACTTACCATCCACTAACCTTTTTTTATTTTGGTTGTGTTTTGGTTTTTTTTATTTATTTAGCACGATTTTAGCACCTTATAGTTTGCATCAGACTCGGTAAACAATCAAGAATATACAACTTATCTTCTAGAAACTATCAGTGGTCACTGGCTTTTGTGATCCAATTGATATCGTAAATACAGTCGGAAAACACTGTGCTAAGTTTTAAATTTTCAAATGAATATCTTGTAGCTCACATTAAAATTTCAACTATGGACCTAATAGCAACTGATAAACCTGGAACAGAAAAGTTGCTAGATGACATATGAAAAGCATTTATCTTGGCACTGCAGTTTTGAATGAAGTTTGGTGTGCCTGAAGCTGTGAAAAACTTTGAAAAGCAACGTGCCCTGACATTTCATTCCTTCTTATTTAGGTACAAAATAATATTTTATTTTCTCCTAGTTTTTAGTATCATGTGATCCATACCTACATGAAGTGCATTATTTCTAATACACATTAAGTTAACCCAGAATTTGCATTCTGTTGTTTTGTTGTATTCAATCTGGATGGCATGAAATGTCTTTCACACTATCGTCTCCCTGCTGATGAAAGCCATGTAACTTTTTAAACTGATTACTACAATCAAAGATCACTGAAGTGTAAGATTTACTACTGAACCTCACATAAAAAATGACAGACTGAGCTTGCAGCAATGCAGTTATCTAAATGCTGAATAACTTTGATACCTTTGTTTATTCTTCTAAATACAACGTTGTATTAAAGTATGGTTGCCTGTCATAAAACCTATCAACTGTCATTGATCTCCACTTAAACTGTAATAATTTTAAAGAAATGACTAGCTTTATGTTTTGCTCTCTCAGAATAGGTAGCTTCAGGATGTATGACTGATAACTGAAGTTTGTACATGTTACCCATAGGAACAATTATGATATAATAATTAGATGTACCTAAAAGTTGTTTAGTCTTTTGTTTGCATTTTAGATATTGTAGACTTACATAGTCCCTGTAGAACAGAAGAAAGTAGGTAATTAGGTAATGTAGCATAAATTTGCTAGGGGTAACAATCTATAATAACCTAGGGCATTTTTACTTTGAGCTGAACTTCTGGCTACGATAATCACTGAGCTCGCCTTAGTAACATCTATAGAAAACAGGGAGGTACCTTTGCTGTCTGAAGGTATTTAATCAGAAATCGATGGATCTCATTATCTCTGCAACCACTAATCCCATACATACCTTGTGGTAGCACTTACTCTCTCTTGTTCCCTCCCCCATTTTCAGCATTTGTATGTCTCCTACTGTGGCAAACTGGCAGTTTTTAAAGATATAATGTATTATACACTTGCTATGCGCTTTGAGATAAGAAAACAACATACCTCTATTCTGCACGGTTGAATTCAGGTTAAAAGTATATGGCCAGTTTTTGGAAGAACTGAGGTCAACTAAATATGAGTTCATTTGTCCCAAGGTTTCGGGTTTGCGGAGAGGAATTTAGGGAGAGAGAAATTAAAATATCTGAAGACAAGAAGTTGCCAAAAAACTTTTATGAAAGGATTTTCCTTGTAAAAGCTTTATTGGTAGCTCATCTAGCCAAGTCAAGCTATAGTGGTGTAAGTAACAAACTTCAGCAAGTGTATAATTCTATCCAGTCTTCTCTAGAAGAGGTTTTGTTGGATTTTTTGGTGGTTGTTGATGTTTATTTGGTTGGTTTTTAAAGAAGAAAAAAACCCTGAAACACAACAGAAGAAGGTTCACTTAACTTTCCATAAGAAATGCTAATTTCTGGTAGAAATACTGAAAAGTCTAGAAGCAATTAATTTTTTTAAAATTAATAATAATAATAATTATGATTATATTGATATTAATATTAATATTAATATTAATAATAACAACCATACATTTTCTGTAAATGTATTAGTAAAGAAAATAGATTGCTCACAAAAATTGTATCTCTGATTAGAGAAATGTAGCCATAGCTGGGGAAAAGGAAACAGAATTCTGAGGAGGTAAAATCTGGATGCAAGTCTGGGACAAGAAAGTGGTTTACTTTTATAACATTCAGATTCAGCAAGGTTAAGAAAAAAACTTACATTGATCTTCTTTAAGTCACAGGGTTTTGTATTTCACCCAGTTTTGTGTAACAGACATAATTTATTTTACCAGTATGAAGTCATACTCTAAACACAATTACTTACATAACACAAAAGTAGGTGAAGACAAACTGATTTTTTTTTTCCACATACCCCCTCCAAATTGGCTGGTGTAAAGGAGACCAGAAACCAGTGTTTTGTCTAAGCACATCACTGGCCAGGCCAATATGCCTTGCTGAGATATACACCACATGCCAGAACTAATCAGCTTTGCTGGAAATATATTCCTTTAAAGACAGGGCTGTGCTGATCAGACCAGGACCCTGACATTTGCCATCTGTAGACCCTCTTTAATAAACTTGCCTTCTACGTATGCCCAAACTAATGGATTTAAATCTAACTTGAGTATTTTGTCCTAGTCACACCTTTGAATTGCAAGAAGACAAAAACATGGTGCCCCAAAGATAGTCGTAGGAGCATTAGATATAGCAATGAGACCTGCTACTCAATTTACTTAGAAAATTAGATTAGATCAGGATTATTGCTTTAGCAATTATGACCCTTTTGTGCTGTGAAAGGAGGGAATGTAAAGCTTATATACAGATAACAAGGGCAGAGACAACATTCCAAGCTTTTACTATAGCATTCTATTTGCAGAACTTGGGCCATCCAAAGAAGTCTGATTTATGCCATTTTTAACATTTGCCATTGTTTCTTCATCAACAAAGTTGAAAGAGTTTCATTAAAGTTGAAACATACAGATTTCAACATCTCATAATATAATACATAGCAGTAAAACCAAAATAATGAAATCAACAGAAAACACTTCACATTCACTGGAATGTTTTCCACAAACTTTTTTGATGAAATCAGACCAAATCAGTATTTTAGATGGAATTTTATTCCACTAGAAAGCTCTTTAGCTAGACCAGTTATTACCATTGCTCTAGATTTATGTAAGTGTAAGAAACAAAAACATGTCTAAAAAACTTTGGTGATTTTTTAACATGCATACAGGAGTATAAAGTATTTGGCAGTGCACAGTGCACTAAACAAGAAGCTCCAAATTCTTCCTATTCTCTACAATATGGGACAAAATGACCTGTGACATCTATCACTAGTATCTGTTGAGAAAGTCAATAAAAATAAGAATGCAATTTGTTATTACCAAAACTGTTTTAGCCCATTGTCAAAAAGGACCAAAAATACAAATTGCAATCCAGTTTCTGCAGCCACTTATAAAACAGAATTTTTGGACAGGTTTTTGGTGCAAAAACAAGATTCAGGCCTCAATTAAGTTGTTATTTAACATAAAATGGCATTTTCATAGGCTTTAGAAGAACAGGATCTTTCTGACAAGGCAAGACAATTTGCTCTTCACCACTTCTGTGAAGTGTTACAGCCTCATTTCAGGCCTTCAGTTCTTATTTCCCTCCATAATCCTGAACAATGAGATCTTCAATGAAAAAGATGAACATTTCAGCTTCTTTTATTCATCATTCCAAACCAAGATTTTGAAAACCATACTTTCAAAGTGCCAATGTGATTTGCAGGGAAGGAAACTCAGAATGCTGAGCCATAATGAGAATTTTGTTGAAGTTTGTGAGTTGGTGAAAATGACAGTGTTAGTGCTAGTAATGTTAGATAATGTTATTCATTTTAATATCTTCTGCCTAAGAGGAAAGCACACCTATAATGTAACTTTGCTGAGTATCAGTACTTCTGTTATGAAGTTGCAAAATGCCAGGCATAAGGGACTTTAAATCCACCATCATCTATTTCAGTGCTACAGTTACACAATAATGGCAGACAGCATACTCATTCAGTAGTCTATATACACACATATTACTACAAATAATTGGCCCAGAAAATGAAGTGTCCATGAGGCTGTATATGTAGAAGTTTGCCTATTGAGACTTTCTTTACTTCATTGGATTCTACAGTGTCAGTGGTAACATTACTCATATTTCAGGAGATTCAACAGTAGGTCTTAAGAAATTCAGTCATCACAAAAACATGCATAAGAAATTAGAAACACTGTAGTATGCCTCCTGCCATGTGTTTTACATCAATTCAGAGTCTCTTAAATTGTACAGGCAGGTCTGAGTTGGTGAAGTGCAATGCAAATCTAAGAAAAAAATATCATATAAAGTGATTAAGACTGTCTAAGACTTCCCTGTCAAGTTTTGCCCACAAAAGACAGTTTGGATTTATCAGTTTAGAGAGCTCAGGCAGAGGCAGAAAACATATAATTATATACAAAATGCCACAAGAGAAAACAAAAATAAAACTAGTAGAATCCTTAACAATCCATGGATTTATAGCAGATCAGATATGTCACTGTAATCAAGCTCTGAGGACCCTTACAAGAAAAACTCTCTTGATTTCCTATGAAAGTTTACTAACTTAGTTCTTTTTGGAAGCACTTATTAGAAATACCCTTCTGTGAATGCAAACAAAAAAGGGCTGCAAATCATCTTTATTTACTTTTACTGTAAGACCATTTGTTGGATATCACCAAATGTTTATTCTTTCCACAACGATAGCAACATGTTTGCTGTGAACAGCCTCTACAACTTTTTTTTTTTGCTTTCAGAGCACCCCCCTTGTAGATTATGTAGACTGATTGGCTCTGCTGCTTCTCTTTTGATGAAAATTCTCTCTTTTCATTAAAAAAAAAAAAAAAAAACAACAACAAAAAAAACACACACCAAAAAAACCTGCACCATGTTAAAACATTTTCAACCGTTCTACGGAACAACTTTTACCACAAGTTAGTAAAATGAAGTTCACCTTGTTGTTTATATTTGAAAGAATCTTTATCCTGCAGCATTTTAAATACATGAGTGTTTCCATTTTCAGATTACAATACCCTAAAATTACACAATTCTGTAATAGAGAAAACAAGCTAGGTTCCCCATTGAATTTCTATTCAATTTTATACCAAGGTCTGACACAGGAACAACTCTAAATGTGTGCAAACATGCAACAGCTCCTTTGAGAATACAGCACAACCTTGCCACAAGTCTTTGCTGAACAATCCCTCTGTCCCCTGGTCTTCCACATATCTGATTTATAATTGATTTCTTCAGCAGGTAAACTGATAATTCTAGCATCCCAAAAAGTTTCTGGTTCTTGCATAATTTTGGGAATAATTGTTCATTTAGCTTATGGTCTTCCAGTTTGTTACAGGAGAAGACTCAGCACCAGAGTACATCTTTTGTGGTGTCTCCTGGCCAGGTACATAGTCTTGTCCAGCTGTCCATCACAAGCACAGTCAGGGGTACAGGAAAGGGCTTTCATTTGAAGAAAGGACAAAAACGTCAGGAAAGAGAGACTCAGTTTTTAAGAGAAGACCACTTTTCATCAAACATCCTTTTCTCCTTCAGCTTTGCTAAAGTTTTCACAGAAAAAGCTTTTTGACCAGCCCTCACCAGCCATATCACCTTTTCTTACAAAATTCTAACACTGGTGTGGAGCGTACGGTGTTAATGTGTGGAGATTTCCAGGGCTCTTTTTTGAGTGAGGCAGCATTTAATACCAAGAGATTGCAAAACTACGGGTTGTAGATTGCAGACTCCACGGTTTGCTGGAGCATCTAAGTGGAATTGCTGCGTTAAGCCATTGCAATTATGTGAACAAAAATTTACTACAGAGTATATTAGCTATTCAGAAGATACATGTGTTGCCATCCTGCTCCATTTGCAAACCTTTCTGTATACAGGGTGTTCTGTGATAATGCTTTACAGATTTGACCATGTCAGAGAGGAGGGATTTTTTTTTTTTGTTGGAATAACAGATCTAAGATGTAGAACACAATTTTCCTTACAAAAGGAAAGCACTGCCTGTGCTTAAGGAACTCATGCTGAAAGTCCATTCAGAACCTGAGAAACAGAAAAAACAGAATACTTGAACTGAAAGTAGGTGGACAGAAGTAAACAATACATTTACTACAAGCCAAATGGTATTTTTTCCTCATTGCATTTATGTATTTATCTGTCTGTCTGTCTATCTATCTATCTATCTATCTATCTATCTATCTATCTATCTATTTATTCTCATTGGCCTCAAGAAACATTAGACTTCGACAAACCATAACACTGGTATCGTAAAGTGAGACTATTTCTTTTGATTCTTGGGGCGGGTTTAGTTAGGGGCTTTTTTCTTAGACGGAGGGGAACATCACATTTTCAGATTGAGGGAATTACCATAAACAAATAACTACAATTTTCTGGTTTTTTTTCTTACTGGAATTAACTGAAGTGTAGGGACTACAAAAGCAATTTTGGAAATAATTTCCCACAGAGAGAAATATCATAAAAAGGATGCAGCAGAAAAGAGTGTAAACTTGCTGCCACGATAAAAATTCATATATAGCACCCAGCCTGGTAGAAAAGTTTCAAATTCTCTTTTTGGTCAGGAACTACACTGATCTTGTTAGAAAACAATATGTAGCATTATCTTACAAACAACAGGAAATTAAATTTGTGTTATAAGAAAACAATATCTTTATTTCCTTTAATACTGATATTTTGAGGTACTCCAAAGCCTTAAAATGTGACTGTAACTGTAAAGTTAAAAAGAAAACATTTTTTTCTTTCCATGTAGGAAGGCAGAACAACAAAGGGTGATATTGAAGCACTGAGAGAAGGGCAGTGTTTACTCTGCATGCATGCTGTGTGCATGAAAATTCTCCATGGCTTTCTGAATGTCCTGGTCTGGTTCTTACATCGGAAGAAAAACTCTGAATTTTTGAGAATGTAAAATCACTACCCTGTGTACACTCTCTGATTCAGGGCAGGAGCTTGAACTTGTCTCTCAATTTGAACTGCATGGCCTAACCACTAGACCACTGAGGTAATGCCTTTTTTCCTAAGGGACATAAATGTACATGCATGCATATATATGTATATGCATATATATGAATGTATTTCTATATACATGCATGAGTTTCATCCTGAAGGGGTGTTTTAAGATTTTGTGTCTTTAAAAGCCTTAACTGAAGGTAACAAAACTTCTTACTTTTCTCCAAGATGAAATAGATGCACCACCCACAGGCAGACTGTGTGTAGAGAGCCCCAAGCTATCGTTAAAACCCTGGGTCAGACCCCTGCATCAGCGTCTTTAATTCATGGAGTGGCAGAAGAGTCTCTGCCTCCCTGCCATGACACCTACTCTGACTCCTGGCTCCTCAGAGTTGATGTGAGCCCTAATTGCACATGCAAACATGTTGCAAATTTGCAAGACACTATGGTGCTATGGTTCCAGCCTGGATCTCACAAGTTTCAGTGGAAAGCTAGTAAAGCTTGTATCACAGAAGAATTTACTGGTAATTATTGGTATGGATTAATCTCTACTGTTTTCAGGTCTGGTGCAGACTGATGTGCAGCCAGCTGAAGGGTTTGGGTCCTGTGTGTCCTGCTAGGCCCACCAGAACCAAATAGCAGAGATTGTGTCTATACCAACAAATAAATCAACCCTGCCCTGGCACATCCAAACTGCTTATTTGAAATAGCACTTGGCCCACAGTAATTCCTGAGCCATGCTTAGGCTTTTCACGTTTTTTGCTGGCATGGACCAAAACCACATTGAGAATCAGGGTGATCACAGGGGATGCAGCAGACCTGACCCTCACCCAGCCCAGGTTTGTTAGGACCAGTTTTCTCCCAGCTCTCCCACTTACCTTTACAAAGTAGATGAAGAGGTAAAACTCACCAGTGCAGGGAAGAATGAGGTTCGTGTCAGCATGCAGAGGGCCAAACAGATGGTACCAAGACCCACAGATTACAGCACAAATCACTTTGCCCAGACTTCAGACCACTCATCATTTTAGAGGCAAAAACTACCTTGCATGAGCCTTGCTCATCTGTAATGGATTGTTTCTGCCTACTTGTCAACCTGAAAATTTTTATGGCTGGTTGAGAAAGCAAAACAGCCACTGTGGCAAGGAGAGTTTAATCATTTGTCCTGACTAATTAAGACAGCATAACTAGTGTAAATGACACTGGTTGGATATCATTAGCCACTGATATTTTCCTGGAAAATCCAAATGTCTTTGTCCACAAAGGCAAAGACCAGCATACAAATTTCAGTATATTTATTTTGCTAACAGAAAAACTAAAACTATTTCCCTCCCTTTGCAGCCACAGGCCTGGACATAGATGAAATCAACAGACACTGCACATTTTATGATGAGATAAAAAAAGATATAAAATGAAGAGATAAACCAGAGATACATTCATGAATGCTAAGTTATTCCAATATTTAAATTAATTACATGGTTAAAGAGTGATTGCCTCTTTTCATCTTCTACTAACTACAAACCAGAAAAGAGATCAAGAAACACAGCTGGGCATTTATTAATTCTATTCTTCTTTCTACAATTAAACTTTAATCAGTTTCAAAGAACAATTGGGTTCTGTCCAATGCAGTTGCCATGCTTAAAGCAGTCACTAAAGAAAAAAATATATGACATTACCTGGCATTTTGGTGGAAATCTGGTCTCTGGAAGAGGGATAATTCATAGTAAAAGAAGCAAAGGTTTATACAGCAGGCAATATACAAAATCAGTTATAATTTAGATTTCTACAAATAGAGGACTGGCTTTCCTTTTTAAAAAGCAACATCCCTGAAGTTTTATTTAAATATTTTACCTAATCTGAGTAGTCTTTAGAAAAATCAAACATCAAAATTTGGATGCTTCATTAGCCCTTGACTGGGATTCATCATAGATAACCTTAGAAACTTAAAACGACATGTAAACCTTTCATAATCAAACTCAAGGCTTCAATCACAAGTAGCAGGTTTTGAAGTCCAAATATTTATTATAAGATCTAAACCCTTTCTTCTCAAAATTAGAAAGAGTAGCAGCAACAAAAAGCATCACGGTTTCCCTCTCCCTGCAGACAAGGCGCCCACTGTCAGTGTCAGTGTCGCACAGATCACTGTTTGCCTTGGGCTGGGCAGCAGGACCTGTCTGTCTCTCCCTGGAGCCAAAGTACAATCCGGAAGGAAAGGATTTTTAATCACACTGCTGCAAAACATCAATATCTGCCAGGCCATGAGAAGCCGCGTCTGCGTTGGACATCAAATTAGATCAATTGGCCATCTGGGATGAACACATGGAAGAACATACAGAGAGCAGTGAGTGACAATTAGTCTCCTAAGAGTTTCAGGAAGGAGACTAATCAGTAGCACAGACATCTCATCTCTAACAGTACTATAATTTGAAGAACTTTTACCCTTAATGAGATTTAAAAGCCTCAAACAAATAAGCAAGCCCACCTAACAAGACAACTGTCTGGGCCAGCAGATGCAAGTAATGGAGCTTAAAACCTTGTCCAGCTGCCCTTGAACAAGGGTGCCTGGGACCTGTGTTGAAGGCATGCCACCACGACCGAGGGTCATGCACACCTTTTGTTATGGAGAAGACTTAAAAAGGCCAGAACCAAAGTACAGATCCCAAGGACTGCAGTCTGAGCAGACGCATGCAAGTAAGAGGTCCTCCTCTGAGTTCTGACCAGCCTAAATGTTTTTGGGTATCGTGGTGATATGCCACAGGCCACAGCTGTCCCTGCTGGGCAGAGGATACAACACAGGTTCATTGCCCTCAGAGCTGAGGAAACTGATTGTACTTTCAAGTCAATCATCTGGGCCTACTGACCCTGACCCATGCAAGATCACCATGAGGAAGCAGTGAGTGACAGCAGTGAGGTGACTCCCTGCTGTGGGGGACAGAGACACCCATCTGCCAACCTGATCTATTGTCTACAGAAGTTTACTGCTTGCTGAGGACCCAGATCCAAGACATTGTGGGGAGATCACCAAGGCTTGTCCAACTTCCTGACTAGGACCATCGGTGTAGGCACCAGTGATACTTCTGGGGCAACCTGGAAAGTATCAAAGATAACTACAGAGCTGTGGGAATGACAGTCAGGGGCATGGGGGCCCAGGTGATCTCCTCAGCCCTGCCGGCATGGTGAGAGGAGGGGGTCACTGATAATGCTTGTCAACCATTGGTTGTGGAGTTGGTGTCAGCAACAGGCTTTTTATTTCTGTATCCACAGGTCTTTGAGAATCGACATCTGCTTGTGCCATACAATCTCCAGAGGATGCTTCTGACCTCAGCCAGTCTGTGATTCTGTGAACCTGCAATAGCAAGTACATCAGATATTAATCTTATCTTAGGTGAAAAATGCAATTTTTGGCTCAAGCTACTACTGGCAAAATCTGAGACCTATAATAAATTCCTGATACAATACAGGAGAGTTTGTATTTAATCTGTAATAGAAACAAACAAACAAACAAACAAAAAACCCCAAATCAAATCAACCAACCAAACAAAATAAACCAACCAACCAGCCAAACCAAAAAAAACCCACCTCAGACTCAAAAACTAGTGACTCTGGCCAAGGCTGCATAGTTGGTCAACCTCCAGTTTCTGGAGGGTTACATAAAACTCTGCAGGGCATAGTCATGGCTTGCTCAATGGGAGGTGAAATAAAAAAATGCAGCTTTACCCACCGCTGGAGTTTTCCACCTGAACCTCTTCTGCCCTGGTTGCTCTCTCTTCTGCTGGAGGAGTTTTCTGCCATTCACAGGAGAACAGTTGAGTACAAACTGGCAAAGTTCTGCTGCCTGCCGCCACTGCCCTTCCACGGATGAGTGATGGAGTTACACCATGCCTTCTGCCTTAGTGGCCTGGGGATGTGCCAGAATCCACTGGGTTACAGATGGTGAATGAGAGCTGTGCATTTATAGTGACAGCAAGAAACCTGAACTGGGATAAATGACCCTTGCTTCCTCCAAGCTTGCTACTGAAGGCGACAAAGAAGCAAAATGAAAACAAGTCCATTAATTGTCCTCTCTCACTGATATGCACCTGAGATGTTGATAAAATTCTGTGGTTACTCACTGGGGTAGCCAACTAAAGAATATTCTCCCAGTAGTAGAAGTTTGGGAATAAACTTTTTTTTTTAATCAAAGAAAAATTGAAAAAAGGCCTTACTTCTTTGGATATGGGGCTATCTAATTATTTTAACTCCAGCAAAATTTTGGGACCAGTTCTGTCTTATTTTAGAATACAACAAATTCAGTGGAGATTGTTTCTGAGTGAGGTGTTAGAAAACAGTGAAACACATCAGCTTACCAATTTGTACTCACGCTCTGGTAAAATATAAATAATGAATTTTATGTCTAATTGCTATACTGACTCGTTGCCCATAAATTAGAAACTGTTATTCAGTAGCAAACCATTTGCTTGACATGGTTCTGCATATTTTCTATCAAACTGTTGTGGGCTTCTTTTCTTCCCCTAGTTTGGTTAAACTATATAGCTCCCTTTGGAATTGTTAAGCTAATTTGATTTGATTTATAGTTAGTATGTGAATGGTTCACAGTCCATAGGGTGTAGCTTTCTCTTTTATAAATAATTCCCTTTTTTATGGTGCCATTAGGATGCTGTGTGTTTTTGCAATGTACCTCAGAGGTAAGCATGACAAATGTGAGACGTTAAAAGTTCTGTGACTTTTTTTTCCCTGACAAAAGGAGAACCTGAAGAATCCAGATTGAGGATTATAATGTTGTTTCTCAATCTATTCATTTCACAGTTTCTTCTGTGTACTACATTTTTTGCACTGATGCTTTACTGTGCTGCTGCATTTATACTTGATGCTCACCTCTGTCTCGGGGCTTCTCAGTATTGATCTATTTATGTATGCAAGCACAGATAAATACATGCATTTTGTAAGTAATCTGAAGTTATCTGTGTGGTTGTTACCAGGTGTATATGAAATGCATACAGATATTTACAATGCATCCAAGTCAATTCTAAAACCGAATTTACAGCAAATGATGACACAAGAGTGCATGTAACTTATAGTGACTGTATAAAGGGTAATGAGATGTTGTGGCTTTTTTGTTTTGTTTTGTCTTGTTTTCTTTTTTGTTGTTGGCAATTACAACTATTCCCAGTCTAATGGGCATTTTTATTCCTCTGCCTATATGAAAAGATAAATAACTGAGATACCCTCAAGGCACATATAAATCATTTCACAAAACAATTTTTTACATCAAATCAGAAAAAAATTCCCTATCTATCTCCTTTACATGAAGAAATACACACATACACAAACAAACTCACCTATGGAACAATGTTACGCATCCACAAGAATAGACTTTGTCTCAGGTTTTAAAGAAGAACAAAGTCTGTAGAAAAAACATAATTCTACTGAAAGAGATAATTTGTTACAGAGCCCAGGTGTCTGTCATTCAGTAAAATCTACAAACTCTTTTCCTCATTGCTCTGTGACAGTGCATGTGCTAATGTGAGGTCTTTCATTAAAAATGTTCCCATGACCATGCTGAAATTTCTGACTTCTCTCCTCTTGCTTAAAAAACTTGTAATCACAAAAGCATGTAACAGAGACAGCATCGCATGACAAAGGTAACCAATCACACATCATACAGGTCAAACACATTTTCTGACAAACTTTTTCATTATTCTGAAGTATCTATGATTTCCCCCTTAAGTGAATAGATAAAACATAGAATCATTGAATTGCTTAGGTTGGAAAAGACCTTTAAGATCCTCGAGTCCAACTGCAAACCTAACATTGTCAAGTCCACCTCTAAACCGTGTCCCCAAGTGCCACATCCTAAAGATCATTGCTGGCATGGGAAATGCCCTGTCCAGCCTCATAAAGTGCTTGCACAATTTTAAATAGTGAATAAAAAAAATCTGTTTTAATACATCTGCATACTGTTAACAACATACAAACAGAAAGATAAACGACAATCAATACATCATTTACAATAATGCATTCAGCTTGTACAGTTAGAAATCATAGGCTTGTGGAAGCCATGAAATCAAAAGTTAGATGTTAACAATTAAAGTCACCACTAATACTCAGTTTACACAGGCAGTAAACCCAGCCTGTATCATTTGCTACAAAAAATAAAGTACATTCATCTCATGAAAAACCAGAAATACATAAGTGCTGATGTTTGTCTGCTTCTGTTACAACTTAGTTTCCAGCTCATGTTCTAGGTCAGCGTAAGGGAATTAATGTGCAAAAGAAATGGAAGTGGTTTGGGGCCAGATTTGCTATGGCACATCACATGGGAAGCAGATGGCAGCGATATGCCACCTTCCCAGCTCTCTCCCTCCTAACAAGAGGCCTTTGCTTCATGCAGGGAAGCTCTCCAAGTTTCTAAGACTTATCATACAACATTTATTAGACATCTTGTTTGGTTAATAGCCCAGTCTCTAGATTAGGCTTTCTGAAGCTGCAGGCTTTCAAGATGAACTCTCTCCCCACCAAAAATGAAGTATTTATCGGTCATTAATGTCTGTAAGATCCTATGTCTATCCAAATCCATCACTACTAGAAGCAGACAATCCAAGGTCCTGGAAGCAATTATCTCATCAGAATTCTCTGTCTGTCTCCTATTGACATTATTCAGTTGTCTCAATCATCATTATGGTATTTAGAAGGTGAGAACAATGTTGCCTTATGGCAGGGTTGGTGCTAGGGCATAGAAGACTTTTTTTTACATGCAGCTGTGTAACTGTGGAAGCGGAGATCCTTGAGCTCCCGCCTGTGCTCTTCAGTATCAGACAGGGAGCAGGTCCAACCACATTTGACAAGTGCTGTCTTGAAAACTTAACTCAGTAAGAATTAAAAATCCTTGGGAGACTCCACTGTTAACCTTTGAAAATAATATTTCATTACTCAGACTCTACTGGTTTCTTGTCAATGGTTAATACATGAGGAGTCTGGTTCTACATGTTGAGTGTCACCCAAAGCTCAAGATAAACAGCCTAGTATTTCTGGTTTACCCATGTGCTTTGAGAATGCATAGCCTCACAATATCTTTTCTTATTTTATTTTTCTCAAAGGCATTGTAGTATATATGTATTCTGTGCAGGCATGTTCTTTACCATATTACCAGAGGCTTATGGATTCCACAAACAGCTTTGAATTTATTTTATTATCCATTTTATATTTTTCTTGCATAAATGCAGAAAGAGAGCTCATGGAGAAAAGAATGCCCAAGGACTCAAATGAGGACTTTACAATAAGGGGTGGAGTTGGAAATGGAAGGTCAGCTAATAGAGTATGCACACTCTTAATACAGTCATTTAAATACTAAGGCTGAAGCCACAGTGCCTGGAAGTGAGCAAGTCAATTTTCCTGTTTCTTTGTTTGATCGATTGATTTTGTTTGTGGTTTGATTGTTTGTTTGTTGTTTTGGTTTTTAAATTTAAAAATAAATGTTCCATCAGATTGAAAAGCAAATTGCAGCTACCACACTAATGAAAATCTGTGGTAAACATGAATATCTACTGAAAACAAGCACATTTGAAGGGGGGTGGGGTAAGTAATTTTTTTAAAAGAACCTGCTTGTTCTTTCAATAAGCAAAATCTCCTTTTTGTGCATATGGGCACAAAGCTCTCATCTGTCAAATCCAGTCATGGCAAAAATATAGATTTTTTTTTTTTTTTTACTTTTTTTAAAGTGAGAAGAAGAGTTCAACATGCAGTGATGTAGGCAGCTGTTACATCTGATACCTATGGCTGCCACTGAGGGCGCTACAAAAAAAGCGAGGAAAGCATGTAGACAGCAAGCAAACCATGCTACAAGCACACATACACATACTGGTGTACAAAAGCAAATATTTTCCTTCAGTTTCAAAGAGCTATGGCCTGCTCTCTTATACATTTTCGATTAAGTGCTCCACAGCAGCAACTGCCTTCAGTTGATATATTTATGTTAGTAAACCTGTTCTCAAAGTTTAGTAAATAATCAGGGATGTTGTGTGGATTTGGGGCTCACAGTGAGAGGGCAGCATAGGAGGGAAGTGTCTAGAGAGATGTGAAAAAGCTGTTGAGACATAGAAAAGGCTGTGATCTGGAGATGCCTGAAGGGGTTGCGCTCTTGATTTAGATTTGGGGGATGCAATACTGAAGAAAACATCAAAGATGTCTTCAGGTGCTGAGAAATGTTGAAATGTTGAATTGGAGAATCAATGGCCTAGGAACTGGAGGAAAATGATTTTTTACTTGAGTATCTCTAAGTCTGTAAACGCACAAAATTCAGGTTTTGGGGCAGTTTTTTTCCATGTTAGTGAAGCACGGACCCCAGCAGTGCAAATAAAGGCTTTTTGTGAGCTTCCTAGTTGAGTGAGAAAGATAGATACAATTCTTTTTACTTGCTAAACAGAATAATTTTCTCAACTGTTTCCATATGTTCAGTGGGGAAATACCCCATCTCACCTGTCTTTGGCAGTACACTAAAAGTCTTGCTTCTGGGAAGCCATGACAACAATATTGCAATAGAGCTGTACCATTAGAGAAGCTTGTACCCCAGAAACAGAGGGCTGGATTTGAACTATATCTGTATTGATCTTGAAGGCATCAAGAGAATTGGAACCAGCTGAAAAGATGTAGAACATTCTTTTTTTCATGTTTTTGGCTTATTCAGACTCTGTTATTCAGTTTGGCAAGTCTACACAAAATTAAATCAGAATATTTCTTTTTACCTTTTATACCCTAATTTCATCTAAGGCCCTCTTTGTCCACAAAAAAAGAAAAAAACAGCCCTCTCAGCCACAATGCCTTGAGAGGTCATCCTGATATTTAATGTGTTGTATTTACTTTATTATGATATCATAATAATGCCAGGAAGCATAGTCATAATCAGGAACTGGTACTGTGAAATCAGAGATCTCATCACAATCTTTCAGCTATTGTCTCCTCTGCACCTATAGCTACTGGTTTGCAGTGTAGGCTTTTATGATCACAGCATGGGGAAGAAAGCACAAGACCAGTAAGAAATTCCAGAGTGGCTTTTGTAGCACTTCAGGAGGCAGGAATCTCTGCAACTCACTCCTGATATTGTTGTCTAACATTGCTTCAAATCGTCCTAGCCTCCAGCCCTCAGAACTGAAGATATAGGGAGATGGTCACTGTAGAAATAACAAGAGTAGATGTGTGGACAGCTGAACAGGTGTTTAAAGAGTAGTTTTTTTCATCTGCTACTGGCCCAGAAAGCAGGGTAAGATTGGACCTGTGAGGAGAGTAATTTAGGATGTTAAAGTTGCACAGTTCATTTGAAGCATGATGAATTTCATGAGATTTTTATAGTCAATATGATGCACATTGCTCAGCTAGGGCTAAATCTATCCAGCTCCTTAGTGGTTTTCCTTTTTGCAGATGGCATGCCTTTTCCATGGTTGATTCGAGATACGCTCTTGGTGCTTAAAAGCTCTCTACAATAACGTAGGTAGTTTTTCAGATTCCCTTCAAGCACATTTCAGTATTATAACCATGCCTGCAGTTTAGATTTGCTGTGTTCAGCAAGAGTTGCAATGGGAATTTCTAGGGAATATGATGATTATGACAGTATTTGAGAAAGAGTCTGTAGGCAGGTGCGAAATTGGCATTTTCTGTACCAATTAAAGTATTGTTTCATATTTGAAGGATAAATATTCCTTTCACTTTTATGATCAGGAACTTTGAAGCATTTTTGAGTATTTTTCTATCAGTTTCTGAGTACATGACTGAGGGTGTTGTGCACACTGATTTTAGCTCTCTGTGCATTTAACATGCATTTAACAAGCATGAGAGTCTTGACCCAGATACGTCTCTGTCCCAGAAGCACATTAACAAGAGCTATAGCCAGTAGTCTAGCTTTTACCTTTTTTTTCAGTATGGAAAGTCAGTGACAAAGGAGATGACACAAGTAACATGGGAGAAAGGACAAAAGGCAGGAAAGAAAGCTTACAAATCTTGCTCATAATCTAAGCGTGATGTCAAAACAAAAGTCCAATGACTAGAAGGGACAAGAGCATTTGCCCTCTTGTTCTAGTTCCAGCTGTGCTCTACCCTGACTCAGTGCTATGACGCATGGGTCCACACTCACATGGTCCTACATATGTAGAAATACTTGCCTGTAAGCATAGGTTGTCCTGTGAGAAACATACATTTTCTCTATGTTGCAGTGAGAATGTGCGGTGACATCTGAAAAAAACCCTAAAATCCTTCTCTTTGACACATGACATCTTGTGTTTCTTCCCATTAGACCTTATTTAAAGTGTTTTCCTTCTGCCCATCCATCTAATCCTACCTCCCCTTTTTTCACCATTTTTTTAATCATTGAGATGATCGACACTATGAAGCCTAGTCCCATGGTTTCTCTTAATCCTCACACAGGGCACCAATAAATCTGTCAAGGTTTACTGGAGGATGACAAACCATGGCAGATGCTCTCTCTTAACCCCTCACCCTCCCCGCATAAGAAAGGTGACAGGAGGAAAAGGCAGAGAGACTTGCAAGCTGGAAAAGTTTAAAATGTTTTACTAATGCTACTAACAAATAGAAGCAATAATAAAAATATACCAAATCAATCTTGAATTTCCCGGGTAGCGCAGGTTGCCCCTGCCTCGACAGAGTTGGTGTCACTTCAGTGGCTGCAGGGCAGGCACCTGGAAGTCCTGGGCTGGACTCTACAGTAAACCAGAACTGGATTCAGCGATGCAGGGTCTGTCACTAGGCCTCAGATTACAGGCATGGCAGGCAGGGTCCTCTTAAGATACTGGCCATGTTCAAATAGAGTGAGACTCTCATCATCTCCCACTTTTATAGGGTGTATGAAGCGTATGGGATGGAATACTTGGCTGGTCAGTTTTAGTCACGTATTCTGTCCAACCCTTCTTGTAAATACACCCCTCTCACTTATGGGATGTGCAAAATTTTATCAGTTAACTTTGGTTGCTATAGCAATAAACCTAAACATGGGTCTCTTTTACATTCTGTTGGTCATCTTATCAATTCCAGAGCACAGTGTCTCAAAAAACACGCAGCTAAATTCAGAAAAGTGCTGTTACTTAGAAGAACTTAGCTGAAAGGAAAATTCACTAAAAGAGAACTGGTCTTGTTTTTAACAAAACCAGGACACTTGGCAACAAGGCTGTTCTCACTAGTGACTGCCATTATAAATAAGAATATCCCTGAACTCCTGGAAGAGTTTGGAACAAAGGAGACTCTTTACTGGGTGAAACTCAAGTTACAGTTTATCCAGTAACCTGGAGAGATGCTTGCAAGAAATCGTAATGAAGAACACTTAGACTTAGACTTATCCCCATAACGTATTCAGAAAACTGGCTTATGCCCTGAAGCCTGAAGTTAAATACGCAGAGCTTGGTCCTACTTCAGAAAAGACAAAGTAAGAAATTTTGACCCAGAGTACTGGAGATAAAATAATAAAAGCTGTAGCACATCTTACCAGTTTTATCTTGTCTGTCATCCTTGCTTTTAATGGAATTTAATAGCATCGATTGGTTATTTTCCCCAAAATTCTGTCAGAAGCACATTCACAGCCTTGATGTCTGCAACTGAGATTCCTGTCCCAGTTTTGTGCCATATGCAGAAGAGTTAATAATAGTAATCTTGACGTCATTCTTATTTCATCTATTTTCCTTTAAAAATGACTTTATCTTCCTAGATGAACACTAAGACAAAACATCTCCCAGAACATGAGCAAAAACAACAATAACAGGATCAGTGCTTGTTCTTGAATCTGTCTCTCTTATTGTCCTGGTTTTAACTGCTTCTACACTGACAGTTATCAATTCATGCAACTGGTTTCTGTATTCTGAAGTTTAATCTCTACATCGTATTTTCCAGTATTGTATCATTTAGTTTTATCAGGAAACACTGGATATTTGCGGCTATATTACAGGCCATGGTTCTGTTTGTTTTGCTAAAATTTGTAGTTCTTTTGTAAACACACTAATTCCATTTGGATTTTAGTGACAAATTTTCAAAAAAATCCTTTAAAAACCGTGATCCTATTAAGAATAGTTATAAAAGGAGTTGTCTTGTGCTAATTAGCCTTCGGAAGAAGGCACTGCCGATACTTGAGAGGCATTCAGTGCCCTTATCTGACCTGGATATAGGAAAGTCTGTACTTTGCCTCCAGATTTTACTTTCCCCAGTTTTTCATTTTCTCCAGACTCTGTGGTATGAAATGCTGTGCACTGGTAGATATTGGGAGGTCCCGATTAAAATTAATTTCACATTGCCTGCTATTACTTCAAAGGAACAAAGGTCTTTTTTTGAGTCCTAAGAGCTGAAGTACTGAGGATGAAAACTGTTTGTGCAACGTCTGATGATTCCTCTCTTTTCAACTCAACAGCTGGCCACTGTCAAGAATCTACAAAAACTTCTGATGGTCTTTTTTGTTTGATTGGTTTGGTTTTTTGTTTTGCGTGTTTGTTTGTCTGTTTGTTTGTTGTTTTGTCATCTCCAGATGCTGTTGACAACTAACAAACTGCTATTTGACAAGCAATGCTTATCCTTACCAGTTTCCTAAGGCAAAAGAAAAAGACAGGTGCCACAGCTTGATGCACAGAATTTATTTTCAGGCTAGCTCAGTATCTTTTGTCTCAAGGGAAGCTGCTTCATTTCAATACAATTTTTTTCCACTCAAGGCCATCTACTACGTCGTAGTTAAATCCCATTCCCACTCCACTCTGCTCGCCAGTTCTGTGTAAAATTCCAATAACTTTTGCCTCGTTTCCCTGATTCTGAACAAATCTAAGCCAATTTTGTGTTACAGGCACATGGCACCTAAATGAAAATGGAAGATTAGTAAAAAGCTTGTCATCTGAAACTGAACTGAGCCAAGTAAATCCAAATAGAACACTCTGCTTGCATTTGTTTCACGATCTCAAACAGTTTTGATTGATTTCTGAGCACCAAATCACAACCAAATATTTCAACAATGAATCCTTGTATGTTGACATCTAAATCTGTTTCCAAGCTTCTAAATAATATTATGATTTTCCAGCAGCAAGAAGCAAACATGATTCCAGGCAATGTTAACAGGAAGTAAAACTGCACCACACGTGGAAATCACAACATGTTTTATGCTGGCGCTTAGTTGCTTAGTCAGGTACATATTTGAAGGGTATATTTGATTCCTTTTCAACCTGGGAAAGCTTCTTAAGATTTTTCTTCTGGCTGTCCAAACTGGAGAAGAGAAAAACTAACTCACCTGAAGTGGCTTCTCTCTGTAGCCACATCTAGTGGCTTTATTCACCAGGGACATATGAAAAATAAGAGTGTAGATCCTCAGGTCTTGTCTCTTCATTTGACAAGCTCTTTCCTGATTTCTCTGTGCTGTATTACTGATTGCCAACATCTATCACACAATGCAACTAACAGCCAAAAAAAGAAAATCCCTTTAAAAGAGGTAGTATGTTCAGGAGATATGTGAGTCCTATATTTTCAAGGTTTGCCAGGGAAAAGTAACATATTACTAAAACATTACATTGTCTGTTGGTTGATTTAAGGAACGCATTTCTTTTGCCAGACTCAAAGCACTCTGCATACTCATTGAAAATCTGAGCAATAAAACATGGGCTTAATAGTTCAGACCCGCTTTCATCAAAAAGTCCTCCACACTGCCAGTCTTCCCTGGCACTTAGCCAGTAAAAGGAACTGTTGTTGGCATAATAGCTCAAATGGTACAAACAGACCTTCTATTATGATCCTTTAGTCACTATTTAGATGGTCTGTCAAGTCTGCTTGCTGCAGGCTCTTACCAGTAAAATGGTGACTCCTCTTTCCACAGGAACTGGTGAAGTTGCAGGTCCCAGAAAGTGCCATGTTTCCCAGTAAGAGCAATTAGCTTTAGTCTGCATCAAACCTTAGCTTGTGTCAGCTCGTAAATGCTTGTTGCCAGCTGGCACATGGGCACTGGCAATATTGTAGGGAGGCAAAGAAAGCCATTCCTAGACAAACTCAACATCAAGGAATATTAGGAAACCAGGTATTTGAGCTACCAGCAGGCAATGAACGGTTAATAAAAAATTGAACGGTTAATAAAAAATTGAAAGCATGAAGCCTTGGCATAGGGGAATGAGTTTAGGAAAAACTGAACCACATCCCAGTTGTCTGTTTCAGAGGTAAGTAAGTTTTATGCACAAAGCCCAGGTAAGACTGTCAGCAGGTCTGATGTAGTGAATGAAGACAAACCTGTTTTTTTGAAACTCATCCTTTGTATTTGTTCTTCCTTATAACCTTCTGTAACACTACAGGAAACCATAAACCAGAATTATTTTCAAGTGGTTTCACAGAATTATAGAACATCCTGAGTTGTAAGGGATCTACAAGGATCATCAAGTCCAAATCCTGTCCCCGCGTATGACAACTCCACAGTTCACACCACATGTCTGAGGGCGTTGTTCAGTCACTTCTTGAATACTTACAGGTTTGGGGCTATGACACCTCCCTGGGGACCTTGTTCCAGTGCTCTGCCACCCTCTGGGTGAAGAACCTTTTCCTAATGTCCAGCCTAAACCTCCTCAGCACATCTTTCTGTGATTGCCTCAGGTTCTATCATTAGTTGCCAGAGAGAAGAGATCAGTACCTGCCCCTTTTCCTCCCCTTGTGAAGAAGCTGTAGCTGTGATGTGGTGTCCCCTCAGTCTCTTCTCTGAGTTTGATCTGAGAAGAGCACGTGCTCCATCAACAAGGCTCAGCAGAATGGATAAACTGCTGGATGGGCAAAATCCCGCACTCTAACACAGGGATATCCCAGTGCATACACAATGCTAACAAGATTAGTGAGGAGAGGAAAAAAAAAAAGGAGGAAAATCAGAAAGATGTAGGGTCCAGTATGCAAGATACACAGTTTTTATCACTGCATGTACAAGTGAGTTGTGTGTTTTGCTGCAGTGGAGACAGGGCAATGGACACTTAACAGCTCTTAGCAGAGTTGGATACAACTTCCCATTAGGGGTAATTGCCTTTTTTTTTTTCCCACCTACCTGTCCTCTTTCCTTCACAATAGACACGGGAAACCATGTCTCCTTTTTCCTCTACCTGATTTAATTTTCTCATTCTTCCACTAGGTTTGATATCTGTTAATGCATCTTCCTCCCTTCTTTTTTGGCTATAGCTTTCCAAGGTGGAGTGGAAGTTCTGACCTCAGTGTGTGCATCTCTTTGCTGACACATTCTGCCTTAATCTACCTGAACATCATAGGCAAACAAGCGAAAAACAACAGATAAATAAGATTGTTACAGAGCATTATTCACAGGAAGTTGTTTTACATCCTGTGGGATGTTAACCTGTTTCATATAGGATGAAGACAGAATCTTTCCGAAAAATACATACATATTATATATTAATATATAAAAATATATTATTAAATAATTGCCTTTTTTTCAGGGGAAATGGCAACAACCTCTAGCTCCATGACTAGGAACCAGATGACCTTGCTGTTATTTTGTCCCCAATCTGAGTATGCCACAGCCACATAAATGGCCTGGACACTGAATTAAACATGCAGAGGGATTAAAATTTTTTTCCTTACCACAGTTTGATCACAAGGCCAAGTGCCTTTCCCAGCAAGACATTTATTCAAATTGTTCTGAAAGGGAACATATTCTGCTAAAACAGCCTTCTCAAAACACTTCCCCACACCTTAACAACCAATTCATGTTACGTTTCATTATTTGCACCATAGATTTGAAGTTCTGTCCCCTCCCAACTAGTCATTCAATCACAGTGTCCTAGGCAAAGGCTCTAGTAACTATACTGGTGGCCACTTTGAAATAGGTGGGATTTCTGAATGGATTATGCCTATACGTTTCATTTCATCCATCGGTGCAAGGAACTTTCTTGTTTAACAAAAAGTGGACTACAGATCATGCTTTATACAACAGTTTGCTTATCACAGCCTAGGTTACAGCAATAAACAATGCTGCTGGTTCAGTAAGCACTAAAAAGTTATTTAAAAAATTAATAAATTTACTTAAAAAAAAAAAAAAAGTATCAGCAATTACATACACCACAAATGTCACTGGAATGTTGTTAAGAACGACATGCCTTACCAGCTTGATTTCAACCATCAAAAATCAGTTTGTTTATATTTACGCTGAATCTTGGGTCACTGCAGCTGACTCAGTTCCTTCATCGTTGTTCAACATAGGTATAGTTTTAGAAAGTAAGACGAAAGTCATGTGCAACAAGCGCAACCAACACTGGAGAAAATAATGAGAGGGATGTATCACTACAGCAATACAGAGGAAAAAAACCCTGTTCTTCCAATTTTGATGGCATCTTGAAGACAGACACATGAAATCACAAACTTGTACCTGGATATGTTACATGATATTACATGCCATGCCATAGGATTCAGGCAGTATCTACTGCATTATGACCACCTGGAGCTCATTTTGGCAATAGTCAGACATCTTCCGTTAATAGCTCAGGAACCCATCAGCCAGCACAAGTGTTGAATCTGCTCAATGTTCTCTGATGTTTCTATCTAAAATAGATGCCTTGCAATGCTGTCCATAACTTCACCACGCCATTGTCCATCCTACAACTCACTCACCCTACACAGCCAATTTAAAAAGCACAATTCTGACAGACAGTCAGCATTCAGTTTCTCTCCTGGTAAGGCCGGAATTGCCGTTCCTATGATCTGGTTTCAAGAATAATGTAGATTAACTAGGAAAGATGTAGACAGAGAGTATCATAATCATACCACCATAATTACCGACGAAATGCCATAATCATGTTGGTTCACTTACTATCAGCCCATTTCTCCAGTGTAGGAATACTTCACATAGCTGGCAATGATCCAAAAGCCATGTCAGCTTTATTCAACACAAAGCAGCATGACAGAAAACAATAGTGTATAGAACCATAGTAACAGCTGCATCTTAACTGCACATCCCAATATAATTACTACAAAATTGGAAAAATTTTCTCCTTTTGAAATATTCGTGAAACTAAATATTTCACAAACCAAACTTGATTTTTTTTCAAATGTATTTGCTGTTTTCACATATTTCCCCTGCACTTGGATCATGGGTTTCCAGATTACAGATTATTAGCTACTCCCCATTGTTAAAATTATGGGTGATAGGTTCAGCTCATATGGATAGCAAACCCAGCAAATGTCCCTCCTGCCTTTCCCATCACTGCACCTCGTTTTCTTTTGTCAACATTCTGTACAAGGCCTTTAGAGTGCCTTGTAGACAAAGGATTCATCCACCTCTTACAGAAGGAGATAAATACCTTCCCTGCTACCTCTGCTTTTTCTTGACCCTCATAGCTATACTTGTCAGAATCAGGTTCCCTAACAAAAACATCGAAGTGGTAATAAAGTGGCATATTGAGAGAACATCAATAGGAATGGCAAAGTGGATAAAAGAGAGAAGGAAAGGGAAAATACAAGATGATAAAGGTTTAAGGTCTGGCAACTGACCAGATCCTGCTGCTGACTGACAGATACTCTACTAATCAGCAGCTGGGATAAAAGTCATTCAAGGTAGCTTTATTTCCTGTATTTTATTTGCCAGAGTAACCACGTTAACATGGGTCAATAGTTACAACACCTATGATGTCTAGCACATAAACCATCATCTAACTGTCTGACTTGCTTATTACCATCTGTCACTTGAAAAGCTCTTATTTGAGCTCGGCTGCTGCCAGTTCCTCATAAAGACTCATTTTTATAACTAGATTTTTAAATATCATGAAAAAATAAGATTCCTGCAGGGCTTTTTAGCTCAGTGATGATTCATAAGAGGGTGGTACTGTTGCCAGCTATTTTAGTAAATTAAGTGCAATCCCCCTCATGACCAGAATCAAAGTTAAGATGAGAAAATTATCTATGATAAGAGCTTTCAACAAAATGTTGCCCACTATCGTATTTGCATCCAAACGCATCACAAGCTATGTAATACTTGAAACCAAATAAACAAATAAAATAAATAGCAGCATGCACTTAAATATGCTTACAGAATTATGGGGCTCTGAAAAATGACAGTGTATTGTGCTACTAGGTATAAAAAGTCCCAGCTGTTTGATACTGTGAGGGAAATATATTGGTTTTACACTTTATAATTTCAAACCCTATTGTCAACAGGCAACTTATGTTACTTTATATTCCACTCATCACAGCCCACCATAATTCCTCCTGGCAGAGCCAAGTAAAATATATTCCTCTGTGCTGACACTACTTATTGTTTTTTGTCTCCTATAAAAGATTTGTTGCTGTGTTTTGAATTTCTGCAAGAGTATTTCCAGAAGATTTTAAAAGAAACAGTACATTCAGAGGAGTAGACATGCCAATATTTTAAGAAACAGGAGAAAACCTTTGGTTTATTGTATGTCCATGCTTCAGTTTCCTGCTGCTACTTCTTGCCAGAGTCTCTGGTCCTTCTCTGTGTTCAGACTCATCAAGTAGTCATGGAATCTATTAAACTACTTCCTTTGGGCTATTTGAGCATGTTTGTGCTGCTCACTCCAACGTTTCTGTCATGTATTGAAATCAGTTTTTCTGTTTCTTTATAGGGAAGTTCGGCACACCTACGTCCCGTCTGTGGGACAAGGAAATACCACACACAGTGAAAACAGCTGGAAGTGTGAAAAGGGTTGACTCTTTCATCTTGGTATCTCAAGCTAATTAAAAGAGTCCATTAGCAATTTCTAGTCTCAGTCATTTTCAAAACCCATTTTCAGTGCTAAAGTATTCATCTTGAATTTCAGGCCTCTTCTTGGGTTTCGCAGGGCAGGCAGATAGAAGAAAAGTCTTTTTATTTACCAAGGAGGCTCGCATGATTTGAAGCAGAGAAAAATGTGGTTTTTTCCAATGACTTTTGAAATGAGAGTACTTTAAAAATGCATTTTTGCTCAAATACTGTAATTTCACAGAACAGCAGAGGTTGGCAGGGCTCTCTGGAGGTCATCTGTTCCAATATCCTTGCTCAAGCAGGGCCAGCTAATGCGATTGCACTGGACCATGTCCTGTCAACTTTTGAGTAACTCCAAGGATGGAGATTTTACGATCTCCCTGGGCAACCTGTGCCAGCACTTGGTCACCCTTACAGTGAAAAAGTGTTTCCTGATGTTCGGAGGGAGCCCTCTTGTCTTTCAGTTCATGCCCTTTTGTACTGTCACTGGGCAGCACTGAAAAGAGGCTAGGTCCATCCTCTCTGCACCATCCTTTCGTATACTTGTACACGTTGATGAGATGCACCTCAGACTTCTTTCCTCTAGGTTGAACAGTCCCATCTCTCTCAGCCTTTCCTCATATGTGAGAAATGCCCCAGTCCTTTTAGCACCATTGTGGCCTTTCCCCTTGGTGAAGCCATGCTCACTACTCCTAGTGATTTTCTTGTCCTTTCTGTGCCTGGAAATGATTTCCAGGATTAATTGCTCCACCAGCTTCCTAGGTGAGGCTATAGTTCCCTGGATCCTCCTTCTTGCCCTTCTTGAAGATGGGGATGACATTTGCTTTCCTCCTGTCTTCAGGCAGTTCTCCCAGTTGCTATGATTGATTGAAGATTATTGAGAGTAGCCTCACAGTGACATCTGCCAACACCCTCAGTACTGATTGATGCAGCCCATCAAGGCCCACAGACTTACATATGCTGTTTTTGCTGAAGTATTCTCTGTCCTGATCTTCTTGCATGAAGGGTACATCTTCCCTGCTGCAGCATTTCTGCCTGCTCTCTGGCACCTGGGATTCCTGAAGTCTAGTTTTGCTAGTAAAGACTTAGGTGAAGAAGGTGTTCAGTACCTCACCCTTTTCTACATCCTCTGTAACCAGGCCCCAATGAAACCGTGGAGCAATGGGCTTGCATATTGCCTAGTCTTCTTTTTATCACCTATGTGATAAAAAGCACTTGGTGTCTTTGATGTCGTTGGCCAGGTTCAATTCCACGTGTACTTTAGCTTTCCTAACTTCACCTTTGGATTCTCAAACATTGGTTTCATGTTCCTCCCACGTTACTCAGCCTTGCTTCTCCCCTCTTTTTACTTCTTTTTTTTGTATTTGAGTTTGGCTAGGAGCTCTTTGTTTAACCATATAGGCCTCCCATCTTTTACATTTCCTGTGATGGAAATGAAGCATAGCATCCATTGTGCACTGTCTGCAATAAAAAAGGTTTCATACATTTCCTGAACTTCTCCTGTCCAAAATTATGGGTCACAATGAAAACTTCTTCAGTTAATCCATTAGTTTTACTCTTGTCCTTTTTAATACATGACATAATGGAGACTGGACAAATGGTTGATTTAAACATCATTAATACCTATATAATTAGACTAATACTTATGGAACTGATTTTGCAGTGTTCACAGCTAGTTTCACTATCTAACTGAAAAAAAGAAAAAAGGCATTACCCCCACAACTGATAAATTCAAGCAACTCTTTTGCCAATAACATTAGACACATTATCAGTGTCATGATCTTTGGCCTCTGATACTTTCAAAAGTTATCCCTAGGGAAATCATCTGCTGGAATGTTAATCTGATGTTTCTCTGACCTTCTACACATGTACCACATTATTATTACAACCCACACGCTTCCCTTTTCATGCTGTCATTCTGACAACAGGGCCAATGGGTAATTCACCTCCAGACCAGATAGTTGGAACAAAATGGGTACCAGTAAATGAAACCAGATTGGAAATGAATATTACTAAAATCACAGTAAGACTTCTTTTCTGCAAGAGGCCCAGCTTTCTAATTATGCACCATGCTAGGTAATAAGTGGGTGGCACATAGATAGCAAAGGTGCAGAGATGGTTCATGGAATGATCACAGTCCTGGCATTTGTTTCAAGCTTTTCGCAGTTTATTCTTAAATCATGGATTTCCCTCAGAACAGAATCTAGGCAGATTTATCACTTGAGTTTTCCTAGCCCACATCATAACTCTTCCTTTTACCTGATATTTGTTTCATTCCCAAACTTAGCAGGACTAGCACAATCTTAGTGTGTCTTAAAAGGAATAATAATAATAGTAACAATAATAATAATAAACCTTAGTACATGGATCATTAGAAAACAAAGACTTGCTGATGGTCAAAGTCTGTTGTTTTTAATTTGTGCTTACAGTGAACTGTATTCTCATTGGAGCCTCCTCATGATGACTCTATGTACAGATGCATGCATTTCCCCTTTCAGAGGCAGCACCAAAGGGAAAGTTATGGCTTGCCCTTCTTCCCTATCATCCTGCAAAGGAGGACAGAGGGGATGAGTGGGACCTCTTTCATCCCTTTGAAAGCCTCCTGTGAAAAGCAGCCTGTGTTCCTCCCACTCAAAATTAGTTAACTCCTGGAATTTCCTGTGTACCCAGGAATTGCTGCATCAGCCACTAATCAGGCCACCTTAAGCAAGCTGTAGTAAAGCATGGCGATTGTTGCAAAAGATCCAGATATTTTAGTCTGGTTTGATTTTTTAATATCACCTCATTTGAGGCATAAAATATGTTAATGCTGTATCGTCTAATAGAATTCTCATTTAGAAGGCTTCCCAGACACTTGCAACTCCAGCACAACAGTCTGAGAGAAAAAAATAACAACAAAACAACAACAAATTTAATAGAATAATCAAATTATATAGCTGGTTTAATTATATGTACTCCAGCGCTGAGTTCCAGGTCCTGAAACATAAGGTTCTCAAAGTTGTTCAAACATCTCTGGAAACCAGTATGATGGTTTTATACTGCGTATTATATATTAATCCTAGATTTAGACTACATCAAACAGGCTAGGTTTTTAGCCATCATCATACAGGAAAATAATAAAAATGGAGTTCATGTGTTAATTTCCTAAAGTGACACAAATCTTAAAAATAACTTTTATGCTTTTTTTCTTCCCCTCCAAAATAGAAGCTAAGGTGTTTTTTAAGTCAAAACTAAAGTAATCTTTTGTGGCCTTTTATTTTGAGATCACAGTGACAAAGAAAAAAGGTTTACTAAGAAAAAGAATGGAGGTTTAAAGGGCAGCAGATGACAGAGTTAAAATTGTATATCATGGGCAAGAAAAGTGTTGCAGAAGAACGTCAAGAATTCCAGGCTTTTGTCTTACTTTCAAAGGAAAACTACAAATTAATGTACCTCTATCATAGCTCTAACACATTTAGGTGGCACATTAAAGTATTTAGGATGCAACTTAAGTTTTGGGGCCTGAATACGTAAACTGACACTTTGGCACTTTAGAAAATTTCTCTAATCTTCCCTTTAGGGAAAGTGACAAGAGATGGTGGTAAAGAGTCAAAGATGTATATCTAGCAAAAAAAAAAAACCTGTCTAATCTCCAAGCCAGAACTAATAATGTTTAGACACCAATTTGGAGGGGGAAAATCTTTTGCCTGAGGTGACCTGCAACTTTAAATAGCCATATAAAAAAACCCGATTAATTAAAAAATATACATA
Organism: Patagioenas fasciata; assembly: GCF_037038585.1. NCBI lineage: Eukaryota > Metazoa > Chordata > Aves > Columbiformes > Columbidae > Patagioenas > Patagioenas fasciata. Next base: position 53,514,277 of record NC_092560.1, on the reverse strand, counting down.
TAAAAATACTGTTTCAATGTTCTGTAAATGTAACTCAAACCCCAGTAACAATTTGTTGTTTTTTTTTCACTGCTGATAATGTTAGAATCACAAACTGAACCTAGAAAATTATGGTAAAACCATGAAAAAGTGGAAATTAAGTAGAAAGTTGTTCATGTCAAAGCAAAATTTTTTAGAACGGTAGTTTGAAAAGAGAAAGTTTTAGTGTTCTAAAGTAACTAAAGCTCTTAGTGATGACAGGTAGGAACATTCATTAAAGCAGAAAAGAAAATTAGAAAGAAATTTGTTCCTGTCCATAACCCCCATTTTACTATGAAAGATAAGGAAATCCCTAACCACAAAGCACAGGACAAACTAGGAAATCTTACCTTGAAAAATACTTAAAATATGGGTAAGAAAACTGCTGACAAATTTGAGAAATCTAAGTCATTTGACATTTCAGAAAATTATAGCATTAAGCAGTGGCAACACTGGCAAAGATACACAATGTGCTGCATCCACAGAAACAGCGAGTATTCGAAGAAACTGGAAAACTATTAATCGGGGACTTCTTTTTCAAACTGGAACAAAGGGTGTCATAGAAACTATAGATTCATAACCTAAATTTGTATGTTCTGAAGGAAGTGAACTGAGAGCCTAAGTAAGGACAAAATAGTACAAGACCAGGAGCAGAGTTTATGAAATCATATCAGAGTCCTTTTGAGATCAGTTGTTTGTGCTTTAAAGGAGTTGTTATCAGTAACTGGGTAGATAGAATTTATTTAGATTTTCTTAAGACTTTGAAAAGTGCCTCAAAAACAGACCATTAGGTAGTGTAACAGAGAAAACAGCAAGATAACACTGTGGACAGAGAACTGGAGAAGGAAAGAAAGAAAATGAATGAGCCACATAGGGTACAGAAGTCTCCTCAGTGCTAGACAGTGTATACCAACACGCAAGAATCGGGCTACCTGTAAAGAGCGATATTGCCAAATATTTGAAGAATCATAAATTGAGCCATGAAGAAGTGTCATGCATTTTTACAAGTCTTCAGACATCTAATTATGACAAAATTTGGTTATTTAACTTCCGGTACCGGATCCTTTAAAATTAATCTTTTTAAGCTCTTGTCTGCAAATAAAGAAACCAGAAATGTATTTTGAAGAGAGATGAAAGATGACTTTGAGAGCCAGATCACACAAATCTAAGGTCTGAGGTTTTCAGAGGTGCTGGTCACAGCTGGCGGCCAGACAACATATGCCCAGTTTTAGTGCAGTTACATGTGTACAGCTCCAGTGATAGGGGACAGTGGCAGCCCCAATTGAGGCCCTCTTGTGTCTCCACCTCCCCGATGAATTTCTCACCCCACACCCAGGTGTGCATATGCTAGAAAACAGAAACATCTAACCAGTAGCTGGAAAGGACCAGAGAAGGAGTACCATGGAGTATGAGAGGTGTTAGTTTGGAAATGAGAATAGACTAGGAAAAGGAAATCTGAATAACAGCTACTGTGACAGGCACAAGAAAGCAAAGTGCCCTGGAGACTGCCATAAGCCTCTCCCCAGAAACCAGTCCCTGGAGGGGTGTAAGCTTGCTCTCAGCTCTGCTCAGCCATTGCTCTCTTCACTGGTGTTACAGCACAGTTATTCCTGGGCAGTGTCAGAGTATTTTGGGGTGCAAAGCTAATTTTACCTCCCAGCTCTCCAGCAACGCGCTGAGGATTCGAGGAATGTGTTCAGAGTTGCTTCAACATAAACCAATTGAAAGGTACCTACGTTAGGAAGGAAAGAGATGTCCTAAGCCCCCCTACATCACTGCTGTGTCTTCACACATTGGTTTGGAGACATTCATGCCTAGGCTACTGCAGGACCAGACCTGCACACACCGTGCAGGACAAGTGCCCTCTCAGCCCAGGCAGTCCCCTTGCAGTTTCAGTATTAGAAACCTTCAGTTAGGGGAACCCATTTCACCTAAATTAAAAACTGATGGAGGGATTCAAATGCGTTTACCACACATAATAGCCTGCTGCTTCTGCATAGGAAGAAAACAAGAAGTTTCCTTGAAGGAAACAGCACCCATCCATCCTCCTCTGCTTCGACCTGTCATGTGGCTTGGGCAGCATTTCCCCCATCAGTGGTTGTCTGTCCTGAGTAAAATATGTTTAACATGGAGACTTTGCTTTGCCTATGCTGCTAACTTTGACTTGTCATAAGGAAGATGCTCCTAAAGAAGGGCACCAGCACTCTGCAATCAACTGTCAGGCCCCAGCGTGTTACCCCAAAAATACATACTACATCTTTCCGGTGGTTTATTACTTTTCCTGTGTTAAGCCAGAGCACAACTTTGTTGTTATTTCTATCTAACCTGTTTGTGGTATTCCTGCCTGATTACTGGGATATTTATCCACTACAGCGTATAACCAAATGACTCCAACTGTTACATTGAAAGCAGTATATTTGCCCCCTAGTGTCTCAGCTGATCTACTCATTTCAGGACACCGGTTGCTTTAATACCACTGGGCAGGTTCTGTACTTCCATTGCGCACATTTTGTTCTTGGTAGAACTGACATTTATTTTTGTCCCTGAGAAATGTCACAACTAATGAATCACACGAATAATTAAGAAAATCAAGGTATTTTTCCCACAGCACAGATGGTAAGGTCCCGAAAATTATTAAAGTATCTTATCTATAAAAAAATGAGATTTCATATAACATGATGCCTGAGAACTACTTATAACGCTGAAATTTTTGCAATTATTTTTATTTGCAAGACAAATACTTGTTAATATCTATTAAAATGTCATTTTTATATACTTGTGAGGAGAGCCCTTAAAATATTTTTATTCCTTTAGGATTTGAGAAGTTTTATTTTTCAAGTTACCTTTTTCTAATATCAGAAGGCAAAAATGAAACATCAGGTACTAATGGTTTGAGATACAAATACGCTGGAATCAAAGTATGTTTATGTCACATCTCAGAGTAAAGGTTTTAGATAGATATCGACATCAGTTCAAACAAAATACCAAAAGTGATTGTGTGGCACCCAGTTTTAAAATATACTTGTCAGAAGATAAGCAGCAAAAATCTGACATCATATGAAATGGAGATGAGATGAAAGCGAAAATATAGCAGCAATATTTCAGGAGGAAAATTCAATAGAGGAAGTTAAAGCTTGTTCATCATTTTCAGTGGGTTCCACTGTGGCAATTATGCCATAATATCTGTTGTGTTTATAACAAATTTAACATTATTATTCTTTGGCCCTGGTCCATAAAAGTAAATGCAACTATTCACTGATTTGATGTGAAACAAATGCCTAATAGATTTGCTGGGACAAACCTTTTAAGGTAGATCTCAGTTTCAATAACACGAGCAAAAACTTTCCCTTTTACTTCAAAGGTAAGGAACTTTGTTCTTCCTACTGGCAGTCATCTTTTGACAGGTAAACTCTCTTTCAGGTGCTGATGTATTTTATTACTCTCTATCCCACATCTCTGTTTTTACATTGTTCTTCATCTCCATCTGAGTCAGCTGCCTTTTTATCTGATGGCTGTATCTCTGATCCAGGGCTCTTCTAGAGCTACTAAAGCCTTTACCACATGAGATTTTTAAATGGATCTGTTTAAGACTCTGGAAATCTCTGTATAGACATATTTCTCTCAAGAATGGTTTACTATAGCATGGTTTAAGCTAATGCCAAATATTGGCTCAAACAAAATAAAAACTCATATAACTGAATTTTCTTCCCACAGTATGTCTGAGGAAGCTATCTTTGAGACACATTCATGCTAAGAGTGACAATATGTATCCTCTATTTTCATATCTAAAACTCATAACTCATGTAACCTGCAAATCATTGAATATACATTCTCTGAATTTAAGTTTTCAAAAAATCCACGGAAACACAGTCTTATTTCAAGGCATACTACCACTGCTTCAGCTGGACTGAAAGCAGATGATAACTACCGTGTGAGGATTAGTTAAGCCGTAGACCACAATAGAGCAAGTGCTCAGTGAAGTCCAGAAAGAAGAGAGTCAAAAGCAAATCCAAGCTCAATAATGCAGGGAGCCTGTCTTTCAGAAAATGACAGAGATTGGAATAAACCTCAACAGTACACCTTGTCCAACTTCCCAACCAAGGTATGACCAAAAAACATCAAGTTGCTCAGGATTGTGACCAGTCAAGTTTTAAATCACTCCAGGGTGGAAACTCCATTGCATCTCTGGGCAACCCCATCCAGTGTTTTAATACCTTCACATTACTTTTTCCTGATATCTCAGTGGATTTTTCCTTGCTGTAACATATGACTGTTACCTCCCATCCTATGACTGCACATCTCTGAGAACAGTCTGTCTCCGTCTTCAGATTGCAGTGAGGTTGTTGAAGACAGCAATAAAAGTCTGCCATTAGACTTCTCTTCTTTGAATTTTATGCTGTGGGGAAGGAGTATCTATCAAAATGGCACTATTCATTTTAAGAATAAATTGAATAGGAATAAAATGGAAGAAAAAGGTGCAGCAAGGAGGGATGGAGCAAAAGGTCAGATGCACAAAGCAGGGAAATAGCTTTGTATCTGAAAAGCAGACAGCTGAGGAAGAGACTGCAGGGAGTTTTATCTGTTGGTGGATAGTCAGAAGAGGACTGACAGTCAACGGCAAATGGGAAAGCACACACAGCGCATGTCCACTTGTGGCAAAGGGAGTAATTTAGGGTTCTGTTTACTGCAGAACAGTGTTTGGATTTGTCAAAGAGTAGTGTGACTTAAAAGCATTTGGTAGCCGGTTCACTCTGTTATTTACTGCATGGGGGAAACATACCAAGCCGAATGCTGCTGACCTGCTCTCCAGGAGCTTGTACCCATCACAAAGCAAACTTTCACGCACCTTCCCTCCCTGATAGCCGTTCACTGTGGAGTCTGTGTCTTGGAGCTCTGGAGGCAAACTTTCAGGCAAGGCCTGCACTCATTCGTGGAAGCAAACTTTCAGGATTCTTCTCTCCCTGATAACTGTTTGCTCTGGAGTCTGTATTTTAGAACTCCAGAGACTAAATTTCAGGTGAGGTCTGATAACCATATGCAGAGCAGACTTTCAGGAGACAAAATTCTCAGAAAAAAAAATTGAATGTAGTAGAATAGCAGGAGGGCTGGCTCAAGCTGGGTACCTGCACAGAGATCCAACCTAGCCACGTAAAACCATAGACTTTTATATCTTTACAGACCACTCCTACCATAAGTCAGTCCAATAGCAATATTTCATTTTGGGGGTCTTCTTGGTTCTCACTGGATCCTTTTCACTGATCTCATATGTGCCTTTGTTTTAGCTGTAGATATTGTTTATAGTCTATAGCCTGATAGGAGATATTTTATCTGAATAAATCCTTTCCTTCTCAGCTGTCCTGGTTTTGTTAAAAAGCAAGTTTCTCTTTTAGTGAATTTGCCTGTCAGCTAAAGCCTTCATATTAGCTGCATTTTCCTGGAGAACCAGATACATGTTTTGGTAAACCTAGCAATGGAATGCAAACTTATTGATAAGCACGGATGGACATCTCGCGAGAGGAGCAATGAGAAACTGGTGACGGAGAGACTGACCAACGGTGTGTAACATTCCATTCACGTGAATACTTCATATAAAAGTGGGAGATCATGAGGATCTCGTCCCTTTTTCCTTTCCCTTTTTCCTCATGGCTGACATTAGGAGAGGACCTTGCTGGTTGTCCCTGCGAACTGAGGCCTAGTGAGAGACTGAATCCAGCTCCGGTTGGCTGCAGAGTCTAATCCAGGACTTTGGGTGCTGGCTCTGCAGTTGCTGAGACTTTCAAGATTGGTTTTGGATATTTTGTATTATTTTCTCTATTCTTATTAATAGCATTAGTAAAACATCTTTAATTTTTCCAGCTCTCTTCTCTCTGTCCTTCTTTCCCTCCCGATCGCCTGTCCTGAGTGGGAAGAGGGGAGAGGGAGGGGCAAAAAGGGGAAGTGGTGGGGGAGAGGAGGTTAACAATACATCTGCCAGGGTTTGATTGTCACCCCGCAATCCTAACCCTCGACATCAGCAAAGTGAAAAACAATCTTGCAAGTGTTCAGTATAGTTTGTAGTTGCTTTTGGTAAATATGAGCAGAACTTTACAGCTTAAAATTTCAGCAAACCCAGCTTATTAAGTAATGTGAAGCAGAAAGTATATTAAAAATCACACAACTTTATACTTCTAGATGATTCATTATACTCCGTATACATTTACTTCAGCTAAATGATTAATATGAAACTTAAATTGGGCTCATCCACTGACCTGTGAGTAAAAAAAACATTGTCACGCAGCCAGCTTGTTTAGCAGAGAGAGCTCAAAGTAGGCTCACCCACACTGTCATAATAATAGAATAAAGTAGTTGACTCATAGTCAAATTGCATGCAGTGCAAAAGGTCTGCATGAGGCTCCATGTGCCCACAACTTATCGGTGTTCAGTTGCTGTTGTGCTTCCTTGTGGGTTTCTCAAAAGGAACTCTTGGCTCAGCCTTCACCTCCTTTGGATCCTGGACCAAACTGCTGCTGTTTGGCTGGGGGGGGCGGACTGAGTGCCTCTGCCACACCCCTGCATAGTACATGAACCACTCACTGTTTCACAGGAGCTGGAGACTTCAAGAGTCTTGTAGTGATGAATGTGTCAGTCATACCTAGATAACTTTAGTGTCCCACATGTGGATTCGAGATCTTCTGTCCCCAGTGCATATGAACTACGTTAGCTTCTCCTGACAGGAATAAAGTTTATGCCCTCACAACCACTTGCAGACCAAACAAAACATGAAGCAAATGGAGATAAAAAGAGAGACATTACTTCAAAATCACGCTGCTGCTCCAAACCAAACTGATAATGCAGACACACTCTAAACAAAAAATTAAAGATCCATGAAAAAATGTAATCTATGTATTCAACAAAATTTGGAACATGCCGATTAAATGCAAATGGAAAATAGATATCAATGTCCCTATTCTACCTCATTAAACTTTTTTTTTTAAGCTAATGAAGCTGCAAGTGGGAACAAGAGATAAGTATGCTCACTGATTCAACACCTACCCTGGAACTCATGCACAGATTATTGGAACATATGTCTTCTTCACAGTCACTGTAATCCCTGTACATAGTCAGCTGAGGAACATGGCAAACCGTAACTATTTACAAGCTAACCTGGGACTCATGAGAAGAGAAAAAAATTAACTGTTACTGTTGACTCTATCTCCTCTTTCAGTTTCAAATCCAATAGCTGAATAATAATGGCTTAGTTCTTTATGAATTATTGTTCCCCTAAAGAAAGTGCATATTTTCCTAACTGAAATATCTTTCATCCAACAAACATATTAATACTATGACTACTGCAGATATGGTCTCTAACTCTAAGCAGTGATACCTCTGCCATGTCAAAGAGTTTTATGACCTTACAACTGTAAAATAGACTGTTACTTACTAAATGTGTTCTGCAAATGTTGTTGTTTAAACTGTTAAATGGTAATTGCTTCTAAGCAGATCATATTCTTCATTAACAGTCCTCTGTATCAGTATAAAAACTCTTACAGCATTTCAAAAGGACATATTCTTTCATTTGTGGGTTTAGATTTTCTTCAAAGAGAACCACCTTATTACCTTCCCCAAGTCAAAACCTGGAAATGTCTCGCAAAATATTTGATAAAGATCTAAAGACAGATGAAAGCCTTTGATATAGAATGAAAAAATTTTGAATCATCCTTCCACACACAAGAGCAAGACAATGTATCTTTTTAAAGAAGCATGATCTATTTGGCACAGAGCGTCAATACAGAGGCTCTTTTTCCCAGTTGCTGCTGAGCTGAAGCAATTGCAGTGAACTGATATTAGTTCACAACATCAGTCACTGACTACTAAAATAAAAGTAAATAAGCTTCACTCTTTGAAAAGAAAAAGAGTACAAATATAAAATTTAAGTAATAAACATTAATCAAAATCTGTGGCTAACAATAGGAACAGGATATCAATATGTCACTTGTGATCTAGGAAGGACTAATAAAAAAAGTAGTTTACATGGAGCTTTGTGTCAAATGAAGTTTTTTTATGCTTGTTTTCATTGACTAGAAGATGGCTGACAGAAGACCTGAAGTAGGAATTTGAGGAATTTAGGGGCAGGTCAGAGAGGAAGCATTTTAGCTCATTAAGTGTGGCCTAGAAAAGCTAGTAAAAATGTATATTTCATGGCATACAATGAACTCTCTAACACACCATGCAGAGTGAGCATTTAGGTACCTGTTTTCTTTCAGTCTTATAAAGGGTACTGGTACCTGAGGCATTTCTTTGTTACATACATTCAAGACAAACATTTGTCATCAACATTTTCTGCTTCCAGCTTTCATAATTATATATAGGGTATTTTTCTTTTGTTTCTGCTCACTTGCTCTCTCCCCCAGTGTAGTCCCCTGTGATTAGCCTAGTTACTGAGTTACACTTTTCCTGGTACAATTTTATTCGGTAAAATACAGCATTCAAGATGTGACCATCTTTGCGAGTGACCATCTTTGCTAAACTACATTCTGTATCACTAGTTTGCTTTAGATGGTACTTCTAGTGAATAGTTGAGTGTATCAAGTTCAAGCACATGCTACTGTGGACACTGATGACCAAAAAAAAAAATGAAAGAATGATGAAGTGCTAACAGAGACAAAAGGCATGAAGTTACATGTGCAATCTAACCATGTTCCTGCTGAATTGCAACAAACACCTGAACATTGCTTTTTCAAGCTTGACTCTCTAATTTGTTTCCAGCCTCTTCCCTGCCTCTCTCTCTCTTCTTCCCTTCTTCATTTCCTCTAGTCTCTGTGTTGTGCTGACTGGGCACTCTGCTCTGTTCCACGTGTGATGCCAGCAGAGCAAAACTGATTGGAGACATTGATTATGGTGTGTATCAATGAGAATCCCAGTGCAGCATCACTCTCAAGCCTCACCAGTGGGAGGAGAAAGACAGCTACGCAGGAGGAGAAACAGCCAGATTTCAGTGATTGCTGGTAATTTCACAAACTTGAGGCAATAGGCTTATCCCCCAAACCTCATTGTTTTGAAATTAGGTTATTTCTTCATGTTAAAAACTGTGTTGCTTCAGATCCATTTGAACAAAATGAATGGCAGTGAATGGCAAAAGCATCTTATAATAGTGAGAGTCCTCAGAAACTTGCTACTAGAAACTACTAAGCTACAGCACCGCCTTTTTTTAGGGGAGATTTAAGGATGTCTATACAGACCTGTAACCTGTATAGGTTGAAGGGCTCTCATGATGTCAAACAATAGTGGCTCTGGACTTTGCTAGTGAAAGCAGTTTGTCTGTGCTAATGCGGTCTAGTTCATCTCTCTGTCATAGGGACTGATTTCCTTCCTTACTTAATTAAGCTGCCCTTTGTACCATGAGCTACCTGCAGGTTTTAGGTGTTTTTACCAGGATATACTGGATAATACTTACATCAAGTCCCATTTTGAGCTGTGATATCACTGTAAGACATTACAGAAGGGGTCATTTACATGGTTGAGTTGCAATAGCATGATTAATTCCCTATCAGCTGCACTGGTATAATAAGTTGTATGATGCCTCTTAGCCCGCTGCAAATGTGAGGTGATTTAAATGTCTTTTATTTAAGTTTAAGTAAAGGTCTTTTAGCTGCCAACAACTAGAAGCAAGCACACAACCAGCTACTGCAGTTTAGCTGATATACATTAACTTTATGTGTTTAAATCATGACAGAAGTCAATGAACAGTTTACCTGACACTTACCATACACAGAAAAAATGAATTTTCTTATCTGTCCATAGTTAAGAGTAGCATTTCATGCTAATCCAGAAGGCAGTGGTTAGTTGCCAGCCTCTGAACTACACTGAGGAGGGAATGAGTCCTACTGCCCATGTCCACTTAGTTGCAGGGATATAACACAAAGATCCTTCATTCTTCATCTCTTTCCAACTAACTCCAAGGAAGAAAGAAAAGATGCACTCTGTGTTGGGAGTTTGTTCCTCTCACAGAGCAGTAGGGAAGGAAAGAGAAAAGAAGCATGACATAGTAGATTACTATTTGCCCTGGAGATATAGCTAAAACAAAAGATTTACTTTATGAAAAACCTTGTTGGTTTTACAAATGAGTGTCATATGTAGGCCCTAATTTACATATTTTGTTAGAACATGAGGACTAGATCTGTACTGAGACCAACGTTTCAATAGCAGGCAGCTGAAGTTCATCTTTTGTGTTTTTAGTACTCCTGGCTTCCTTCTCTTTTATATTTTGCTTCATCTCTATATACAAGAAGAACTTGATTTATTGGTGATTCCACAGAAGGACAACTGTCTACCTAGTAGAAGTTTCTGACTCAGTTATGATGAAATTTCTGTAAGTTACTAGAAGTTATCATGCATGTCAGGCCACTGCAGACTCTATCTCTTGATGTGCCAAGAGTATTTCTCATTCTCCACTTTTAACAATTAGGAAAACAAGAAAAACAAGGCAAACCAAACTAATAAAAACCAATAGTAAAGAGACTTGTAAAATACCATCCAAGTTATAAATGTCATAAAAATTCCTTCCCTACTGCTTTCCCTCTAGCTCCTTCACTTTTCCATTAAAATCATCAACTCCCTCACCACCTGACTTCACAGACAATACAGAAGATGCAGCACAGGAATGAAACAGAATCACAGGAAAAAAACCAGACTTTGGACAAAGGAAACTCGTGATTCAGAAGTGGTCCAAGGCCACGCTGAACTTCAGTTAGAGTACCCCAACCCCATTGTGAACCATCCTTTGATTATTTCAGATGTCCATTTCACAAAGAAATTCATGAATTGCAAATAAACTCGGACTTAGAGATTAAACCTCCGGTTCACCAGAAGTCAGACTTCTGGCAAACAAAGAACTTCTAGACAGTCAGGGGAAATCTAGATTCCTGCTGGTTTTCACCTCATTATACTCTCTGAGAGTTTGTGCAGTTAGTTTAAATGTGTGTAAAGCCTGGGTATGGGGCTGTTCATGTTAGCTGACTTTTGCAATTCTTTCCCTTTTTGTGAAATAAACTTTATCAGAAAGAGGAGAAAATAGAAATAAGAAAAAAAGTAAAAAGTAAAAAAGTAAAGAAGAAGAGTAGGAGAGGAGAAAAAGGGAAGGAGAAACTAGGATAACCAAGTGAAGAAAAAAAAAGCTCCCGCAAAATGGCAAACAATAATCACCACAAACACCTGAAGAAAATTGGCAAAGGACTGAGCTTCAGAGTGTGCAGCACAGGATTAAGAAGAGAAGACTGGGAAAAAGTTGCTGAGTTAGTAGAATAAGGAGACAATGCGCAAAGGAGCATGTTCTTTAACTGTACGTCTCCAGTCTCGTCACATAAAGAGAAAACCGCCATTACTAAATAAAGAGAAGCAGTGAAAGGTCAAAGAGTAGGGTTTCTGGATGAAAAAAACAAGAGAGAGTAGATTAAATAAGACATCTGGGTATGAAAGATGAAGGAAGGACTTAAAAAAGGCTGTGTGGAAGAAGAAGGCATAGGAAAAAGAATGTCAGCAACTGAAGAGTAATAAATACATTAAAAAAAAAAAAAAGGGTCAGAAAAGGGACTGAGTAGAAAAGGACAGCAAAAGAAAGAGTGAGATGAGCAGAAAAATGAACAAGAAGGAGTAAAATCAAACTCAAAGTGAGGTGAAAGAAATGGGACAGACTCTTGGAAACTTCACCGTAGATTGTTTATTCCATCATTTTCTGATCAAGCTCTAGGTCCCCAACACTACACTGCCTTGGTGGCAGTAATCTATGAAGGGAGAAGAAAACAGAGGAACCAAATTCTCCACAATGCTCAGGGAGCCCCAGGGCAGCAGCATTACAGTTTTTACAATTATGCATAATTTATGCCTGACTACATTGCTAACAAAGGATATTGTTCTTTAAAATACATAGATTTCTTACAAGGGAAGACTCATACTCATAGAATCATAGGATTATTTTGGTTGGAAAAGACCTTTAAGATCATCAAGTTCAACCACTGACCTGGCACTGTCAAGTCCACATCTAAAGTATGTCCCTAAGAACATCATCTACATGTCTTTTAAACACCTCTGGGAATGGTGACTCAACCACTTCCCTGGGCAGCCTGTTCCAGCGCTTGACAACCCCTTCAGTGAAGAAATTTTTTCTAATATCCAATCTAAGCCTTCATCACTTATGCACCAGGGATACAACAGCCTTTTCCCTACAGACCACATTAGAGACCTTAAAAAGCAATTTCAAGACGCAAAGACTGAATGTCCATGGGCATCTCCCATCTTCTAAATACAAATGTGGCAGGTTCAGTGCTCTTTCACGCACAGGTAGGATTTGGCTCTTAGCTCACTGAAAAGACAGATTGGGCTCAATCCGAATCCACAGGGTCTTCTCAAAACACGAAAAGCCCTATTTATGTGGTATGCAAAAGTCTTCATATCTTAAGCTCTCTGATCTAACTGTGCTGCTCAGTTATAGCCTCAGTCAGTAGAAAAGAGTATAATCTTTAATTTGATCTTGCTGAGTTCTGAAACAGTAAAGCCCTTTCTTCCATCACTTTCAAAATTCTCCCTACACTGTACTTTGTTACTGTGTATACTGTGTGTCCACATTGTCCTTTGAAAGGAGACTAATCAGTCAGTTTGCAGCTGTTTTGTCCAGTGTTTGGATTATTTCATCATCACTATTTTTTCCCTTATCTGACCATACATTTGTTTTAGATTAGGACATCAAAAAGACTCCTCCCCCCACCCCTTGTCCCCACACACAAAATTTGCACTGTTTCAGGCTACTTTGATTTGTTTTCCCTTCTGCAAGGAGAGAGTTAGTGTAAAGCAATCTGTGTAATATATATACAACTGACCACATGCATTTACAAGAGTTACTGCTCAGATTGCTTCATTGCCACTCTCATATAACCTCCTCAGTGGCTGTGGCATTGAATCATCTGATGATTTGTGAACCCCCCACCACCACAACCAACAGGCACAGAATTTTTGAGGGTACTTTAATAAAATGCCCTGGAGTTCTAAAACTCTGCTTTGAAGTAGAGCACTAAGAAGGTGCTTGAATAAGTGGGAGATCAGAGAAACTAACACCACAGCCAAATTGAGAAAAAACTTCTTTTTCCTCTAGACCTTTTCATGAAACACGACTGTTCTCCAAAAAGTAAGAGCATAGACAAAACCCCTCCATATTCCATCTACAATTTCTGCATGTCACATCTCTAAAGACTTGTAGTCAGGTTGCTTTGTGTTTCCAGTTGCCATCAGCCTTACTGTCACAAACTTCCCCTGGGATTTATCAGTTGTTGGTCTTCTTCCTCAACTCTGCTCCAAGAGTTGGGGGTCTGATATTTTTTCTTTACACAGAGCAAAGTCAAATCTAATGTCACACACAGCTGCCATGCAATTCAGGCCATGTTATGGGACTTCTTTGTAGATTACTGTACTCTAGCTCCTATGCATTAACAAAATCAAAATAAATAAGCCAAGTGAAAGACAATAGGCTTTATATGTTTTGTTATCTTTGGCCCACGACCATTTTCTTTCCTTAACCAAAACTTTCTTGTTCTCCTTCGTTATACAAGTCTTGGTAGAGGTAGGAATTCAATTCACTGTCATTGTGCTGCTACCTGTATGACAGTGTCCATTTCTTCTGCTTCTTCCCTCCATATGTCCAATGTTTGTACACAGGAATAAAAGAGATGAAAATTCTTGGAAACTGGATGCTTTTGTCCTTACAGCAGAGTTTGTTTACTGCAGAAGGGAATTTCTGTTCATGCTATGACCATTCCTGTCCTTAAATCAACGCATTTGCAAAAATGTGCTGCCCTCAAAGATAAGGTTATGACCTGGAACTGAACACCTTCAGCAGGAGCATGTAGTCCTGTTCTTCTTCAAAACTCACATAAAAGTAACAGTGTCCTGCGTTAGTTGTTCCAAATCAGTTATTCCAATTTCATGACATTACAGAATCACAAAATCACAGAATGGTTGGGATTTGAAGGGACCTCTGGAGATCATTTAGGCCAAGCCACCTGCTAAAGCAGGTTCACTCAGAGCATATCACACAGAAATGCATCCAAGTGGGTTTTAAATGCCTGCAGAGAAGGAGACTCCACAACCTCTCTGGTCAGCCCGTTCCAGTGCTCTGGCACCCTCAAAGTAAAGAAGTTTCTCCTCATATGCAGATGGAACCTCCTGTGCTTCAGTCTGTGCCCATTGCCCCTCATCATATTGTTGGGTACCACTGAAGAGTTTGGTCCCATCCTCTTGACATCCACCCTTGAGATATTTATAAACACTGATAAAATCCCCTCTCAGCCTTCTCTTCTCCAGGCTGAACAGACCCAGCTCTCTCAGTCTTTTCTCATAAGAAAGACGCTCCAGACCCCTAATCATCTTTGTAGCCTGCCGTTGGACTCTCTCCAGTAATTCCTTGTCCTTCTTAAACTGGGGAGCCCAGAACTGGGCATAGTTCTCCAGATGTGGCCTCACCAGGGCAGAGTAAAGGGGGAGGAGAACCTCCCTCGACCTGCTGGGCACACTCGTCCTGATACACCCCAGGATACTGTTGGCTTTCCAGGCCACAAGGGCACGTTACTGGGTTATGGTTAATCTGCTGTCAACCAGAACTCCCAAGTTCTTCTCTGCAACGCTGCTTTCCAGCAGGTCCATCCCTGACCTGTGGTGGTGCCTGGGGTCGTTCCTTATTCTTATATATGTCTTGTATAAAACAGAGCAGCTAGTGAAAAGGAGCCTATCGTTTTTACATTCTCAAGAAACTTACTGAAGTCCTGTACATTATATACGGTGTAAAACCTGAAAAAAAAAGATAAATAAAATTAATGAAGTACTGAAAAAAGACCAAAAATTTGGGAAGACATTGGAAGATCAATCTTGCAGAAAATCTACAAGTCCTGATTAAGATCTTATGGACAAAGTAGTCAAGTACTTTAAAAACATGGTGGTGTGGTTTGGTTTGGTTTAAAAGTTTTTTTGAATGCTTATCTACTCAATAATTATGAAGACAAAACATTGAAATAGTAATAACAGGGATTTTCTTATAGTATTGAATACCAAGGTGCAACAATCCATTACCCAAAAATTAATGGTGAAATTTTAAAAGAAAGGGAAAATATTTTATATTAACTGTGAGAGAAACCAACTGTTGTTTTACAAATATTCTGTTGCTAAACAAGATAATAAAGTAGTAAGAGGATAATTCTCACTTCTACAGTGATGATCCTTAAAACTCTGTATTAAATGATACTGTAAACTTTGTCCATCGCCTGTAAAAACATCTGTCTCACTCAGGTGGTACAAAATCAGAAAACAAAGAATATGTACTGTTCATCATCTTTAATCTACCTATTCTATCAATAGTCCCATTGTTCATTATATTAGTTAAATGATCACCTATACCCAAGTATTGTTTACCTGAATAAAGCATTGGTGAAAATCACACTGACAGTGCAGAGCACAAACACATTTCCAAAGTTTCAGCGAAAATTGGAAACCAATTCTTGCTGATCTTGCTGCCTGGTTTCAAATACCTTCCTGGACTGTTTAGCTTGCTTCCCACATATTACATGCAAATATAGACACATACAGAGATTAACACATTTTTAATTTTTAAAGAAAGAGTAGGGGATTCGTGTTTGTTTTGCCACATGCTCTTTGTTCACAGGACACAGTAGCCTATAAAGAACATCAAAGCAGCAAAGAGATCACAGCACTCTCACCGAACATTTAGCTTAGCCGCGCCTTCAATAATAGCCTTTCCAAGGACTGAGTTAACAGAAATAATCAGCTGCAGAAACCAAAAGGACCAGGTATATCTTTAAAATCCCGTCACAGTCCAGTATTTTGTTTATGATCCAAGCCCTTGAGCTGAATGTAAAAGCTAGTTTCCATGGATATTTAAATGACATTTTTATCAGGCAAATCAGAATGGCATAGTTCAGTATTTCAAAGTCTTGCAAAGTTACCTCTCAGCCATCCTTGAACTCATTTCTGTCTAGCAATCAACATTTCTTGTAAGGAACAAGCAGTGTTTGTGTCTTGTCAGCGTGAACAAATTGCAAAAGAATGAAAAATGTGAAGTACTGAAGATTAACCACACCAGCAACCTGGAGCAGAAAACCAAAACCCTTTGCTATCAGTTCTTTTCCTCACCTCCTGCTCTTCCACACTGATTTGCGCTCCCAACACTGCAGGACAAGCCACAGGTGATTTAATGCTATGAGCAGCTACGTCTGTGAACTGAAGCATAAGACTGAAGCACTGGCTCTGCAAACATGAGCATCTACTTTAACTACTTTGAGGTCCCACCAAAATAAATAGCATTGCTCACTTAGCATATCAGACATGTTTGAGGAACTGAGCCTTGCGTTGGTATGTGACATATTTTAAGGGAGCATAATTTCAGCTGGAAAAATATGGTATCTTGGGTTTTCAGTGCAAGTTTTTTGTAATCACATGCAAAAAAATCAGCAAAAGTAAAAGCTGAAATAAAATTATTGGGAAGAAATTAACAGCAATGAAAATGTTTTTTAAAGTAATGCTTCAATTTTGAAATAGCAGTTTTAAACATTTGTGCTTGCTATGGCTTGTAGTTAAATTTTAAAAATAGCACTTAAATATGCATGTTAATAACATCCAGAAGGCATTTCTTTCAAGCCTGTTTGGGCTGGTGAAGGGTTTAATTTAACTGCAGCTTTCATTTATGTCTGGCAGTTCGAATTTTCTTTTAAGCTCAAAGGAACCGAGAGTTGTAACTATGATCTAATTGGTAAGGAATGAAGAATGGTTTTCATGTTTTATAGACAGTATGAATCCTGATCATTTTACAGCAGTAAATTATAGAGCGCTCTGCTCACTGTGTCTCCCTCTGGAAGTATGGGCTTATATCTCATTAAACTATAAAAATAACTTGCAGTGTTCAGCACTCCTCAAAAGCTATCCTGCCAAGGTGTGTTATTTTTATATCACTAATGCACATCAGCTAGTCAGTCCAGAGAAAGTTAGGTTCTTTACAGCCTCAAACTAAATTAATTTATAGCTATATCCACATGTCAGAGGGGACACATGAGGAACCTAAACTGCTATAGAAAACAATAATTTATTATTGATATTCAGCTTTTTTTTAAAAGCAGTTGCAATTCATTGGTTTCCCAGTTTTTTCCTCTCCAGTAAAAATGATCTGTACAATGTTAGCAACATGCCAAAGCAGCTCCTGTGGGTAAGGCTAATGACATATTAGTCAGATATGCTTTACCTCTTCTTGGCTTAAGACAAATGGTCCATGACTGAAACATGAATGAAATATCAGAAGTGAGATGTTATGTTTATTGTTTTTTTAACTTCTTTCCTGAGGTGTGTGATTAGATAAAATATCTCCATTAAATGAATTATTGGCCTTTAAAATAAAACTTAGCATTTAATACATTTTTAAAGCTATATAATTGCATTCTGGTTGCATAGTCTAGCTGAAATTAATGACAGTAAAGGCAGTACACCATGAATGACAGATTGCAGGTCCTTAATCCTATTGTAAAATCCTGGATTTGTGTTTAAAAAAAATCATCCATTTGAAAGGCAGATATTACAGAGTTGCTACTGCGACTGCTAAAGTCTACAGGTTGCCAGTCCTTCAAAACAAGGATGGAGTGGACTGGAAAAGAAAAAAGCAACTCAAGAGCCAAGGTAGGAGTGAGCCCATCAGCAAGCACATTCTTCAAGAAGCACAGCAATAAGAGCATTCATTTTCTATTTTCTCCCAGGAGCACAGCGATTAACCACAAACATCTCCTTCCATAGCAAAATAGATTAAACAGTCAACTAAATTATTCGCATTTTAGGAGTAAACAACAAGTCCTTCAACGATAACTTTTGGGATAAGAATAAGAAATAAAAATAATAATAATTTTAAAAATACAGGTTTCTCAGTGATTTGTTCTGTCTATGGAGGAAAACATTACTCTGTTGTTAGAAATTTTAATCTGCATTACTTCTGCACAAGGTTTTGCTGCCAGTGACACATTTCCTTCACTGAATAGCCTCCAATCCAGTGTTTTCTCTTCAAACCTGGCTGTCTTGGCCATGGTCCTTCTTTAAACAGGGTTTTCTCCTCAGAGAGTGAAGTGGCAGTTTCCCAAGAGGGGAAGTCAGGTAGATTGTCACAGACCAATGTATGAAGCCGTTTGCATTTTGCTCCTTTGTGGTTATCAACATGTAGACTTTTCCTTCAATCTGCAGGTTATAGCAGATCTTGGTCCCTCCAGGACTAATTCAACTCTCAAAACTAAGGGATGTGCAAAACTTGCTTACTTTTTGATCCCAAGTTCATCCACAACTGACAATAAATACTGGGAAAACTGACAAAGAATACAGGGAAAGTTCACCCAGAAATACAGACAGGAAGCCAGGTTCAGAGTGTGTGTTTCCTTTCTCAGGTTGTGAGTTTCCATGCACAGGCTCCTAGAACAAATTTCAACACTCATCCTTGCGAATAAATGAAAAGGAGGTGAGAACAATAACTGGAAGAAGATGAAAACTTTCTCTCCTACTGCAAACCCCGTCTACCTTCAACATGACAAGAAAATCAGAAATGGAAAAACTCTAAAATGAAAAGTAAAGAAAGATAAAATAATTAATTCACAGAAATATTTATACCCATAAGGAGTGGGAGAAACATGGAAACAGAATGAGAGACAATGCTAAATGACAAATATCTTGATTTATTAGGCATAACAGAAAATAGCTGGAGTAGTTGCATCCCAATTACAATCATTAAATCTACAATTGAAAAGAACAGAAAAAGGGGCAGTAAATTCTAACTGCCACCTCACAATTTTTGAAGAGCTACCAGGATCACTATGAGAAGCAAATATTCCTGAAAAAACAGAGGGACTAGTGATAAAGATGTGGTCACATGCGCTCATTACTTTTGAAACACACAACAGCCAACAGCTCCTGATGCAAGGCGCAGGCTGCTCTCACCTGCTGGACAGCAGGCTACAGAGAGATTTTAACTACCTACTCTACTAGATGAAATGAAAATCTGTGAATCAAAGCCAGTCCTGCTTCCCTCTCCAATTTGGACTGTAGCAGAGCGCATGGAGATCTCAGTTCCTCATTTTCTTTTATATACAAAACAAAGAAAACTTTGGCTATCAAGCAAAGAAGCGGAAAAAATTACCAGTTCAGCAACAGAGGAGGATGGGGAAACAGACTGAAAGAAGTTTCTGAATTAAACTGGGAACAACTTGTGGTCCAGAAAGAGTTGTCTTTTCACCAGTAACTGCACTATTCTCCAGTAAGAGAAACTGATCAGAAATGCAATCCCTTGCTGACATGAAGGTACCAAAAAATTAGTTCAAAGTTCAAGAATTTGCAGGTGTGCTGGTTGACTGAAAATGAGTTTATTTTCTTCATGCAGTTAGAAACCTTTCTTTTTCATAGCTAGCACAGTCATTATTTGGACTTACTTTGAGAACAAGTAGTTAACACCCTAGCACAGAGTTAACATTTTTAATTGCTCTGGTCTGAGAGCCAAGAACACTCTGAGTACTCTGCCCACGGGTGTGAG
Organism: Patagioenas fasciata; assembly: GCF_037038585.1. NCBI lineage: Eukaryota > Metazoa > Chordata > Aves > Columbiformes > Columbidae > Patagioenas > Patagioenas fasciata. The sequence continues at coordinate 53,494,677 of NC_092560.1, read as the reverse complement.
GCATCGATGAAGGGGAGCATGGATGGGGCAGAGCTTGACTGACATCCAGACTGATCTCTCTCTCAGGGTCGCAGCCGAGGGAGTTTTGGTCAGGATGTTTACTCTGGCCTTTTGCCATTTTGCAGAGGTCTCTGTGCTTTTCTGCCTTCTTCCTTTCTTCTCTCTTTTGGATTGTCTGTTCAGGACTGGAGTATGGCTTCCTGGGACTGGCTGCTTAGTGTGGATGGAGTTCATGGGGAATTACCTTGAGTATCTTTTATTTCTATTATATATATCTTTACTAGTAGTGTATTAGTATTTTATTATTTTATTAAACTGTGTTTATCTCAATCCAATTTTCTCCATTCCCTTTTGATTCTCTCCCATATTTGAGGGGGAGGGGAATGAGATGAGTGAGCGGTAATCGTGGTTGTATTGCTAGCTCAGGTTAAACCACGACAGCAGGATAGAGGGGAAAAAACATCATTAGGAAAAAATCACAGTGCAAGGGTTCAAATGGCATGTACAGCATCTCATTCTGATCTCATTCTCAAATTCAATTTGAAACGCTCAGCTTCCATGAGGTAGAGCTCATGGACCAACTGATATGTGTATACCACACAGGCACAGACATTCATTTCCTAAAGGTAGGTTTCAGACTACTAAGATAGCTTCTCCCATCACAGAGATTTACATCTTCTTTGTTGAGGCTTGCAAATACCACATGCTCTAAAGTCATGAGATTATTGTTTGATGTTGTTTTTTATTATTCTCAATACAAATAATATTCATCCTAGTGCTTTAGTCCTCAGAAGTGCAGCATGTAGAGGTCTTGGTAAATAATCTCTTCCTTTTGCTTTAACCCTTTAAATTGAAGATGCTTATTTTAATGGAATCCTATTGGTTTCTGGTGGTAAATGAGTGAAAAGTGTGGCTCAATTGAGAGAATCGTGATGAGAACCACAGTGTGAAAGTTTGGATCTCAGATATATATAGGTTTGTAGGAGGGGCACACAACCACATAAAAATTTTATAGATGACCATAATTACCCAAAGCACATAAGTACCAAAATGAGATAGGAGAAAGTATATATAAATTTAGAGAAACTTGGTTAATATGGGCTCAGTATTACAAAGTGTGACCACCAAGTACAACCCAATATAACTATGGTTTGCAAAACTGTAATTTATTCAAATTTAAAAAGGCAATGATACAGTATATCAAAGAAACATACAGATGCTGCCACTCAAATATTTTCAGTGCTGTAGCTCTTAAAGTATTTTGAATTTAATTTTGTTTAAGCCTGTGTATTTGTAATCTATCTGAAAATTCAGTGTGAATGAGACTAAAATAAGTCCTGTTCCAGTTGAGCTAAATGTCTGTTGAATTTTAATGAGGCAGATTGTCTCTTTAATATGTTTTTGTACAAACTGATTATATTGAAGTATGCTATAATTGAATTATATGTTGGGCTATTATTTAGAATTACTTGTTGTGTTATTAGCCCTAGATTCCTGCATAAACATTGCAAATTCTAAACATTTTAAATAATATAATCCAGATTAGAAGTAGGTAAATTACATAAAATGTTCCTGTTCATGTTATTTAAAGGCATAAGTATATGTCATATTTAAATTTTTTCCCCTACTTTTTTATTTACATTTCTCTTTTTGTTCTATGTAGATTAATCTGATGCTTAGGAAAAGAAACAAGACCAAAACTGTGGAAAGTCATCTCACTTAAAGATAAGCTGTTATCTTCTACATCCATTATTATTATCAGAGATAATTTTTTTCACAGCTCCAAAATTCTCCCCGGTGGGTAGTAATCCATCTTATTAAACTGCCTACCCATAATTCAGCTCGATTTCATGCAACTCTCTGTCTATGCTTATGAAAGTCCAGCTCTGAACTACAATGGAGGCTATTTTCTATAGCCTCCAGGAAGGTAGAAAATTCTGTTGGCTGCCTCCATTCCATCCGTCTTCTAGTGCATAAAGAAGAGCTGACCTTTTCCCTAGTGCTGCCCACTTTCAGAAATACAAAGGACGGTTCAGTGAAAACCACTAAATTAGTACAAATGTTGAAACGCCTAAGTAGAAAGCTGTTCATTCTCATGCAAATTCAGAATCAGCTTTCACAACTGCACTAGCTACTGACAGCCCTTGCAGCTACAGGACTAAGTCTCCAGAAGACGAAAAATAATATTTAAGTCTTGAAGGAAAAGGAAAAGTCTATGGCCAGAGTCAAACTGAACTAATGTCCTTCAAGCAATCCATCTCTTCCTATGTGTGCACCTCAATCAGTAAAGAAGAAAAATAAAAAACCAAAACAAAAACAAAACAAAAACAAGACAAACAACAAACAAACAAACAAAACCACAAAAAAAACACCCAGACTGTTTAAGATCTTCTTTTATTCTCTAGTATTCAAAATAGCATTTAATTCAGTGCAGAACAGGGAATGCCTCCAATTCATGTCATTTTGAAGATTTTAGGCAGCCATCATCAACCACTGCCATAGAAAGAACAACAGTCTGAATAAACTGATTCAAATTACTATGTTCTTATTCAGTTCTTACTGGTTTGACATAGAAAGGTTTGATCAACGGTGGTGAGAGGAAAACAAATCATTTAGTTGAAGGAATTAATATGCAATATTAATGAATGTTTTTCTAAACAGAAAATAAACTCCCTTTCTAGATTTCTGAGTATAATTCTCACTGAGAACCTACAGACAAGGTAAGTGAATCTGGTACCATTTCGCTGGCACGAACAGATCATTTACAACATACTTGAAGCTTTTGACCCTTATTCAGTTATGGGCCATAAAAGATCTAATTTAAAAATGATATACGCTTTCGTATTTCCATTTACATTACTGTAGCAGACGAAGATTCTTGTTATGAAGGATAGTTACCTCTAAAGATTGCAAAGAGTAATTCCCCTTTATTGCATAAACAATGAAAAAATTACAACAACAACTTATCAAGTAGAGAATGATACTAGTTTCTATGTGAGTGTATAAAAATCCATGGACAGCAGAAAAAAAAAAAGGCTTTTTGTGTGGAAGTTATAAACACTGAGTTCATTTCAACATTTTCTGCAAAAAAGGCATTATTTCATGTCCCAGCAGTGCAGTTTTCCAGCAGAAGCTGATGCATTGCTGCTTCCAACAGGCTATAGAAGCTCAGAAGAACAAGATTTTACTACTTCCTCCATACTGCATTCACCAAAAAATAAATAATTTCATCCTGAATGAAAACAAGTCACACTGCATCCCTGAAAACTACCCAAGCAGGATGACTATGGATGTATAATCAGTGTTGTAAGATCTTTTAGATGAAGACAGTCTTTCCATATGATGCCTGACACAATATATTTGGGATCATGACTTCTGTCCCTCCTACAAATGGAAAACAAATAAGTAATGGTTTCTTGTGTGCATATAGAGATAACAACAGTGTATTCATTTTTGCATATATTACATCAATAACTAACATGTTCAATTACAGTCTGGTCATTTCCTCTCTTTTATGTCAGAACAAGTACACTATTTTTAAGAAACTACTCCTAATTTCATATGTCTCTTAAATAACAATGTGTCCTGTTCAGTGAAATGAACAGGGGATATACATCTTCACTGTTGTCTTTAACACAACCCCGTCCCAAAACACAGCTAAAATGGATAGGCAGTGCAGTAGGTTCAGTTGGCTGAATCTGGGCCTGCTGGTTAGCCTTGGAAACAAGTTTCAAAATCAAGTGCCCCTCATTGAAATTCCTTTTCCGCAGTCCCTTTGCATTTATAACTGTGGGAAATCAGCTCTGCCACCTGAGCTGGCCTCAGCTGCCATGGCATCACATGAAGATAGATGTGATCACTTACAGAGGTACAATAGGGAGCACTCTTCTGCTTTGCTTTCATCTCAGTCCCTGATCTCAGATCAAAGTAGGGAGGCAAGCAGAGCAATGGCATGTCTACATGGGGACATAACATCTATCTAGTTTGAGTACAGCAATTTAAATATAGCTCATTGAAAGGCTTTTGCAGCAGTTTGTCATGCAGGTTTAAAATATTTTCCTTATTAATCATAACATCCAAACAGCTCTGCACTTGTTTGAATTAACTGCCCCAACTTCCCAGCCAATATTTCATGGCTCAGTGTTTGCAACTGTGATTTTTTCCTGTGTTGTAGGAGGCCCACTTGAAATTAAAGAAATTTGTGGGCAGGGGAGCAAAACATAGTTGAATGAATGCACTTATTGAAAACTTTTCCTGGTATCCATTAACATCACCAAAAGCATTACTCATTGTCAGGCAACACCAATGACCCATTACTTAACACTGTAATCTTTGTAATATGAACTAAACAACACACACATATTTGCCATAGCACCGCTGGACAGATTTTCCCGTTTTGCAGAATCAAGATACTGGTGGCACAGTTTCAGTACAGAAAAACTGCTTTACTTATGGGAGAAAAAGTAAGCAGAGATTACTTGAGTGGAGCTCACAAGGAGCTGCAGCAAACAAACACCACCATGAAGCTTTTCCTTGGGCCACAGGAGTACTGTGCTCCCAGGGGCTGGAAGTTGAGCGCCCACAGCCAACATGGGGCATGAGCGAATTAATTAGATGGTGGTAGATCATTTGTCAGGAGTCCTGTTCTGGACCTTTGCCAAGTCACCTGGAGAGTCTTGTCATGTCTGATGGCACTGCATTGTCCCTTCAGCAGCCGGTTTTCAAGCCTGGTCAGATCACAAAGAAGGAGTCAAATGGCGGAAATAGGTGCTTCAGAGAAGTTCCCGATCCTAAAAGCTTTAGACACTGAACTCTACTTGAACATGGGAATGTAAACTCCCAAAACAGCTGGCAACTCGGACAACATTGTTCCTCCTCTTACTCCAGTGTGGATGTTGCTGTGAAACATTTTTTATTTAGCATATGGAAATTTCCAAGGGAAGTCAGTTTCATGAGAAGAGTTGTAATCATATCCAGCATAATCCAAAACTGTCTTTGAAAATTAAAATTAAGAGTTTTAAGGACAGCACAGTGAACTGTCATTAAATGAAAGCTCTAGGAGAAATTTAAATTACGAGTTTAAGATAAAGTAAATTTTTCATCTCTGCTAATGAACCCATTCAAAAAAAAAGCCATGAGGTTTTTTAACAAGATCAAGATAATTCTTTAAATTATTTTAATTTTCCTACAGGCTTTAAAAATGTGTCATCTCAGCTACTTAATGCATACAAAGTGCTTGAACAAAAAGAATTCATCCTGCCAACTGACTAGGAATGTGTAAACACACATTCTGGTGATAATCAGTCTCTAAAACTTCATGGTTGCGTTTGGGAATCTAGAGTCACTCACAGGGCCAGAAATATTTAAGTGTGATGCATTATGTAACTCCAAAGACAGCAGCTATTAAATCCAAGTCACTAGAATCATTCTCCATTTCCCACTTCAATAACTTGAACCCTGTTTTCCTTAGACAGAGTGACATTTAAATAGCACAACTATCACAGTTATTTGTCTCTCCAGCGTCAACCTACAACCCACATCTGTCCACAGTCCTAAGAATGCAAATAATGGTTGATTCAGAGCTGGACTGGTCCAAAATTACTTCCAGACATTCAGTAATGGAAATACATTTGTTGGCTACTTCTCGTTACTTGTGATACCGAATCTCCCAAAGTGCACATTTTAACAAATGTCATTGCCAAGTGAAGTATATGTACATATGCTTCCACAATGTATTGTAAAACTTATTAGTAATATTTTCAAATAGACAAACTAAATAGTTAGAGGAAACAGTTATTACATTGTATTTTTAATGAAAAACAAACAACCTCAGACAAAAAACTGGGAAATTGTATTAAATTAAAATTGCCTATTTTCTCTGTTGTCTTAGTTAATATGCTTTATAGCTCTTTTCAATATAGGATTAGGTAAAGCATTACCAAATACGAATGTTTTCACAATAAAAAATGCCCTAACAACTTACTGTTAATGATATCAGCTATATTCCTGATGTGGGTCTTTGTCCTACTTTAATACTTATCTTTAAAACATGCATGCCAGGGGTCACTTGAACTTACTTCTCTACAAGTTGGGATATAATTAGATACATTGTATGTGCAGCAAAGTGCACTTGGAGAGCACATCAGAAACTAAAGATGTCACACGAGTTACAACAGGCATATGAGAACTGCCTGAATAAAATTACAAAAATCAAAGTTTTCACAAACATTTGATTGGGTCAGCCTGTATTTTGTCCTTGGACATAACCTAATTTGGCACATTACAGGCTTACATGGAAGACTTCACTAGTTGAAAGTGATTTTGTGGAAAGTGGGGAGGATAGGAAAGAGAACAGGCAGCAAGAAATAGATTTTTGAGGAGCTGCAGTGGGTTTTGCTATGTAGAGGAAAGAATCTCAATATTGTTTAGTGATTTACTCTTCACAGTGCTTCTGACAATATATGGAGAAGCTACATAAGGCATTTTCCAGTCCTCTTCAGAGCTCCCTATGTAATCTTCATTACAAATGAACATTATAACACTACTACATCTTCATTACAGAGAAAACAAAATTGTGGTCAACAGAATGTTAAGTGTTATTGTGCAATATACATCTACACTAGAGAGCCTGGAAGCCTACCTCGGAGTAAAGTAGTAATACTTCTCCACTACCATCCTCCAAAGATTTGACTGCGTTTCACTCTTATGTGGCTCTGGACAACAGCTTAGATCACTTATTTTGTTAAAAGTCTTCCTTTCACACAGGCACAAAACCAAAATAATCTGGTGTAGTAGTAGTTTAAATGTTAATCTACATATGACAAAAATACTTGCGAAAATGAGAAGCTTGCTGGGGGAGGGTAGGAGAAAAAAAGAGTGGGATTTCATGTTAAACAACAACAGAACTCAAGTAACCTCAATAAAATAACCAAACAAAAATACTGCTGCTTTTGAAACACAGAAGAACCATCACTTAGTGAGCACTGCCTTAAAAAGAACAACAGAGTCATAATCTTTATGAATCAAATATGCAAAAGTGGATGTACCATGCATGCATACAAACATAACTGTATTTTGTGCAATCGTTGTAAAAGTTAACCCATCAGCTACGCAAAAAAACTCCAAAAGAAAAAAAGTGAAAACCTCTAGAGAAACACAAGTATGCTTTTATCCCTCAAGCTTAAGACCATGCAATAAACAAAATGAACTAATTGAAACTGATTTCATTGTCAGAGCTGCATAGTTTATGTGCAGAATACATATTCGGAATGTCTTCACCTTCTGCATAAGTCAATCAGTATCTTCTTGGATATATTTTTACCTTAATATTTAGCAAGCACAGCTTAAAAATCAATGTGTGTAGCCGTTGCTAATACCATTTGCTAGAATGTCTCTGGTAAAATTATTCTTAAACTGGTGACCTTCAAATTGAAAAAGTCAGTTGTAGTAGCCTTGACATAACATGGAAGTGATTTCATATCACTAAAATCTCTAAGAGAGCCTAGTTTCAGTTTCTTCAGGGATAGAAATTACTCACACAGCGAATGCTTTGAAGTTGTAACTTCTGTGGAATTAGCAAACTATTCATAGCTGAAAAATGTGAATATGATAAAGAGAAGATCCTAATTATAATGATTTGTTAACCTTTCCTTCTCCAAACGTGTGAGGTGACTTGGAAATAACCTTGTGTCTTTTTAAATTACTTCACAACCACAGCTTCGTTCAAGTTTGACAGTCAATATTTTTATACATTACCACAATTATGCCAAACACTCATCACGGCTAGTTGGTAGGTCACTTCTGGTCTCTCACATTTCTAAAAACCAGCCAGGTTTCTACTCGTTGTTGGAGTAAGTTTTAGGATCAGAAGATAATGACAAATGAACTTCAGCAGGCCACTAATTGCCAAAAGTTAATATTTTAAAGACATTTTCTGGCTCCAGGAATCTGTTTTTGCAAAGCATATAATATCCATTTGTTCAGTATCAGTCGTAATCTTGAAGGTAAGATGGATACGCTAGTTGTCTTGGATGCAACATTTTAATTACAGTTTTACAAAAAGAATCTGAAATCATCATAAAAAGAGAAGTCTTGTCTTCAATTAGCATTTATTTTTCAAATATTTACGAATAGAGACAAGCTACTGGAGTCTAGTGTTGTAAAAATTAATTTAGAGTAAACTGCAGTAAAAACAAACAGTAGAAAAAAATCACACCAAATGCTAAACATAGAAGGCCTTATTCAAAATATTTTGATTTAAAAAAAAATATTTTCCTTAGTAGATTGGAAGAAAAAAAAAAATCTTTGATGATAATTAAATTGGAGATGGAGGTTTGTCACTGTTGCACGTGTTTCTTTAACCTTCATCAGAAATCTCAGATCAGATCTTGGAGCAGTTCTGACAGCCAAAGCCCATAATTACTTGAGACTTTCAGTTCTGCAGCAGCACCACAAAACTTGCTCCCAGTCCTCCCAAAATCTCAAACCTGATATTCAGGTGACTTGATTTTAAAATGACTGAGTTGATGGAGGAAAAAGAACCTGTTACACAGTGTCTTTCTCTCTGTTAACAAAACCCATAGGCGGGCACAGAACAGGATGCACCTAAGTCCATTAAGAATGATTTCCTAGCCATAATGTGATTATAGTGTTTTGAATGATGCTCTAACATACACTGAAGCTACAGAAAACATTATTCTTACCAAGATAAACATCATGTTTTCCTCAAATTAGCATTACTGTGATAAAAGTTTTGGCAAGAAGTGGAAGGAAAGCAATATACTGCACAAAGCATCAGGGAATTAGTTGAGTCCGTTCACTCTCTGGCACTTCCAGCTTCACAAACAGCACTGCTCAAATGATCATGTTGCAGTTTCCTTTGTTGTTATGAGCAAGTCAATAACCTTTGCAGCTGCAAAACAAGCAAGTGGTTTAAACAGAGGAGTTAGACAGAGAGATGGCAAAAGTTCTTCTGTTCATGTAGAGCAACAGAACTGACTAACATGAAAAGAAAATCTTTCCTTCAGCATAATGTGATTAGCCAGTGATTAGCCAGAAAACCTGTGAGAACCTTAGAAAATTGTAAAGAACTAGGTCGTTGCATATACATCTGTTGGCAAAAGTCAAGGAATGATAAAACAGCCATTTTTATTGAACAAATTGTTGTTATGGATTAAATGTATTTTATCACTCTTTACTGCTATTGTTATAATATGGATGGCAATCTAAAATGTGACAGAGATGATAATATGAGAACAAGATCTCCTAGGAACTTATTTTATGTAATTTAAGGTGTTTATGTAGTTCCATGCATCAGAACAAATTTATAATGAGAAAATTTTGCTAATTATTCTAATAATACCTATTATGTTGACAAGTACTTATATTTTTTGGTCCCAGGAATAGATAAATTCTTTACTGATGGAATAAAAAGTACACCCTAGTTAACGTAGCAGTGAAAAACTGCAAATGTACGGGGGAAGAGGCTGAGGAATTTTCACATCATTTCATCTTTGAGTTGTTCAGCTCAGTTGACTGAGATTAATTACTTCAATTAAGACACATCTGTCTGAATAAATTGCTATTGCAGGGGGCACCTGGTGGCACTGTCACAAATTATGTTACAAGTTCTTTTACTAGAAAAGTGACCAGCTTTTGCTTTACACAAAAATACCAAGCCATTGTTATTTTTTTGATTCACATTTCTTGCGAAGAGCAAGGTAGGTTTCTATGCATTTCCGTGTCCTGGCTGATCCTATTTCCCCAACACAAGTGCTGTATTGGAGTTGGACAGTCAGGTTTGTCATCATGTCTGCTGAGGGACGAGTGCATACACTACACAAACTAATTCCAGTGAGAGCATCTTGGCTCAGCAGCTTTAATTTCTCCAGCAGGAGCAGAGCTTGCAATGCCCCAGCTTCTGCTATCATTTACTAGAGGGTGACAGTATGATCATAAAAAGGAAAATGTGTTTAACACGTTAAAGTATTCATATACAATTTCTCTTCAAATAAGCTTTTTTTTTCTTTTTTTTCTTTTTTTTTTTCCTTTCTTTTTTTCCTGTTAAACATGGGCATTGGTCAGAGACTCTGTTCAAAAACAGCAGCACAGATCATTTTGATTATTTTGCTGGGAGGAAAAAAAACAAAACAAAACACTATTACTTCCCACCCACAGGAGAAAAAAATCTCAAATAAATCAGATCTGCTCTGAATATAGCTCCCACAGATATCTCCACACTAAATTCTTTGGTGACAAGGTTTCTAGTATGAGTTACATGTCCAGCATTAAAGAATGAGAAAAAGGCAGTAAGTAAGTGGGAAAGTAATATCATATGCACTGATAAAGCAGCAGTAATAGGCAGCTGTAATCTACAAAAAGACATGATGGAAGAGAACATAAAGTAGTAAATATAAATACTGTAACTGCTTGAAACCTTCTTTTTCAGATCCCTACACTCACATCCACTTTTCTCCCACACCTAAAAATCACAGATTTAGGATGACTGCAAGAAACCCAAGCCATTTTTCAAAAATACTCATATTTTCCTTCAATAAAAATTTTCTCTCAAGGTGAGCTTTCAGCCGGACAAAGAGACATAACTATTACTACTTTTGAAAGACTCAAAAATTTAAAATTGAAATGCCATAATGCAGCCACATTGAAACACTACATTGAAGGAAATAGTTCCTTCCTGATTAAAAAAAAATAAAAATAAAAGAAAAATTTAAAAAGGTGACAAAACCAAAATTAAAAATGGCTGTTTATTGTAAATGTTTAAAATTTACCATTTGCAAAGTACAGAAGATGTACCCTTGGTGGAAGAGGCTGAGGAATACTTCAGAGGTCAGAGAATACTTCAGCAAACTGAGCATATTTAAGTTTGTCTGCCTTGATGGGATGCACCAACAAGTACTGAGGGAGCTGGCAGATGTCGTTGTGAGGTCATTCTCAGTAATCTTTGATCAATCATGGCAAGTGGAAGAAATGCACAAAGAATCTAGGAAAGCAGATGTCACTCCTGTCTTCAAGAATTACAAGAAGGAGTATCCATGGAACTCCAGGCCGGTCATACCCAGGAAACTGGTGGAGTAGTTAATCTTGGAAACCATTTCCAGTCACATGAAGGACAATAAAATCATTAGGAGTAGTCAGCATGGCTTTGCCAAGGGAAAGTCATGATTGACCAACTTGATAATCTACAGTGAAATGACTGGCCCAATAATGGAGTGAATACTGTCTACCTACACTTCAATTAGGCCTTTGTCTCCCATATGATTCTCATAGAAAAGCTGTTGAAGTATGGATTGCATGAGTAGTGAGGTGGATGGGAAACTGGCTGAACAACTGGGCCCAGAAAGTGGTGATCAATGTCATGAAGTCCAGTGAGAGTGTACCTGAGGCATCAAATCTTGGTCTCATGCTGTTTACCATTGTCATTAATGATCTGGATGATGGGGCAGAGTGCACTACCAAGTGTCCTGATGACACAAAACTACATGGAGGGTGTAATATGCCAGACAGTCATGCTGTCAACTGGAGAAACCTCAACAGGCTGCGGAAGTGGGAGGACAGAGACATCATGGCATGATGTTCAAAGTTTGAAGTCCAGTACCTGGGGAGGAAAAACCCCATGTACCCATGTATGTTGTGGGCCACCCAGCTGGAAAGCAGGTCAGTAGAAAAGGACCTCAGGGTGCCGGTGGACATCATGTTGAGTATAAATCAACAATTGGCCCTTTCTGCATAGAATACAAATGTCATCACAGGATACATTAGGAGGAATGTTGCCAGCAGGTCAAGGGAGGAGACCCTTCCCTTCTACTCAGTACTGGTGAGGCCACACCTGGAATACTGTGTCCTATGCTGGGTTTCCCACTACAAGAGAACAATGGAAAGAGTCCACCAAAGGCATGTGAAAATGATGAAGGGACTGAAGCATTTCTCCTATGGGGAAAGGCTAAAGGAGAGGGATTGTTCAGCCTGGAGAAGACAACGCTCAGAGGGAACTCATCAATGTGTATAAATACCTGTAGGTAGGGTGTAAGGAGGGTAGAACCAGGCTTCTTTTAGTGCTGCCCGGTAGCAGGACCACAGGTAATGGGCACAAACCAAAACCCAAGAGGTTCCCTTTGAACATCAACAAACACTTTTTCGCTGTGAGGGTGACAAAGCACTAGCACAGGTTGTCCAGAGAAGTGATGGAATCTCCATCCTCGGAGATATTCAAAAACTGTCTGGACATGGTCCTGGGAAATCAGTTTTGATGGATCCGCTTGAACTTGGGAGTTGGACCAGATGACATCCACAGGTCCCTCCAAACCTCAATTATTCTGTGATTCTTTTAGCTTGTGAAGGAGGTAATTCTTTATTTTAAAAATAAACATAATTTACACTGAATAAAAATGTGGCACCATGCCAAGCCCAGTTTCAAACTCATCTTGCAGGTGCACGATGATAGATTTTGGATTTGATTCTTCAACCTTAACCCCTCCAATTTGTTCTTAACTTTAGCTAAACAAATAAATATTTTGTCAAAATATATTCTAACTATCCCTCAGGGTCCACTCCTGGGATGCAACCCAGAATGATGGTTGAGAAAGGGCTGCCCCATACCCATTTTCCAGCCAGCAGAAACAAATGTGGCAGTTCTGGCACCATAGAAACAGAAGAGCAAGTCAGTCTGGAGCTGTTGCTGCAGCTTGTCCCTGTGAAGTCTCCTGCTCCCCAGAACACTCTCTACCCCATCACAAACCTGTCCTTAGGGTCAGGTAGAGCAGGAGCCCTGAAACCCACTCCTAATAGGCTATGGTTAACCACTTAACTGCAGCTCTTTAAAAACATTTCTGTTTAAAACATGATGCAAGTCCATTCTTTGCAAGGTTCTTCACCCCAGTAACGGTGTGACACATCTGTGCCGTTCAACACATACACAACTATACGACTGCTAAGAGCTTAATTTTTTTCACCTTACCTCAGAGCAACTGGGAAAAGCCTTCTATTGAATTAATTGATGATTTCATGTTGCTTTTATTTGACAAACCCACATAATGCCATTTTTGAGCCAGGAATCTCCTTGATTTATACCCAGAAAAAACTGTCAGATTGCCTCACATGTTGCACAAAATAAGGCTTATTTTTTTTAATTAGCAAAACTAAATAAGAGAGATGTAGTAACAACACTTCTTTCTGAGCCCACCACTATTTTTCTCTCAGGTAACAGATTAAGGCTGGCAATGTTTTTCCCAAACTAATCTCTACCTCAGAGCACAGCTCTGATTAGTAGGTTAATATATGTACAATTTATTTTTAAGCTCAGTTACTTCTTCTGCCTTTCAAACACTATCCTATATTAATCATAGCACTCCTGCCAACAAGGAAGAAAGCTGTCCCTGTTGTCCCTTGGCATTTAAGGCTGCATTCAATGCAGATAAGGTTTGTTTGGGAATATACAGGGTTTGCTGAAGACAATCACTGGAGATAGAACCTTAATTTAACCTCAAGCCTGCAGTATTTCCCCTGGGACATGGATGACTGATAACATGGCAGAGGGCAAGGAAAGCACAAAATTATTGAGAAATGGAAGGAGCAAATCTTGAGTGTTGAATTTCTTCCTCTAAATCATTGTTTATAAGGATAGTCATGCACGTCTGACTCAGTCTGGAGACGCTAAGAAGCATCTTAAAAGAGTAGTTTTAAAATGCACTGATAGTGGATGTTTTTGAAAGTCATTTCCAAGACATACAAAATACAGTTGTCATATATTTATCAACAAAATGTCATTACAGAATCAAAATGCACTTGCTCCTAGTCTCTGAGGTACAAGGAAGGTCAGCAGTTGCTAATTTAAATGAAATAAGTCCTTAACAGAGAGCTTGATAACATTTCCCACAGGAACATTAGAAAATGGTGTTAACGAGCATTATTAAAGCCTGCTTCTTTAAGCAAATAGATCTTTATTAAATGAGGTTGTATGTTATGTTTTCCTGTGTTACAGCTCTAAAGGGGCAGCATGAAAACCTAGATAGTATTTTGTTTTAAATAAAAGCGTTTTCTTTGTTCTAAACTTAAATCTATTCTGTTAGGGTTAAAGGTTAAAATAACCCTTTTATTTACTAATGATAAATTTAATTGCCCAAAGCCAAATTGAATACAAGCTGATTTATGTTTTTCTTTCTGTAGGGATAAAAATCCCTTCCTTAGTAAACATAGCTAGAAAAGGCTGTCCCAGATTCAGAATCCTTGCTTTCAGAATGGAAGAATGTATTCATTTCAAATAGAACATGCGAATATCCTTTGACAGACAAAAATATGTAAGGAAAAATACTGTATGTGCATTAGAAAACAAACAAACAAACAAACAAACAAACAACAGAAACAAACAAAAAAAACTTTAGTGCAACTCCAAGTGTGGATTGTCTTTTATTCTCATCTTCTGAGTTGAAAAAAGAGCAATTTTTCTTCCTTCTGTGAAGCATAAAGAAGGAGAGGGGAAGGGAAGGGAAGGGAAGGGAAGGGAAGGGAAGGGAAGGGAAGGGAAGGGAAGGGAAGGGAAGGGAAGGGAAGGGAAGGGAAGGGAAGGGAAGGGAAGGGAAGGGAAGGGAAGGGAAGGGAAGGGAAGGGAAGGGAAGGGAAGGGAAGGGAAGGGAAGGGAAGGGAAGGGAAGGGAAGGGAAGGGAAGGGAAGGGAAGGGAAGGGAAGGGAAGGGAAGGGAGGGGAGGGGAAGGCAAGGGAAGAGGGAAGAGGGAAGAGGGAAGAGGGAAGAGGGAAGAGGGAAGAGGGAAGAGGGAGGAGGGAAGAGGGAGGAGGGAAGGGGTTGGAAAAAACAGTGTTAAATTTAAACCCAGATTTTAGGGAGAATATTTACATCAGTCATTGAGTAAACACAGTAGTTTCTTAGTATAAATTTAATTACATGCAGTTAGAAAAGCATTCATATTTCATTGTTAGAGGTTGATGCCATATATTTCTTGATAATAAAAAGCAAAATACCAAATCAACATCCTTACCCAACACTTTAAAATATTCGGATATTTGCAGAAAACACAGAGATAGTATTTTGACAAGACTTTTAGCTCAACAGAAGGGCAGGGCAAAATGTAACCCCTTAGGATAGCATCCTGCTCTTCATATTAAGCAAGAGCTAATGAAATCCTAAGAGGGTTTACTACATAAGCCAGTGGACTGAAGAAACCTTTAACATGTAGAAAACTGGAGTTAATTGAACTGTTACAGGTGTCCTATCCATCATTCTACCAGACTGCTCTATTATAAACCTATTTACATTTTGCAATTGAAAAAATGTACTGGCATGGTTGATAAACCATGTTTACTATCCTTATTGATTTGACATTTGTACCTAACCTTTATGCTCTGATTATCTAATAGCATTTCTTGAACCTTTCTCTGCTACAGAAAGTATTTGATTTCCAAGCAATTAGACATATCTGACAATTAGCAGACAGCAAGAGTGTTCCCTTCAACAAATTAATCAGTTCGCGAAAGCAGTGGTTCATCCCTGTACTGAATTTCCTGAAAAAGTTGTTTTATTGAATCTCATTTCAACCTGCTTCAATACCTTAGTGTAATCAGAGTGCAGTTCAACTCTGCTCATATTTCACTCACAGAATAGATTGCCTTTAGGGAGCTTCCTTTCCTGTATAATAATTCTGAAACCTAATGCAACAGAAAAGAATTTAAACTTAAGGTTAACAGCTGGCTGCATTGGTGGGGATCAACAGAATAAATGAGATCAAATATTTTCTAATACAGATAGGGTCAAGGAAAGGAAGAAAGCTGGTCACTACAATATAAATTCACCTAGTATTTTGAATCTTTGGTAAAAGAGATAGATATTTTACTTCCCGTATTTCTGCCAAAAGTCTTCACATTGCAACATTAAAAGTCACTGTAGTCAACTTATGGAAAACACACTTGTTTCTTTAGTTTTGAGATATTTCTTCATAAAGAAAATTTAGCAGTGAAAATTTAGTAGTTAAATTCTTGGCATGATTCACATTTATGAAAAAATGTAGTGCAATTCTGTTTTACCTGTGACATGAGACAGGTGATCTGAGATCAAATCTTGAAGCTCATATTTGTGTAATGTAAGATCTTGTCTTTTCATGCCCAAAGGACCACATCATTGTGAAAGGGGCCTACGGCACTATATTCAGCTGTGAGAAGTTTCTTCTAGAGCGGGTGTGGTGTGGAAGATCTGTACCTTCATAAGCCCTCACCAGCCTTAATGCAAGAAGCAGCATATGCTGGAGGAAGAATCCATTTTTGCTCTAGACTGCAGTGCCAACCCTGTGAATTCCTGTTCATCATTGATAACCTTCAATTAAAATAGACACCTGTCATAATTTAAATCGCTTCTCCCCTTCCCAACATTAGCCAACATCACTACAAAGAAAGAAGGGGTGTAACTCACCCTTCAGAAAGGGGCAGGAACAAAATGACAGAAATTCGGTGCAAAGCTTTTGCTTCACTTCGAATTTTTCACTGTAAATCTAGACAGGGCAACCCAAATCCTCCAGTGCTACAGGGTTATACCATGCAGACATAAAGAGTTATACCATGTACAAAACTTGTGCTTCTTAGACATGCCCAAAATAAGATAATATGATTTAGGCAGTGTGAGAGTAGTCACACACTTCGGATGGTGTTATTGGCAGCGGTTTAGATAGAGATTTTGTTACAAATAATTTATAAGCTAGAGCAGAAAAGAGAATTATTTCTCTCAGATGGAAGGGAAAGCCTAATCTATTTCCCTTTTTCACTTTTTTTACATTGTGCAAGCAAGAAACAAACAAACAAAAAAAACCAGCAACCAACCAACCAATCAAATAAACCACCAGTCTTCTGATATAGTAAGCTGACCAAGAATCTAGAGTTAATATGTCAGAAATTAGGAGCTGTTTTCTGAAAGCAGTCAACAAGTGTGCCTGGTTTGTCTTGTTATTTCTCACTGAAATAGTACTTAGCCATCAGTTCTCATCCAAAGAGCTATTGTTAAGCAGAATATATTTATTTCATCCAATAACATGATGCCCTTCTTTCAGCCTAAGCTTTTACTTTTACTCACATCTTGCCTCACCTTTAAACTCTCTTACTCCTAAGGGACTTTGTATTATATCAGAGCACGGGAGTCTGGACTCAATCTCACAGTCTATCTGTGGGCAAAATTCTCTTTGCCCATCAAACAATTTCATAAATTTCTATTATATTTTTTCATGAGCATACAATTACAAAGAATGGCACTTGGTGAATATCAATGAAAACACCATTTTTTTTACCATAGTACAATATAAGTATCTCTATAGTTCCCCAATATCTAGTGTGGACATCTTGAGGTAATTTAAGAGTTTATAAACATATGTATATGTCCATCTTTAATTTTATCACAGAATATTTTTTTTCCTACATAGCATACAATATTGTGTGAAAAAAAAAAAAACATGCTCTTGGACAAGTCAGAAACAAACAAACACAAAAAAAATGTTTTCTTCTCAGCTAATTCTTAAATGGAAGAATCTGAATATCCCTCTCTGATGCAGTGAAGTAATTCAAGCAGTAGAATACATTCCAGTGGGGCAGATCTTAACTGCTTGCTAGATATTTATGCCGTCTTTGTACACTTAAAGGCTTAATATGGAAACCTATTGTTTGTGTTGGTACCTAGGAACAAGCCTATAATGTAGGCTTAAATTTTCCTCCATATTAATGATCTGAATATGCCTTCTTTCCATATTTCATTGTTTTGCCAGAGGTACCATTCAGAATTGATTTTTGATAAATTCAGCCTGGTGCCTCTGTGACTACTGCATAGGTACGGTGGCTTTAAATATTTATATTGTGCTGCTGGTGATAATTATTATTCCAAGTCAATATAGTTTTAATACATTTAAATGTCAGTGTTTCTCAGTTTAATTCATCATGCATACGTTCAGATGCTTGTATACATATATTCAGTATGCATCTCCAAGGACCTAAAAAGACCTATCCATATTTTAGCAGCTGTGAGAAAGTGAGGACAGATTTCCTTTACATTCCAAACTGTAAACATTAATTAGGTGCTTGACATTCATTAATGATTAAAAAACTCTTTGTAAAATAATCCATCATAATTCTTTTATCACTATGCCAACCCAAAGAACTATTTCATTACACCATGGTATCTCTGACAGGAAAGTTAAAAACAATATGTTAAAATAAAATCACTTTATTTACTCAGTTTGTTTTCATGGGAAAAAAGTGAGTTTGCTGTGATACCTACTACATTTCTAAATACAAGCATGTCATGCCTTATTATCTATTTGTATGCTTTTGTTGAAAAGCCATTATGTAGTTGCCTATACACTCAGCGTGTCTTCTCAGGCTTATCCATTGCAGCAGAACAGAATCTCAAGAACTCGAACATTTTCTCAAAAATATTGATAAAATGTTGAGGCTTATCACAAAATTTAAAGAGAAATTCCTTTTTGCAGACATGACTGGAACGCATTTAACCTTGACTTTGTGAGTGGTACTATTTGTAATTGTTTGCTTAAGCAAAGCATAGAAGAAAGGAAAACTGCATTTCCAGGAGGCCTGACAAATTATTTCAAAGGTCAGGCATATGCACAAAAGAAACAGCAGCTCCTCACTCTGCATCTTGTTACAGCATCTCTCCTTATGCTACCTGTGACACCGCTTCTGTTTGGTCCCCTCCAAGGGTTACGAAGGCTGCCATGTGGAATGGGTCCGGTGTTGTCCAAAACATGAGACAGAAGCAGCCTCTTGCCAGTACACAGCCAACAGTTCAGAGAATCCCTCTATTTTCTTGCTGCGACTCTACCATGGCTGTTTTCTCAACCTAATGCTGCATCTCTAGAATGTGTAATAATAATTGACCAGAACAGCATGTCAGGACTAATTAATGTACTCTCGTTATTGGTGAGAGCACTGGTTTTCAAAGAATGTCCTAACTGTTATTTATGGCATTTAATTAAGGTACAATCTTATCTAAATAATTACTGTGTTGTAAAATTGAATAGTCAAACTACATAACTGCAATAAGCCAAACATAACATGCACAACCAATTTGAACAGAACATTCAGACATTTTTTGTAAGTCATGAGAAATATAGCAATTTAGTAGGGTTTTTTAGCTTTTACAAGGCATGTGAAAGCATTCTTTGCCTTCTAAATGGATTTACTCTAACTGCCTAATTCATTATGCTAAAACCATGAAGCAATTTCCTGTTCAAAGCCCAGCTCACAGGCTCTCTGTTGTCAAGTATTTGAATTTCAGATTAGAAATGTGTTCATTTGGATAGCATGAAAGGAAAGCTTTGTTGTCAGCTTTGCTTCATGTTCTGCCAGCAGCCAAATCCCTCTTCTTCAGTGGTCACCAGCAAAATACCAGACCTCCACTCTGTTCTCAGCTATCTTGAAACAAACACAAATGCCTTTGGCCTTTATGGACTAAACACTGATTTGAGTTTTGCTGTTCTCCCCTCTCCCTTAATATTTTTAAGGGATTATTTCTGACAGATGATATCAACAAATGTTTAGATTACATAGAGTTTTTCTCATCCCTACAAGAAGAGGATGGGGAGGAGGGGGAAAGCATTTCCACAGAGGAGAAGAAGAGCTATGACATTTGGTCCAGTCAGAAGCTATATAGTTTGTTATGGAACAGCGAGCTGAAGTGGCTGCAGCCCTTTTACCCTCAGCATGTTTCCAGCTATCATCTACTCTGAATTTTAACTATGCTGCTGCTTGCTTGTTAGCAGCTATTTCTTTGCCAGCTTGGAAAATATACAGGCAGCTGACAAAAGTCAGGGGCTGCGTTTCATGCCAAGTAAAACAAAGTTACCTAATACAGCCTGTAGCAAAAAAAAAACAAAAAAAACAAAAAAAAAAACAACAAAACAAAACCAAAACAAACAAACAAAGAAACAAAAAACAAACAGCCAAAAAAACACAAACAAAAAAAAAGCCCCACTCGTATCTTAGGCTAGTAGTACAGAAGTCAAGGAATTCCAACCACATTTCTCACAGGAGAGAGCTTTTCAGAGCTCTTCCGTTACTGTCAGCTATTTCTGCTAGGGTTAGGGTCTACACTGTGGAAGGACAAGCCCAGCACATCCTTCTGTTAGTTAAAAGCAAACATTCACACAAGGAATGTTGTAACCTAAACATGAACTTTAATAGTTGTAAAATAGCTGGAAGCAAAAATAATTACTAGCAGTTGTAGAAGACATTGAGATATTTGTAATCCCTTTGCTTTTGAATACAATAACCCCTATGTAGTCATAATAAGCTCTTCAGTATAGGAGATGGTAACAGAAGATCTCGCTTCTGATATTGAGGCTGTGCAAATAATTGATTTCTCGGCTGAAAAGACAAAGTGAGAGAAGAGGGGGAAAAAAAAAAAAAAAAGGTTTGATCCAGGCTGAATTTATATTTTGATTATATATTTTACCTTTTTTCTTGTGTTATTGAAAGAAAGCAGAGGCAGGAAGCATTTCATCCAGCCTGGAATGTCCTGCTGGACTCTGACTGGAACAGTTCACCCTTGGCAGCCAAGAGGAAAAGCTGGAGTCACCCAAGGAAGGGGCAGTGGCACAGGGACTCTTGCCCTCCCACCTGATGTGCCAGCTGGTGTCCTGTACAGTCCTTGCACCTCAGTCCCAGCATCAAAAGAGGATGCTGCTACATCCAGCTACAGTGCACTTCAGCGAAGCACACGTGTTCCTTGGGGGACAAACACTTGCCCCTCTTTCCTCTCCCTGTAAACTTCTGCCTGCCAAACCAGGCTAAAGGAGCCCCAGGTCACCACTTCTTCTCCACCGGCTGAAAGACACATGAGTCAACACTTTCCCCCTTGCATAAAGAATTATCCCAACAGCTAGAGATGAGTGTCCTAATCAGTTTAGAGACACCCTAGAGAGTCACTTTTCAGAGTAATTTCATGACTCTAGTCTCTATGCAAAGTGGCACAGACCCAAAGAAACGATTGAAAGAGCTCCACCTCACCAAGCTCAGAGACTGTTGGGGAGTTCATCCCAGTTCATCAAAGATGCAAACCCTCTGTTGAAATTCCTGTCCAAAACTGGGCACAAAGCAGGTTTCTGTTTCCATGTCTGGCTCCCGGGAGAGTGAGCACCAAGCATTTCACCCAGCTTTAAATAACACATTGTTCCAACATGTGTTTCCAAGTGTTAAAACTGAAGACAAATGAAGGCATGCCACTATACCCATTTATAAGGTTTCTGGTTACAAGAAATGTCCCCGAAAGCCTACAGAGTTTAAATTCTCTAATTCAAGAATTCTCTTGTACTTTAGTTGTGTATGCTTTACAATATTTAAATGCAAATAATATTCGGCTCAGGTTTCTGACTGGCTGCTAAATACCCTTCAGTTCCCTCACGGAATTTGTTTCCTCAGCTTCAGATTATCCAAAGAGAATTAGAGAGCATTAGTATATATTATAAAAAAGGTAAATAAGAATGTTAAAAATTCTGGTCCAAACCATTTTAAGTTAACAATGACATAAAACTATTATCTTGTAAATAACACACTGAAGCTATTACTAATGCTTACACTTTTATTACCCTGAAGCACAACAGTTTTACTCTACATATAAGACATTCTGCAGTGCTCTAGGTAAAACTCAGCTTCATAATTCTTAATAACTTTACCAAACTCCACCAGTAGGCACATTCTGCAGCTGTCAGGGCAGTATGGTTGCCAGCAGGTATGACCCTAATGTAAGAACACATGCTGTGGCTTAGAGGACCAAATCCTAAATTTTTTGTTAAGACTTCATGAAAAATAGGCAGTAATCAAGTTGACATGACTTTTGCTACATCTAGTAAGATGGTGCATTATTACACGCCCAGAGAGATGGAGAAGATTCCTGCCATAAGAATACACAAAACATTTTTTCCACTAGTTTGTCATCTATACTGAAAAATTGAGCAGGAACAGGTACATCGAACCCCTAACTCTTAAAATCCAGAAGCAAAGAAGTGTGTGAAGTCTATTTTTCACATGACAGCCTACAGAATATGTGTTTAGACAATCTAGTTAGATATCTAATTAAATGACATCTAATATAGGGCCCAAAGCAGTCAAGCTAAAACCTTTCTCCTCTCCATTACCTGTTCAGAGGTTGAATAGGTAAGAAGCGACTATGGTGCGAGCTCAATAGCCCAGCCTAGCCAAAACACTATCCTCTGCCAGTTCTAGGAGCAATCTCCAAGGAACTCGTGTCATGAAATGATGTTGGAAAGTATTTTTGCAGAAAAGGACCTGTGGGTCCTGATGAAGTCAGCAGTGTACCCTTGCAACAATAACACGAATGGTAACTAGGGCTACTTTACACGAAGTATTGCCAGCAGGTAAAGGAAGATTATCCTTCCCTTTGAACATCAGGAAGTACACATCAACAAACAATTTTTCACTGTTAGGGTGACCAAGCACTGGCACAGGTTGCCCAGAGAGGTGGTGGAGCCTCCCTCCTTGGAGATATTCAAAAGCTGTCTGGACATGGTTCTGGGAAACCAGCTCTAGTTGACCCGCTTGACGTTTGGGGTTGGACTAGATGATCTCCAGATGTCCCTTCATTCTGTGATTCTTTGTTGCCCGTGTTATGCTTTGGTCCATTTTTCAAACAGCATCATTGTCTAGGACCTAAGCACAGGCCTGAGCACTGCAGTTGTATGGCATGCTATGACAAGTGAAAAAGGAATTATGTGCACATAGATCTGTATATGCATATAGATATATGTACCTTCATATTTTTATACTATACACACACAAAGACTTGTTTATGTCATAAATATATAATGAGTTTTTTAAGTACCAAGTATGTTGTGCAATTTCTTCTGATTTGTACTCTTGTACAAAGCTGATATGCAAGGTGACCAGCATATCAGCAAAGACACATTCCAACACTATGTTGGAGTTGCTAGAGTCCCGCTGCTCCAGATTTCTGACTCTAAGAGTACAAATGCTTCAACAAACTCCTAGCAAACCATGTTCCATGGACACTTCTCCCAGCATCTCATACAGTGGTTAAAGTCAACTAGTACGGAGACCCATAAGCAGAAGTTCAGTGAGCAATTATTAGAAAATACTGCTATAGTAAGTATGATGCCTATTAAATTCCTCAGCCCTATTGTCTGGTTAGGAACTCATTATTTCCTGTAGTACTGCTTTTAAAGTGCATTTACTGGCTGCATCAGCAATTTAATTAATGAATAAAAAATTGCATTCAAGTGCTTTCTGATACAAAGTAACATTTTTAGCCTGGCAGCAAACATAAACCCTCAAGCCTTGATCACTTAAGAGATGAGCAAGCTCTCCTGTAAAACGAATGCAACCTTTTCAACATTATCCATGGGATGTGTTCTTGTCCTCTCATATTGCTTTGTTCCAAATAAAATGAGACGTAATTATTTCTTTGTGTGATCTACCTTCTGATATCCTCTGCCATAAACCCCTTCCTTATGGATTCCCTGATCCTAATCTGTTTCTCCCTCTTACAAATCACGTTAACTAATCTGGCTAGTGCCTTGTCTGTCTCCGCACAGTCTTTCTGAAAGATCAAAACCAGACTAGCTACATGGTCTCAGGAAGACAGGCACAGAGCTTGTCAAAGAAGTCTCAGTTCTCATGCAAAAAGACAGTTTAATCGCTTTACAGCAAATTGCCACAAGATGCAACAAAGTAGAGAATGGATTTGAGGGACTCATCTTACCAGAATCAGAGGCAGTATTTTACAGTACATCCTACACTGGCCTTAGTAATGAAATGTGGTACAACAGAGAAATTTGGCTGTCCCTTCATGTATTGGATATTGTATCTCATTTAGATGCAACAAATGAGAGTCTGTTTCAACACCTGCAAAATCTGGGTCCTGACATTTGGCTCACCTGCTTATGTGTCCATTGTGCTTATACAGAAAAATTTTTTCCCATATGGCTTGCTGAAGAGCGTTGTATGACACAGTAGTTTTACTGATAAAAACAAGTAAGCCACAGTACAATAGTGCCAAATGACAGAGTGCATGAAGACATGAGTGTAAAAATGTCAGAGTGTCCTACTGTTCTCCTTCCTAGTAAATGGAGAAAAAAAAAAGTACTGTCTAGCTAGAGAACTCCTATTCAGAACAAGCTATTAACACAACTGTAAAAGCTATAGAATACAGGGAAAAGTCATAGGAAGGGGATTTTAAAAAACATTTCTGGAAGTGTACATGTACAAGCATACATTAAGAAATGCTTAGGTTTTGCAAATCTTGCTTGCATAGCAAAACGTGTCAGATGTACCACAAAAATATGATCAAAGCAACAATGATTTTTTTGAGTGAACTGGCAAAGTAACATTTTTTGCCATAGGAAGGGCTTTTTGACTTAGGCGCATAGTTTATATAAACAGAAAATACTCAACAAACTGTATTTGTGAGGAAACCTATTAACATGCCAACGATATTTGTGCAACTGTGAGTTGCCCCAAACTAGTGAAACAGAGTCTTGTTGATTTCTTAATGAGATCTCTGTCAGCGTTCAAAGAGAGCCAGCCTTGGCTTCAGGCTAGACTTCAGACACTTCCAAAAATCCACAGATTTCTGAGGCCTTTGCAGAAACAACTAGGTTTCTACAATGACCAGAGCAGACCTTTCCTTTCAGTTCTCAAAAAACCCCTGAGACCCAACAGGTAATCTGTGTTAAGTCAGATGTCCACAACTTTGTGCTCTGCTCTTTCTGTGGAGTGATAATGCATCCTGGGATGCATAAAGTAAAGCAAACCCTGATATGAGACAGCAGCAGAGAAACATGGACTGACAGAGAACCAAATCTCTCCCAGTTAAGTGTTGCCAAAATTGAGGGGGCTTTGGTCAGGTGGTAAAAGAAATTGGAAAAGGGGAGGCCTGCTGAGGAAAAAAAAAAAATATTAGGAAGAGACATGAATGCAGGTCAGAACAGAGGGAGGGTGGGGGACAACCCCTTTGGGTTACAAGGCAAAAGTGAGACTTCAAGAAGTTTAAATAAACATCTGAACTTTGGAAGGCTTATAATTACAGAGTCAGACTTGGAAACCCTTTGATGTTTGCTCCTCAGTACTTTTAGCCAGGTGAAGAAAGACCCAGAGGCTCAGGGAATGAGCAACTCCCTTCCCGGAACTCTCACAAGATAAGACCCTACTTCGAACATCAGCAGAAGCACAAAACCTCCTCTTTCAGCAGGTGTTGTTGCCAGGCAACAGATCCACTCTGCAACACAGGCTCTGGTCTGGCAGGATCCTGATTAACCCATTAGTTTCTCAACTAAAACACTAATTCAGAAGTCGCACACAGGCAGGTTTATGAGCTTAGCAGAGTCCTTCCCTGTGCAGGTGTGACATCCCACCCAGATGCAGGGACACACAGGCATCACCCAGGGCTGGCGAACCCTCCAGGGGGCTGGGAGATGAGCTTTTGTCTCCTAGTTCTCCACTACGGCAGAGGGTGTGCCTCTCAAAATTGGCAAACAAAAGATGAGGTGAGGAATAGTAACTGTGATGAAGGAAAGTGAATTATTCATAACAAATTAATGTGAGCCAGGAGGGGCTAGCAGGGAGAGAGTTCTGTTTTGTTCACAGGATGGGTAGCTGCTCAGCTGTACTTTCATGGCATCTCATCCATACTGTTTGCAAGATGACAATTTTACATCATAAGAGGTCCCCTGATGGCACATATTAATTTATAATAGAGGTAAAAGGAAGGGAGTATTTTTGTGTATCATGCTAGTAAATCACACAAACTACTCCCTCAAGCCACATATATGCATACCTTAAAACATTAGCAATGGCACTAGAGTTAATAAGAGCTATGACATACAACACCACCATTCACACAATGCTTTACAGTAACCTAAAGGCAACACTTGGTACTCACAATACTCTTAAGACGTGGAACCACACAGCTGAAATGCAAACACAAAAGAATCAAATTATTGGATACCAGAAAAATCAAAATATTGGAGCCTGACAGATGTTCATGCAACAAAAAAAGTGAACAATAAACCATGTTCCAACTAAGCATTCTTTCAGAAGGAAAAGATTTCGTGTAAGAGGGACTGTGTATCTGTTAATGTATTTGTCACCACATTCATGACTTCAGTCAACATGGATGAAATTATGTAAGCATGGAGCACTGTAAAGGTGTGTGGATTTAGCGAAGGCAAGAGTCTGGCTGAACAGTAGTTGTATTTTTTGCAAGAGTGGATTATTTCACTCCTTACTTACTTTCTATTAGATTAATTTCTGATTTTGTTAAACCTAATGCAAATAAGTATCTGAGTCTGGGTTCCCTCTCACTCTCTTCTTCTCTTGCTGCACAAAATAGTAATAACTAATATCCGCAAAGTTGAAGATAGTAAAGCACTTGGACCTACATTCTGATATTAATTATTTCAGGAATAATTTAAAATAGTCAGAACCTTTAGAGGCCTACTAATTGCTAACTTTCCTTGGGTAGTGCTGTGTTTCAGAAAACACGACAATGAATTCCCGCATTATCAATGTAACAAGTAAATAAATGAAATAAACTTTTTAATTAAAAGCAAAGACAAAACCATGAATAAAAGAAAATTCTAAGCATTAGAACATTTGGACTTTTGTTTTATCCACTTGTGTGGTGGCCAGAAAATTATAAAGTACTCATTGATGTCTTTACATAGTTCAGTTGGTTTGCAGCTAGAAAAAAAGCAGAATACTGCTGTTTTGGAGCTAAAAGAAGATATTTGCTGTCACACAACTTTACAGATTGGAAATCTTTTGAGAATTACTTTTAGAACATTTCTTTCTGTGATTCATCAAAATTTTAATTGGCTTTTTTTTTTTTTTTCCTCCTGAAATTTCATCACCTGTTCTTTTTATGTGAAAACAGTGTAGCTGGTTATTGTGAAGACAGAGACTCAGACCGTGAGACACAGCAGAAGATCATCTCAGATACATGAGCTGGAATTTTGTAAGATGTCACCCCATGAGTCCCACTGGGATTTAAAAGCACTTCATTTCCATTTAACATACATTGAAATGAATACATTTTTCTGAGAAGGAAATATTTTATCCCCTTTTTTTCCTGTGGTGTCATTATACCAAGGCAAATAGCAAGTAATATACCTATTAAATTCTAGTTTAGCATAGAGAAACTAAAAGAGAATGAAACATTTTCATGTCCTCCACTTGGGAATACTCTTCTATCCGCTCCATACGAGTTCGATTTTTGTTAGAGCCTTGAACAGTTGGAAGAGAACAGCCCAGTTTTCTTCTATAAAGTTTTATTCAAGTTTTATTAGCTCTTCAGTCCATAGAGACCATTTCCATGGTCTTACATACAACCTTCAGAGAGCTGCAAAAATGAATTCTGCCTATTTATTGCCTTTTCCCTACATGGCACACTCTTACATTTCTTTGAGATTGAGTGCCAGAAGGAGTACACAAGAATTATATCTTTTGAACTTTACCCTACATGGTCATTTACTGTAGTATCAGTGTGAAATAAAAGACTAATTTGTAGATGCATAACAACATGATAACATGATTTGTATGGTAACAACATTTTACATATAGAAAGCACAGAACAGAAAGTGTGGCAAGAGCTGGGATTGTTTGTTTCTTGTTATTTTTCAAATGTAATTACAGAGAAGGCTTGCAAAGGAAAATATCTTCCTGTAAACATGCTCAAACCATTTTATATTGCCCAGCAATACTTCCGTTGAATCACTAAAAATTGCAAATGTTGTAAAAGTCATAGAACACGGTTGCTGAGAGGCTGAAATGCAGGTTTGCTGTGGAAATGTTTTCTGTGTTTTTGCAGTTAAACACATCCATATTAGCAGCATAGAAACCTGACCATCCCTTCTTAATGCTTATACCTTTACTGCCTGAATGGCATGAACATTTCTATTGATATTGAAGAAAGTTACTGGACAATGTTTCTTTTCTTAGCAAACTTTAGAATTCACTGTCATAAATCCAAAAAGTATTTCTCATTACTTATAAATTGTAAGATACCTCAGATTCAAATAATGAATAATTTTTTGCAGTGAAAAGGACATCCATAGGAACACTTGAGAAATATCTCTGTGTCTCTCCACAATTTATTTGGATAATTAAAAAGCAGAAAATTGACTATTTTTTCCTTTGCTCTTCAGACATAAGCCAACAGAAGTCCAAAATAACTGAAGGAGCAGAACTCAAGACTATAAGAGGACTTTATGCATGTGTCAACTCCCTCTTACAAGAAGTCTATTAAGAAGTGATTCCTAAATGACTGAATGGATACAATGGGAGATATTAATGCAGGTACTGCAGAAGCAAAAGAAGGTGCACTTGTTAGCTAAGTGCAGGTGCTCAATCCTCATCAGTCGTGTCCTTCAAATCAATATCAGCTCCAATGTAGACTATTTGCTTCCTGATTTGAGTTTAAAATAAGCACAAAATCTTCCAAAGAAAATAACCTTTGCACTGTTCAGTTGCCTTTCCCTTCTACCTTTTTTTACTGAGGCTTTTTCTGAACAACCATTCAGTCATCCAGAGTATCACTATTCTTTTCTGCTCTGCCTTTCAGACTTCCCATTTTTTTCAACACAAAATGTCTATACGTGGTACTAAAATGACAAATATTTTTAATTATGACATGCTTGACACACCAAATCATCTTTCTGTAAAATAGTGAAAGGCCCCTACAAATGACAGCTCTTCAGATGTTCATGAATAAACTAACAAAAACAAAACATATGGATCTGTCACTGCTGTTCAGATTTGCTAAAAGTGGACTCCAAATTTGTAGGTAGACTGGAAAAGACTTTTGTTCAATTCTATAATGAGAAAGAGTTGCCAGCATAGGAGGACCCTATTACATGCTTAAACTTGAGATACAAAAAAACTTCTCAGTTTAATTCAGTAACAAAGTGATTCCACTGTTTCTGAAAAAAAACCTGTCTGCATGAAAAATTCTTCTGACAGTGACCTACATCAGCTCCATCACCAACGTATATTTAATGGTTATTACATACAACAGTATTGAAGAGGAAAGGATGGATGGAACGAATTTAAGGTTGCAAAATTTTGTTCAGAAAGCTGGCTGCTTTGAGGCTTAGTATCTGGCATTGACTAAAACAATACTTATTCAACTGTTAAGCAAACCTCCTTAGAAACTTATACTACTGATGCATTGTTTACATACACTGATTATTTCTTGCAATTGAAAGCCAAACTGGTAACTTTTGGTGACCTAGTTTTGCAACTAGTCTGATAATTCACCACAAGGATTTTAAATTATGTATTTCTCAACTGAAACAATAAATTAATTTATTTTCTGACAATCTTATTTGAGTGCCATGGAGACTGAAGACAGGTTTATACCATTTTGACCAGAACTGCTTAGATAATATCTGGGTGTAGCTCAGTGATGTATTTGTTCCACTTCTCTGCTTACCCTGATACTAATTTTGATTATCTTTTTTATTATATTTTTGAGGACTTTGAGAATTCTGCCAGCCAAATGGGTTGAATTTTTCTAACCAGAAATGACAGCTGAGTAAAACATTGAAAGTGAAACTGGGGATCATGGCAGAGAAAGGAAAAAAAACTTTCATAAATAAAACAATTACAAATATAAGAAATAAGAAAAAAGCGGAGCTGGGACAGACAGTTGGGATGGTAGGTGCTATCTAAATTGTGTGTGTGTGTCTCTGTATGTGTATATATCTTTGGCTTTAGACAAAAATGTAGATGTGTAGGTGCTTATGTATGTCTGATCCACCATTTTGCTACTGAACAATCAAGTAAATATGGTGATAATATATTTATTTCAAAATTGCTTGGTATTGAAATTTTGAATTCTGGTATTGGCATCACATGATTGAATTTCCGTTATTTTTTTGGAGAAGCTGTGGAAAGAAAAGATCAAACATAGCTAAAGAAAATCTTATCACAGTACTGCCATGTGCATGAAACTTGTTCAAGCCTAGCAATTCTGCAGTTTTTTTCTTTTTACCTTCATTCATATAATGAGCTTGGTTTTTAGCTAGACACTCCAGGACAGATAGCAAAGCCCTAAAATATATTTTTCCCGTTAGCTGAATTACTACGCTTTCATGGATTAATTAATTAATTAATTAATTGCATACTACTGTGCAAATTTCATTCCTAAATCTTAATATTCTTTAAAATTGCAGTTTAAAAATTCAACCCATAAGTCTATATTTATGGTTTGATTCCCAGAATAAGATTCCCCAATGGTAGTCCATCACTAACAAGCTATTTCTTTCATTTTGAAGGTATGTTTAAGAAGCAAAAGTTTAAACTTGTCACTATACACTTCCCACCATCATGTAGATACATATGTATGTATTATATGCGCACATGT
This sequence comes from Patagioenas fasciata, assembly GCF_037038585.1. Classification (NCBI taxonomy): domain Eukaryota; kingdom Metazoa; phylum Chordata; class Aves; order Columbiformes; family Columbidae; genus Patagioenas; species Patagioenas fasciata. The sequence continues at coordinate 53,464,265 of NC_092560.1, read as the reverse complement.
GTAAACATCAAGAGCCCATAATAGCTAATTCACAGTACAGTCAAAATCCATGTAAACCATCTTTTCTCCCTTTCTGGCCTCATTTTGATTCACCAGCTATTTACACCAGTCCGGAGTAACACCCAAGCATTGGTATAACTAATATTACTTTTAGGTAACAGTTAATTTTCATACTCTAGGTATGAGCAGATCAAGTCAGCCATATACACAGAGGACCTAGATTGAAATGTATTAAAGAGATGAGATGGATAGAGCTTTAACTTGCAGTTTCTAGGCTTCAAAGTTGAGACCTGAATTCCTTCCACCCACTTACTGCTGCCTGTCTTCCATATCACCTCTGAATCTGTCTCAAAGCATGAGAGCAGAGCACTCACTAAGGAACCACAGACACACCAGGCCTTTGAGGTTTCCACTGATCATTGAACTTCATTTGGCTCTGAATGTACCTTTTTTGAACACTCAACTCTCTTTTGTCTCCATTTTGTGTGGGTTAGGTTTTCATATTCAGCTTCCCCCTAAGCTCTTTATTCCCAGCTCTGTAATCTCTCTCTTCAACCAAAATGTCTTCTTTGTTCCATTGTACTCTTGTGATAGTCATGGGTACTGCTTTTCTGCCTGATGGTCACAACATTTGTGACACTTACATACGGCTATTGCAGTTCTTGTTCTTGTCATTTTATTCATCTGCCTAGCAAGTTAATGTATTTGGGACAGAGCCGATACAATTTATTCTTGTTCCTCTCTGGCCTTCCAAAAATAAACTCTTCTGCCTCTCACATAAAAATGTCCTATGGACCTAACATAATTTTTGAAAACTCTTCTCCAAGCACATAAAACTGTTCAGTTACAAGAGTCTGACTAGAAAAGGTATTAAAGAGAATCAGAAGCTTCTCTGAGTGTTGTAGTACTGCTTGTACCCTGCCTCTTATTCAGCGACAAGACACACCACTGAATACAACAAGAGCTAAGAATGACTGGGATTTTACATTACCTGCAACCTCTGGAATGCATGTTTATTCAGTTCATTTCTGTATTTATGTCAATTATCCTTAGCTCAAAGTTGTAGCTGACAATTTGTACAGGCGTAATGTCTCAAGAGTATCTGCAATACCCATTCCTTCCTAGACTCTTCAAAAAAAATTCGTGTTTAGTTGGTTTTTATTTTGGAAGAACGCAGTAGAGGGGCAGCCAGTTTAGTTACGTTACACATTTCTTCTTGTCTGTGTTGTTCTATGCACAATGCTATAGATGAATGGTGAAATGGCAGTGAACTCCTAGTTACATTTTGAGTACTATGTCCTTCTTCTACTTCTAGCTTTGTTGTTATTCTTTTGTCCTTCCTTCCTTTCTTCTCAGAAACAGAGTTTTCCTGTGTTTTCTTCTTCTCTAAAAAAAATATTTAAATCCTCTCTTTTCAAATCTGAAGCAAACCTATTTGAAATAATGCCAAAACCAGCAAATTGGCTAGAAGATATTTCCTCAGTCTATGATACTTGGACAGGAGCAGCCATTAAGGCATGTACTGTGAAATATGTCTCCTCATCTCCCATGACCACTCCCAAACTCAAAAAAGTGCCAAAACTTCCTTGGCACACAAAACAAATACAGTGGGAACAATGTAAAAGTAAACACCATACATTTCTTAGTCTTATTTTATTTGGTTATCAAAGGAAATTATTATGCAAAAGCTGAGTTGGATGACCTAGGCTAGTATTTTTAGCCTGAGGAAAGGGTAAGTTTTTCAAAAAGCTAGTGAGTCTTTGGATGGAAAATAAATAAATGAAACAATGAATGGGCTTGGCCACTGGCATCCTAAAGTCAGAGAAGCAAAACAAAAGAGCAAAGATCTGTAAAGATCTCTAAAAGTCCAGTTTGCAAATAAACCCTTTAATCATGTAAGAGTAATGTTCAGCCACTTAAAACATGAGTAGCACACCCTGAGGAGCACATCTCTGGATCATTTTTTCAGTGATCTAGGCTGAAATCACAGGGACTAAATAGCAACAACATGAATAATTGAAAAGTATCAAAGGGGAAAAGGAGGACATGCAGAAGCTCATACTTTCAGTACCAAAAGGCGTATTCATAAACTACTGCTTTGCAAGTGTGATTCAAACCCAGACTAAATCAGGTTGTCAGCACCTGATCCACATTCGCTTTACCCTGTGCGTGCCCAGCCTTTTTAGTTTGTTTTCATTACAGACTGCTCTTTAAGGAAAACAAACCAGACGGCCCACTCTTTCCTTTGATTTTGGCTGTCACAAGCATAATTTGCACACTTACCAGGCCGTTCAACCTGTACCTGTGCTGCTTACACCCCTGTAATCTAATCACCTATATCCTTTTTCTCTCTTAACAGCTTACAGGGTGAAGACCTAATATCTCTTTAGCTTTCTTGACATCTCTTTCCTTGCTAAAACTTGACTTTTCTCCTTCTTTCTGAAAAGCACAAGTAGGAGACAGTTGTTCCTCTCCACATCCCCGGTTTAGTGATTTCTTTCCTCCTGACATAAAGCTCATTAGCCTGCAACCTGTGCCCGCTTTCCACATTGGCTGGCTATCACAAAGGGAAATGGTTAGGTGCTCCCAAAGAGCAGATGCTCCTTATCCTTTGTCTTTTAAAAAACTGTAACCTTATTCACTTTCATAGAATCATTCAAAATATTCTTGTAAGGCTTAGACTCACTCTCAGTGACACTAACAATGACGATTAAGCCAATATTAGCATAATTAGTAATGATTTGCATTTTGTGACTGTTGTGGTATTTTTGAAACGCTGTAGAAATCATTCTCTTGTTTTAAGCTAGGCACGTGCTGTGGATGAAAACTTCAAACTATTGAATATATTGCATCCTCACTGGTAAAGTTAAACCCCATACTTCAAGGTCAAATTGCAGCAGAACAAGGACTATACATCAAAGAGCCTATGTTCCACAAAGCTTGATCCAGAAGCATCTCCAGATAAGGCACCTATTGAAAAACACTGGTTGAGGTGATCTAGTTCTGTATGCTTATCACTTGGGTAACAGAAGAAAACTTGTAAAGAGCTTCTGTTTGGAATCTCTAAGTTACCATATCTTGTAAGCTGCTATATGTAGCTTGGTAAATACTTTCAGCCAGCATTTCCCCAGTCAGATATTAGGTTTGTCCATCTGACACATACATCTATGCAGAGCACAAAACCACAATGTAAGCAACATTTAGGCAGTAGATGCTC